>NC_063336.1:104651308-104749385 GCF_021869965.1 Rhincodon typus
ATCCGTCATGTCCCTCTCCTCAGTGAATACCGACGCAGAGTACTCATTAAGAATCTCACTCATTTTCTCTGACTCCTCGCATAACTTCCCTCCTTTGTCCTTGAGTGGGCCAACCCTTTCTCTAGTTACCCTCTTGCTCCTTTGTGCAGGAGAGATTGTGTCTCTCAAATTTGAGTGAGTTTTAAGGAAGCAATGAAGATGAGTGAGGGTTGGGCAGTGGATGCTGACAACAGAGCCTTTGTTAAAGTATTTGTCAAGGCCCCTTGTGAGAGGCTGATCCAAAAGATTAAGTCACATGGGATCCATGGTGAGTTGGTAAGTTGGATACAAAATTGGCTTGGTAATGGAAGGCAAGGTAGTTGTGGAGGGGTGTTTTTTCTGACTGGAGGTGTGTAACCAGTGGTGTTCTGCAATAATCAGTGCTAGGATCTCGTTTTGTAATAAGTTGTAGATAGTGAGGAAAGCCCTCAAGGGATACAGCAGGACCAGTTGAAAAGTTGGGTGGAGAAATGGTAGATGGAGTTTAATCTGGATAACTGAGGTCATTTTGAGAGGTCAAATGCAAGGGGAAACTACAGTATATGGAGGGACCCTCAGGAGCATTGATATACAATTCAAGTCCATAGCTCCCTGGAAGTAGCAATACAAGTGGATAAGATGGTAAAGGAGGTGTATGACATGCTCGCCATCACTGGTTGGGGCATTGACTATAAAAGTTGGCAAGTCATGTTGCAGATGTATAAAACTTTAGTTCGGCCATAGTTGGAGGAGTGTTGCATGCAGATCTAGTTGCCACAGAATAGAAAGGATGTGAAGGCTGTGTCGAGGGTCCAAAAGAGGTTTACCAGGATGGTGCCTGGATTGGAGTGTATTTAGCTATAAGGAAAGTTTGGACAAACTTAGATTAGCAGAGTCGTTAGCACTGCTGTCTCATCGCACCAGGGACCCGTGTTTGATTCCAGCCTTGGGTGACTGTTTGTCTGTGTGGAGTTTGCATGTTCTCTTTGTGTCTGCATAGGTTTCCTCCCACAGCTTAGGTGGATCGGCCATGCTACATTGCCCCATAGTGTCCAGGGATGTGCAGGCAACGTGAGTTAGCCACGGTAAATGCAGGACTGCAGGGTTGCAGTGGACTGCACTTCAGAGGATCAGTGCAGATTCGACGGGCCATTTGGCCCGTAGCCGCACTATAAGCGGTTCTAGTGGAACAACGGGTGCTGATGGGCAACTGGACAGAAGCATATAAAATTGAGAAGCATGGATAGTCGAGCCTTTTTGCCCAGGGTGAAAATGTCAAATACTAGAGGGCAGAGGTTTAAAGTGAGAGGGGGAAACTTTAAAGGAAATGTGCAAGGAAAGTTTTTCTTTTGATACAGAAGGTGGTAGATGTTTGGAACATGCTGCCAGGGGATGTGGTAGAAGCTGATACAATAGCAACATTTAAGAAACTTTAGACAGCCAGAATGGAGGGACCCAAAGGACCATGCACATGCAGATGGCATTAGTTTAGAATGGCATCATGGTCTGTGCTGACATAGGCCAAAGAGCCTGTTCCTGTGCTGTTCAGTTCTATAGAATGATGCTGCTGAGGTGGCAGGGGGAGGAAGGAGAGATTTGGCACATCGTGTCTGTCTTATGTTACTCTGAAATGGCATATTGTCCTAATAACCTAAATTGAATTGAATTTGAACCTGAGCATACTTCCTGTCTTCTGCCCATTCCACCAAACCTGCAAACTTTTCTACCACCTTTTTTAAATGATGTTCTTCTTCTTTGCAGAAAGATGAGTTGCATTTTTTTATTATTTTTCAATGTTTTTAATTAAATATACATTGTAATGAAGGCACTCTTCAGTCATAATATTATTTTAAATTTTATGCTTTTTATTTTGGGTAATTAGTGAGAAGAGACAAAGGGATAATGACTTGATGTTTTGCTTAGTAGGGAAAAAGCAAATGTAGTGTTTCCTTTGTGTCTCCTTTTTTAGTATATGGCTTAAGTTATCAGTTAAGATTAGTTTTAACATAGGGTCTTACCACTTTGTTTCAGTTGCAGTTTTGTTCTTGGCAAATGCTGGTTGTCAGGATTGTAACAATCAACTCTTTTGCACATATGAAAAATAACATGACATGCAAATTCCATCTCCTGACAAGTGAAGAATAGATTTTCTTTATCTACAGATGTTTACTGTAAATCTGCAGATTGTACAGAATTTCACAATATTTTCATTATTACTGATGCAAAATAAAACAACAGTAGTTGAAGGGTTTACAAGTCACGCTGACTAATGAAGAAGCTGTGTGAAATTTGATATTTACAACCCAAGTAAACCGTGACCGTTTTGTGGTTGAAATCAGTACCTTGCACATATAAGTGGAAACATCTCATTTTTACAATTTGGAACTGGTTCACTGTCATGGCTTACAGTAAATCTCTGAATAAAGCTATCTCTTTCAGTCTGTTAACCCTGCAAACTCTGCTTCCCCTTCTTAGTAATCTTGTGCACTTTTTTTGCTTGTGGCATTCAGAGGCATAGGTAGAGAACCCCTTTCCTAAACAAAAGGATCAGATCAAACAGCCCACACAATCAAATCCATCCATTACCAGGGTTCTAAGCATCCATTTCTTAGGATGCACTCTCAAATACCTGTTGAAAGTTGAACCTTTTACCTTGAGCAGTCTTACTCTTGGGTGTGAAAGTTATTTATTTTTGATCTTTGTGCAATTGGTGAATGGTAGTGGTTCATAAATTCAATAAGACATAGATTTATGAAAATGAATTTGATTTTTGTTTCTTGCGGTAGTGGTACATTCTATCATTGGTAAGATTCAACGTTTTTAAAAGGAGTTAATGCCCTAATCCCACTCTGCTCTGGTAAATAAATAAGAAATGCCCCCAAAATTATATCTAAACAGCAAGTCCCTTTTCCGCTGAAGTCTTTTTCCTCTGCAGTTTTCTCTACGCACTTGCACAGTATGTCCTATTTTCTAAAAATATTTACAAATGTAGACGCAGCATATTTTGGTTTCCTTTTTAAAAATAGTGCACATGTTCACTTGTGTAATTGTTTGATTTCGTAATTTTCTGTGTGTAGTGAGGACAACTTTGCTGAATTAGAATGACATCAAATGTTTCTATAATTTGCCATTGGGTCCTGTAAATCTACTTTTTGCTTTGATCTTTTTTATTATCCTTTTCAAGTTGGGAAGTTTATTGTAGATTCCTCTTACAACGATTACTTTGCTTATTCTTGATGTATTTCTGGAGAGTTTATCGAACCAGTAACTAACAAATTCTCAAACCATTTTTATTTAAACGGAACGAACTAGAACCAGCAGTGTTAATGTAAGAATTGTTAGAGCTGCTTTACTTGTATGAGAATTCTGACATTTATATTAGGCAGACATTGATAACATTTTGGAGTTAGCATTTGCTGTTCACAATTATGTTTTATCTCCAACATGCAGTGCAGCTGAGGGGGCTGTTGTGGTGTAGTGGTATTGTCCCTACCCCTGGTGCTGGGAGGCTGGGGTTCAAGTCCCACCTGCTCCAGAAGTATGTAATTACATCTGAGTGGGTTGATTAGAAAAAATAGGTTAAATTTTTAGAAAAAAAATCGAGCAGACTCACATGGGTCCTCTTGACATGCAGTGGTATTGTCCCTACCTTTGAGCTAGGAGACCTGGATTCAAATCCCAGCTGCTGTAGTGGTCTGTAATAACAGAAACAGAAATGTCTGACATCTGTGGAGAGAAAGCAGAGTCAACGTTTCGAGCCCAATGACCCTTGAGATCCAAAACGTTAACTCTGTTTCTCTCTCCACATCACTGCTAATGGACCTGCTAAGTTTCTCCAGCAATTTGTTTTTTTTTCTCATTTTAAGCATCCACAGTTCTTTGTTTGTGTAATAACCTCACTCTTGACGTTGATTAGAAAATATCTTCAAATACATTATGGAGCTGAAATCCCAATTTGTATATGCGGCATTTTCTTGCCTTGGAAGAGTCCACTTAGTTATTTTGCGCAGCTGAATATCTGTTGTTTTTCAGAGCTTGTGTTGCGGGAGGTAATGGTTCTGAAAGGGTTAATGTTGGAGACTGCATTAAGCTCCACCCAATTTGAAGTCATAGTCTTGGATGAGGAAGTCAGAATTGGTCTTGAAGAGGACAGAATTCACCCATGTCTCCTGTTGGCATTGGCTAGTTCAACATAGTTATTAACATGCCAGTGCCTAATTGCTGTCCAGTAATAAACTGTAAGATTCAGTTGCAGTTGTTCCTCTACCACTGCATAAACCCTTAAAGCCAATCAAGGAAAGAAGCATGGCAGTTGAAATACACACCAAATAGCATAGTCATTTCTTGCAATATTCAGTTAGAAAATAATGATGGTCCTATAGTTAGGCAGAATTCAACATTATTACTGGATCACTATTTAATTAAGTAGGCATACGATGATGATATTATCTAGTAACTTTATTTAAAAAAAAAGTAAACAGCTGTAATTGAGTTTTCACTCCAGATTAATACTGTTTATACTTCTTGGTGGAAATCAAGATTTCACCTCCTGACTTTCACAGCTTACTGATACTCCAGGGGAATTTTGTACTCGCTGAACATGACATGATCTTTCAGAGAATGTGATTTTAATACAGTTGGAAATGAGTCAGGATTTAGTTTCCATGAAGCTGGATCACGTCTCCCAACAGTTGGAAATTGGATGGGGGTTTCCTATCTTCAGTGTCGGAATTTCCCATTAGCAACAAAAAAGAGCAAATGTACACAGCATATCCTTTCGGGAGGTACAAGAGAGCTCTGTGACTCCCATAAAATCCCAGAGCCAGCACTGAATTCTGGCCAGCTTAGATAATGATTATCAAGAACCTCATTAATAAGCAAATTCACATCCCACAGCTGACAAGTGGGATTCCTGCACCAGGCCTTTCCAGCCTGCAACTTAATTAGCAATACACGGGGTGGGGAGGGGTGGGGGGCTGACTTACAAACATATGACTTCTGAACGCAATCTCATACAGGGGTATAATTTTAAAGATCCAACATACAAACAGCTACTTTGTATTGTCCTGCATTGAGTTCCAACTTGTGTACAAGTTGACTTGCGATGGACTCGAGAACAGAACCCACTTGCTATCCAGGGGCAGTGTGTTATTTTCTTAATGCCGAGCAAGTCCATTTTTTTTCTGACCCCTCCCCACCATTTTGCCCATTCTTGGCTCCATTAAATTCTGGCCACGAAACACCACAACAAGCAAAGCTGAGGGTTTCTATTTTTAATACATCTGGGTACATATTTTCATGCACAGTTGGTCAAAACAAACAGTACTTGGGGAGACAGTTTAATCATCACGATTCTGAAAATGTTGTGGTTGAAGCAATTTATTCTTTTTCCAAAATTATAACAAAACTGTTACAACATATCTGCAAATCACATTTGAAATATCGACATGAAAAAATGTCAAAATGATAAAACTTTATTGAACTTGGGGCTCAGTGTAGATTGAACCAAACATTCACAATAGCTGTGTAATTTTCTGTGCAAGAATAACAAAATCTCATGGCATTACCAACCTTGTGCTTCATGAGAAATGAATTTGAAATGTGACCAAAAATTTGAGAGTTAAGATCTTGTTCCAAACCATTCAATCAATCTTTCACTGCTTCTGATTTGTTTTCACCCTTCCATGTGTTTTGAGGCCTATTTTCCAACTAGGTTAAGCAGATCACTGTTATTTACCATAATCCTACATTCTCAATCCTATTCAGATTAAACCAGTCCCCTAACTCCTGACTTTGGAGAGTCAGTTTTTTCTTCCCCTCTTTCACGTATATACCTATTTGGGGTTGGCTGGCTGCCAATTGACAACATCTACATTCCGTCCAATTTATATACATTAAAAATCTTGTTCTTTTTGACTACTGCTCTTCTATTCTTCTATGTCTTAACTATTTTGCCATGTCACAGTTTATTTTCCTCTGAAGTTTGAGATAAAAAAATTACAGCACTGAATATTATGTCTAGTTTATCTTGTATTTCTGATCGGATCTGTTTCTTGCCTAATTAAGTTTGCTTGGATGGACATTGTAACGGATTTATTGTATTTTGTTTTGATTGCTCTATAATTCTCCATCATCCTTTTAACCACATTGGAAGGTCCCTGACTCCTCTTTGCAAATTATCTATGTATTCCAAGTATTAAGAGAACTACTGAAGCAAGTGAATCATTACAAACTGCATACTCCTAGTGATAAACTTCAAATAGATTATCAAGGACAGAAGTAAGCGAAGGAGAAAGTTAGGGATGGATCATATGAAAGACTGATTTGAATTTATACATCTGTCTTGATCTCAGCCAATTTAAACTTATTTCTACATGGTCACTATGTCATGAAGATGAGGGATTTACAGAAGAGGCAGGATCAGTTAAATTTCAAGATTCGAGTAGGAGGCAAACCCTTTTGGCAGTGTTGGTGATCAGAGTAATAGAGTTCATCAAGGAAGAATTCCAAGTGGGATCTGAATGAAGTGTTCCTGCTTTTAAAAAAAAAACCTAGACATTGAGTGGCCTGTAGAGAAGCTTTTCTGTATCAAATATGGCAATAAAGTTACTGTACACAGTGTCCAGGGAGCAAGTTGACGCAATGTTTTTATACGCATTTCCAACATTTTAGTTGAGCGATTTAATAATGCCTTGCAGATATGAAATGCTTTTTCTAAATCCCAAATCTCTTGTTCTAGTTTCCACACGCCTTTTTCTATTTATACTAGTTATCTTGAACTTCAGTAACACAGCTCTTTAAAAGCTACCAGATTTGTTTAAAAATTAAAGATTTAAATTTGCCTCAGTAGTCTAAAGCCATAATCAAACCCTCACCAGAATGAACTTCTAAGACTAAACAGCTGATTCCTCTAATGTTTTCGGTTAACATGGAGCATAGTGAAATTTAAAATGTTCATTAAAAATTAATGGTAATTTACAATATTTGCATTTCTTTATTCATTTGC
Source organism: Rhincodon typus (assembly GCF_021869965.1). Lineage (NCBI taxonomy): Eukaryota > Metazoa > Chordata > Chondrichthyes > Orectolobiformes > Rhincodontidae > Rhincodon > Rhincodon typus. Next base: position 104,658,333 of record NC_063336.1, read on the forward strand.
AACCAACTGGTTCCTTTTTGACTCAACATGACTAAACGAAATAATTTGCACAAAGTAGAAAAGCTTTAACTCCCATTACTTGTGTACTCGTGCAATGTGTTTATGTTGAGTCATCAATTATCTTTGCGTTGGGTCAGAGTCAATGACAGTTGACTGAATTTGATCTGCATAGCTTAATTGGAAATGAGTAGAGTGTAAATGTCTGCATTGTGTTTCTTTTGATCACCGAAATATATACTTTTTGAAAAGGGTCCTGTCATGAAATGAGGTGGAGCAACTTTGCAAACTTCCCTGTGGGTTTTGATCTACGCCTTTAAAGCCAGCTGTACTTTCGGATTAATTGGGGGCGGGAGAGGGAGAGGCATGCTTAACACGGCCATTGTAACCATCGTGAATGTGGGGCAGGCTTGTCAAATTTGTAAATTTTTATATATCATTGTCAGACTGACTCAACAGCACTCAAGCTTCTGATTTTGAAATAGAGTTCAAGGCCCACTAATGCTAAATTGAAAAATGAACAACCAAATATATCCCAAGTTAACAACTCCTCCAACTGACTGACTTATCAAAAAAGTATTTACAGTACAGTAGGTTATGGGGGCCATTTGCAAAGTAGTAAAAGTAGATACCTATTTTGCAGCAATTGTTTATTGGACACTTGTGAAGCAGTTGTGGGAATGTAAATGTAATTTTTATAATTAGAACCTTCACAACACAAAAGGAGAACTTTCAGCCCATTGTGTCTCAGCCAGCTCTGAAACGCTAGATAACTCCTCAGGCCTTCTCCATGCAGTTACCTAACCTCCTTCTAAAGGTTTCACTTAAATCTTTCTCAACCATACTCTCCAGCAGTGCATCCCAGATCCTAACTGCTCTTTGTAATTTTAAAACAAAGAAAACTTATCCATAGTGTGCAATTTGGCCAGTTACTGTCTATCTACACTTTTTTTGCATTTGTAAGTTCATGGTATGTAGGTGTTGTCTGGACTAGCATTCATTGCCCTCAAAGGGTGGTCTTGAACCGCTCTACATCTTGAGCTATAAGAGCACCCAAGGTGCTGTTGAGCCAGAGGCTTGAGGGGGGAGTGAGGGCTTGGGAAGAAAGAGTTCCAGGGTTCTGTCCCAATAACACTGAAGGAAAGGTGAGAGAGTTCCAAAATAGGATGGTCTGTGACCTGGTAGAGAACTTGCAGTTGGTGTTCCCATGCATTTGTTGCCCTTGTCCTTCGCGGTGGTAGAGGTCACAGGATTGGAAGGTGATGTTGGAGTCGTGTGAGTTGGCACAGTACATCTTGTAGATGGTGTACACTGCTGCTCCTGTGTGCATTGGTAGTGAATGTTGAAGGTTTCAAATGGGATGCCAATCAAGCAGTCTGTTATGTTGTGGATGATATCCAGTTTCTTGAACGTTGTTGGAGCTGCCCATTCAGGCAATTGAAGCATAATGGCCATTAAAATGCATGTCAATAAGTACAAAAGTGATCCAGGTCACAAGCAGCAGGTTTGGATTACCTCCAAGTTTATGGCTGGTGAAGTGTGGGGCGTAGTCCAGTCTAGAGGTAACTTTATTTATATATTTGTGGACAGAGTCATTGCAGACTGGGCCAGCATTTATTGCCCATCCCTACATGCCTCTGAAGGTGGTGATAGCGAACTACCTTCTTGAACTGCTATCCGTCTCTGTGCTGTACAGACACCCACAATGCCCTTAGGGAGGGAATTTCAGGATTTTGGCCCAGTGACAATGAAGGAACAGTGATTTATATTTCCAAGGCAGGATATTGAGAGGCTTGGAGGGAAACTTACAGGTGGTGGTGTTCCAAGTATATACTGCCTTTGACCTTCTAGATGGAAGATTAAGTCATAAGAGTCTTGGTGTTGGAGATGGTATATTGGTATGGATAGAGAATCGCCTAATGGATGGAAAACATTGATTTGGGTCAGGATAAAGGGTTTCTTTGGGTTGGTAACCTGTAACCAATGGGGTTCCGTAAGGGTCAGTGTTGGGACTGCAACTGTTCACAATATATATATTTATGTCTTAAGCAATGAAGTGAATGTACAGTAGCCAGATTTTCAGATGACACAAAGTAGGGTGGAAAGGCAAGTTGTGAAGGGGATACAAATAGTCCAGAGAGAGTATTTGATAGGTTAATTGAGCGGGGGAGAGGAATATTGGCAAATAGTGTACTGTGGGGAAAATATTTGGTTGTTCATTTTGGAAGGGAGAACAAGAGTATTGCTTAATTGGAGAAAAACTGCAGAAAGCTGCTACACAAAGGGACTTGGGGGTACTTGTGCACGGACCACAAAGTTAGTACAAGTGCAGCAGGTAATCAGGAAGTCTAATGGAATCTTGGCCCCTATTTCAAGGGGGTTGGAGTACAAGAGTAGGGAAGTTTTGCTGTAACTGTATGAGGTGCTAATGAGACCCTATCTGGAGTATTTAAGCAGTTTTAGTTCCTTATTTAAGGTAAGCTATCATTTTGTTGGAGGCAGTTCAGAGAAAGTTCTATACATGCATTTCTTCCATACCAGAGATCCTTTTATAAGCAAAGACTTAAACAGGTTGGGACTCGACTCACTAGAGTTTAGAAGAATGAGAGGGTGATCTCATTGAAACAGAATTCTTAAGGGACTTGATAGGGTAAGTGCTGAGAGAAGGTTTCCCCTCATGGCAGAGCCTAAGTCCAGAGGGCATAGATTCAGAAAAAAGCGGTGTCAATGTAAGACCGAGGAGGAATTTCTTCTGACAGTTGAATCTTTGGAACTCATTGCCACAGAAAGTCGAGGGGCAGAATCCTTGTGTATATTTAAGGCTGATAGATTCTTGATCAGTAGTGGAAAAGAAGAGTATGGGGAAAATGCAAGCAAGTATACGTGAGGAATGCAGATTCACAGTGATCTTGTTGAATGGAGGAGCAGGCTTCAGAGCCTAAATGGCCACTTCCTGTTCCTATTTCTTCTGGTCTTATGGAAATAGTCATGAGTTTGGAATATGTTGTCTAAAGATCTTTGAATTTCTGCAATGAATCTTGCAGATGGTATACACTCTCGCTACTCTGTGTCGGAGGTGGAGGGAGTGGATATTTGTGGATTTTGTGCCAATCAAGTGGGCTGCTTTGTTCTTGATAGTGTTAAACTTTGCGAGTGTTGTTGGAGTTGCACTCGTCCAGGCAAGTTGGGAGTATCCCATCACAGTCCTGACTTGTGCCCTGCAGATGCTGGACAGACTTTGGGGAGTCCGGAGATGAGCTATTTGCTGCAATATTCTTAGCTTCTGATCTGCTCTTGTATCCACTATTTAATAAGCAAGTCCAGTTGAGTTTCTGGACAATTGGTAACTCCCAAAATGTTGCTAGTGGGCTACTCAGTGGTAATACCATTGAATGTCATGGGGAAATTCTTTTATTGGAGATAGCCATTACCTGGTATTTGTGGTGTGAATGTTACTTGCCACGTTTTAGCCCAAGCCTGGCTACTACCTAGGTCTTGCCACATTTGGATGTGGACTTCTGAGTATCTGAGGAGTCACGACTGGTCTGAACATTTGTGTAATCATTGGTGCTTATACTGACTTCTGACCTGGGAGGGACAGTCATTGAAGCAACTGAAGATGGTTGGTCCTAGGCCACTATCCTGAGGAACTCCTGCAGAGATGTCCTGGTGCTGAGGTAACTGACCTCCAACAACTACAACCAGCATTTCCCCTGATTCCCATTGATACCAGGGCTTCTTGATGCTACCCTCGGTCAAATGTAGTCTTGTTGTCGAGGGCAGTCAGTCAGCTCACCTGAGTTTTCTGCAGCAAGTCAGCTGACAAGGGTGAAACAAGGATGTTAGGTTTGCTGATGACATGAATGAGGTTGGATACCCCTATCTGGATCAAATATTGTGAATAAATCTGGCTTAATCTCAAACTGTTACCAGGGAGAGGGTGGAGCTTGTTATGAACTGGAATTTGGAATGGGTACCAAAACAGTGTCTTCAGTCTTACCCAATATTTAATCAAAGAGCATATTTGCTCATCCAGTACTAAGTATCAAATAAACAAGCTGATTATTTAGCGATGGTTGAGAGGTGAGGAAGTAGAGCGAGTGTTTTCACTGTGCACTTGAAAACTATATATGGCTCTTAAACTACTGATATTAATCACTTAATTGCACTTAACTTTGATAAAGTGTGAAGTGCAGTTCCAAAGCAAATACAAATTGAGTTTCCTTTGCTTTTTATCACAAGCAAATGGATTTCTGTTAGAATCCCTGTGGGTAACAAATTTCAATTATCCCCTTAACTACTGTATTCTAGCTGACCTGCATATCGAACAAAATGTTTCCTATTTTATTCTTTCTGACCAGATTCGTGTCCATATTTTCTAACTAGTTTTGTGTATTGGTTACACTCCCATCATACAAGCAAAAAACGATTTTAAAGATGCCTCGCAGACACTTTATTCAGCGTCAACCACGGTTCAGTTTGTAACACTTGCCCCTGACTCGAGATGTCATTGGGTTCATGTCCCACTTCTGGATTTGAAGGGCTGAAAGGGTCCAGGAGTAGGCTAATGTTCCTGTTGTTCGCTGTTTGATTTTAGAGAAAACATAAGTATCTTGAGGGAAATATGATGATGGTGCAACAAAAAAAAACCAAGGACAGAGTGAAATAACTTTTCCATCTGTTGTGGAGTAAGACCGTGCAAATATGGTTAGGAAAGGGGTGGAGATGGGACTGTCGGAAACCAGAGGAAAGCCTAAGACCAGATAGGAAAAATGGGGTGATGAGGAATTTTGAAATGAGGTGGAATTGGAAAACAAATGGGTGACTTACACAAGGAGCTGGAGAAGTGATCAACCAGCATGACAGTGACCCCCAGTAACATTTGGAGAAGCCATAAGAAGAGAAATATGTGGTGACTTATCCAAAAAAAAAGCTTTGTCTTGTTTTCATGTTCTGTAGGAGTAGCAGTGCCAGTAAAATGACTGGGATTTGTGCTGGAATGTGTTTACCACAACTCTTCCCACTATTATTAATCAAACATCTGATCAGCGATACTTTTTATACTTGCTTATCCCATTGCATCCATGTAACAAAATCTTTGTCCAAAAATTTTCTGGCCAATCTTTGTGGTTTTAAATCCAGCATTAATATGTTAAACAACTGGGGATATTTGACTTTTGGTATGTATGCGACTGGTATCCAAGGGCTTGGTTTTTTTTGTTTGGATTCAAAATAAGAAGCTATGTATTTTAGTGGCACGCGTAATTGTTGTTACTTTTTGTTAATGTAATTTGGAATAATAGATGCATTTTGCTTCCTTGCATTGTTTGAGAGTCCAAAGTGTGTCTCAATTAGTGATGAAAGCTCTATATAAATAGAAATCACTTTCTGCTGCTGTCGCCAATGTCTCAACTGTTTTACAGGCAAATATATTTGTGGTACGATCAATATAGTGAGAGAAATATGGCAGCTCACACAATATTGTAGCTCTGAAAGATATGTTGTTGCGATGTTGATTTCACAGAATTATTAACAAGTGTAGCACAGATAATTCCTTTTCTCTTTAAATGGTGCTGTGAGATCTTCCTGCATCTCCCTAAGCAGTCGAATGAGGTGCCTTGGTTTAATGTCTTCTCTGAAATTGCGTGCCTCTAAAGCATTCTCAGAATAGCACCATAGTGTCAGCCTGTTTGTTAAAATCCTGCTGTAAGACTTGATCCAGAACCTTTATGACTCAAAGGCAAGAGTCCTACCAACTGAGTCATGACTGACACTCTAGCATTAGGAACCTAGTAAGATTTTCAAACCAGTTTCTTTTGAAGATAAATATCTGTTCTGGAATTATAAACTGCCATATTTGATTTTTTTCTTTTCAGATTGTTACTAATGCCAGATCATAGTTGGATATAGGTTGTTCTGTTTTAAAGTTTGAACGATCTAGGTGTGTTTATTGCACCAAGATGATGTATACAAATTACATATTTTAGAGATTTGTGAGATAGGCCATCACTAGCAAGACCAGCATTTATTGCCCTTGAGAAGACAGTGAGCTGCATTCTTGAACACGCTGCAAGTCCATATTGTGTGTATGCATATTGCTGCTGTTCACAGCATTCCAGGATTTAGACCCAGTGGCAGTGAAGTTACATAGGTATACTTACAGTTAGGATTGAGAGTCTCGGAAGCGATCTTAAAGGTGCTGGTCTACTATTATTGTCATTGTAGATGGTGTCTTGTTGTTTGCCTGAAAGACACTGTCTAAGAGATCTTGGTGAGCTGTGGCATTGCATCTTATAGATAGTGTACACTACCACTGTGTATCGGTAATGGAGGGAATGACTGTTGGTAGTGGATGGGCTGCCAGTCGTGCTTTGTCCTGGATGGTCTTGAGCTTGTGGTGTTGGAGCTGTGTTCATCCAAGCAAATAGAAGTATTTCATCACACTCCTTATTTGTTTTCATAGATGATGGACAGAGTTCCCAGTCTGCTTTTGTAAATCTAATACTTTTTATGGCTGGTCCAGTTTGGTTTCTGTTCCATAAAGACCTCCAGAAGTTGATAGGGTTTGGTGATGGTAATGTTATTGAATATCTGGAAGTGTTGGTTAGATTCTTAAATTGGTGATCTTAAATATGACTGTCACTTTCCACTTTTGTACTCCAGCTTGAACTTTGTCTAGGTCTTGCTGTCTACTGACGTAGGCTGCGTAGTTATCTGAGGAGTTGTGAATGGTATTGAACGCTATGTAGCCATCAGTGGACATCTTCACTTCTGGCCTTGTAGTGAAAGATTGGTTAAAGCTCAAAAATCTATGTTTACAACCGAAGTTGGAGAGATGCCCAGTTTCCTTTTCCAATCCCACTCCTCCACAGGTTGCAACAAATTTATAACTTCATCAGTTTGGTCAGTTATATAGGTCTCTGAATCACTGTTAAGAATAAGTCAGCCAAGGTTTTTTAGCTAACAGCATACAACTGGTTTATTCAACTTCTAACAAGTAATAATTAAACACATGAAAAGAGGATAACTTATGGTAATAGTGTTCTAAAGTTCTGAGCACACAACCTTCTGGTAGTGGGCTGTCTTCCTGAACTTTTGTAGTTTTCTGAATTCCCTTTTGGGTACAGTGGGCCATATTCCAAGGAATCCTCAACTGGAAAAATACACAAATGGCAAAGGTGACTTCTGGTAGGTTTCTTGGCACTCGAATGTGCTGAGAGGGCTTGCAAAGAGAGCACAAGTAACAGGATGTTGCTGATTCCAACAGTTCAAATTCTCTCTCTCTTTCTCCGGTTCAAACTTTAGCACCTTCATCCTAGTCACTAATTGAGCCATGTGACCTGCCTGATGGTCCTCCACAGAGATTTGACCAGTTAGTTCCTTGCAGGGGCAGCATTGTTGTCATGCCCAGTGCCTCAAGCATGTGTATATACTCATGTAATCTTTTAAATACTTAATATCATTTTTTTATAACTATATTCAAACATGTTTTGTAAACGTCTTGTTTTAATACATTGAAGAATAATATATTCAAGTACTGTCTTTTGTGGGCCACTTGGCTTTCCACCAGGAGTGTTCATGGTGTCAAATTATTCCACATCGCCATTTACATGGAAATCTAATTAAGGATGCTAAAAGCAAGTGATGGTCTGAATAATTTAGTGATTTGGTTTGCAGACCTTGATTTGTCATGTACTTCAGTAAGATTGAAACATAACCATTTTAGATCCCTGACCTACATAGATCATCACGGTGCTTAATTATATTTCACATGTAACACAAAGCTCAAAAGCAAATCTCAATTTGATATCAACACTGACTTCAGTTGCAAATTCTTCCCAGTTTGGAGTGTTTGCTCCTTTACTTTGGAAATTAAAAGTTTTGCAAATGGTTAAAACAAGTTTGCAAATGCAAAAAAGAAAACACCAAAATTATTTTTGTGTATTACTCATTTAACGTGTTGTAGACCTTGTACAGTCAGTGTTATATTTACTACCATCATGGTTGTGTAAGGGTCTTTTATTTTGCCATAGTCTAACTGTCCACAATAGACTTGGGTGCAAGGGATTTGAACTAGGATAGAGGATTAAATTACTCAATTTTAGTAAAGTTGCGACGGGTGTCTGCATTTGGCACACAACTGGTTTATTCAACTTTGATCAAGTAATAATTATTTAATAATTATCTGTTTTTAAATTAGCATTTATTGCCCATTCCTGGTTGCCCTCGAAGGTGGTGATGAGCTGCCTTCTTGAACCGCTGCAGTCCGTTTGCTGTAGGTAGACCCACAGAACCATTGGGGAGGGGATTCCAAAATTTTTGTCCTAGTGACAGTGAAGTGATTTATTTCTAAATGAGTAGCTTGGAGGGAGCTTACAAATGGTGATTGTTCCCAGCTATCTTTGACCTTCAAGTGGGGGAAAGTGTATCTCTCATTTACAATTACATATTTCTTGTACATTCACGCTATCTTCAAACCTCTTATGATAGACTTGTCCTGATTTTTATGGTGGCATTTGAATGTTGTTTCAACAAGATCGCTGTCTCGGTTACTTTACAGCCTTATACTCTATTTTCTTTCCTCCTCACATTCTCCTTTTTTTTATAATAAAATCAAAAACTTGCATCCCAGCTTGTCTATTCTTGTTTTTCTCTTTGTTTGCCTGATGTATTTAATACATAGATTTGTGAAGATATCACCATAGTGTTATTCATTAGAATTTGATCCTTGTGGAAAAATGACTGGTCACCAGAAAATTTAAGATTTTTCTAGAGCTGAGTTAAGAGGTGAGGGGTGTGGTGGGTGTAGTGGGAATTGGTTGTTCAAGAATATCAGAAGAGATTTGTAGTCAGAGATTTTCAGTCAATGTTTGGCCATCTTGTACAAGAGTGAAGTGTGGTGGCTTGTGTAGTATCTTGTGGTTGGTTTCACAGTTGTGCAGTTATGGTACCTTGACCGGTTTTTGGAGCATATGGTAGTTGATGTTACAAAACTATTGGGAGGGGGGAGGGGTGGAGAATTCTGTTGTGTTAAGTAAGCTTTGCCAGTAGAATTGTATAAGATGTCAAAATTATATAAACCTTTCACTTTCAAATCTGAGCCCTCGGGGAATGGGGATGAACATAATTTGAATTTCGGTTATTGAATAAATATATTTTTTATCTTGTGCAGTGTGTGCAAGACCAGCTGCTATTGCCCACCTTGAAGTGCCCAAGCTGGAGTACATAAAATGCCTTGTGCAGTTTTCTGGCTGTCAAACTCTTGCATTGCTAATTGAAAAGGCAGCTTCCACTTCCAATAAACAAAGCTTTCTCTTACAAGCAAATAAAAATAGAAATAGCTGGAAAAACCCAGCAGGTCTGGCAGCATCTGTGGAGAGAAATCAGAGTTAAGGTTTTAGGTTAAGTGACCCTCCACCCGAAATGTTAACGCTGCCAGATCTGCTGAGCTTTTCCAGCCATTTCTATTTTTGTCTCTGATTTACAGCATCTGCAGTTCATTCAGCTTTTATTAAAGCCATCTCTTTGACACAGTGACTGCAAATAGCATGGCACAGTGTTAGACATTCACCTGACACTACTGATTTGTTTTATTAAACATGACAATTGTGAATATTGTTTTTAATTCAGCCTTCACCTGTGAAGGTGCTAAGAGTTATTTAGGTACCTAGTGCATTAATGGTGAATCTACTGTGTACACTGACTTTAATCCTTTTTCTAGAAGGGGTGACCTTTTTAAAGCTGCACAAAGTATTGTGGCTTATTCAATGTTCTGAATTTATTTCTACATTTAGTATGTTTGTTCTTAAACTGTGGGGAATATTTGCCTGCTATCTAATGACAGTGTAAGGTTTCTCACATCTTTAGGAGATGTAGTTGAAGCACCTGTAAGGTGTCATCCAATCTGTTTTACATGTTCTCCACATGGAGATGGAAAATATCTGCATGGGCATGTTTTGAGCCATGAATTCTGCACAACCATCCACCCAAAAATGCACTGGATGTGTGTAATCATAAGGTAGGACTCCTATGCCAGACACTCTGACTAGGACCGGCCATTCCACTCCTACAGTGTGACTTGCCTGTCAGTGGGATCAGCACATTTGCTTTAATAGCAAAAATCTATTGGTCTAATGAATTGAACTGGTATTCTGTTTGGGAGAGAGTTCATTCTTCTGCCACCCTTTGCTGAAGGTGTTTTTTATTCTAACTTATTTTCTGAACAACGTGTCTCTGTTCTGTCTCATTGTGTCCCACTGGGGAGAATGTTTATTTGTTTCTCCCACCTACCTGATCAGTTCCTTGCAAAATTGGGAAGGGAATGACAAGTTTACATAAACTCTCCTCCATAATCTAATCCTTGGAGCTCTGGTGGTATTTTGCAATGCATTTCTGACAAGGCCAGTGTTTTGGTGCAGTGCCCGAAACCGCACGTGATCTTTCATGGGCTTAGATAATATATTGCTGCCTAAATATGTATGTGCGATTTTAATCACCAGCCTTCCCAATTTTCAACACTTATTATTTTCCTTTGGGAGATGGTTAATGCAGCTTCGCTCTACCCTTCAAGATGAATGACTGAAGAAACTGTAATCTGTGCAATTTTGAAAGTGTGGGTGCCATAAGCAGGATACTTTATGCATAGCCACAAACTCGAGTTGTCACATTCTGTTGTATTAAATTTCCTACTTTTAATTATGGCTTTAACTTCCGTTGCAAGGCAGGGACGGACCAAATTTTATTATTCAGTCCATCAATACTAAGAGCTATTGATAAATAAATATGATTGACAGTGATGTTTTTCATTTGCTAGAGTTTCATTCATTTGAATTTCCATTTAAAATAAGTCTGTGTCATTTTCCCAGTTTATAAGTAGTAACTGTGTGCAGACAAAGTTGCTCTGGATTCCTGTCCATCAGAAATTCCTAACCACGTGTCTCATATTGGATGATTCATGTTTGCCTTAATGAAAGAATGTCTTTGAGAGCTTGGAATTTTAAGTGGTCAGTCAGCTGGAATGTATTTCATACCCTCAGGCAGGCTGATCGGGTAGCGTAGGACCTACTGCTCTGGTTGTTCTTTTTGAGATAATGGATTATTCAACTGTCAGGTCGCCTGCTCCATTCCAGTTAAACTCAAACTCAACAGGAGGTTTAAGGGCAGCTTCTCCTCTTTTTCAATTTGAACACGCCACGCTTCCAAACTTGATACTTCGCAAACATTTCACTGCTGCCATTCTTTTTTTCTTGACAGCGGGTGTTGGTAATGGTTCCGTTTGTTTATTCAATCTCTAGACCCAGCTTGTATCTTTATTTGTGCTGTTATCATCCCCTTTTTGCCTTTATAGTATAACCTTTGTAGTTTAATCACTCTCTTGCCTGCCATCCTATCACTGATCTTTCTCTTTCATAGAATCCCTTTGGTGTGGAAACAAGCCATTCGGCCCATCGAGTCCATGCCGACCCTCTGAACAGCATCCCACCCAGACCACCACCGCCCCCCCCCCGCCTTACCCTATTTCTGTAACCGTGCATTTCCCATGGCTAATCCACCTAACCTGCACATCTTTGGACTTTGAGAGGAAACCAGAGGAAACCCACACCGACACAGAAGAACGTGCAACCTGCTCTCAGACAGTCACCCGAGGCTGGCATCGGACCTGGGTCCCTGGTGCTGAGGAAGCAGTGCTAACCATTGAGCCACCATGCTTTCCTCAGAGCCTCTTTCACTATCTCTGCACTTGCTTTTTAAAACCGGTTACCTCCATGATATTTTCCAGTTCTGGCCAAGAATAAAGGCAAAAAGGTTACAGACACTAGAAATCTGAAACAAACGCAGAGAATGCTGGAGAAACTCAGCAGATCTGGCAGCCTCAGTTCGGAAAGAGTCTGGTATGACTTTCTTCAGAAGCCAAGATGTTGACTCAGATTTTGCAGTCAACAATGAATAGGCAGCAGATACTCCTGATGTCAAAGAAAGTTGCCCTCAAAGATTCAGCAATCTTGATTGCATGAATTTCACCTTCTCTCATTAATTTGATTCCAACAGCAGCTTTGATAGCGACCTCACTCAACTGGATAAACGGCCAAGCACATTAGAATAATTCTCAGGCAGCAAATGAGGAAACGAAATGAACCGATTGTAGAATGATTAGAATAGTGAGCGGAATTAAAAATTAGAATGCACACGTGGGACTGACGGCGAAACAGAAATATCTTGGGCTAATTTGCAGGACTTTTAAAAGTTTACCACACTGGAGAAATCTGAAATTTCACAAGTATAAAATTGTTTGTCCTGGACTAAACCTGCTGAACCCAAAAACTGTTACAACTTGGTCAACAGTACGTAAAGTTTTGGGGCTCTTTAATGTGCGATTAAAACTGAAGAATTTAATGACAATTGACGTGACCATTGGAGAAGCAGGAAACTGGTGACAGTGCCCTTTATTTTCAGCGTTTTTAATCACACTTACTTATGGTTGCAAGAAGCTGCTGTTGGTTTCCGTTCTAACCCCAATGAATGCCACCAGTTTGACTGTCAGACCAGCCTGGATTTTTGCAGCCGTAAACTCTTTCTCTCTGCGTTGATATCGCCAACCTCCTGAATATTTTGGGTATTTTAATGATTATTAAATAGTATTTATAGGGGACGGTTTTATGTTCTACTTTACAGGATTTATTTTTGTTTTCTTTTTCTAACCTCTTACACCCATTCCACAACCCTTTCACAAGGTACCAAATGGATCTAATACTTTGACTTTCTAATTTTTTCCTGTTTGCTGAACACTATATTTGCCTAATCCTATTGCAACACAAGTATAGGGTCGTTATCTGCAAGCTATATTAGTTTGCTTATTCTGCAGTAACACTCATTAATGTGTTTCCTGTTTTATGTAGATTTGAAACAAAGCCGAGAGGATGGGAAAGCAGAATAGTAAACTGCGTCCCGAAGTGCTTCAGGACCTGCGAGAGAATACAGAATTCACGGATCACGAGCTTCAGGAGTGGTACAAAGGCTTCCTTAAAGATTGCCCTAGTGGACATTTAACTGTAGAGGAGTTCAAGAAAATCTATGCAAACTTCTTTCCATATGGAGATGCTTCAAAGTTTGCAGAGCATGTGTTCCGTACCTTTGATACAAATGCCGATGGAACAATTGACTTCAGAGAATTTATAATTGCACTTAGTGTCACATCCAGAGGGAAGCTGGAACAGAAGTTGAAATGGGCTTTTAGTATGTATGACTTGGACGGAAATGGGTACATCAGCCGAAGTGAAATGCTGGAGATTGTACAGGTATGCCATGGGATAAATGCTGTTCAAATTGTACAATCTTGTTTTTAATTCTCGTTTTTTCCCCTAATGCAAAGAGACTGTCTCTGCCTCCCTGCACTCCTCCTCCAATCCTGATTCCAAAATCCACCCAGTTCCACCTTGGGCAGACTGATGGGTCCATTGTCTTTGGCTGCAGCTTGGCTGACCAAGATACTTTATTTGTTTTTTTTTGTAAAATTATGGCTGTTATAGATTATTTGAAAGTGAAACGTACAGATTTGCCAATTCCTGGAATGCAAAAATCCGGGAGTGAGGGAAGAAATGAGTTTGGAAAAGTCAAGAGTTTCAAGAGAATGAAGGCAGGCAAGAGAGACATTGAGAAATTGTGACATTGGGAGCAGAGAGATATGGGTTAGATAATGCAGTAATCTGAAAGAAAGGAATCTCGGCCATATATCTCGTGGGTGGAAATTCAGTGCAGATAAAGACAGGATGCCAATATCCATACCTCTGAACTTTGAAGGCAGTCAACATGTTGAAATTTAGGTCAAATGTATGTAGGGTGCAGGCAGGAGGAAGAGATTTGATTTTACCTTAGCTATTGTTGAGTTTTGTTTTTGAGCTGATAGCTAAACAGCATATGATGAGAATAAATGGAAGAGGTTTCCAGAGCATGCACATAAGAAATTAGGTATGGACCTGAGTGTATGACTGGGGCCATGAATATAGTACCATGGAGGAGTACTGTGGAGTTGAAGAAGAGAGATGACAGGATGAGGAAGGACCGGAGGTAGAGTCAGTCATGTAAGATGTCAACAAGTTCTGACCCAGTGCAAGGCTGAACATAAGTCGTATAGTAGGAACTGCAGATGCTGGAGAATCTGAGATAACAAGCTGTAGAGCTGGATGGACACAGCAGGCCAAGCAGCATCAGAGGAGCAGGAAAGCTGACGTTTCGGGCCCAGACCCTTCTAGACATCTTGCATGACTGACTCTACCTCCAGTACTTCCTCATCCTGTCATCTCTCTTCTTCAACTCCACAGTACTATATTCATGGAGTGTATTGAGGAAGGGAAACAAGTTCCCATAGCTTCGACTCCTCACTCATTCCAACAATTTGGATAGAATGGAAAGCTTGTCAATGGGATGGTTTGTGATGAGAATGGGAGTGACAGGAATTCATATGAATTTTGAAGTAGATGAGTACAAGTCTGTGATTTATGGGAAAGTTAAATAGCTAGCTTAGGTAATTCGACTTCAATGAGCTTGATGAGAGTGGGCGTAGAATATGTGTGGTTATGATAGAAAAGAGAAAATGAAATGTTGCATATAGTGGTAACTTGCCTTGTGCTTTTCACTTGCGGCAGTATAAAAGATCAGGACTGAGACAAGTCAAAGGGTTTACCACTTTTATTCTGTCTGCTATGTTGGAAGTAGCAGAACTTGATTGTTCAGAGGAACCGCCATACAGAAATAATTACCAATTTATAATTGCCAAAGCTGAATAATTGAGTTTGCTTCAGAAATCCAAAATATATTGCCAAATCTGGTGTTGTCACTTAACCTAATGAGATTTGTTCAGATGGAAGATAACAATTTGGTTTGGCAATTTATTGTACTTTCAAAGGTCTTCAGCCAGTCTCACCTGGTATGCTAGGAACCCCTTACTAACCTGAAGAATTTAATACCTTCACTTCAGCAATCTAACGCTTCAATGGTTTGATGATATTTCTCACATTACACCTTGAATGTGTCCAGATTACAATAACTTGTGTAAGCAGACTAAAATAACATTTAAATGCAGTTCCTGC
This sequence comes from Rhincodon typus, assembly GCF_021869965.1. Classification (NCBI taxonomy): domain Eukaryota; kingdom Metazoa; phylum Chordata; class Chondrichthyes; order Orectolobiformes; family Rhincodontidae; genus Rhincodon; species Rhincodon typus. Next base: position 104,673,416 of record NC_063336.1, read on the forward strand.
TTGTTACTGCAGAAGATAAAATGCTAACTAATTAGTAGGGAATCAATTGGCTGGGGAGTAAGGAGAACGATTTAAGAACTTAAAGCAATGTTGATGATCATTCCATATGTTTATGTGGGTTAGAATTAAGTCAGTAATGTATTTTTGCTGAGTATTGTAGCTTGCATTCTCTGCAAAATGGCATGTTTATTTGTTAGTACAGTGTCGGCCTCTGTTCTCCAGTGGGTGAAAGAAGAGTTGGTAGGAACATAAGAACGGGAGTAGGCCTTTGGCCTATTGAACTTGCCCTACCATTCAAATCAGCCATGATTGTTTTTAATACATCAATGCCTTATGGCTACCTCATTCCCATAGCCTTGTGCACGATTGATAGACCTGATTACCAATGTCTAGCTTAAACTTACTCAAAGATTGAGCTTCCACAGCCCTCTGGAGTAGGGGACTCCAAAGATTTACACCCCTTTGAGTTAAAAACAAAATTCTCCATATCTCTGACCTAAGTGGCACTCACCACTTTTTTTTTAAATTGTGCCCTCTGGTTCTAAACTCCATAAAACCAGACGAAACATCATACCATTCTATGCTAAAATATATGGAAAGTAATATCTTGGATTTACAATGGTCCATGCACAGCATTTGAATGTTTAGCCCTGAGCTTGCTTTTAAAATATTTGTGTAAAGGCCTTGTAGTATTGTTTAAGAAATAAATCAACTCCCATTTCTCAATGTCAGGCAATTTATAAAATGGTATCATCTGTGATGAAGATGCCAGAAGATGAATCTACACCTGAAAAACGAACAGACAAGATTTTTAGACAGATGGACACCAACAATGATGGTATGTAACAAAGGGCATGTATCAGATTTGTAAGCAAGAGTTTGCAGTTTCCTTTCAGTATATGCTCAGTATTAAAGGAATGTATGTTTATGTTGGTAGTGAGAGAGGAACAGTGAAATGAACCATTTTGGGGGTCTGTATATATTTTTTAAAATGGAGAAAGGCAAGAGCCTGGATAAATCATATGACAGAGATAGTAGGAACTGCAGATGCTGGAGAATCCGAGACAACAAGGTGCAGGGCTGGATGAACACAGCAGGCCAAGCGGCATCATAGGAGCAGATTGTCATAAATCATATGACAAGTTGGTTTATTGCTTAAAGAGTAGAAGGTACAATTTAACATTAGTCTCGTGTTTGGAGTTTCAAGGTATGAGTTAAGTGTGTAATTGCTTACTGAGTGCAGGTCCAACAACATTCTAAACTTGATACGATTTAGTACGAGTGGGTGGCATCACATTCACCTGATTTGTGCCGGGGAGAACAGTGTGTATCATCTACAAGACATACTGCAGCAATTTTTGAACATGGAGCAGAAGTTGGCTGCTTGGTTTCTTGAGTGTGCTCTGCCATTCAATCATGGCTCTAACTGCTCCATGTTCCCACCTACCCTTGATAGCCTTTTTACCCCCTTGCTTATCAAGAATCTACCATCCCCTGCCTTAATATTCTCAGACTCTGTTTCCACTGCTTTTTGATTATTGACCCGCTGAGAATAAAACTTCTCATAATATGTCCTAATTGTACAACTCCTTATTTGAAACAGTGACCCCATTTCTAGGTTCTGTGTTGCATGTCTGCATACACACTGCAGGTCAGTTAGTGAATTTCTATGGCAGCTTCACATTAAATTCACAGAGGATATCTCTGTATAATCCTGTTTTGCTATTCTGCCTTTCTGTGGCCTTCAATTGTTGACATGCCATTGTTCTCCATATTATCTCCCCTATTGCCCTCAATAGGCATATTCCTGTGGATTCTGTGCTTATCTATCTAATTAAAACTATAGATTTTTTTTCACCATGCACTATCATCTCTAGAGCTTCCAAAAGATCTCTTTTGATCCTTCCTGTTCCTCACTTACACGTTTTGATGCATGGTGGTGTCATCATTCAGAATATAGTAACAGACTCCACGTGTAGACAGACACAATCTAACACTCTTGAAAATTTTTTTCGTTTTTAATCATGTCTGGCATGCAGTCCAGGACAAAATTCTGATCCATTCCATTGGTAATTGGGAAGGCTGAAGTCATTGACTCTGACTCTGCCACAAGCACTGTTTCCATTCTTGCCCACTATTCTTCATGCTCTGGGAATTCTCTCACTAAACTTTGCCACTCACACTTTCTCTTCCCTGTCCTCCTCGAGGCCCTCCTCATGATCCACATTGATGCCTTTTGATGATCCTTCCTTCCCAATGTCTCATCCTTCAATTCATTGTCCATTTAGTCTGTGCTTATATGAAGTCCCTTGGACCACCTTTGTCAAAATTGCTATAAAATGCATGTTGTTACAGGAAATGGGAATAGGAGAAATAGTGGTGTTTTTGATTCACTATTATATCCTTTGTAAGAGGTAACTATTTAATATCAGCTGCTAATACTGATACTGTCATTAATGAGACCCTATTTGATTTGTCGTCTCAAATGGCAAAAACTTTTGATGGATCATTGTAGATAGTTGGTCAGATTCTTGATCACCTGAGGCTTGAACAATTCAACTGAAAAGAAGTCTAAGAGAATAAACATACACCATTATCCAAGGGATAATGTAGTTTGCATCAAGATGGAAGCTAGTGTGATCCTAAGGTTAAACAACTATTTCAGCTCACTTGCTACAATTCAGTCTAAGAGCAATTTAAGGATGGACAAGCATGGATAGGATGAACATCCAAGGTCTTTTTCCTGGGGGTGGGGTGGGGGTGGGTGCAAATTAAGCGGAGAGGGGAAAGATTTGAAAAGGACCCTAGGGATAACTTTTTCACACAGAGGGTAGTCTTTGTATGGAACGAGCTGGCAGAGGAAGTAGCAAAGGCGAGCACAATTACAACATTTTTAAAAGGCATCTGAGTGGGTGTGTGAATAGGAACGGTTTAGAGGGATAGGGGCCAAATGCAGGTAAATGAGCCTAGGTCAGGTTGGGGTATCTGTTCGGTGCAGGCGAGTTGGACCAAATGGTCTGTTTCCATGCTGTTCAACTCTGACTAAAATTGAATAGAAGATAATATGGAATTGAGGGACAATTTACACTTATTTATTCTATAAATCCATCAAAGACCGAGGACATCTTTTGTTAAAATACTTAAAAATAAACTGAAGATTTCCAAAAGCTGAATGAAAATCTTTGGGGATGAGATGGAGCCAGAAATTCAGGCCATGCAAACCAAATGATTAAAAATTCTCCTGAACTATTTAATGTTCAGCAAGTTGTTTTATAACAATTATTCAACTTTAACACTTCTATGCATTTTTGTAAATCTACCATTCCTGTTTGTCCCAATAATGAGCCCTGGTGATCCTATTATTTACAAATCCATTAGTAATCTCCCTTTACAGCTGCCAATGCCAACCTGCTCAAACAATTTAATTTGCACTATACAGCATTGCTAAAATCTAACTCTACAGGCCAACCTATTGGCTTAGCTGTGCCCATGCATTGTCTGTATCTAAACTAACAGGTGAACAAGGAGGTAACAAAATAGTAAAGTTGGATGAATAATGATGCATCAATTTATTTCTTGTGATTGTGTGCGTGGAATAGAAACGGATTGTAGACTCAGATTGGACCAGGGTGCATAAAGTTAACTTCAAATGCATGACTTTAAAATAGAGTTGTCATTTTTATTTCTGCTCTAATTGTGATAGGGAATTTAACAATATAACTATTGATGGATATTTATCATGCTGTCGTACCTATGGAAACAGTTTGTTTTATTAAGAGCACAGACATTTAAAATGCACAGTGGATGAAAAGTTGACCAGAAATACACAAGGATTTTTTAATGTTCCTAGTTGGTTCCTTGCTTATTGCACAAGGGCAGCCGAGGACAAAGTATACTCCTCAGGTGAAGCAGGCAGAGAAGACATTGGGAACAAAAACGGAAGTTGCTGGAAAAGCTCAGCAGGTCTGACTGCTTTTGTGAAGAAAAAAATTAGAGTTAACATTTTGGGTCCAGTGACCCGTCCTCAGAACCTTGGTTCCTCACTGGACCCAAAATGTTAACTCTGACTTTTTTCTTTGCACACGCTGCCAGACCTGCTGAGCTTTTCCAGCAACTTCTGTTTTTGTTCCTGATTTACAGCCTCCACAGTTCGTTCAGTTTTTATAGAGAAGACATTGGTATGATCAGATGTAATTCGCTGCTAATTTTAAAATCGTATTCCCACCCTTGTTCTTGGTTAATAAGTTTCTACATCCACGTTATAACGGAATGGAATGGAAAGGAAAGGTGATGCTTCTGTCACAGGTAGTGAATCTGTAGAATTCTTTAATGTAGAGGCTGTTGATTGTTTAGTATGTTCAAGGCTAAGGTAGACTGATTTTAATAAGGGTGTCAAGAGTTGTGGGGAAAAGACAGGAAAGTAGAGTTGAGGGTTATCAGGTCAGCCATGATCTTGCTGAATGATGGAGCAGACCCTGATGGAACAAATTATCTACTTCTACTTTTAATGGTCTTTATTTTGAAAAGAAAACTAAATTGGCACATCAGTGCCTCTATAGGTAGGAAGCTGTAACTAGTGAGCTTGCATAGGCAGTGACTGTTGAACAATGAATGGCATTGGAATTACATCCAGGCAGAACATGTTCCCTTTTCAAAATTTCATTTAGCACAGGACCTCTCATGACCTTGTGTGAATGCTGATGAGTAAAAACCATGGTGAGGATGGATGACAAAGTCCTACAGTTCTGAGATTTGCAGATAAATGAGCTCTAGGTGTGACAAGTTAAATAAATTAAACTATTAATTAAATAACGAAGTCAAGGAGCTTAAACAGCACTGTCACTGCAAATCAACTTAAGCTTATAGTTGTGTTGCATACTGTAGCAATGTTTAATTTTCACCTCGGTGCTGGTGGGGACTTTGGTTGATGAAGTCTATAGGTATTGTTTTGTGGGATGGTCATAATTCTTTATTTTTAAAAATGTGTTTTCAGGTAAACTATCTCTTGAAGAATTTATAAAAGGTGCCAAGAGTGATCCCTCCATAGTTCGACTACTACAGTGTGATCCAAGTAGTGCAAGTCAGTTCTGACTTTTAAAAGATTTGCCTGGACATTAACGAAGAACCACTGGCTTGTCATTCAAGCTTAGCTTGCAGCAGATGCCTTTCACTCATTCCCAATGGTTTGGTGGACAGATTCAGTTGTCAGATTTTAATGCATCATGCAATAAAGTGGCTGGCATTCTGCTTTTCTTGCAGTTACATAAATGCAGCAATGGAGCATTTCAACAGATATTCACAAAGTTTAAAGTTATGTTTACATGCAATTGTCTTGACTTTTTTTGAATGCAGTTAATGTATCGGATGTTTAGCTTCAATTAATTATTAGTACGGAGGGGTTGTAAATATTCAATGAATGACCGACTATGGAAATGTTTATTTGAGCTGGATCATAGTCAGTTGTTGAAACAACAATGAATGTAGCTGCCAGCCTAAAAGCTTATCGTGAAAGCAACTATAGCTTCTCTGCTTCTATTCTGTAAGAAAATTGCTTGCAATTGAGAAATGTTGGGCATTTTTGTAAAAAAAAAATTCTTGATGGAATGTAGTTCAATATTGAAAGCAAGTTATATATATTTAATGTAATGCTATTTAGCCGTCCCTGTATTTTATTTCAAGGCTGGCTTGATACATATATTCATACAATTTTTAATCTTGCTCAGAAGTGACTGAACACATCAAAATCATCAGAACGTTTAATATTTGCCTATTATGTAAGATATATTGATCACAAATTTAAGTTAATTTTTTATTATAAATCAAGCAAAATCTGTTTTTAGGATCGTGTAAAGAAGGCAAAACTCGCAATTTATGTTGACAGAATTAAATATTAAATTTATTGCTCTAGGGGATTATTGGAGCAAGGGGCATGTTATCTGAAAGTTATTCGCTGTTACTGATGTATTGCAACATCCTTTTTGGAATGTTTCTGTATTTTCAGCTGCCAGTAGTTCAAATCTTGTGTACCCCAGTGTTACTAGACATCTGCCTCCTGCTGAGAAGTGTAGTAAAATAAAGCCTACCATTTCTTGTCAGCGACCTTGTGTTCATTTACAATGTCAATTGCAATACTGCTATACAAATTTTTCTTCCCAAGAAATGTCACCAGTTCAGTGGCACAAACAAATGCTTTTACTTGTAATATAGGTTTTAAACACCACTTACTATATCGGCATTGATTATAATTGACGGTGATGATGAGCTTGCTCTTTTTTTAGAAACTAGTAACCAGCAAGGTTTACTGCAAGTTTGATTCTACAGGAGCACTCAGCTTGCTCCCAAATGCAAGATGAAACACCAGCTTGTTCTGTTTATCAACTCTTGTTTACTTTTTGGAGATTAAATAGGTAGGGAAGGATCATGTGTTTGAAAATGGCTCATCCTTGAATGTGTATTAGCCACATCAAACTATCTTGATCCTGATCAATTGCAAGGCGGAGTTGGATATACCAGTTGGGGATAAAGGGATCAAAAGATAAGTGGGGAAAAGCAGGAAGAGCCTATTGAATTAGATAATCATAGTGAATGGCAGAGTAGGCTCAAAGGAGGTGGTTATTCAGCCCTATTTTGTATCTTTCTATCTCTTGTCAGTGTCAGAGGAATTTTAGTGATCCCTTGGAAAGGGCTGATCTACCCTCCCATGCCTGTAGGTGAAGTCGCAAATTCCTGACTGAGCAGTAAAACTGACATTCGTGCTGTAATCTATACAGGTTCTTGTTTGTTATAAAATGCATAGTTTCTCATGTTCTGAATGTACCTCCAAGAATTAAGATGGTGTCTTGAGCTGACGAAGCATTCAAACCACCATTTCAAAGCAACTGCAAGCATTGATAAAGCATCCACAGAAATTGCTGTTGGCCCTTACCAACCTCCCCTCGCTGAGCCATTTGTAATTCTGTTGTGCACTTCAGTGCTGAACTTTAGTGTACACTGGTACTTGGCATTGGAATGTTGTTGTTATGCCACACAGGCACTTAGCCCATGGTTTCAACCACAGTGCATTCCTGAGGCTCCTCGCTTGCTCTCTTTTAGCTCTCCACTCACTTTGCACCCACTTGATGCACCTACTTTGATGCTCACAGCATCCCTGTTGCGCCTTGCACTCCTTTGCCTTTTTGCACTTTGCCCCCTCAACCTTAAAGACTCTCTCTGCTTCTGTCTTGCCTTTTACTAGACTCTCCAAACTAGATTGGTTGTTAGCAGTGATCAGCCAGTGGGGTGGATATGTTGCTATGTGGCATTATGCTATCTCAATCTCTCACCTGCATCATGTGCCAGTTGCGTATATGTCCAAAACACTCTGCATGCATCTACCAAATGGGCTCCAGCATAAGGCGAGATGGCCCCCAATACAGAAAGTCAAGGGCAGTATCCAGTATTAGGCCAGGGCTTTCAGCCCCTTGCGACTGTTAGAGTTATGGGATCTATGTCACTAATAGGCCAATGAGAAAGCTACTGCAGATAGAGGATGGCCCAAGACTCCATCACAGAATTATGCCTGTGGCTGGGGTGGGTCCTTGTGACCTGTAGGAGTTGAGTACTCATTCAGTCCCAGTGGTTGCCAGGGTGACAGTTGCTTTGAACGTTTATGTAATGGGCTGTTTCCAGCGATCCACCTCACTATCCTCAACCCACAAATGTATTTACAAGATCCATTTACTGGAATGGTTCCAGTGATGAGGCCCCTCCATTACAAGGAAAGATTGATGTGGAGGTGCTGGTGTTGGACTGGGGTGGATAAGGTCAGAAGTCACATGACACCAGGTTATAGTCCAACAGATTTATTTGAAACCACAAGCTTTCGGAGCGCTGCTCCTTTATCAGGTTGAAGGAGCAGCGCCCCAAAAGCTAGTGATTTCAAGTAGACCTGTTGGATTATAACAAGGATAGCCTGAAGTTGGGAGTGGTGTTCTTGGAGCAAAGAAGGCTGACAGGGGTTTTGATAGAGGTTTTCAGAATCATCAGTGCCTGGATAGAATAGATAGGGAGAAGCTGTTCTGTTTGCAAATGGAAAAAATTTAATTTAAAGTGATGTGCAAACAACAAGTAGTTAGTATATGGAATGCACTGCCTGGAAATATGGCTAAAGCAGGTTTAATTGAGGCATTCGTGTGAGAAATGGATGATTATTGGGTAGAACTAGTGTGTAGGGATTATAGGCAGTGGCGGGAAATTGGCATTAGGTAATACAGCTGGTGTGGGTACGATTAGCTGCCTCCTACGTCTCAACAATTCTGGATTAAGACTCATTACCAATGTAATTTATGCCAGACCTCATTCCTTTTCCCCTGATGAGGGTCAGCCCTACAGCCCAGGCACGAGGCCTTGCCAACTTTGTTTGCTTTGCCTATGGTCAGGGCACTGTGGATTGTGCACATGTCACATTGAGGGCATTTCATCATAAACTCAGCTGCGTTATCAACTGGAAAATATTCCATTCCAACAACATACAGGTGATCTATGATCATCCGTACCACATCATAGATTTAACTTAGGGACTGCCATGATGACTATAATCTTTGAACCCTCCTATTCCTGCTTCATTTCAAGAGCCAGATGCCTTGCAAGAGTAATTAATGGTTCAGAAGACCTTCCCTTTGCATCTACAGCTGGTGCCGATTTATGTAATCCCCTGACTGAGGCCAAAGGTACATACGATGTACCCATTGTTAGATCTGGATCAGTGTGAAGCAGAAGAAGGGCCTGCTGAAGATGTGGTTCCGATGCTTGGATCAATAAGAGGCCTTGCAGTACTCTACAGGTAGAGTGCCCTCCATAATCTCAGCGTGTTGTGCTCTGCACAAGTTGATCAGGCAAAGAGGGGATGTGATAGACTCTGAAAATCTGGAACTGCAGCAGCATTTTTCCAAGGAGGACCATGAGACATTGAATGAGAAGAATGTCACCTTCTGCACAACAGAGCACAATAGCTTCAGGTGTGACATGCCAGACAAGACTTTTAATGATACCCAGTTCCAGTAGATGAGATTTGGGTGAATTAATCACTGAAAGATTGTTGCTGTGGCCCCTGTTTGTTCCCAGATGCAAATTCTGCTTCTGTCTGCTTTATCCCTTGCTTTGACTGTTGCTGAATAAAGGTGAATATTTTCAACGGTTTCTCGTATGTGATACTTCTACATTGAATGATAAAAAGAAGTTTGGCTGCACTGGGCATTGGGCATAGAGTAACACTCCCTTGGACAGTGTTAAGCTGGAATGATGCTAAGGATGTATAAATTGTGTAGCTCATTCTTTTAAAATGCAAGTTTACAGATGTGTAGTGTATTTGCAATGAAGTATTAACTATATGCACTGAGAAGTGTTTTTTTCTGGTTTGCTCCCTATTACGTGCACAATGAAAAAACTTTCCCGTTTGTTCCTCCTGGTTGGCAGCATGGTGCATGGCTAGACTTTAAGAACGGTGCTGGTGACGAGAGAAAGGGGATCGGATAAGTGGGACAAAATTGGGGCATTGTGTGTAACTAAAGAAACAAATTTCGGCTGATGGAGTGAGAAATCACGTGAGAGCTCACAGAGGAAACCCCTCCATGAAACATGCCAAAATTGATGATTAGCCAATTTCTGGTAAAATTCAGCCCCGGGTGCTTTCAAACCACTGTCTTCACTTGGTATCTGAGTTTAATACCATACAATTTACACATCTTAGGTTTTGAATTGGCAGTGAAGAGAAAATTAAATGTCATTTATCTAATGGATAAAGGCTAATTTCCTTCAACATTCAAAGTTGTGTCCTGCCAATGCACTTTTGTAGTATATAATGTACTTTCTATTCAGGACATGGTCTTAATTTCTGAGGCAAAAGCTATTGAGCAGATACAGTATGTGCTATTCAATGATCTAATTGGACCCAACATAATTTCAACAGACTGTATGCATAACCTGAATAAAGAGTATAATTTCAGATTATAGTCACTACTTATTTTTTCAGACCGTGCATCCTGGTATTAGAGCCATAGAGTTGTACAGCACAAAAATAGACTGTTCGGTATAATTCATCCATGTCGATCAGATATCCTAAGTTAATCCTTTGCCAGCATTTAGCCCATATTCCTCTAAACCCTTCCTATTCATGTACCCATCCAGATGCTTTTTAAATGTTGTACTGTAGCAGTCTCCACCACCTCCTCTGGCAGCTTATTCCACACACGTACCACCCTCTGTGTGAAGAAGTTGCCCCTCATGTCCCTTTTAAATCTTTCCCCTCTCACCTTAAACCTATGCCCTCTCATTTTGGACTCCCCCACCATGGGGAAAAGGCCTTGGCTATTTACCCTATCCATGCCCCTCATGATTTTATAAACTTCTACAAGGCCACCCCTCAGCCTCCGACGCTCCAGGGAAAATAGCCCCAGCCTATTCACTCTCTCCCTATAGCTCAAACGCTCCAACCCTGGCAACATCTTTGTCGATCTTTTCTGAACCATTTCAAGTTTAACAACATCCTTCCTATAGCAGGGGCAACAGAATTGCATGCAGTATTCCAAAAGTGGCATAACCAATGTCCTGTACAGCTGCAACATGACCTCCCAGCTCCTATACACAATACCCTGGCTAATAATGGTGAACATAAATGCAGCTATTTTACACCAGCTCAAAATATTTCGCTTTGTTTCTGCACTGTCCCATTGCTATCCATCTAACGCGCTCCTTTGTTTTTGTAAGTTTAAGCATCGTATCACAAACTTTTCTGTTAGTTCTTAACTCCACTCTCCCTTTCCCTGATTCTGCACTTAAGTGTTACAGGTGAACAGGACTTTTCTTTTCATTTCTGGTGAAGTTTAATTTTGGTCTGGCAGCATCTTTGGAGTGAAACAATATTTTGACCATTGACTTTAAGAGCAAGCAAAAAATGACAGCGAATTGTAAAGAAAGATGAAGTAGATTGAGAAAAAGCTAGCTGCCAATATAAATGCAGATGCAAAACATTTTGAGTCAATTGACTATTAGTTCTTAACTTTCCCTTTCTTCCCAAAGATGCTGCCAGACCTGTGGAGTTTCCCCAGCAATTTGTTTTGATTCCAGATCTCCAGCATCCACAGTTCCTTGTTTTATTTATACAAATACAGATAGTGTTTCTAAATGGGACAAGAGTAATTGATTCTAAGGGTTTCCTGTGTTTTGCAGCGTTCCTTTTCTCAGTGTGGTTTGCCTTTTGTCAATGAATACATTATGAAACTATAAGACTTCCTGAGCATGCCTGCAATATTTGACCTAATTTCAAGAGCTGTGAAGTCAAACTGCAGAGAAGTAAACTCAGAAAAACATGAACATTATTGTTATGCTTTCTTTCTCAACCTTTGTATTGTACATAATTTAATCAGATTCAAAATGAGCCAAAACCAAATCTCTACCTGACAATACCTCCATGTTAATTATTAACGTTGCTGCAACATTATTAATGGATACCTGCCACAATGAAAGAAATGTGAACTTTATGATTGAATTGTTTCTTTGGCCTAGAATTAACCACCAGATGTGCTACCTGCTGCCTGTTCTATAGCTACTTTTAAAGAAAAATGTCAAAGCACTTGATAATGTGTTTGATGTTTCCACATAGTTAATGAGTGTGAGTACAGTACGTCAATATAAAAAACAGCAAACCAGAAAAATTTGATTGCACTTGTTTTGCACACTGAGAGTTGATCTTATGATAAAGAATAAACAATCTAAACCTGTTAATTTAAGTTGCTTAATTAAAAAAAAACTGGAAATTCAATTTTTATGGTATTCAATTTTTGTTTTGCAGTGTTATTTGCATTTCTTCTTTCAAATTGTTAGCTGATTCATCTTTTAGCACAGAATTGATTATCAGTAGACTGAATTAGTTTCTCAATACTACAGTATAAGCCACATGGAGACTGAGGCCATAATATTAGTAGGCAACTACACAAGTTAGAAATTGGGGTATTGTTGTTATAAAGTACTAACAAATCTATAGTCTATCTCCAGCAACAGGAGGTTAGTACTATTGGCGTCATCGTAGTGCGCCATACAGCATTGGAACTAACGAGTCAGAAGTGGTGTATCTATCTAATGTTGCTTCCTCTCACTTGCCTCTCCATCCTTCACTCCCTACTGTCCAATCCCTATGCCATCCTGCTGTCTGCTCTTCTTGCCACCCTGATCTCCTTTCCATTGTACAAAACAGCCTGCACCTGAAAGGGTAATTGAATCATGAGATAATCTTCCTCCATCATAATATAAAGGACTGTTCCTGGGAGTAGCTAGCTAAATCTAAGATCAGTCCCCAAGATGTGATTCTAAGCACTAAGTTCCATGTAGTTAACAGTAATTGTACTTACTCTTAAGCTTAGCCTGAGGCTTCACAAGAGACTATTATGTAACTCAGATGTAATACAGCTAGTTATTAAGTGAAATGTGATAGTAATTATCTCCATATCAACTCCACTGCTTTGTAAATCCAACACCTGGCAGAATTTGCGAGCCAACCCACATCCAATTCCTAAAATTGACATAAATTCCTCTGCTAACGTCCTCAGGCGTACACACAGTTTTCTGGGTCAAACCTTTTTTTTCTTGTCTTTGATATTTTTCGAGTATTTTCTCCAGACTTGAGAAGCGTTGCAGCATCTTAATTTTTCAACTGTGGGTGCCAATCCAATGATTTCACGGAACTGATCATGTGGACTAAATCTCTATCCTTTCCCTGCAGCTCAATGTTCAGCTCGTTCAGTTTTGACATTATGTCTGTAAGGAAGGTAAAGTTGCCAACCATACATTGTCTGACAGCTTACTGCACACTTCATTCCTCGATTTAAGAGAAGTGATGATTTCAGGCATCAGAGTTAAAGTCTTTACGGAGTCTTCTCTCGGCTTAACATGGACAATTATATAACCATAGGCAACGTCGAGTTTGTCAAGTAAGCATTTAAACAGTCAGTATGAAAGGACTCTCATTTGTTTTGAGTTTACAATCTTAACAACTCGCATATATGAGAAAAGTCCATAACGTTACTTGCTACGAGAGTCACAGAGTCATAGGCTATAACATATACCACTATAACATGCAACAGAACCTCTAGCTGCTTGGATTGAGTAGCAGTTATTTAATAATTTTATATCTTGTCTCTATGGATTCAATCAAAGTCAGATCACAGCATTTTTTTTTCAATTAAAATCTATCGCCTTCCAATGGCATGGCTCATATGCGCAATAGGTGAGCCCCCTACAGCTGCATTGGCAGCAACGTAGCCTTTTCTAAACTTTCTCTGTCATTTTCATTCCTTCTTCAATTATTCTAGTGTTGGTATTTCAGTTGTTATAGTCTTCCAATTTTCTCCATACAGGTATACTTTCTTTCTACATCTTTTCTAATTTATTTTAATTTCTAGTTCTTCATTTAATTTTCACAAAACATTTTCCAAAGCAGAAAAGCTTAGTGCTTAAAAATCTCCACTTCTGGATGGTAATGTGAGCTCAGTATTTAATGCAATGTCAGTTGGGATCAATGAAATAATCACAAAAAATAGTGCTAGACCACCTTTAAGTTTTGTTAATAACGAATGCTATCGACTCTCTTTTCTTAATTTCTTGCAAGATTAGATGTATGTAAACATATTAAGAAAATGCTAACAGATGACGTTTCCCATCTTTACCACAACTTAGGCTCTAAAATTGTGCCAGATGTTACTTATACGCAGATGCCAATGCTTTCAACCAGTATCATTTTTTACTGCTATTTTAATAAAGGCATTAATCCTTTGAAAATAAGTGAGTGCCTCTGCTATATCAATAAGTGCAATAGGTTTCCTCCCTGATGTTCCTTAATGTGCTTTCAAGGCCTTTAACATTTGATGCTGTTTATAATGTGTCAACAAAAACATTGCATATTCATAGAATAGAATCATTGAATAGAATAGATTTCCCACAGTGTGGAAACAAGCCATTTGGCCCAACAGGTCCACACCAATGCTCTGAAAAGCATCCCACCCAGACTCACCAACCACCCCCAACTCCCCACCATGGGCAATTTAGCATCTTTGGACTGTGGGAGGAAACCAGAGCACCTGGAGGAAATCCACGCAGACATGGGGATGGTGTGTAAACTTCACACAGGCCTGTCGAGGTTGGAATTAAAGATAGTAGGAACTGCAGATGCTGGAGAATCCGAGACAACAAGGTGCAGGGCTGGATGAACACAGCAGGCCAAGCAGCATCATAGGAGCAGAGAGGCTGACGTTTCGGGCCTAGACCCTTCATCAGAAAAGGGGGAGGGGAAGGGGGTTCCGAAATAAATAGGGAGAGAGTGGGAGGCGGATAGAAGAGGGATAGAGGAGAGGATAGGTGGAGAGGAAACAAACAGGTCGAAGAGGCGGGGATGGAGCCAGTAAAGGTGAGTGTAGGTAGGGAGTTAGGAAGGGGATAGGTCAGTCCAGGGAGGACGGACAGGTCAAGGGGGCGGGATGAGGTTGGTCGGTAGGAGATGGAGGTGCGGCTTGAGGTGGGAGGAGGGGATAGGTGGGAGGAAGAACAGGTTAGGGAGGCAGGGACGAGCTGGACTGGTTTTGGGATGCGGTAGGGGGAGGGGAGATTTTGAAACTTGTGAAATCCACATTGATACCATTGGGCTGCAGGGTTCCCAAGCAGAATATGAGTTGCTGTTCCTGCAACCTTCGGGTGGCATCGTTGTGGCACTGCAGGAGGCCCAGGATGGACATGTCGTCTGAGGAATGGGAGGGGGAGTTGAAATGGTTCGCGACTGGGAGGTGCAGTTGTTTATTGCGAACCGAGCGTAGGTGTTCTGCAAAGCGGTCCCCGAGCCTCCGCTTGGTTTCCCCGATGTAGAGGAAGCCACACCGGGTACAGCGGATGCAGTATACCACATTGGCAGATGTGCAGGTGAACATCTGCTTGATGTGGAAAGTCTTCTTGGGACCTGGGATGGGGGTGAGGGAGGAGGTATGGGGGCAGGTGTAGCACTTCCTGCGGTTGCAGGGAAAAGTGCCGGGTGTGGTGGAGCTGGAGGGGAGTGTGGAGCGGATAAGGGAGTCACGGAGAGAGTTGTCCCTCCGGAAAGCAGATAAAGGTGGGGAGGGAAAGATGTCTTTGGTGGTGGGGTCGGATTGCAGATGGCGGAAGTGTCGGAGGATGATGCGTTGGATCCGGAGGTTGGTGGGGTGGTACGTGAGGACGAGGGGGATTCTTTTTTAGTTCTTATTGCGTGGACGGGGTGTGAGGGATGAGGTACGGGAGATGTGGGAGACACGGTTGAGGGCGTTCTCGACCACCGAGGGGGGGAAGTTACGGTCCTTGAAAAACGAGGACAACTGAGATGTACGGGAGTGGAATGCCTCATCCTGAGAGCAGATGCGGCGGAGGTGAAGGAATTGGGAATAGGGGATAGCATTTTTGCAGGAAGGTGGGTGGGAGGAGGAGTATTCTAGGTAGCTGTGGGAGTCGGTGGGCTTGAAATGAATATCGGTTTCTAGGTGGTTGCCTAGGAGGCTGGAATTAAACCCAGGTCTCTGGCACTGTGAAGCAGCAGTGCTAATCAATGAGCCACGATGCCTCTAATAATTAGGACTATTAAGGATACAGATTAAAAGCATATTAACAGAAACAAATGCAATTTGAATGTCAGGGTGGAGGTGCAGATGGACATAAAATGTACTTCATTAATAGCAGCTTACGAGTTTTTGTAAAAAGAAAGGGTAAACGTTACACAATTTCAACAGAACATCAATAGAAGTGAACAGTATGGTTTTATATTCACAGTAAACATACAATAAGAATAACATAAAAAATGCAAATTTCAAAATTAAGAACGCACTTTGCAATTTTTTTAGGAGAAGTCTTGGATTTTTAGTTTCTTTATTTGTTAATCATCCTCCACATTCAACTCAAAATCAGAGAGGTCAACATTGAAGGAAACTATTTGCCCATGGAGTCTGTGCCAGTTTTTTTGCAGGATAATTGATAAGCTGAGCTTGAAGTTTTGATCCTATGTCAGGAATGCAAAGTCGTGAAAATTCCAAGCTCCACAAATCCACATGCAAAAAAGTATACTGGAAGGCTGTACTTTATTTCCAGAGCCAAATCAAAATGGGAGCTGTGCCAGGCCAGACTGGGTAAAAGTCAGAGACTGCTGGGTGGCAAGGCAGACTGGATGGAGTTCCTACATTGGAGCATGGCTCTTCACTGAAACAAATGGAAAAGAAATCAAAAACAAACATGCACGCACTCCCCACTCACCTTCCATGTAAACCCATGTCATTTTATGCCTGCCATCTACTCCCAAAGGCCCCTTATACCTTCCATGCCACCTCATGTCACTGTACCCACCTTCCCATAGTGTCTCATACCTTATATGCCAACTTATACCCCTCTGTACACCTCCATGATAATTTATAGTTCTATGCCAACAGTGCCAACTCTTGCCCCAATCACCACCTTTCCCGTTACATCGATATGTGCAGAATCCCCTATGGTTAGATATTAGGGGCCAAGTTCACATTAAATAATGTTATATTAAATGTCTATTGATGAACTTTTCAATAAAAGAAAACAACTGACACAAACACATTCACTGTATTCAACTTCTTTTATCCCTTTATCAAATGTTGTATTGTTAGATCCACTTCAATGAGTTTAGAATGAATTGGAAATGTCAATCAATCTGTAAAATAAAAGGTAGTCCGATGTGATAATGAACAGTTATTAAATCAGTATACAGCATTAATCCTGGAATGATAGCCATCAGGCACTGATAGAGTGAAATGTAACACTCCAGACAGTATTGTTAAAATATTTAAAGGGCAGGAGTTTTAAATACCTTGATAGATTGACAGCTCCTTTTGACAGTACTTTCCATAGCTCTATTGACAGTTCCAATGAGTTTATGTATTTTGTACACATATGTATGTCTATTTTTAACAATTCTAAAGGACAGCTTACCTCTCCCAAAATGCACCTGACCCCTCCCACAGGTGTCCCAGAACCATTTAAAAGAAACTCCACCTCACTTGCACAAATGGTTACATTACCTTTCTGAAGGCTACTACCAGGTTTATATATTCTCCTACCAGGTTGTGTTTTGGATGTTCCACAAGCAAAAATTGGGTCACCATGAGGCAGATGCACTTAAACATCCATAAACCATGGATTACCTGCCCTGACCATCATCCAACCCCTCTGCCATTGCAAAAAGAGCAAATGCCAAGTTCGGGGTTGGGATTTCAAGATTTGGGCCTCTGCTTCTGTAATAAAAAAGAATTTCTCTGTTTTGCAAAAACTCAGACCTTACTCTCAACTCACTTCTCTTTACCCACATCCTTGCAATGGCATCTGTACTTTCTTGTAACAATTTTTTTTTTATTCATTTGAGTGACACGGTCATCGCTGGATGGCCAGCATTTCTTGCCCATCCCCAGTTGCCCTTGAGAAGGTGGTGGTGAGCTGCCTTCTTGAACTGTTGCAGTCCACCTATTGTGGGTTGACCCACAATGCTATTAGGAAGGGAATTCCAGGATTTTGACCCAGCGACAGTGAAGGAACGGTAGCCAAGGTTGGGATGGTGAGTGGCTAGGAGGGGAAATTAGTTGCTGTTGTTCCCAGGTATTTGCTGCCCTTGTCCTTCTAGATGGAAGTGGTCCCTAGGTGTGGAAGGTGCTGTCTAGGGATCTTTGGTGAATTTCTGCAGTGCATCTTGTAGATAGTACACACTGCTGCTACTGAGTGCTGGTGGTTTGCAGTGCTAATTAAGCAGGCTGCTTTGTCCTGGATGGTGTCAAGCTTCCTGAGTGTTGTTGGAGCTGCACTCATCCAGGTAAGTGGGGACTTTTCCCTATAGATGCTGGACAGACTTTAGGGAGTTAGGAGATGAGTTACACACCACAGTATTCCTAACCTCTGACCTGCTCTTTTTGCCACTGGGTTTACATGATGAGTTCAATTGAGTTTTTGGTCAATGGTAATCCCTTGGATGTTGATTGTGAAGGATTCAGTGATGGTCACACATTGACTGTCGGGGCAATGGTTAGATTGTCTCTTATTGGTGATAGTTATTGCCTGGCATTTGTGTGGCACAAATGTCACTTGCCACTTGTTAGCCCAAGCCTGGAAATTGTCCAGATCTTGTTGCATTTAAACATGGACTGCTCCAGTATCTGAGGAGTTGTGAAACATGCTGAACATTGTGCAATTAACAGTAAAAATCCCCACTTCTGACCTTATGACAAAGGGTAGGTCATTGATGAAGTAGCGGAAGATGGTTGGCCCTAGAACTTTATCCTGGGGAACTCTTGCAGAAATGTCCTGGAGCTGAGGTGATTTGCAACAACCATTACTATCTTCCTATGAGCCAGGTATGACTCCAACCGTTGGAGAGTTTGCCCCCGTTACTCAGGGATTCCAGTTTTTCTTGATGATTCAATCGAATGTGGCCTTGATGTCAAGGGCTGTCACTCTCGCCTCACCTCTGGAATTCAGCTCTTTTGCCCATGTTTGAACCAAAGCTGTAATGAGGTCAGGAGCTGAGTGGCCCTGGTGGAACCTATACTTGTTAATATAGGACATATATAAGCAGATACATAAGTTATTTTTAAAGAACTATGGAAGTAGATTTGTCAGTTTTTTTTAACATGAAACAATTGATCTTTAGGATTTAACAATAAGTACAAATTGATCTGTCCTTGAATCCATGTAGACTGTTATTGGATCAACCCCTTTAGCAGTGTTAGAACACTTGAACTTATAGTTTCATGCTATTTATATTCACATTTCCTAACCATATGCCAGCAATTATTTCCCAGATTATTAAAACATCTAAAAATAATGTCACTTGCTAGCACATGGAGTGATTGAGATGATTGCCATAAATGCATTTAAGGGGAAGCCAAATAAGTACATGAGGGAGAAAGGAATAGAATTATGTATTGATAACAAATACTAAGATCTTGCAATATAATACAACACCTCTGTTTAATACACACTGCAAGGGCTTTCAGTGATTTCCCTGCTTGCTCTGTGGTTAATTGAATATTGTCTTAAATGGTTGCATAGCTGGAAATGACTGACAGTGAGTCCGTTATATGAATAATGACATTACCAAGGAAAGCAGCTGTCTGGGTATTTTGATTACTGTAAACATGAACATCGCAACTCTGAATATTCCTGGGTTATCATGCCTTGAATACAATAGCACCAACATAGGTATGAGCAAATACATAAAGACTGATCCCTGTGTGGACTAAGGTGTAGGTCAAGTAAATGATTGGACTAAATATAATGAGATTGACAATATATAATGAGTAAGCCTAGCAGTTACTGCATAAAAAGCTGGTTTTATTCATTAGAATTAAAACTAGTAACCATCTTAACAACAATTTCCTCATAAACAGCACTCATTCCATGGACTTAAATGTTGTATAAAGGAGTAAGAGGCTGAAAGGGTTAATATGGAAGAAGAACATGTGCACCACCCACAATAATGATGTCATGTAGACCTTTAGGCAGAATATTTTATGATCTTGGAGGAATAAGAACTAACATCTAGGTTCTCCTCACAGTCACTGTCACAACGTCTTCTTAATATAACCTGTGACTAGTTGCTAACACACAATAAGCTTTAAATATGTTCCCTGAAATTCACAACTAGATATAACAAACAATAATTATCATCATTTTGGTTTTCATGTCAGTGAAAGTGGCTGAGTTTCTTCCCCACAGGGATCAGTCTTTATGTATTTGCTCATACCTATGTTGGTGCTATTGTATTCAAGGCATGACTCTAGGGTATATTGTCCAAAGTCTTACATGTGTAGGTCACAGTGAGCAGCTCCACTGCTCTGCAGACTTTCAGGTACGCAGACTTACTCCTCTTCATTCCCCACTGATGGTCCAAGTCTGCCTAATGCTACGCTGGTTTTGTTTCAGTTCTTACATTTGTCTTGTTGTCAATATAGACAGCTCAAGGCAGTGTACTGCTGAGATAAGTGAACACATCCACTGCTAAAAGGTTCTGGTAATGGACTCGAGAGAGAGCTTTAGCTCAAGAGAGGGCTTTCATGGAACAGGCTTGTGCATTACTTCAGTTTTTTTTGTACTGCTCATAAGACTCAATTTGTCAAGTGCGTTGGGGAACAATCCCACGTAACAGTGCATGTTCAGCTCTGAACCAGCAGCCAGTACGCAGTCATTGGCAAACAGGAAATTGCAAACTGGATGCTTGGAGACCCTGGTCTTTATCTGGAGTAGTCTCAGATTGAACACCATCCACACCATATCTTCAGCTTCAACACAGAAGCAAAAGGTGAGACAGCAGAGGATACACTGAGCCCTGGGATCGGGACTACTGCAACTTTGGGGCCATACCTGAAAAACATTCAAACAGCGATATCACACGGAAGTGCTGGGGTTGTCTTCTTTGTAATTAAGAAAAGTGCATTTGTTTTCAGTAGAAGATTTAACTAAAAAACTACGACTTTGCTGGGAGGTGCAGAGGAATATCATTCAGCTGCTGGGAACTGGCTCGTACTGAGTTTGAAAACAAACTACAGTAATATTGCAGAAAATCTATAAGTTCATTGGTTGGTAAGAAACTGCTTCTGGGTACTATCTGTAAGTTGCTATAAATTAGAAAAGTGTATTATTAAGCACCAGGAATAAATGAAAGTCAGGAGCAATATCATAATGTAGTATAGGTGAGCCAAAGTAGGGTAAGGAAAGGAGAGTAAAGTTTAGGGAAATAAGTTTAAGATTAAGACTAGGTATGGCTGAGATTTCAGTCCCATGTGTTGTATGGCCTACAGTATGGAGGAAATTGTAGGGTCTCTTGGCTAATAAGCTTTAAGGGGACAACATCTGCAAGAAGTGTCATTGGCTCAATCAGTTTGGGCACCAAGTTTTTGAGCTTGAGCATCAGCTGGAGGCACAGCAGTGTATCTGCAAGGCTGAGAGTTATTGGACAGCACATTTTTAGATGTGGTCACCCACACCTTGACGAACTTGTCAGAGACGAATAGATGACCATCAGTCAGAAGAAAAGTCACAGGCAGTGGTCAGAAAAGCATGCTCTCTCTCATGAATGGATATCCTGTATTGGAAAACAGAGATGCTAGAACATAGAACACAGAACGGAAACAGTACTGGCCCTTCAGCCCACTATGTTGTGCCAACCTATTATGCTACTCTAAGATCAAACTACCCTGCGTACCTTACATTTTACTATCATTTTACTTTCCTCTAGGGAGTGCAGCCAAAGCCCAGTTGCACAAGGTGGGAACAGACAGAGAGGATTTTTAGAAATTAGCTTTATATTGCATATGAGCACTTAAAAAAATTCAGAGGTGAGGATGTGCAGTTGGAATTTATCACAGGTCAGTTGTGTCAACAGACACACACTTTTTATTTTGTTGCTAAATTAGGAAACTGCAACTTATGATCACCAAATTAGAGAGTTATACTAGATAAACCAGCAACTAAATAAACTAATATAACTAATTCAATAAAAAAACTATAAAATCAAATAAAGAAGACTGGTTAGACGCGGCAGGGTTGCAATAGACTGTATTTACAAATGGGGCTTTATGGAGATTAACAACCATTCTTGCAGTTCATTCCTGTAGCTTGAGGAACTTTGGCTCAGAATTTTCGAGTCAGTGTCCAAACTGCAGTGATTGCAGGGGTTAGGGAGTGAGAAGATTAACAAGACAATTTGTTCCAGAAGGCAGTGCCATCTCCATGGATAAGTAGACACAAAAGGTTGAGCACACACAGCAACAAGTTCAAGAAAAGCTTCTTCCCTGGTGTTATTAGACTGCTGAATGGACCTCTCTAATTTCAAATCTACTGTTGACCTTGCATTTGTGCACCTCTTGTGCAGGCATAACCTTGTATGCCTCACTCTGTCGAAGCACCCTATGATCTGTATATCCTTGTTTACTATGATGCCTGTACTGCTCAGAAAACAAAACTTTTCACTGTACTTAGGTGCATATGGCAACAATAAATCAAATCAAATCAGATTAAATGTTAGAGTTGGTCAATGGTCAGGGATTGGAGGGTTTGACTGAGTCGGCAGATATGGGAGCCCAGCAGGAGGAGGCTTGGCCCCTGCCTTTGGCCAACAGGGTCCAATTTGTTTGTTCCTTGTATGACTGCATGGTAGAAGCGTACACTGCATGTAGTTCTACGGTGCAGGCAGACCATCAAGTGGGGCTACTGAAAAGGGGCTAGTGAAAAGAAATGTGGTAGTGATAGGGGACAGAATAGTCAAGGGAATGAATGCTGCTCCTTTGTAGCCATTGTACCTGAATATACAAAGCATTTACACCAATTCAGATATCTGAATAGTATAGATAGAAATGAATGTGTTTGATCCAACAGGCATTACAGAGACATGGTCACAAAGTGACCAAGGTTAAGAACTAAATAATCCAGAATAGTTAACTTTGAAAAGAGATAGGCAAATTGGAAAAGGAAGAAGAGATAGCCCTGATAATAAATGGTGAGGTAACGGAGATTCCATAAGATGATAAAGTTTAATATTGAGTTTGGAAGCTATTTATGTCCAAAATTGGAGGATCACTGTAGAGTCAGTCAAATGCAGAGTGAAACAGACTGGGATCACTGATGTGAGAGATAAAGTAAACAAATCAAACTGTAACCTTACAGGAAAGTCATGAATTCAACGGCTAATGAGTACTATTGCTTTATTTTCTGTTCTCCAAAGTTGGGGAATTTGTCTAAGGAGTTGGGAAATATTTTTTAAAAACATTTTTTTGGAGAATAAGTATATCGGGATGTGATGGAATACTCTCCACTTGCCTGGATGGATGTAGCTTCAACAACACTCAAGAAATTTAACACCATCCACAACAAAGCAGCTTACTTGAATGACGCCACCTTCAACATTCACTCGCTTCACTGCCAATGCAGTGACAGCTATGAGTGCTATCTCAGCAACTTCTAACCCATGACCTCTACCACATAGAAGGACAAGGCAAGCAGATGCATGGAAACACCACCACCTACAGGTTTCAAGCCAAACACCATCCTGACTTGGAAATATATCATCATATATCATCATTCCTTCACTGTTGCTGAGTGAGAAACCTGGAACTCCCTCCAAAACAGCATCATGGGTTCTTCGGGATAATGAATGCTGGTCTAGCCAGAGATGCCCACACCCCTTGAAAAAAGGGCTAGATATTCCAGTTGATGCTCATAACAACAAAGGATAAATAAGTTGTAAGTTTAGTTACTTACTTAATTGATAAAGGATTGACAGGGGAGTGCCAATCATTGGAGTGCAAATTCTACTCCACGTGGTAACTGCTTAGGTTCTGCAGGGTATGCACAGGAAGTGTGGTCAGCTACAGCAGCCTGTACACTAACTTTTGAATATTGAGAAGGAGTTGTGTCATTTCCTCACTGCTAGGCAGCTCACACTTCCCATCCCTGCCCTGGTTTTAAAGTCACTGAGAGTTGCTCCTGCATCCATAGCAAAAGTGGAAATGGAGTAAACCAATCTATTGCTCTGCTGACTTTACCACAGTGGAGAGTGGAGTCCTGGCCCAGCACCTCATTATATTCAATCCAATATTGAGTACCATGTCTTATTGTTGGAATCAGGGAGCTGTCATTAAGAGATTTCTGATTGAAAAGGGGTGAAGCTGATCACAAGTCCACTTGAAGAGAACTTAACAGGCTGTACATCAAAGCTGCCTCACACCACTCATCTCCAGGGCACTCGCTCATAGTGAGGATGCAGGAGAAGAAAACAATATCTGGGAGATTCAGCAAGAAATCGTGTCTGGAAACAGCGAGATGCCAGAGGTTGGAGGCTCGGCAGCAAGAGAGTGGATTACGGAGCAGGTGAGGCTGCAAACTGGAGAGTTGGTGAGAGGAAGAGTTGACGGCTACCAAGTCTTATTATATTTCTTAAAGTTTCAAATAATGCATTCGGCAAGATACAAACATAACAAAGTATAATATTTTAATTTACAGGGTATGATATTTTAATTTTTTTTCTGATGACCTTTCAGAATGTAATTACAACGTTTATGCTGATTTCACTGGGAAACCAGAATTCACTTAATTACTATACTTTATTCACTATAAGTGAATCACTTATAAGTTGGATTTTTCAGAAGCACAACTTCAAGTGAGGAGTGAGAAATAGAAGAATAAAGAAGTGAATACATGGCCGGAAAGATTTATGCAAATGGGATCTCTATAGGCCAAACTAGTTGCACCAAAAACAGAGCCAGGTCTAATTTTGTTGCGGGCAAATTGGAGATGGTTTAAATTTGCCTTGTTCAACAAGCAGCCACAGGTCACACGGTTGCCTGCAGAGTCTGTGTGTACAGCTCACCAGGCTATTTCCAAATTACATGGAAGAACAAGTAGAAGGATTTGGAAGTTGATGCAGAGTTGCTCCCTCAATCACGGGCTGTTTGTTCGCTGTATTTAGTGTTGTTATACTCCCAATCAACAGTAAAAGTGGAAGAAAAATGGCTGATTGGATGAGCAATAAATAGAGCGATTATGAGGTGTCTCTTTTGTTTCAACCAGGTCCTTTGTCTCTCTTTCTCTCTACCTTCATCATTCCCACCCCAGGCTGGGATCTCAATATCTTGTGCTGACACTGGCTGCCGAAAGGAGCACACAAGGTGGCAGACTGGGCTTGGGAGACCATGATGAACAGCACATCTCAAACAGTGTCCAACCAGGGCAACTTGAGAGTTAAACAGGGCAGAATGACCGAGTAAATCTTGCCACCTACTTGACTCCTTATCTCTGCCCCAGCCCACACCTTAACTAGCAATCCAGACTTGAGGCTTGAAGGTGTCACCTTTGTGATTTTTTTTTCATTCATTCAGGAGTTGATTGCCAATCTCTAGTTGTCCTCAAGGTGGTGATAGGGAGCTGTCTTCTTGAATTGTTATGATTTGGTATAGGTATATGTTATTAGGGAGGAAATTCCAGGATTTTGACCCAGAAATAATGAAGGAACACTGATATATTTTCAAATCAGTTTGGTAAATGTCTTGGGGAAAAACTCACATATCTGCTTGAATGAACTTAGTGTTGGTATTACATTTTGAAATCCATGTTTTATGTTGCTCCACACCTAAATATCAAAATGTATACATTAGCTCCTTGAGTCAAAAAAAAAATCAAATGAGTTAGATCCCACCCCTCAACCACCAAAACAGTGAAAAGATTGAACGCCTCTATTTAAACTAACTTTGCAAGGGTGTGGGATCCAGTTAAGATTGAGTAGTTTGGGTCTGTACTTTTGGAGCTTAGAAGGGTCAACCCTATTGAAAGAGAAGATTCATAGGTGACTTGACAAGATGTGGAAAGATTATTTCCCTTTGTGGGAAAGCCTAGGACCACAAAACATAATTTAAGGAGTAATTTAGTTAGGATAGAGAGGAGGATGAATTTCTTCCAAGTGTAGCAAATTTGAAGAATTCTTTACCCTATAGAGCTGGGTTATTATGTACATTCAAGGCTGAGATAGTAATGCACTAGGTCTGTACTTAAACCATATCAGACAACAATAGCATAGAAAAGGACCCACATGAAAGCAAAGGACAGTGGAGATCCCAAGGGGTGGAGGAAATACTAATAATGGTAATCATGGAGATGGGAATAAAAGTAAAATTGTGAATCTTGAGATATCTAATATTTCATCAGTTGTGAGGAGGTTAACCCATTGGAACAATGAGTTGACCAGACTGCCAGCATGGATTGTAAAAGGGTTAAATTTGTGGAATCATGCAGAAGCCCTTTGACACATGTCTGCACCACCAAAAATACAATGACTTACATTAGTCCCAATTTGCCACATTAGGTTCTTAACTTTATGACACTTCAGGTGCTCATCAAGTACTTTTAAAAAGGTTGAGGTTTCCCACCTCATTAGTCTCACTGCTGTCCCATTCAGCACACTCCAGATCCTCATCAGCCTCTCTAGGTGAAAAAGGTTTTTCCCTCAAATCTCCTATCTTTCACTTTAAAATTATGCCCCTTTGTTATTGACCCTTCAACTAAGGGGAACAGCTGTTTTCTGTTCAGCCTGTCCATGCATCTCAATCTTATACACCTTTATTAGGTGCCCCTTCAACCTATTCTGCCTCAAAGAAAACCACCCAAGCTGATCACCAATCTCTTAACAGAAATGCTCCATCCCAGACTGCATCCTGCTAAATCTCCTCTGCAACCCCTCCATGCAATCACATCCTATGAAGTGGTGACCAGAACACGGCATACCAGCTGCAGCCTAACCAAAAGTTCTGCACAGTTTCAACATAACCACCTCTCCACCTATCCTCTCCTCTATCCGCCTCCCACTCTCTCCCTATTTATTTCAGAAACCCCTTTTCTGATGAAGGGTCTAGGCCCGAAACGTCAGCCTTTCTGCTCTTATGATGCTGCTTGGCCTGCTGTGTTCATCCAGCCCTGCACCTTGTTGTCTCGGATTCTCCAGCATCTGCAGTTCCTACTATCTCTGATCCAACATAACCTCCCTGCTCTGTCCATGCCACAATTGATAGGTTAGTTAAAGTCCTACAGGATACTTAATACTATTAATTTGCTCTGGCATCTTCAGGAATCTGTGTACACGCACCCAAAACATCTGTTTCCTTAGATCTTGCCATTCATGGCTTACTTCCTTGTCTTGTTCCCTGTTCCAAATTGCATCACCTCACATTTTTGTGTATATATCCTCCTGTAACGTAACACATTCCTCCTCACTGCCAACCACCCCAATAGTCTTTTGTGTCATCTTCAAACTTAAGTACCATCCCCCCACATTCTCCTGTCTATCATTTATGAATATCACAAACAATGAAAAAGGTGCCCAGCACTGATCCCTGCAATCACAGACAGTTTTCCACCATCATACTCTGTCTCTTATCACAAAGCTAATTCTGGATCCATCTTGCTGAGTTACCCTGAATCCATGAGCTTTTATCTTCTCTACCATTTTCCCTTGTGACCTTGCTGAAATCCATATCGAATCCCTACAGTGTGGAAGCAGGTCCTTTGGCCTATTGAGTCTATACCAACCCTCTGAATAGCATCTCTCCAAGACCCACCCCCCTACCCTATCCCTTTATCTCTGCATTTCCAAGGGCTAACCCATCTAACTTACACATCCCTGGACACCATGTGCAATTTAGCATGACCAATCCACCTAACATACACATCTTTGGACTACAGGAAGAAACCACAGCACCCAGAGGAAACAGAGACACCGAGAATGTGCCAACTCCACATAGACAGTTGCCCAAGAGTGGAATTGAACCTAGGTGCCTGACACTGCAAGGTACAGTACTAACCAATGAGCCATCAAGGCCACCCATAAAACCACATCAACTGTTCTACTCATCCAAACATTTGGTCACTTCCTTGAACAAAATTCCACCAGATTTATCAGAGGGAGGTCATGCCTGACAAAGTTATGCTGATTATCCCTGATCGAGCTTTGATTTTCTCCTTCCCCATTTTCTAAGTTTCCCCATCACTGATGTTAGAACAGGGAACTATAGCCCAGTGAACTCATCTCTACCACCTTTCTTGTAAAGTAAAAAAAGATCAGCTGCCTTCTAGACCTCTGACACATCCTGTGGCTACAGACAATTAAAGAAACAAAACTGGGGTAAGGGGCCTGTAATTTCCTCATCTCCCATAACAGCCTAGGATACAACTCATCCAGACCTGGAGATTAAACCACTTAATCCAGCAAACCTCCAATATCCACATGTGGTCATCTAAGACACTGGTAGGGTCCATGATTCCCCATTTGGGGAGACACATTCCACAATGCTGCCCTCACCTACCATGATTTAAACTTCCTTAGTCTGACAAGCTAAATTTAACTTTATCCCTGAATAATTTTACTCTTTAAATGGCAGTGCTTGCTGACACCAACAACTGTGGGTAACTATGCCTGCACACTGATTCAGGAACACAATTTTGTTTGCTGACATTATCACACAGCTTTTGTTAGATGATGCACAAAGTATGCAATACACACACACAAACATTTTATTTTAAACTGGGTTTCAATTGTGGGGGTAAGACATGTTGGAGAATCCCCTGAAAGTGAGAGGCAGCCCAGAAGCAGGGGCTAGGGGGCCAAGAACCCAGGAGACCCTCTCCCCTACCACTTTCTCAGATCACAACAACCCCTCCCAGCCTCATTCCCCGCACCTCAGACAAATGATTTCAAGCAGCACACACGTCCATGTCAGCAAACAGCCTTTAAAAGATTTAGGGAGTTTAGATGTCATTCCCATAGCAGCTAATCAGCTTGCTGCTTTCCACTGACATCACTTTTTCCTTAGAATAGAATGAGACTGAAGTTTTTATACTTAGCATTTCAAGCACCTCCACACACCCATCTTTCCCCCATGATTTCAAGCAAATTATGCCTAGTCAATCCAAGTTGATATTTATGAATAGCTTGAAGTAGGAGGAAACATATCTAATGAAGAGGGGTTCTTAAGAACACAAGAAATAGGTGCAGAAGTTGACAATTTGACACCTCAAACCTACTATATCATTTAACATGTCATGGCTAAACAATATGATTATGACGATTCATGTCAGGCAGCAGCTGTGAAGCAAGAGCTAAAACTTGAATGGATATTTCTTTAGGAAGACAAGAGGACCTCCACAAGGCATTCTATAAAATGATAATAATGACTGGAGGTCCAAGTTTTATCTTTTATTTCAAGCTCAAATAAAGATACAAAAAAAAGTTATAAAAAAGTGTAAACAAGTTTCCATAGGAACACTTCAGAATGTGATCCCATCTCCTAGTCAACCATTTTGTTGCATACATAAACTAAACCACAATTTTAAAATTGAATCACTCAGAACAATTTACTGGTCCCAAAAGGCAGCCATTTAATATCACCCAAACATTCTACTTAAGATTGCCAACTAGTCAGTGAAATTCTATGCAACAATTTAGACATTGACTCTTCCTGTTGGAGAGCGTGAAGAACAAAGAAGTTCCATTCCACTTTCCCAGGCACAGGACGCCAGTAGAAAATTAGCAGCACGATCTTCAACATGAGATGGAAAGTCACCTTCCTTGATTTGTTGCAATAGTTGCCTAGGAGAATAAATAGTAGATTAAACAGTAGCATGCTGTATGGCAGAATATAAAAATGGTTTCAAATCTAAATAGGATACTGTATTACATGGAGACATTGAGATGACTAAGAGCAACATTTAAGTCTGTGTTGAATCAATCAGGCTACAAATTGATTTTGCAGACATTGATTTTCAGAAAATATTTCTAAGTCAAGTTTCAGGCTTGTGGGGAAAATGCACCATTTCCAGCTGCAACATCACTGCATTGTTAGGAGAGGGCATGTATAAAGTCTCATGTTTTCTTAATTTCGTTAGTACATGCTAAAATAGGAAAACCAAGAATGAAAAGAGAGTGCAGAATAAATAATGAAATACTGTACCAGATTGGCCTTGACATAACATAAAAAATCTGAGGTCTTTGAAATCCATTGAATGTTGAGGCAGCAGCAACAGTGTAAGCTCCCATGTTCTCAAACACCATCCAATCTCCAACCTGTAGCTCTGGCATACTGCAACGTTCTACAATACGATCAAGCCCATCACAGGTTGGGCCCCAAATACTGGTCAAGTACAGCTTTTCATCGGACTTCTGTTTCTAAAAAAAGTATTAAATAATTTAATGTACTTTTTTGCACAGCTTACATATAATTTAGGATTTTAAGAAAGGTCTTACCTTAAGCAGAACCGGCATTACATGAGCATGGTCATATAGTATGCAGTTGAATGATCCATAAACACCATCATTCACATAGTACATGAGGGTCCTGTCACATTCTTCATCCTCATCTTTAAAAGATATGT
Organism: Rhincodon typus; assembly: GCF_021869965.1. Classification (NCBI taxonomy): domain Eukaryota; kingdom Metazoa; phylum Chordata; class Chondrichthyes; order Orectolobiformes; family Rhincodontidae; genus Rhincodon; species Rhincodon typus. The sequence continues at coordinate 104,703,377 of NC_063336.1, forward strand.
GCACTTATTAGTCACACTGTAAATAAACTTACTGAAAATAAAGTAAACCTTATTCCAATCAAAACACAATGCTACCTTTCAGATGGAATTCAGTTGCGCAAACAGGAAACTTGCACAAATTCAGGGATTATGCTCAACACATTATTTTGATTTGAAGTAACTAGTACATTAAATTAGGCTGGAGCTGTGCACGTAGTCTACATGGCCTTCAGTAAAGCTTTGATAAAATATCTCAAGACACTGGTCAAGGCAGCAAGAGCTCATGGGATCCAGGACAACTAATAAATTGGATCTAAAACTCACTTAGTGGTAGCTGGCAGAGGGTAATGGTCATTGGTTGTAATTATGACCAACTGTGTCCAGTAGCATACTGCAGGCTTGTAATGTATATTAATGATTAGAGAACTGTAGGATATTCGATTAGGAAGTTGATGGATGACTCAAACATTGTGATTTAAATATGGGGGAAGTATATTACAGGGTGCACAGAAATGCATCAAAAACGTTGTCTGGGCTGGAACGATTCAGCCAAGAGACTAGATAGGTTGGGACTGTTTTCCTTAGAAGGCTGAGGGACAGATTTGATTAAAGCTTACAAAAAAATTCTCCAGGGCATGGACAGAGTAAATAGCAAAAACTTCCCTGCCACAGTAGTGGCATCAACACCCAGGAACAACACAGTTTTAATGAAAAAAAAAAATGGGTACTTGGACCCCACTGTCAAAAAAAAAGTAGTAAAGGCAGGAACAAGACAAGAACTGTTTAGATGAATAGTTAAAACACCAATGCATAAAGCTACAGGCCAAATGCTGGAAAATGAAGTTAGAAATAGATGGTTGATTACTGCCATGATTGTGGAAAGAGGATCTTCAGCCAATGTAAATACTCTTGACATTTATAAGTATAAAAATTGTAGTCAATTCTTAAGTTACTTGAATTAATGTAACAGTATTTAAAAAAACCACAATATAGAGATCTTCAAGGAAGGAGTCCAGCAGGTTAGTAAATAAATAGAAGTTTACATTTAGTGCTCCATTCCCTCCTGGTTATTTGGTCTCTTGGCCGATCCAATGCTTTTTATATTTGCATCTTTATTAAATTTGTACACTTTCAATTTCTGCAACATTCTAATATTTCATACGCCCAAATGAATTTCAACATAATCCCAGAGGACAAAGCATTGCTCACCAAGATGACCAAGGGTGTAAACCGCGGATCAGAGGATCACCACACCTTAGGTGGAGGTAGAGGTGGGACTTTCATGGTAATCTCAGCTGATACAGGAAGTGGGCCCATGTATTTGGTGTCATCAACAAATAACAAACATTAAATCAACATGGTCAAGATTTCAGCATCTTACTGGCATGTTTCAGAGGGTAATATATTTTATTAAATCCTAGTTGAACAGAATTTCTGTGTTAAACATACAATAAATGGCTATATCACCATTGATACACCTACCAGAGTTGCTCTGTTCACTGAAAACAACCTTCTTGGCAATAATGTTCACAGCAAGTGTGTAAGCAGATGCAACGTAGAACCGACCAGGCTCAGCAATGACTTGAACCCCAGAATCAGTGGGGAAGTATTTGTCCAGTGCAGGATTGATAACAGCTGCAATCTAAAAATTGAGAGAGTCAGAGTCAATCAACTTTCACTTTCAGATAAAATTTCACTCAAGGATCAATAACAATGCTTCTCACCTCTTCAAATTTGAGTTTAGTGTCTTCTGAACCAGGAAAACCACCACCAATATCAAGCAAGTACATGTTGTAACCATACTCTACCTACAAAAGAAGACAACATGGCAAGAAAGATGAAATGAGTAAGATACTAATCTAAATAAAACTTTTGATGGCCTCAAACGGCACTAAGAATGGTAGCATCATCATGCACACAACTGTTAAAGTGAATATATTAAAATAAATACCTACCCCCATATCAAAAACAAAACGAGCATCTGCAATAGCCTGGGCATACGTTTGAGCGTCTGTACAACCACTTCCCACATGAAAGCTTTCACAGGGGAGACAAAAATTAGTCCATACAGTCAGTACCTAATAAAGCCAATATTGAGTTCAACCAATGAGCTACAGGAGTGCTTTTAAATCTTCAAACCTCTCGAACATGAATTGCATTTTTTTTTTTTTTAAAAAAAAAACCTCTAATCTTATAACCCTGTCAGACCTTCTAGTAGTATCTTGCCTACAAGTGAATGTGCTCATCCATAACCAGCACAAGTTGTCAAAAGAAAAACAAAAAAACTGCAGATGCTGTAAATCAGGAACAAAAACAAAGTTGCTAGAAAAGCTCAGCAGGTCTGGCAGCATCAGTAAAGCAAAAAACAGAATTAATGCTTCGGGGGGGTCCAGTGACGTTTTTCAGGTTTGTCGTTCACAGATGCTGCCAGACCTGCTGAGATTTTCCAGCAACTTTGTTTTTGTTCTAAGCTGTCAAATAATCCTGTATAAATATTGTCAACTGGGATGACAACGTTATGAATTCAGGACAAAGGTTGCTGAATGGACAAATATATGATGGATGAAGGTTAATGCAGAGAAGTGTGAATATATTTTGTTAGGAAGAATGAGGAAAGGTAATATATAACAAAATGATACAATTTTAAAAGTGGGCACTGGAAAACAGAAGTCAGGAAGCATACAGGCACAAATTGAAGGTGGCACGGCATTTTTTGAGAAAGTGGTTAACAAAGCATATAGAATGCTGTGTTTTATAAAATGGAGATAGGGTATCAAGCCAAGGAAACTACGGCGAATTAATAAAGCACTGGCTCTGCCAAAGCAAGAGTAGTGTCTAATTCTGGAAGGATGCAACAGCATTCTAGAATGCAGAGATGAGAATAGCTCCTGGGATGAGGGACTCCAGTTACACGGATAGGCTGGGGTTTTCTCCTTAAAAGTATTGAAGGGTGATTAATGAAGGTGAAGATAATCAAGGACGTGGACAGGGTCGATGAAGAGAACCTGCCCACACCAGCAGAACGAGAGAATGCAAAGGACACTGATTAAAAAAAATTCTTCCTTTTGGATTGGAGTATAAAATGCACTATGGTTAGCATTGCCCAAAAAAAGTGGGCGAGACAGAGTCTTAGGCCATGATTGAGACTAAGAGGATCAAAAACAATTTGCAAAGCAATGAAGAGCAGGAGTCTGGGAATGGACAGGTCGCTCTTACAGAAAGCCAGTGTAAATTGGTTAGACAAAACAAAAACAACCTTACTGCATTGTAACCTTTTGATTTTCTGTACTGCATCAAAATTTCAATTAATTAGATTAACCCAAAATATGTTCAAATGTTTCAGCACCATCTACAATGGAATTGCTCAATTCTGAAGTAAAATTCAAGATAACATGAACAATTTACCTTACTCCAATAATGTCAATACCCAGCTCTTTGGCACGCTCAAGGAGGAGTCTACTAGTCTTAAGTGTCGCTCCAAACTTCACACTTAAGCGGCAGATTGCCTTGGAATCATCAGCAGCAATGCGCAGAACTAGCCTAGGACAGAGGAAGAGTTGGATGCATTTTACGCCAGGATTTGACGTTAGTTCGATAAAGGCGTCAATGAAACATTATAAAAGGAGAATCCCATATCCAGATGAATCACCACAGGCAACCTAAAAACAGGAAAACCTGCGCAGGAAACAACATCCCAGAATTAAGACCTGCCAGACAAAATACCCTGACAGATGCTAGATCAACTAACATGGCTTGCTCAATCAAGAAATTCTGAAACAATCAGGTCAGAAAAAGAAAAATTTTACAATATAAAAAAAGTTATGCAGAAAGAAACCCCGACATGCAAATCTAAAAAGGTCGTTTTGGTATCATTGATGGATTATCCCACACCTGAAGCGCAAGCAAAATGTTCAGACCACCGTTCAGCCAAGGTTTTCCACATCAAGTTTGGTTCTCCGTCATTTCATGCAAAACCCTGATGATTTTCCCCATTCTACCAACCAAACTGGATGTCCAGTCATGAAGACAGACATGCAGCACAAAATGTTACTGGTCATCCTGCATATTTCCAACTAATAATTAGATCTCTTTTTCCCTTAGGAACTGTTCAACATTTGAGTTCACTTGACTTCTCTGCATTCAAGCATTAAACACAGCTTAAAGAAAACACTTTCATTAGCTTTAAATACCTCATTGTTTTGTTATTAGAATTGTTAAAAAAATACCATGTAATCAAAAATTGCAGAACTGATTGAAGTGCGGTGGGGGTGGACATATGCAATTAGCAGTTCTAAACTATCTATACCTTTGAAATACATGATGATTTTCTTTCTCACCAAATAAATTTTCATCTATTAATTCCATCACTCCCTTAAATATCTTTGGATGTATCATTTCAAAAACATCAAAAAACTGAAATCTTTTAATTCTTATTTCCTTAAAAAACCAAAGCTATCCTCAAGATCCAAAATTACTTGTTTTTTTTAGTACAAATTTGAGATTCGAGTATACAAACCAGCAACTTACTTTGCACTTGGATGACCTCTTGCTACTTTCATCAGTTCCACTTCACTATCAAATGTCATCATCTGCACCCCATGTGTTGCAGCATATTTGATTTGAGACAATTGTTTACATGGGTTGGCATAGATTATTTTCTCAACTGGAACATCAAGGCTCTGCACCATCTGAATTTCAGTCTGCAAAGAATGACTGCATTAAAATCATTACAACAGCACAGCTTAAGCTAGAAAACACAAGTCAAAATTTCACATACCTTGCTAGCACAATCAAATCCAGCACCCAAAGTAGCAAGAGTTTTAACCACAGCCTTATCATCATTGCATTTGACAGCATAAAAAGGAGTCACACGAGGAAGAATCCTGTGCCAGCGCATGTGTTTTTTGACAACATCACCCAAGTCGGCAACATAAAAAGCATCTTTGTCATCCTAAGAATATAATAGCACGAGGTCAGATTTCCATGCTAGAAATACTTCTAAATTACATACTTAGTACAGAAAAATGCTGATGGGAAGGACAGGTGGCCAAAGCCCACAGAACAACACAGTTTATGTGGAGAAAGGAAAGCAAAGTCAGTTTGCATCACTTCAAAAAGTAAGACAATGAAAACTGGCAATCAAGTAACAAACACTTACAGAATGAGACACTTCATTTATTTTGCTTTCCAAGATGTCTCTTGCACTAAATCCTTCCTCAAGAAAGGCAAAATCAAATTCACTATTGCTGAAGTCATTCATTCTGAAATTTATAGGAAGATGCACGAAGTGGGAATCTTCAGTATGCAACAAACTAGAAAAAAAAAGCAAGTTAAGTGATACCGCGACAACAATCCATTATATTCAACATGCTTAAATGGCAAAAATTTATACCTACACAGGCAAGTAAGAGATGGAATCGAGTTAAAAGCAGAACTCAGCTGTCTGGCCAAGGTGGCTTTCCGACAGAGTTAAACCCTCGAAGATACAAATCAAGGTCTGGGCTCTCTGCGTAGCCGTTATATACCTTCCTGACTTGTTCGTTCTGAAACAGAAGAAATCAAAGACCTTTATACCAATAAATAATTAAAAGTGAAAGCATGATTGCCCCTCTGAACTAAGCAAGTCACAGCGCACAAGTGGAAGCAACTACTCTGCAAGCTGAGTGCCTCTGTAAATGGCCACTGTCACTCTGCTCTGCACAGCTCAGCGAGGTCAGCGACTGTTGCAGTGCGCACGGCCTCACTCAGCCCTGCACAGCTCAGCGACTGTTGCAGCCAGCACGGCCTCGCACCTTCTCTCGCCCCACCCCCGACGTCACTCAGTTGACTGACAGGACTGGTGTCCAATAAGCAGTGGAGCTCTCCAAATCACGCGCACAACAACGCTGTGTTTATGACCAATTAGGAATCGGAGGTGGGCGGTGAAGGCCGCTCACCGGCAAAATGCCGGCGACCTGGCGTATTTCTTCAGAGCAGCCGAAGCGACAGAAACACAGGACTTCACAGTGATCACTACCGAATTTGCACTTAAACCCCAGTCAGCCCACATCTTGGTATCAGGTGGATTCTCTTTACAATTCCACGTTGTCTACACTGACGACTTTTATTTAAAGTAAGGGTTATTAATTCCCTACGAGCAAACCGGACCTTTTTGTTTTAAATTAAGAGATACAACCGTTGTAATTGCGCTGTAGAGAAGGTGACTTTCCTGGCGCCATCAACCCACATTAACACGTGGCATTCAATAAAGTCACGTCACTACATTCGTGACTTTTTTTTTCTCTCCTCACCAACGGCCTTTCTCGTACAGAGGAGCAGTAAGAGGGAAAACAGTTACCTTAAAAAACATTTACGAAGACTATGTCCATCGAAGAAATCCGTCTAGAAAAAAAAAAGGAGCGCTCTCCTCCCTCACAGCACCAACCCCGCCGCTGACAGAACACAGCCGGCTGCTGTACCGCCGCCGCCGCCTTTTATAGAGCGAGGCCGGGTTGCCAGGCGACGTGTCCAGCCCAAACCGGTCCTGATCGGTTTGCTCCTGTCTGTGATCTTTGGAGCGAGGACACCCCAGACCCCAAAAGCCTTTACGTCACTATGATTGACAGGTCCTGGCGGACTGCCCCCTCCCCTCCCCTCCCACCTTCCCCGGCCAGTGCGCAACAATGAGTCCTCACCACCAGCAGATTGAATGCTGGAGCCAGGCAGGCTGCTTCAAGGAAAATAATACACCGCCAGCACATTAAGTTAATAGTGCCTGGCGTCTACCTCATGCACCAATGCCAGTCTGGACGGCGTGGCTCCGTCGAGCAATTCCCTGCCACGCTGAGGCTTTTTTAAAATTCATTTGCAGGGCGACGGCATCAATGACGAGGTAGCAGTTATTGCCCAAAGGGCAGTTAAGAGTCAACCACATGTCTGTGGGTCTGGAGTCACTTGTAGGCCAGACCAGGTAAGGATGGCAGTTTCCTTCCCTAAAGGACATTAGTGAACCAGATGGGTTTTTCCCCAACAATCAACAATGGATTCATGGTCATCATTAGACTCTTAATTCCAGATATTTTATTGAATTCAAATTCCACCATCTGGCGTGGCGGGATTTGAATCCTAGTGCCCAGGACGTTATCTGGGTCTCTGGGTTGGCAGTCCAGCGGTAATACCACTAGGCCATTGCCTCCCCTGCTATTTTGCATCATCCTGTTCAGACAGGTCCGTGGACCAAGGTGTACAAAAACAGAAGTTGCTGGAAAAGCTCAGCAGGTCTGGCAGCATCTGTGAAGAAAAGAAATCAGGAGTTAACATTTCAGGTCCGATGACCCTTCCTCAGAACTGGACCAAGGTGGCGCTTGCTTGTCTGCTCAGAGGCAGGGGCACTGCCACCGGGAAGGTAAGGTCGCCATAGTCTCACCAGGCCACAGGGCTGCCCTCTCAGAAAGAGATGACCGAATCGTGGTGGCTTAACCTCAGGGCCACCATGCCTCAGGTGAGGGGAGAGATTGAGATTGAGAGCCCTTTGTGGTAACCTCAGCCAATGTGGGAATTTAACCTCTCTGCAAACTAGCCAACATCAAGCTGTTTTCTAATAACATAGCTCTGGAGCGGATGGGACTTGAAGCCAGGTCTCCTTGGACACTAGGGAGAATACCACTTCATCACTGATTGCTTAGCTCTACATCACTTCCAATTCCACACAATCAAACTACATTTTTGCACATGAAAGAAACTTGCTTACACTCATTTCTCAAGAAGAGGTTGTCACTTTTCTTCCCGACCCACGTCAAATAGAAAACCAAACCTTTCTGAAGCGTAGAGGTACTTTTATATGGAAAGCTGCTATTTCAATCCAGTTTGATACTTCCTTACTAAACTTGCTGATTGTAATTACACCCTCCAATCAGTGATGAGACTGTGGAGTATCAGGTTTACTCCTCACGAATTCCTCACTGTAGATCATCCATTGGACTTAGCTATCACAGAAGACATTGAACTAGAGTAAAAGCAAATCATCTTTAATCCTGAGGGACAGTCTCAGCAAGAAGACTGCGGAGAAATTCAAGTTGAAGAAAATTCAGATATGTGTCAACAATTTAGTTAGGCCATATGGGTTAGTCGTTCAAAACACAACCACAATACCCATACACATTTCTGGTGCAGATTGCGCTGTATATTATGTTGATATTAGCATGTGCAGTGTGAATATGCTAGAATCATAATGTTAATTTGACATCTGCTGCTACTTTGGAATTAATGCTCAGCTAATACTGTCTCATGCACAGATGAGCATCAGGAAGGATCCACCACCAATGCTATTTAAAGGGATCACTAATTTATTTCAGGTTATTTGGTGAATGATTTCTACTGGCTTAAAACCCCTTGTTTCCAATACTAACCAGGCAAAAACTATCCACTTACCTTCCTGCAATATTTCTGGCCAGTCTTCCAATGGAGAATCCAGGTTTCCAAGAACTATTACTGAGAGAGGGAGAAAGAGAGATTTGCAACTTCTGGGGTTTCTCCCTTACTGACCGTCTCTAGGTTTATGAAAACAGAACTCAGGTCGAAAATGGGCTGCTAGATAACCATCACCGCAGAAGCCCCCACAGTTTTTCCAAAACTAGGCTTTTCAGCAACTGTCATAAACCCTAGCTGCTATGTCCTTAAAAGAGTTGCTTATCTTTTATGCACTTAACTTTCCGTAAATGGCAGGTAAACCACAGCACACATTAAACTTTGAATTTCATTTCCAAGAAACATGATGGTAAAACCTCTTTCAATCCAGAAAGTGTTCCATATCTTAGTTTTCCACACTGTCCATGAATACAAATAAGTATTCCCAACAATTTGCTCAATGATAGCATCTGCTCCTGATCATTTTCAGCATTGAATGCAAAAAGCAATTCAAATGTTTCAAATGTTAAGACACAAATTGATGTGTCAATGCCTGGAGTGTGACAGTATTGAATCCCCCTGAATTTGATAAATTAGGAAGGATACTGGCCTGTATAGCCTACATCATTGACAACATTAATATGTTCTCTGTTAGGGTCTGCAAGCTTGAAGTCAAATCTATCAAAAAGATTTTCCCTCAAAAGTTCTGTCTTTAGCTACATAGAATGTGAATCTCTCATTGGTGATGTTTTTGTAGAAAATGTGATTGTTTCCAAAAGTAAAAGCTGCCAGGGATCTAAGCTGCTATGCTCAAGGCAGTGGGGTGCGTATGTTTCTGTGTTGGTTCCTTGAGACTGCTCCACTATTCAATAAGATCACAGTTGATTTATTTGTGTCTTGAATTCCACAATCCCATCTACCCAATAATCTTTGATTCCTTTACCTTGAGATGTAGTGACTGTTTTAGAGACAAACACATAACTATTTAGCTGTGACTTCACCAGTCCATGGAAAGTATAGAGTCATAGAGTTATACAGCACAGAAACAGACCCTTCGGTCCAATTTGTCCATGCCGACCTTGTTTCCCAAACTAAACTAGTCTCATTTGGCTGTGTTTGGCCCATATCTCTCTCAACCTTTCCTATTCATGTACCTGTCCAAATGTCTTCTAAATGTTGTAACTGTACCTGCATCTACCACTTCCTCTGGCAGTTCATTCCACATATGAACCACTTTCGGTGTGAAAAAGTTGTCCGTTAGGTTCCTTTAAAATCTTCCCCCTCTCGCTTTAAACGTATGCTTTCTAGTTTTGATCTCCCCTACCTTAGGGAAAAGACCTTTGCTATTCATCTTATCTATGCCTTTCATGATTTTATAAACCTCTATAAGGTCACCCTTCAACTTTCTACGTTCCAGGGCAAAAAGTCTTAGCCTCTTCTTATAACTTAAACTCTCCAGTCCTGGTAACATCCTTGTATATCTTTTCTGCACACTTTTCAATTTAATAAAGTCAATCTTATAGCAGGGTGACCATAACAGTACACAGTACTCCAAAAATAGCCTCACCAATGTCTTTATAGCTGTCCCAACTCCTAAACTCAATGCTCTGATCAGTGAAGGCAAGCATGCCTTTCAAGGAGCTATGTACCTGAACCCCTAGGTCTTTCTGTTCGAAAACACTCTCCAGAGCCCTACCATTAACTGCATAAATACTTTTCCTGGTTTGTTTTATCAAAATGCAACATCCCTCATTTATCTAAATTAAACTCCATCTGCCACACCTCGGCTCATTGGCCCAGCTTAGGCCCAGGATGTTTAGAATGATGTCATTTTGTGTATAGAATTGTGTCAGTAACACTTTGTTTTGAAAAAGTATTTGTTGTTAACATTTACCTGTTTAAATGCAATAGTGTTGAGGAAATTAGTGCTTTCTGTGTATGTTGTGTATTTATGTTTAATAGAGCAGTGATGATTATTGAGGATATTGATGACTTCTTATAATTCTGCTGCTGCAAATACCCTAAATGGCAACAAAAATCTAGGAGGGAATGTTACTATGAGAACATTACAGAATAAAGGAGTTAGTGAGAATGATAAAGGAGCCGCTGAAGACCAAAAGGTAACCCTTACAAATATTTAAAGAGAAACCTTCATTAAAAAAATACTTGACATCTGAGTGGCAGTCATGCCTTCAGCCACGTTAATGCTAAAAGCTCTGGAATTTCCTACTTAAACGTCTCTACATCCTCACTCGTTCCCTTCCTTTAATGTATTCTTTAAAACTTAGCTTTTGTCACCTGTCATATTACCTTACATGTTTGTGTAAAAATTTTGATTGAAATTTGAAAGGGCTCAGTGGTTAGCCCTGCTGCCTCACAGTGCCAGGGACCTGGGTTCAATTCCACCCTCAGGTGACTGCCTGTGTGGAATTTGCACATTCTCCCCATGTCTGTGTGGGTTTCTTCAGGGTGCTCCAGTTTCCTCCTTCAGTCAAAAGATGTGCAGGCCAGATGGATTGGCCATGCTAAATTGCTCATAGTGTACAGGGATGTGTAGATTAGGTGGGTTATAGCGGGGTGCGTCTGGGTGGGATGCTTTGAGGTTCAGTGTGGACTTGTTGGGCCAAAGGGCCTGTTTCCACACTGTAGGGATTCTATGATCTATGATAAATGCCATGTGACATTTTACTATGATACTATATAAATTCAAGCTGTTTTTGCTTTGTTGCAACTACAACTTGCTACATTCATGAGTTGGAGTGGAATGGGAGTGGGGAAGGTGCAGTAGAGAAGGGAAAAATAATTTGTCATTGTTCTTATTCCTTACCTCCATCTATTCACAGTTGTTGAAAACCTCCGATGGGAGTCTTTGTATAGAGATCAAGTGGTAGCAAGTGGTGCAGTTATGATAGGCGCAATGTCAAATAGCAAATCAACACCATTAGCATACTTGCATATGAATAAACATTTGGACAAGAGATACAGGGGCAGAGGCACCCATTGAGTAATTGATAAATGAACTTTAGAAGACAAAGGAGAAAATTAGAGGAGCGATAGATTGGGGTGTGTGCTGATGGCAATGAAGGTTGAATATATTAGGAAATCTTTGAAATATTGCCAGTCTACACATGGTCTAGGTTTTTGGAGTTTGGATGTGTTTGTGCTGCTTGCAGATTGCAGCAAGTAAATTTAAACTTTGCTTATAGTTACTTTCGAGCAAGCATTAGGTTATCAGGAGTAATCTTACCCTGGAATGTAACTTGTGGGAGGAAAATACTCAGTAAGTAGTTATGAGCACACAACAGTTGCACTTTTTAGTCTTGGTCAGAACAAACTAGTTATGCCTAGAATATAATCAGTGTTAAACACTTATCTGAAATTGGCAGGAATACAATAAGGAAGATGTTTTGCCCAAGTTATATAGAATCTAATTTTATCTCTTTAACAGGGGGAGGGAGAGAGAGAGATAATGCTAAAATTATACTCCTTTGTTCTTAATTCCCCCAACAATGGAAAACCTTCCTACATATCTATCCCACAAAATCCTTTAAACATTGAGTACACCTCTGAGATCAACCCTCAATACTTAAGGGAATAAACTTACATGTATGCAGACTCCTCTTTTGCATAACTGCAATCAGCTTGGGTACTGCACTCAGTTACTTTTATGTGAGTGCATAACAGATTTACCAGAATGATATGGGGCTTCTGATTAACATATGACCTCAGATTTAGACTTTGCTAAAGCACTCCACCAGATCCTTTCAGTTCAGGAGCCCAAATCCAGCAGGAGACTGCCTGAACCACCACAGCAGCACTTAGCCATTCCATGAAGCTATTTCAGATTCCCCAGAAGCTCCGACCTCACCACCAGACACTCCCAGATGTTGGACTTCTGGAACTGGCTAGATCTTCAAAGTTGCATTATTACTTAAGTGATTTATGCTGTAAATAAAGTATAACAGTGATGTATATACACCCTGCATGATGGTTCTAATACTTAGTGTGTGTTTGAGTGTGTGATTACGTGGACCTCTCGATCAATCAGAATCACTGATGAACCAGGACTCTCCTGATTCCATAGGTGCTGGTTAATAAAAAGTTTGCTCTATACCTATAGAGCTTCTAGCAAATGTAAGTGAGCCACATTGTGAACTTGAAAATAATCTTTTGTCAGTATAATTTGAAGGGCAATTGATATTGTTCAGCAAGTGCTGCTCTATCATAGAATCACAATATGTTATCCAGTACATTAATTACCTCTATGGCTTCCTTGTCCCTGTGCAGGCGAGGTGATTTCTCCTCCTCTCTAACTCCTTCACACAACTCTCCAGGGAATTCAAGAATCTGTGAACCTGCTTCCTGAGTTGTTCTGATACTTGTCTGTTAGTACACCTTCAGTAGAATTAGAAGTTACATCAACTGCACTCAGAAAATTGGTCCTAAACAACACTTGAATGCCAAATATGCAGATGGCTATTTTAGTACAACCAGCCTAAACTAGAGTTTTAAACAGGCTTGTTATCATAACATTCACTAAACATGTGTTTTCACACTTTTCCCAAAATAACCCCTTTGGTTATATCATCTGTGACTTTAGGCATTGCAGGCACTAGGGATAAAGCCTGATGAAACTGGTCCTTCTTGCCACCACTTTCTATGCAAATGGCTAATGCCAAGAAAATGCACCAAAAATAGAAATAATGAAATTTTGCTTTAATATTAATCCACATTCAATTACAACAAATTATATTTGGTTAAAGTAAGCTTGAACTCCAGCTGCACAAAAAAACGTGTGGTCTGAAGACAAATGAATTGCTGTAACTCCGCATTGTTATTGGTCTCTCCATTTTGCTAAGTAGCCAGTAGCATTTGTCACTTGGCTACTATTTCATTAAAAAAGTATCCCAAAGATCCAGTCAAAAAATGTGGAGCTGGAAAAGCACAGCAGGTCAGACAGCATCCGAGGATCAGGAAAGTTAGCGTTTTGGGTTGGAACCCTTCTTCAGGACACTCAGCAACACCTCATTTGCAATCAATTTTGATGTGCATTTCCTGCATTTTAATTAAAGCATTTTAAATATTTTCAATAAATTATGTAAATATGGCTGTGCTTTTGAAATCAATTGAAATGTGGAAAGACACGTCTTCATTTGTTGATGCAGGATTACATTGCCAAAATATAATTAGCATAGAACCTCTAGACAAAGGGTCATAACTCAAGGTTATTTCTAGTCACATAGTGAAGCAATGAAAAATAGCCTTTGTGGCAGCATGAAGTCTGAATGGAATCCTGCCAAATTATCTTATACAAGTTCAAACATACACACAAGGTAATGGAACATTTTACTCACAAAGCAAACACTAAACAGAGGACATCTTTTACATCATTACAATGAATGTGGTATGTAATCTGGGAACAAAACATCTCTTTGTGTTGAAATGCATTTCAAATGTTTAAGTAACTGGACTGAAAGGAGAATAACATTGTATTGATATGGCAGCTGTCAAGATCAAACAAACTTGTGACAACTGGTCAGACACTATGACTCTGAAAATGAGCACCACTTTCATGCCATCTGAGGACATAGCATTAGGTTTCAGATATACACAGAAGGCACTCACACCCTTCATCGTGTCCCTCAAACTCGCCATCATCTCCAAGCATAATAACCCAACAGCTTTTGATTTCTCTGGTTTGGAAATAGGCATTAGAATTTCTCACCAGCATACGTAAAGAGCTAAAATGCACACTGTGACACGCAGAATTGAAAATGTCTAAGCTCAATTGAGCACTGAACATTTTCCGGGTGCCTTGGGGCTGTTTGGAAAATCGATACATTAATTTACAATTTCTACCCCTTGCGTTATGAATCCTTAAAAGCCAAATAATTTCCTATCTCTTTCAAATATATTCAGCCATAACAGGATCTGTGAGCTCTTGCAAATCACCAGCTCTGTCCTTTTGCATATCTGAGTGTGGACATAATTTCACCATCTAGACCTTAAGATCAAGAATTCTCTTCCTGAATTTCTGCGCCACACCTGCTTTACAACTCTCCTTAAAACCTATTTCTTTGATCAACCTCTTAGGTTAACGCCTGTATGATGTGATGTTTTAAGGGATAACTAGGTATGTTATTTCATGGAACTCTATCCCCAGATTCCATCACCTCATTGTGCTTCTGTCCATCTTTAAACACATTTCTTTGATCTAGATTGTGGTCAACAACCCCTTTTTAATCCAAAGAACTTTTTTTCTGAAAAAAAACCTTAAAATTAAATCCATTGACAGTTGCAAGGCAAAAATAAAGAATGGAGTAAAAGCATATCTTAAGCATGTTTTATTTATTGAGAATCTAAGGAACATTATACATTGATGCTACAAAAAAGTTATTTTCTTTAACTTCTCTCCCACACTTCTAAGATTGACTGCAGTTACTATTAAATTTTATACAATTTCAATTGTATTTAGGCTGTGCAAAAATGTAGTTTCTACATTCAGTAGTTAAAACCGTCTTCCTAGAGAATTGTAACAACATATTTACTTTCACTATTAAGTGGATATTTTTGGCAAATAGTTTGAACTTTGCCAACCTGATTCACTATTGCAACTGTTTCTAAGTTACAAAACTTATATGACTGGAGCCTAAACCACGTCTAAACATTGAGAAGGCACTAATGGGATGGCGAAATCTACCCAGTTGATACATACATATATATTTGCAAATTTCCCCACAAAATACTTAGTACTTTCTACTCAATACTGCAGCGAATTTCACTATTATTTTAATGTGATGAATTTTAAGTTTCTTTTGATTGCCCATTTCTTCTAGGAATCTTCTATTTCTGCCACTGTCTTCTTTCATTACATCCATTCGTGTAGACTCTTGGGACATTATGTTGAAACCATGAAATACACGCAAGCTTACATGTTGTAACAATATGACCTATAGTTAGAAAAGGAAAAGAATTACATGATCAATTGGTAGAATAGTCATTATTTTTGTGTTTGGTACTAGCCCTATAGTACATTTATCGATATTGATAGCCCAATACACCATAGTGGCTAGAGCTGGTTGATTTTTTTAAAAAGTGTACTGATACTGGCTTGTTTTAATATTATCTGCAAACAGTACCCCTAGTGGCTTCATTCAGATCATTAATATAGATTGAGAAGAATAAAGGTCCAAATATTGATTCTTGTGGAACGTCATGAGTTGGTATATGGAACCATTATTATGAATGGTAACCCTCTTTGTGAAGGCAAAAAATTTTCTATCTAACTCAGGGTTTCACCTTCCAATTCCACATGATCTAATAATAATGTCTTGTGCAGCACATTATCAAAGTTTTTTGAACGAGCAAATATATTAACATACCTTCATTCATTAATCTAGAAATCTCCTCAAAGAACTCAACTTGGTTGATGAACATAGAAACAAAGAAAATAAGTGCAGGAGTAGGCCATTCAGCCCTTTGAGCCTGCACCACCATTCAATATGATCATGCAATCTCAGTATTTCATTCCTGCCCTCTCTGCATACCTCTTGATCCAGCTGCCTCTTGAATATATCTAGTGAACTGGCAACATTCTTCCCACATCTAGCCTGTCCAGTCCCATCAGGATTTTATATGTTTCTATGAGATTCCCCCCCTCCCCACCAATCTTCTAAATTCCAATGAATACAAACCCAGTCGATCCAGTCTTTCCTCATATGTCAATCCTGCCATCCTGTGAATCCATCTGGTGAACCTTTGCTAGACTCCTTCAATGACAAGAACGTCCTTCCTCAGACTAGGAGACCAAAACTGCACAGAATACTCAAGGTGTGGCCTCACCAACACCCTGTATAACTGCAGCAAGATATCCTTGCTCCGAGTGTCAGGGAAGTCCAGAACAAGGGGTCACAGTCTAAAGGGATCAAGAGGTATGGAGAGAGGGTGGGAATGAGATACTCAAATCTTCTCGCCATGAAAGCCAGCATGCCATTAGCTATCCCCACTGCCTGCTGTACCTGCATGCCAACCTACAGCAAATGTGTCACCATGACACCCAGGTCTTGTTGCACTTCACCTCTTCCTAAACTGCCACCATTCAGATAATAATCTGCCTTCCTGTTTTTGTGACCAAAGTGGATAACCTCACATTTGTACACATTATATTGCATTTGACAAGTATTTGCCCACTCAGCCAGTCTATCCAAGTGACCATGCAGCCTTTTAGCATCCTCCTCACAGCACACACTGCCACCCATCTTAGTGTCATCTGCAAATGTGGAGATATGCCATTCAATTCCTTCATCCAATTTGTTAATGTATATTGTGAACAGCTGAGGTCCCAGCACCGAACTCTGCAGCACCTCACTTGTCACGGCCTGCCACTCTGAAAAGGATCTGTTTATTCCAACTCTCTGCTTCCTGTCTGCCAACCAGTTCTCTATCCATGTCAATACATTACCTCAGACACCATGAGCTTTAATTTTCCTTAATCTCTTGTGTAGAATCTTGTCAAAAGCCTTTTGAAAGTTCAGATACGCAACATCTACTGATTCACCCTTGTCTACTCTACTGGTCACATTCTCAAAATAACCCTTACCTTTACTTCAATACCATCTTGCAAGTACCTAACAACTGTCTCTAGCAATGTGGCTGTACAAAATGTTCTAATGCTCACTTCTGACATCAAGCTTATTGATGTTTGAATAGTAGACGGCATGAGTTTCTCTCCAATCCACATTTTTCAGAACTTTCAGTTGCATATAAGCTAATAACTCGCTGTACACAGATTATTATCTTTGAGTACTTTTCCTTTGGCCAGCAGCTCAATTTATTTAAAACCCCTCCATCTCCACTATAAGGTCTGCATTCATGTTACCATTTACAATTTTAGTGTGTAAAGGTCCTTCCTGAACCCCCCTTATGAGTAACCAAAGAGATCTAGACGCTAAGCTCTGAAATTCCCTTCCTAAATTTCTCTATTTCTCCACTTCATCTTCTTCCTTTAAGATACTCATTAAAACCTATCTCTGTCCAAGCTTTCTGCCCACAAGCTTGATATTTCTTTCTTTGGCTCAATTTTTTATGTAATTGTTCCTGTGAAGCTTCATCTTGGGATATTTTACTTTGTTAAAGGCAATACGGTATATAAATGCACAATTTTGTTAGTTTACTCTTTGGCAATGGTGCCAATCTTATACTTCAACAAAATTTATATCAGATATCCTCACCTATGCACTCCCACCAGAATTACTAGATACTGGTCATGATCGGTAAAAACAACAGCCAACTGCCTCTCAGTGACACAGAGGTGCTGACATGATTGTATTATGCTTACCATTTTGAGACATCGTGATCAGTGAGATTCTAATATTCACTACCTTAACCAGTGAGCTACTGTAGGAAGACATTGCTGAAACCATTTTTGACATAAAGCTTCACTTTGAGTTACACATTTGTCTACAATACATATATTCACATCAGATAAGAACAATGACTTTCTCTGTTATAACTCAATTTGCAACTGAGGTTTTCTGATCCAGCTCAGCTAAATTGGCAGAGTTTTAGATTTTTAGACCTTGCTCTGAACATACAAATTGTGCAAAATGATTAGGAACCTGAGTTCTATGACTGATAGTAAGTATCTTATACAATTCAAGTAATTTTGCTACTTTGTCATCGTTACATTTGCATGCTAGGAGAGATGTTATTCATACCCAAAGCCATGCATTTAGAGTTACAAGGTCATTATATTTTTGACATTGTTGCAAAAATACAGTATTAAAGAAACGTAACTTCTTCACCCCAACAAAATTGTGCCAGAAGAAATTAGTTTAAAGGCACACGACCGTTGTTTAGTAAATCTGTTTGAAGAGGAAGCAAAGCCAGAGCAGTGTTGTGTCATTTTAAATTTGTTTCTTCTGATACCAGTTTTAGAGTAACAGAAATTTTCTGTGGTCCCACATGGTGTCTAAAAAAGCTTTCACTCGGAGTAGCCTTACAGCTACAATGTATGATACTGCACAATCTCAAGGACTTTTCAGGACCTGTTCTGAAGAATTCCAGAATTCTAGCACATTAACTACTTCTGTCAGAATCGCTGTATAACAATGGCTACACTTGGCCAAAACATAATAAATATAAACAAGACTAGGCTATTTAGCACCTTGAAACATCTCTACTTGAGGTCATACTGATCTGATCTGGCCTCAACACCAAATTCTTTACCTCTCATGACCTTTAAGTAATGTTCAATTTTTTTTAAAGAAAAGGTTGTCACAATTGAAGTTTGTCACAATTTCTGTCACTGCTATCATTAAAATTCTGGCTATAAATGTTAAGAGTCATAGTTTAAGAACTTGGTTAAAATTGATTCTACAATGGCAAGATTATTGATCACCCACAGTATTCAAGAAATTACAAAATAAAAGCATTAAGTCTATATTTCCTTCTTTTTGAATGCAGGACATGTAATTAATGATTGAGCTTTGGAGTACAAGAATGTTGCTGGACTAAATTGCATTTTTTAAAAGGATTTAATTTTCCAAATGTAAAAGATCACTGTAGATTTACAACTGTTCTTTGTTGACAGACAGTTGGCCTGTTTCCAAACCTTGATTAATGCTTCTTTTGGTTGGTTACAAGATACTGCCCATCCACCACGTTCAATCTTTTCCTGCTGAGACTGCTATAGTGTTCAATATACATCATCCAGTCTGCTTGGGGGACTTGTACCTTCAACCTCCCACTTTTTGGCACCTAATTTTTGCTCCGATATGAAATAACACAGTACTGCTATCAACAGCAACAGGTTGCATTCACACAGCATGTGCAAGAAAAACAAGGTTAAGACAATTTCTAGAAGCATAAGGAGACAAAAAATAGGTGTTGAATTAAAAGTTTAGATAAAGTATTCGGGCTTTTAAAAAATAAGGAGTATGTGGATGGCAGAAGAGTTTAGGCTGGCAATTGTACTAAAAGTATTTCAGAAGATATTAGCAATAATATTTTGAGTGGGGCTTATGAGATTTGTCGTAAGAATGCACATATCCTGAATTGGCTGAAGATTTTTGTGCAACTAATGGAAATTAGAGATAGAGAGGTTCTAAAGGGATTTAAACACAAGGGTGAAGTCGGTGCTGGGGCACTGGGAATCTGTTCAACATTAAGTTAGTAAGATCAGACTGTAGGATTTTTTTATATTCCAGGGAATATTTGTCTCTCTCCCTAAAGGAAGGATGTTGAAAGACAAGGAGTTATTTGGGCAGTTTCTGGATTGAACATGATCATGTGCTTTCTTGGTTTTATATTCAGCAGTACATAGGCTATGATTTTGATCAATTACAGAAGTCAAAAGCTGTAATGTGTGCTGTATGCCATCTTCTGCTTTTTGGAAATCAAGTGATTTTGAAGCAGCCAAGGCAATAAGTAACAGGTTTATAGCTTTAGTTACTACAAGAGAAAAACAATTTTTTTTAGAACGAGATCTCTGCCCTGTGCTAATAGTTGACCAGGAACCCTCTTGAGTAGTACAATACAATTGCAATCTAGTAAATTTACTTTGAACCACCTCCAATGCAATTTCTTGTATCCTTATATAAAGAGATGAAAATTGCACTTTGCCTTTGCGGTATGGTCTCAATAATGCCCTCTAAAACTCAAGGATACCATCCTGACTTCTAGTGTTTAATTCCTCTCATAATACAGGATCGCATCCCATCTGCCCGGCCCCCTGTGCTCCTCCAGCTTCACACTGTGTTACCCATACAAATTCAAACCTGCACAAGACAACAGCACTTCACAAGAGGCTCCACACCACTGAGGATGTCACCTAGTAAGCGGATGAAACGTCTGCTATCAAACCTCCATGCTCGGCAAACGCACCAACATTTACAACTAGTACCCAAGCTACAAATCTTCACTCAAACCCTGAATATCCTAAATAAATCTAGTCCCATTTGCCAGCATTTGGCCCATATGCCTCTAAACCCTTCCTATTCATATACCCATCCAGATGCCTTTTAAATGTTGTCATTGTATCAGCCTCCACCACTTCCTCTGGCAGCTCATCCCATACATGCACCACCCTCTGGATGAAAAAGTTGGCCCTTAGGTCCCTTTTAAATCTTTCCCCTCTCACATTAAACCTGTGTCCTCTAGTCTTGGACCCCCCCACCCCAGGGAAAGGACCTTGTCTATTTACCTTATCCATGCCCCTCATGATTTTATAAACCTCTATAAGGTCACCCCTCAGCCTCTCCCTATAGCTCAAACCCTCCAACCCTGGCAACATTATTGTAAATCTTTTCTGAACTCTTTCAAGTTTCACAACATCCTTCCTGTAGCAGAGAGACCAGAACTGCACACAATATTCCAAAAGTGGCCTAACCAATGTCCTGTACAGCAGCAACATGACCTCCCAACTCCTATACTCAATGCACTGACCAATGAAGGCAAGCATACCAAACACCTTCTTCACTATCCTATCTACCTGAAACTCCAATTTTAAGGAACTATGAACCTGCACTCCAAAATGTCGTTGTTCAGCAACACTCCCTGGGACCTGCCCATTAAGTGTATAAGTCCTGCCCTGATTTGCTTTTCCAAAATGCAGCACCTCACATTCATCGAAATTAAACTCCATCAGCCCATGTGATTAAAATCCTGTTGTACTCTGAGGTTACCTTATTCGTTGTCCGCGACTGGTCCAATTTTAGTGTCATCTACAAACTTACTAACCCCACCTCCTATATTCACATCCAAATTATTTATATAAATGAAAGAACGTTTTATTCATATGCCATACCTGCATACTAACTTTGTGACTCATACCAGAACACCAAATCGCTCTTTACCTCAGAATTCCCAAGCTTTTTTTATTCTTCTTGCCAAAGTGAACAACTTCACCTTCCAGATAGTTGCCTAATCACTAAAGCTTTCGATATTCATTGGTACATTCCTTGCATCTTCTTTAAAACGTACTTTACTACCCATCTTTGTGTCATCCACAAATTTAGTTAACAACACTTGACAGGTAACATTTGATGCAAAGAATTGAAGTAATGCACTTTCAGAGGAAGGATGAGGTGGGGTCATATATGTTAATTTTGAATGGGATGCATGAAGAGAGTTTCCATACATCAATGTGTTCTGCCACTTTCAAAGATTTGTAAAGCTATTAAGATAAGAGTTTAATGTAGAGAATGAAAGCTTTCTGATTATCAATGGTGTAAAGGGTTATGGTGGTAGTGTGGGTAAAAGACATTTAAGTGATTGATCAGCAGGAAAAATAGAAAAGCAGCATTTATTTAAATTGAGAGATTGCACAGCTGTGGTACAGAGGGATTTTGGTGTCCTAGTATTTGAATTACAAAAAATTAGTATGGAGGTACAGTAAGTAATCAGCATCTTGTGAGGAAAGATTACCCACTGGAGTTTAGAAAAAAGGAGAGGTTATCTTATTGAAATAAGATCCTAAGGGGAGTTGATATTGATACAGTGGATGCTGAAAGAATGTATTTCCTTGTGGGAGACTAGAATTCAAATGTGGAAAATTTCCAAGGGTCACTAGTCTATAGAACTCTCTCTACAATACAGCACTGTAGGCAGTGCCAGGGTAACAAAAAGCTGTGGTAGATAGATTTTTGATTGTCAAGGGAGCCAAACAGCATAGGGAAAGGCAGGAAAGTACAGGCCACAATTAGATCAACCACAGTTTTATCAAATGTTAGAGGAGCTTTACTAGGGTGAACGGCCTTCTAATTCAGATGCAAGGCTAAGGCATGATAAAGGGAGCTGATCTGTATTAACTGCTTGCTTAAATTTTCCACACCCTGCAGGGACAGTGAGAAAAAGGGGAGAGGAGAGGAGCAAATGGGAGGGAAAAAGGCAAAAAGCACTTATTTATATAGGAGACAGCACGAACTGCAGATACTGGAGTCAGAGATAACAAGAAGGGCCTGTAGAAGGGTCCCAACCCAAAACGTCAATTTTTCTGCTCCTCTGATGCTTCTAGACTTTTGCATCTATATACTGAACAAATTCCACTCAAAGAACATGATTGCTGGTTTCATTTGAAACAATAGTATTAATTTAGTTGTTTTTGGTTTCTAGTCAGGATATAGAAAATTCTAACTTAGGGAAAAAAAAGACAAGACAAAATATGAACAATATTTTATAATTTTAAAAAATCTTCTATTTATAAATACAAAATATTTAGTCTTTAATAGAGAATGTTATTCACAAATAGAAATCTTCAGTCTTGCATCTTAAATTCTTCTTGATCATCTAATCTGAAGAAGCAGATAGCAAGAGTTCCTGTCTGGAGCAACTGTAAGTGGATTTTATTTTTGCTTCACTTATTACTGCCGACATCAGTGTTTCGGAATTACTTTGCTCCTACTTATTCACTGAGGAAGTAAAGTAGGAACAGTAGAATTCTTGGTTTAGAAGAATGACTTCCTTTTCATTGCTTTGCCTCGGAGATGTCCTGCAGAACGCCTGAGTCGTCTTCTTTCTTCATGATGCTGCTTTTCAGCCTCTTGTCGCTTCTTTTGTTGTTCCGACTACAAAGGAAAGGTTGAGAGAATGAATAGCTTGTATTTTACATGATATGCAAATCAAAGTGCCTTACATTCAGAAAAAAGAATGAATGCAGCAGAGAATGAGAGGAAGGGAAAATGGACATGTTTAAGCCGGGTAAATCAAAGGCACACATTTTGAGAAAGATCTTGAAAATGGGAAGGCTGGGGACTTACAGATGGCAGAACCTAGTGACCTAATAATCTTACAAATCAGGTGCAGTAGTTACTGGAAGGTTATCAGACACATAAATGGAATTTATAATCAATAGTCCCTTTACAGTTTAGCTAATTTTAAGGTATTTATTCTTCCAGTGAATCCAACCATCCCTTGAAGCAATAAATGCTAGAGCATTTCAGAGGGCTAACTAACAGTCAATCATGTCACTGTGTGTCTGGAATCATGTGTGGGCAGATTTTTTTCCATAAAAGACATTAGTGACTAGAAGCGTTTTTAATCCCCTCAATAAAAATGGTAGTTTCAGAAGCTGCTGAAAAAAAAATTATTTTCCTGTCTGTGTGTTAAGTACAAATCTTTTTAGATTTGCCATAGAAAAAATATGATTAGCAGCATAGAGTTTTCATAGTTTCGAAAAAAAAAACACAAAACAATCAAGAATCCAAACATTCAGTTCTTCCGTTGTGGACTGAGTCAGGTTGTCACATAACCCTAATGTCCCCTTCTACACCTCCTCAAACGTCCCACTCTCACCACTGAACTTCAGGAGGTTGCTTTAATAGTCAATGTTTGTGTTCAAAGTTGCAAGTGTTTATGCTGAGAACAGAACATTTCTTTTGCTACTGTATCAGTATTAAAAGTCAAAAACAGAATGACGCTTAATTAACTGTTAAACAAGGCAACCATATTCCTGACTCAGAACAGTGCTCCTATTGTTCAATTTGATTTTTCCCCATGTCTACACCAACAATGAAATCTTCATGCTGATTTAAGGTTAACATTGTAGTATTTTTAAAAAATAATCTTCATTAGAAAGAAAATTATGTAACATGGATAAAGCTGTTTCTTTAGCATGACTTTGCGCTACAGCATTGAATGCACTCAGTTAGATTTAAATCTTCACTCTCAAAGCAGTAATCTGGCAAATTGCCTATCTAGTCCATTGTCTGTGTACCTTCAAGTCCCTGTTGATGGAGGCCTGCAGTTTATTTAAGGCAGTTACGCAAGATGGGGTTTGTGCTTTATCTCAGTCACATTCATAACAGATCATATGCACTGGATCAGTTTAGTCGTTCCAGGTCAATTACATGAACAATGAATGCTTACCTAACCATCAATGCCCACTCCCCATGAATAATAATAAAATTAAAATAATTCAGTATCAGTAGAGACTCACTGCAATGCTTACTACAGTAACTGGAATCTTCAAAATAGGTGTGAAATTAGATGCTTACCAAGTTGAATTCCTGAAATTGCAACTTCATTATTGTCTAAATCCATAACATTTGACTTTTTATTTAAAAGGAAAGGGTGTCAAGTACTTGCAAATTAGTGTAATCTGATCCATTAAAGAAATTTTCCAATGAGGATAAAATGCTATGTAACAAGATTAAAGTTTTCAGCCCTCCTAATTGATGACCAACATGATATATCATAACACAACAGGGATATTCCTTACTTGGGCACTTACTTTATCACATTGACAAATATTCTATCCTTACTGTGGATGCAACTCACCTTTTTAAGTGTGAATGTTAACTGTTTACTGCCTACAGTGGTATCAGATAGATGAAGTGTTCCAGTCTTTTCTTCATGTTTCAAGCGATCTTCAAGTGTTGTTCTGTACAATCGTGAATAACAATAATGGTAAAGGCAGGAATTAATGTTTTGTATACTTCTACAGGATGACAGTGCCAGAAGTATAAAATATGTAGCATAGTTACACTTAAGTTGATCAGTAATTTTACATTAGAAGACAATCATGGCATGAGATCAAGATCTCAAATATTTTCTGGCTTCTTCCGATCCTTTTGAAAGCAGAGATCATGCTAAGATAGGTTGTCAATAGTCAAACACCTCAAGGACCCCAAAAGATACTGGCTAAAAAAAAGATCAGGTTACTCAACTAATAAAGCATTCTAAATGATTTCTTCACTGACCCAATATCCGCACATGGGTATTTCCAGTAGGTATCATATAGTCATTGAGGATAAGGTCTTCACTAATTTTCTTCACAACAAAGCATTGAGACATTGAAGGTACTTCTATAAACGGCGGGCAGAAGTCAACTGATGCACACAGGCATGGTTCAATAGCATACATACACGCGGGCGAGTGTGCACGCGCAGACCCGCAGTATGCGGTGGTGATGTGGGGGGTGGTTTGGCTGGCAGAACAACACAGTTCATATAAATAACAGATCTACAATTTAACAGTTGGATCCATCATTTACATTTTACAAAATTGCAGTGAGAAAGGACAAACTTCCTTCATATGTTGCCTCTTGAACATCAAAACCATGCATTAACTTTTGAAGTACTGTCACTGTTCTACAGGCAAACTTGGTAGTCAAACTGTATGTTACAAGGACCTACAGACAGTTAGGTTAGGTGAATGATTAGTTACTGTTGATACTGGTGTTAGCTGAACAACTAACACTGTTCAGGACTGAAAGAACTCCCTGTTCTTTTTCAAATAGTGCCACAATATCTTTTACATTATCTGAGCAGGCAGACAAGGCCCATAATTTAATATAATTTAGAAGTGTTCCACTGAAGTGTCTGCATAGATTATGCAAACATACCCAGAAAGGAACATGAACCCACAACTTTGATTTAAAAAAAAGCAAAGCTACCAGCTAAACAAAGCGATACTAAAATTTTCATCAGACGTCCACAAATATTGTTTTACATTCAATTACTTTTCGATACCTTCTATTAAAGAGTAAGAAAGCTTTGCCAGATCGCTCATTGGGAGGTAGGAGAGGAACAATAACATTGTTCTGCCATTCAATGAAATTGTGGTCAATCTGTGTTCTAACATCATTCACTCATTATATCCTGAGTAGCAATAATCCACACAATTCAGATTGAAAATTAATTGGAGTTAGCATCTACTACATTTTTGTGCGATAAAGCTCCACACTTCTACCACTTTGTGTGATATGTTTATTAACTCTTCTCTGAAAATGCTCTGTGACGTTAAGATGAAGTTCCATTGTCGAAGACTTCCTCAACAGCAAAACAATGTTTCTATCGACTCTTTCAAAATACTGAAAAAAAACCCCCCTCAGATTACCCCACAACCTTTTATGTTGCAAGCAATACAAAGATGGTCTACATAATCTTTTTTTATATAATCTAACCTAAATTAGTCCCCAAGGTTATTTGCAGGATCCTAAGTGGGGTCAAGAGCTCAAATTAGGGTATCGTGAGCTCTGATGCAATTGCTACCAGAGCTTTGATCACCTTACAACAGCTATACAGCACCCCTAACAATTATTTAAAGGATGTTGACAATTTTCGAGCATTAAAAATGTTAAGAGGGTAAACGTTGAAGAAACACGAACGTAACACAAGAGCTGGTAAAATCTCAACAATCTGCTACTAAGAAACCTGTAATTTTTAAATTTTTGGCAATGTGCAGTTTATTGAAACATAGAAGCCACACTCACTTGAGCAGCTTGTGTTTTTGGGCAGCATTTTTAAAACTTTTGAACTCTTCTCCAGTTTTAATCTCAAAGAACTTTGGTTTTGAATGAATTTGCTGATTGCTTTCCATCAGTCTCAATTTCTGTTCTCTGCGCAGGAGTTTGTGCTGTTTTTGGACTTCTTCAACCCATCCATGATCATCATCCGAGCTTTCAGAGCTCTCAGCATCACTTGGTTTTCCTTCTAACTCCTCTTCCTCCTACAGATCACAAAAATACATTTGTATGTAAAAACTTAAATTCTGAAAACATCCACAATTTTAAAAAGCATTTGTTTCACTACTCTCATTCTAGAGCTTAAATCATTTCATAAGTCACCACTGACACTAGCCAACTTTTAATTAACATAATTCTGTATGTTATGTCCAAAAAAGAGTTATTAAAAATGGTATTTTCAAACAAAATAATTAAACACCAGTTTAACTTTGAATTTTCATATAGCCTAACTTTCAGCTTATATTTGAATAGGCTGCAAGTTTAAGGAAACAAGAAAAATCCACATGAGGCACCGTTTTAAATTCAGAGTATCTAGCTTTTGCCGGCTGGGCCAGCAATTATTGTTGATCCTTAATTGCCTTTCAGAAGGTGGTGCGCAGTCTTCCTGAACTGCTGCAATAATTTTGTATAGGTACAGCCACAGGATTGTTAGAAGGGGCTTCCAGAATTGCGTCCCAGTGACACTGAAGGAACATGTCAGGATGGTGAGTGTCTTGGAGGGGAACTTGACAATGGTGGTGTTCCCACATATTTGCTGCCCTTGTTTTCTTGATGGTAGTAGTTATGTTTAGAAGATGCTGTCTAAGGAGCCTTAGTGAATTTCTGCAGTGGATCTTGTAGATGTACACACTGCTAATAATGTCTGGTGGACATCGAGGGAGTGATTGTTTGTTGATTTAATGCCAATGAAGCAGGCTACTTTGTCCTGGATAGCGCCAAGCTTCTTGAGTATGCTGGAGCTGCACTCAACTAGGCAAATGGGGAGTATTCCATCACATTCCTTACTCGTACCTTACAGATGGTGGACAGACTTTGGGGAGTCAGGTTGTAAATTATGCACTGCAGGATTTCTAGCATCTGACCTACTTTTGCACTCAGTATTTATATGGCTGGTCCACATGAGTTTCTGGTCAATTTTAACACCCAGAATGCTGATAGTGGGGGGTTTCATTGAATGTCAAGGGCCATTAGCTTCTCTCTTCTGGAGATTGTCACTGCCTGGCACCTGTGTAGCACAAATGTCATTTGCCACTTCTCAGTTCAAACCTGGACGCTGTCCAGATTTTATCATTGGACATGGATTGCTGCGGAATCTAAGGAGTTGCAAAAGATGCTGAATACTGAACAATCATCAGCCAGCATCCTCCAGTTCCAACCTTATACATGGAAGGTCATTGATCAAGGAACTAAAGATGATTGGGTGCAAGACACTCCCCTGAATAACTCATGCAGCAACGTCCTGTGACTGAGATAACTGACCTCCAACCATCACAGCTATTTTAACTTGTGCCAGCTATGACTGATCAGCAGAGTTACCCCCAACCTCACCTCCACCTCGCTGATTCCTAACAATTCCAATTTTGCTAGGGATCCTTGATGCCAGTTGGTCAAAGGGAGCCCGATGACAGGGCAGTTGCTCTCACGTCCCTCTGGAATTCAGCTTGAATGACAACACCTCCAAACATTCAATCCCTTCACCACTGACACTTAGTACAAGCTGTATGTACCATGTACAAGATGCACAACACAGAAATTCACCAAAGCTCCTGTGGACAGCACATTCCAAACCCATAAGCACTACCATCTAGGACAAGTGCAGCAGACAGAGACACCACCACATGCAAGTTCCTCTTCAAGCCACAAGCATCCTGACTTGAAAATATATCACTGATCCTTTACGGTCACGGAGTCAAAATCTTGAAACCGCATCCCTAATGGCATTGTGAGCATACTTACACCGAATAACCTGTAGCGGTTCAAGGCGGCAGCTCACTACCATCTTTGAAAATCAAACAAGATAAAGTTGGCAATAATTTAGACATTTGATCACAAAATATATGTAGCTCTAGATTACTACCCTCTGCTGTGTTCATTCAACAAGTACAATATGTAAATTTATCTGCAAGTTCTTTCTGCCAGTTAATTTAAAGCCAGTTGTTAAACAAGGAACAGTTGAACAAGTGCTGCAAACAAAACATATTTGCATTGGAAGAACATTCTGCCGCTTAGTTAAACATAAAATGCCATGGATTTTATCTGCAACAGTTTATACAATTTCCACAGAATATAATTTGTAACTAAAATCTGAAATGACTAATTTCTTATATAAATTTCCTATATAAATACACAAGTTTATGAAAATTAGAAAACAGTTTGAAACATCTTATTTGGAACACCCTCTTCCTGCAATCTGTGGGCGTGTAAAAACGAGTTCTTTTCACTTAATACAGATGGTATTGGTGTACAGATTATGAGTCTTGTATCAAACTTGGTTTTATAAATAAATTGCAACAAACCCACTATCTTGGTTATCAGCAACAATTAATTTGTAAAACTTCTAAGAAGAAGCTGATGTTAAAACACATGGCTCACTATCACTACTATTAAGATGCTGCTACCATTTTTAAAGTGAGAGTTACCTGTTCAGCCTGTTGGTGCTCTTGTAGTTGCTTCAGTTTTTTCTTTCTTTTTTCTGAGGCTTTGGAGACAATGGGATTTATGAGTCTGAATTCTTCACTGGCTTCATCGACTTGGAAGTCTGGATTTTCAAACATGACCTTGAAACGCTCATCTCGTAGAATATTGGGTAGACTCTGAAAACAAATTCATCTTATGTTTGCAACAAATCATGACTTTCATATCCTTTAGAAGTTACTAGTTATTTGGGTATTTTTGCAATGAAGAAAACTTTAGATTGTAAGAAAATCAAAATTTATTCAGAGTGAACAGACAGGAAATGTAAGAAAGGAAAATTAAGAAAGAAATGGAATTATATTTGTACACCATAAGTATTGCAGGGAGGGACAAACTTCTTTTACTTACTAATTGGATGGGCAACCAGAAGTACCAGTTTCTAGGTCTGCATATTTTCCTTCCTGATATTTTGTAAAATTAAGGTTGAAATTATAGTGGATTAAGAGCTATCAGATGGACAATATGGAAGATAAAGAAAATCATAAGAGTAAGGAACACTATCTGACAGCAGAACTAATTGAGTAAACTTGAGAAATGTACAAAGTATATCACACTTAACAGGCTGAAAAACTTGTTGTCCCCAAGATCAGAAACTTCCTGACTAGTTTACACAGGTGGACAATTTTAAGAGTCAGCCTTTACAACAAAATTTCACATCAACAACATCTCAAAAATTAGTGGTTTGTTACCCTTCCTTTCTTTTTCCTTTGTACGTGCTCTTCTGCTTCCTCTTCTTCCATAAACTTCATTGCTAGTTCTTTGTTTACTTTTGGCAGTTTCTGTTCACAGGTTTATTAAAATGAAATTATTATAAAGAATACATTGACTCACACCTAAAGAAGAAAAAGGAAGTAACAACATATCACTCAACTCTTGCAAATTTATGCAATGGCTAACTGGATTTCTGGGAACAATTTCACACTTTCAAAACATTCTCATTTAAAAGTGATACTGCATCCAGATTCAAGATTTTCACAGAATGCACTGTCAAAAAAACAACTGTCTTCTTCAGAAGTGCTTCTTAAATGTAAATAGTAACATTTTGAATATGATGCTACCAGAGTTACTTTAAAAAGTGGTGTAATGCATCAGGAAGTAGTTTGAAGAGATTCAAGACTGAAAAGAAAAGTGCCATATTTGGGAGGGGTAAGTCCAAGAAGCTTCATCACTAACAATTAAGTTCAGAATCATATATGAGAAATTACCAATTTCTATTAACCCCGTTCTAGCTTCCAAATCTCCAGGATCGACTTAAGAACTTTCATATTTACTTACGTGAATAAAATACAATTACATGTATACCATTCATTGAAGATGATGTCATGTTTACATCATGACAAGATATTCAAAACTTAGACAAACGTTTTGTTAACCTCCAAATAAGATATATAATAGTGGAGAAAAAGGGTAGAAAGGAAAGTAACCAATTTATTTACAGAAAACAAACTGCAATTTCAAATTAAACTTTTTTTTTTCTATTGGCCACTCAGCACCTTAATATAATGTTTTCAACGGCAATGTGGAAAAGCAACCAATTTTCTTTGTTATACTCAACACTAATTCCAGCCCAGTAGTGTCTCTTACCTTTACTTGGACTCTTTGAGCACGCGTTTCCTCTATTTTCTGCCTAATTTTCTCTTTTCGATATTCCTCATAGGCAAATGGATTTGTCATAGCTTTCACCTTTTAATCACACAATATAACAATTAGTAACATAAAACTGAAAACTGGAAACCTGAAATAAAAAAAACAGAAAATGCTCTAAATACACTGGTGTGGCAACATCTGTGAAAGAGACAGAGTTTGTCAGTTCTATGACCTTTGGTAAGAATATTCCCGCATTTTTAAATTGTCTTTTAAAACAATTAGTAACAATCTTATTTTACAATAAATTAGCACAAGGTATTTTGAGTTGAAGTAAATCGAACTAAAATACTACTGTAATTATTATGGAACACCTTTATTATCAACGTCAAAAATGAAAAGTTAATTTTGTCTTTAAACTGTAATATGAAGATCATGTCCAGAAAAAAACTGCACTAGCACACTTGCATACCTTGTGATACAGTCGGATATCCATAAAGAAACCATGCATGTACGCTCGAAGCAGTGGAGAGCCAATAAGATGAGCGAGACCTAATGTAAAAGATGTAGCACTTAAGTACACTTGCAATGTTTGCTATAAATATATTACAACCAATAATAAAATTGTGCCATTTTTACACATTTCTTGCAATTATTACTTCAAAAACGTTTATTATTTTTATAACTGGAGTAATCTAAATGAGAAAGCAGAGATATTTCAGAATGATTTGGATACATTTAGTGAGTGGGCAAATGAATGGCAGATGAAGTATAATGTAGGTAAGTGCAAACTGCAATAAGTTTCTGCATGTCCTTGTACACCAGTCACTGAAAGCAAGCATGAAGTTACAGCAAGTGATGAAAAAGGCAAATGATATGTTGGTCTTCCCAACAAGAAGATTTGAGTACAGAAACAGGGATGCCTTGTTGCAATTGTACAGGGCCTTGGTGAGACCACACCTGGAGTACTCTGCGCATTTTTGTGTATACTCTCCTTTTGTGAAGGAAGACATTCTGGCTATGGAGGGAGCGCAATGAACGTTTGTTTACCAGACTGATTCCTGGGATTGGAGGACTGAAATATGAACAGAGATGTGATCGTTTAGAACTATATTCACTGGAGCTTAGAAGAGTGAGGAGGGATCTCATAGAAACTTATAAAGTTCTAACAGGACTAAACAGTGTAAAGACAAGGAGGAGGTTTCTGATCCCCAGGAAGTCCAGAATCAGTGGTCACAGTTCAAGGATACAAGGTAGGCCGTTCAGGACTTAAATAAGGAGAAATTTCTTTACCCAAAGAGTATTCTCTGCCACACAAAGTAGTTGAGGACAAAACATTGAATGTTTTCAAGGAGGAGTTAGATATAGTTCTTAGGGCTGAAGGAATCAAAGGGTATGGGGAGAAACTGGGGACAGAATAAAGAGGTGCAAAATCAGCCATGATTATACTAAATGGAGAAGTAGGCTTGAAAGGCTGAATGAGCTGCTCCTGCTCTTATTTTCTGTTTCTATTTTAAAAAAAAGGTAAATTCTGTTGCCGCCTAGAGCTGTTGTAGTCATGCAAGATTACAGGTACTGAAATTAGTTATTTAATCCTTTCTCATGCCCCTTGAAAACATGCAACCCAATGCTCAAAAAGAGGTCATTAGCCAGAGTGTTATGCTTCCAGAATAAGATGATAAACTGTCTATTAAGACTTCAGGACTAACTTACTAGTAGTAATTACAGCATATCTATTTTGGAATTCCAAGTAGGC
Source organism: Rhincodon typus (assembly GCF_021869965.1). Classification (NCBI taxonomy): domain Eukaryota; kingdom Metazoa; phylum Chordata; class Chondrichthyes; order Orectolobiformes; family Rhincodontidae; genus Rhincodon; species Rhincodon typus. The sequence continues at coordinate 104,736,019 of NC_063336.1, forward strand.
CAAGTTTGTTTCAAATAATTTATATTTTCCATCTAGCAACTGATGAGCACAACTCAAGTAAGTAAGTATACATACTCGACAAGAACCAAGACTGTGATGGTGTTTAACTAAAATTTACTGAAGCAAACACACACATATTAATTGATTGAAGAGGAAGACTGAAGTTTGCAATAAGAAAATGTCTTTTCTATTCAAAGCCCTGAACAGAAATCAAATACAAACCTAACTTCTAAAAAAAACAAATTAGTTGCTTTTCTCTGTAATTAATTTCAAATACAAATTAATCACACTTGTTAAACATCAAAATGAACTGCTTATTTAAAATTTTACCTAGATTTTCTAAATCCTTTTTGGTGACAAATTTATAGTCATCATACACCGTAGTTTCTGGGTTTTCTTCAAGTTCCTCTGTTAAATTATCCAGGAATGAACACCAGCGTGGTGCAGGTCCCAAAGTCTATGTTTCAATAGAGAAATTATTGAAGTATTGACTGTTAGATCTCAAACCTCAAAAAAAAAGTATTCAGCATTTGTTCCAAATTATTCTGGATGGCAGTTCAAAAGCAAGCCTGTCTAAAAAAATTGAATCAGAGACAACAAGTTGCAGGGCTGGATGAACACAGCAGGCCAAGCAGCATCATAGGAGCAGAAAGGCTGACGTTTCGGGCCTAGACCCTTCATCTCCCACTGCAACTCTCTCGTAATTTCTTCGGCCTCTCCACCTATCCTCTCCTCTATCCATCTTCTATCCGCCTCCCACTCTCTCCCTATTTATTTCAGAACCCCCTTCCCCTCCCCCATTTCTGAAGAAGGGTCTGGGCCCGAAACGTCAGCCTTTCTGCTCCTATGATGCTGCTTGGCCTGCTGTGTTCATCCAGCCCTGCACCTTGTTGTCTCCTGTCTAAAAAAATTAAGTTTCAGTTACAAATTTAAAAAAAATCTTATGACAATGAGCACTGCAAAATAAAAAAACCTTTTCTTTAAAAAAACCCTTCACTATCTTACCACTTTTTCCAAAGGTCTTGAAACTGAACAACAGGTATCTCCCTTAAATAGTCCTTAAGCACATGCATATCTCAATGGTGAAAGCTGGCAACCTACAAATGGGAAGCTGAGGGCACTATTCTGTATTTGATATCCATACCTGTGTTTTGTTGCAGTACCTTAAGGACAAATCCGATATAGGAACCCTCAACAATTTTACATTTCCTAATTCAAGGTGCTGTCCCAATTACAACATCAACATCCTATCTAGGGTTAGATAAGTCTAGACTACATATTGAACTTATAAACTTAACTTGAGAATTCAATAGCTTCCTATACATGTTCAAAAGTGCTTTCCTTTTCTTGAAAGATTTGTTCCCAGGTGTCAGCAAATATTGCAATATCAACTTGTATTAAATGACTCCACCTTTCAAATCTGAAATACTTAAGTTTACTCGATAGTTACTATAGGTTTTGAAACAAGTGCTCTAATCACATTCTTTGCAATGCATAATTTGAAGCACATAGTCAAGTATTTGGTTATTGTTTAAAAGTAGATCGAAGGTCCCAACAGCTCAAATGGAGCAAATACACTATGGAGACACCTACAGTAATTCAAAGTGCCAAGTTCAAAAATTTCCATGTTGGAATACTTGAGATTAGCTAGGGGAGTGGTGAAAATCTTTAGGGAAAATTGCCAGCTGCAGGAAAAGTAAACGAAAACAGTGACAGATCCAAATTGCTAACTTCTCTACCTAGCAGGTATGTAAAGAAATACTAGGAATATTAAATGGGATTCTATTACAATGGCCTCCTACCCGAACAGATTCCCAACACGACTGTCCAGATCTGTACAGTATGAACAGCAACAGACAAAATACTAGAGAGGTGAAAGATTATGTTTATATAAAGCTGCTGTACATGAACAAAACAATCACACCGTGTAAACAAATGATGCAATTTTATCTCAAATAAGGTTTTCAACAGAAGCTTTCAATTAATAAGACATGTAAATCCTAGGAGCTGGAGAAGTACAAAGTAACTTTTTCATATTTCTGTGGAAATATCATCAAGAAATTTGTCAATCTACTTACTGGAACATAGAACGTATTCATTTTAGGTGATTCATTGGCTAGGAAAAAGAGTCCTGGAAAGGTAAAAATAGAACTGAGTGTTGTTTCACTTACAAAACAATTCAAGATATATTCAGACAAGTAGAGATGCACGTTTCTAGCTCGAGTAAATGTGGACAGCTTTCATTAACATTTCCTTGGACCATTTGCTTCTGAATAATGATTTTACTACTCACCACAAACCTCGACAGTATCATAAGTCTTTGCTGTGAGTTTAAGGCCACAAGCCAACACCAGCAAAAAAACGGGAGGGAGAAAACAAGGAAGGGACTGATCTGTTTTCCTTCAAGGAAATGAACTTTTCCATCTTCATAAAACGTAAACTCTAAATTAAACAATTTCCTGTTTCTTCCTTCTCGTGGATAAGGATCCTAATCCCCTTGGCAGCATGAAAACTTCTTCCACATGAGTACTGAAGTTAATGTGCTGGTATTAATTGCCTGCCCTTTGTCAAAAGAGGGCATTAGAGAATATGATACACTTGAGAATAATGTAATTGTGGTGCCATTTTAAATTGATACATTTAAGAGAACAAGAAATCAGCATAGAGAGCAGAATCACTGTTAGGATTGATGTAATTTCATAATGTTTTAATTTATTTTTAAAATCAAATTAAAGTGTTGTCTTTCTAACTGATGGTAACAATTTAAACAATTTTGGATGACCGGCTGTGAAAATACATTAATTACAAATAATAATTATCCGAATATATTTCAATATAGCTAGAAGAGACAGACTTTGCTTTTCTAAATTATATATTTGTCAACTTCCTCCAAGTTTTAAAATCTATAACAACTGTATTAGGTGAGAATCTTGTATCACAAAAAAGACCAGTGATTCACAAGTTGCCATGACAAAAAATGGTACAGCTCAACATCAAAATAAAAGAAAATGGAAACTGTTTTTCACGGATTTAATTTTAATTTTGTTTTAAGAGGAGGAGAGAGCACTTTCCACCTAAATCTCCCATTTCCAGTTTAAATTGCTTAGGTTTAAGTGTTACTATTTTTAAAGCAAAGGTATACAAATTTGCAGTACAGAAAAAAGTAGATGATCAAAAAAAGAATTATTTTACTACGCCAACCTATCATTATGTAGAATGCTTTCATCGGACTTGAATAAGTGTTACTATACCAGGAAAGGATCTATTCAATGAAGTAATTGAGAATAATTGATTGGCATCAGTACTTGTGCACTTTGGATTCGACACACTCCATTTGAACCAATGGTACAGATAATGTAAATATATAAACATACAACACCGTAAGATCTTCTGGACGCAGTAAATTATTTTAAAAATTGAGATTGTCATTTCATTCATATTAGTACCAGGTGTATCCTGAAATTTTATTGTATTCTGTTCCTATTGAATCATTTTACTGGCTAGGGCATAAGCACAGTGTGGAGGATGGCCACATCTCCAAGAGCATGCTATACAAGGATATAATCGATACAGAGAGTCCAGCAGTGTGTTCAAAACTCTAGTTAATGGACGCCATTCAAGAGACATTGAAGTCCTCAAGATCAATTATGACAACTGGGAAACTCTAGCTGATGATCAATGCAGATAACACTACCAAGAATTTAGGTAGAAATTTGTCACTGATGAAATGAGATTTCAAAAACTCCAACACAAGAACCAGTTCTGCAAACACAATAAAAGCAGGAAAAGCTATCAGCAAGGAACAACTTCATGTGTGGCACTCATGGTAAATTTTGCTTTTTCATAATTGGCTTGTTCAGTCATCAAATTAAGTGCAGAATATCTCATCTGAGTTCAAAACTTATCTGTTTGGGAGCATTTTCATTTCTTGCAAGTACATTAGAATTTCAAAATCTACATTTGAATGTATAATACAAGAATGACATGCTGTTCAGATATTGAAATATTTGGAGGGATTTGAGCCAAGCGCAGGCAGGTGGAACTAGTTTAGTTTGGAAACGTGGTCAGCATGGCCTGGTTGGATCAAAGGGTCTGTTTCCATGCTGTATGACTCTCTGTGAAGAATTAAACACAAATATTAATATTGAAAATCCTACATTACTTAATAAGCTTCACAGGCAGTCTAGTGCTTCAGAGTTCCATTCAAAAACGACAAGATACTGAAATAGTGGATTTAACTCATAGGCATTAGAATGACAAAGTACATGTGTACGTATCACCATTCTGACCTGCAAAGTAGTTTTGCACTTACCGGAGTTAGGATAAAGGCACAGATCATTGATTTCATGCTCGGTTTCAATAGAGGTGAACATTTTCCCCTTTTAAAAGAAAAAATGCAATTGTGGTCACTAAAACTCCTGTCTCAGTATTGCTTAGTTTTATTTCAGTATTCCTTTTCCTGGCCACCACATTTCCAGATTTCACCAGCTTCACCACCACATCCCTACCCACGCCTGGTTATCCTGATCTACTTTTCTCAATTTACTGCTACCAGTAACATTTAGACGACTGTACTTATTGGAGACACCCATACAATTCCTGTTGTTTTGCAGATCTGAGCTTTTGGGAACCTGCCCATCAACATGAAATTATGGTAAATGTTGCCCATTTATAAACTCAGTGTTCATATTTGGGAGATATTGCAGATTGTAGAATTCGTTTATCTCTGATCAAATTAGCGTGATAGCTCTTTCTGTTTTCAGGCTGAATCAATACTTTATATATTTTAAATAAAGTACATAGCATGCAATCACATTTCAGCATTGTCCAATATGCAAGAAAAACGAACATCACAAATGGTCACTTTTTCCTGCATTTCTGCAAATATTTATGTCCACTCTTCATATCATAGCTCAATTGTATTTTTCACTATTTTTTCCTATTAATTTTCTCCATGTTCCAGAAGCAGCAACTTGTTTCTGGGATTCAGTTCCATTGAAATGAAGAGCTCTCTGGTGCCCCACCACTGTAGCTTGATAATGAATACTGATAAACTGTTCAACTTTGGGGACATCACTGGAGGCCCACAGATGAGCATTTCTCGTGCAGGCCAATGGCTAGTGACAGAGTTCGCAATCTTAGCCGGACAGAGCTGGAATTTCTTCTGACTCAAACGGAAATCATGTTGTACAAAAGGTGTGACCCAAGAAATACAGATCGCCAGTCAGTCAATGTGGCCTCTTGCACAAGTAGATTGCCAATAGATGGTCAGAGGCAAACTTTTCAGGTCTTTCATCCCTCCTTGGAAATTTATTGACTTATGAACAAGGAGTGTCTAAATTTTAACGGTTAAGGCAATTGCGGTGTTAGTTTTTAAAATTTGTTCAAGGGGTGTAGGCATCACCAGCTAGGCCAGCATTTAGTTCTCATCCATATTTGGTTGGACAGCAGTTCAGGATCAACTATGTTGTTGTGGGTGTGGAGTCACATCTCATATAGGCCAGATCAGACAGGGATTGCAGGTTTCCCTTCCTACAGGCCATTAATGAACCAGATGGGTTTTCATGTCAATCAACAGTGGTTACATCATCATAATTAGGCCAGCTCTCTATTCAAGATTTTTATTGAATTCCAATTTCATGACCATGGTGGGATTCAAACCCATGTCGCCAATATACTAGCCTGGGGTTTTGGATTGCGAGATAAGTGGCATTAATACTATGCTACAGCCTTCCCGTTTGCAACAGAACGTGTAGCCAAATTTTTCTTTTCTTGTCTGATGTTTCTTTTATTCTTTTCTTACATAAGGTGGATACTGGAACCAAATATACTCCCCTATCACGGCCCTGGCTATGACTAAATGCATTGCACAGACATGTCAACAAACTGGGGCATTTTTGGTCTAACTAGTTTAATCAGTAGAAAAATCATTCGTTGTGGCTTTTTGCCTAGTTTCATAGAAACATTCAACTGTCACTGCACTGCCTCCTTACTCCTAAACACAGCTTAGCCACATACCATAAGCTCACTGAATTGTAGTTGGCAGGACTGAACTTTTGCAGCAGCTAAGTTCTTGGTGGTTGGTGGCAATTGCCAAGTGGTCGGTAATGAACTCTGCATATACAAGTCAGCAGGTAATGCCCTCCAGAAACAATGACCCAAAGTCTGGACTTTCCTCAGCAACCACTGACATCTGCTTTCTGTTGCTGGAAATCTGAAAAGACCTTCAAATCCAATGCTGCAATATCAAGCTAGCATGTCACAATCTCTTCACATAAGTGACTTCAATAAAATAGCAATTAGAAGTGTGTGAATCATTGTACTGAGGGATTTAATTATGCAGGAGAAAAATCTTAACAGGATACAATGGTTATAATGGTACTGCTAACATATGCAATCTGTTGAATGGCTTATGATTTAAGTTTCTATAATTACATTTCAGATTTTTCTAGCAAACAAAATCAGCAACAGAATCATGTGAAGCAATACATATTTTGCAACCCATCAGTGGACTAAACCAAACTGTGCACCTACTCTTATAGCAAATTAATTCAGAGTGCCTGGGCCAACTCAAACTGCTTGGTTACCGAACATCATAATTGTGACTAGATTTCTGGTCAGACTCCTCAGGTACTGGAAGACCTGCAGAGACATCAATACAAAAATATTTGGAATGCATTGCTGACTTGTAAAGGTAGATGGAGTGCTCACACAAGATGGATTTTTGTGCCTTTGGAGTCAACACCACCACATTATTTCTATTTAGGACATTAATAGCCTACCGTATTCTGATTCCACATTTTTACAATCCTGGAATCTGCCGAAATGATCAAATCTAACTGCTCCTGGAATTCAATCGATTGAATTGGCAGTCCGTAATGATGGTCTTTGACAATCACTGGGGAGCTTGAACGAAGATCATATAACAAAACCTGATATTGAAGATCAAAAGAACATCCAAATGTACAACAGTTGATAAATTGTTAACTGAACTGCAATTTCGTCAACTTCATAACATGCAAACCTACATTGTGGTCTCAAAGAAACATTCTGCAAATATTAACTAAATGCTTTTTAAAAAATATACGAGTGTAATGCTGGCTATACTACATTCAGCATCCATCCTATGGTGTCCTTGAATTACTTCCCTGAATTACCACATTCTTGCATCATTGGTGATCCCACAGTAGAGTAAAGTCAACAGACATCCACTACACACCACCCCTGCCAAATCCCCACTTCCCCACGAAATTAATGGAGGAGACTCAACAACAATGGTGCCATCATTTCTGTGACAAATGTATCAGTCAAAGAGGGAATTGATTCATGGGAGAAGCACGGAAGTGTAGAGATAAATGGACATTTTAAGTTGGCAGGCTGTGATCAGTGGAATATCACAGGGATCAGTGATGGGCTTCAGCTATTTACAATGTATTTAACTACTTATAAAGAGACAGAGAATTGCATTCAAATTTAGTGATGATACAAGTTTTGGTGGAAATGCAATCCATGAGGAGTCAAACAGGCTGCAAAGAGATATGGATAGGTTAAGTGCGTCAGCCACAAGGTGGCAGATGGAATATTATCACAATTGTAGTAAAAAAAAAGGACTATCAACCTTCAATTTCTCATCATCCAATTCTAATGCCAGAAACCTTCATGGGCAAGTGGCCTTTTAAAAGAGGGCAAATACAGGCCTAAAATAGCTGCTGTGATCACGTGATCAAACTGAGCCAAACTTATGAAACCAACAGTAAATGAGGATCATAACACATCCTTACCTTGCTATCTGTACCAGACAACGCCTTACTTCTTCATCCCCAATCACATCAACTTTTTAAGATTATCTACATTTCTGCTTGTGCTTGATGATACTTTTTTTGGGGTAGTAGGCAATAAAATTTCCCTTTCTTTCACTCATAGAACACCTTGTAATTTGGATAAATAAAAACTGAAAGAACTACGGATGCTGTAAATCAGGAACAAAAACAAAGCTGCTGGAAAAGCTCAGCAGGTCTGGCAGCATCTGTGAAGGAAAAAAACAGAGTTAACGTTTCGGGTCCGGTGACCCTTCACAGATGCTGCTGGACCTTGTAATTTTGCTACTTCATTTTGATTTAGTTAACTATTTTTAATTGAAGTGTGATTAAAAAAAAAAGTTAAGCTTGAACAAGCCAGAGCAGGTTAAAAAAAGGGAGTCAATTTCTCCTCCTCACTTGGTCACAGCAGAGTATGTGGGGAAGTGAGGGGTTATTCACCTTGTTCATCAGAACAGAAAAGTAGAATATTTTATGAAGTTGTAAATGTTGACATTTAAAAGGATTCTGTGTATTTGTACAAAGAATATAGTTAACATGCAGAAACAGTAGGGAATTAGTAAAGTAAATGGTATGTAGGTCTTTTTTGCAAAGTCCCCATTTGTATCAGAGGCAGCATAGTAAAAATTGGATCAGAAGGTTGCCCTGTGATTGGGGAGCAAGTAGATTTTCCCTGAAGGCGAGAAGAATATAAGATGACCCTATTGAAACACACAAGCTTCTGAAGTGGCTTGATAGAGCAGATGTTGAGGGGTTGTTTGCACTGGCTAGGGAATCTAGAATAAGGAGGCACAGTCTCAAGATAAGGACCCAATTATTAAAGATTGAGATGAGGAGCAACTTCTTTACTCAAATGATTGTGAATGCTCCATTGATGAATATATTTAGGGTTGAGGACTGATTGATAGACAGGAGTTCTAAAGGGATCAAGAAATATATGGAACAATTTTTTTTAATTCTCACATGGGATGTGGGCGTTGCTAACAAGGCTAGCATTTGTGGGCCAAACCCAAATGCCTGTGAACCAAGTGGTTTGCTAGGCCAATTAAGAGTCAACCACATTTGCACCATGACTAGGTAAGGATAACTTCGTGAATCAGATGGGCTTTTATGACAATCAACAACAGTTACATGGTTATCATTAGTAGACAAGTTTGACTAGACTAGCAATGTTTCCCAGAATGCTAGCTGGGGACTCTGGCTTACTAGTCAACTAACATTATCACTAAGCCATTGCTTTCCCCATATTGAATGGTGAAGCAGGCTCAATGGGCTGTATGGCTGCACTGTTTCCTGTTTGTGATACTCACTGTGTAATTGTTAGCAAGCAGCCCAATACAAAGATTACTGATGAGACTGCATTAGATAATAGGGGTTCAGGACAATTCCTCAAGGAACTTCTGTAGTGATGACATTTTTTTTCCTATTAATATACTTTCAACTAATGAAGACATTTCCCTTTGGCTCGACATTTTTCCTATTATTTGCATGAATGCTTCCCTAAAAGCAACGGCAATTATTATCACCAGATAAAAGTTTGAAATGGAGAAAAAAGTTGTGGAGAATGCTTTTCCAAACTAATTTGTCCGAGGGGAATATTTCATAAATCTTTTGAGAATAACGTAACCATGCTGTCAATTTCAGGTTCCAACTTTTGCAGCTTAGTAACTGTCCAGAGTGTATTTGATACTTGAACATATACAATGCTTCAGATACCCAGTACAACGTGCTCTCCTGATGAATGCCAGCTGAATGGACCAATGCTAAGTGGTTTTGGATGCATACCAATGCAGAAATGATAGCATAACACAGCAGACTATGCAGGGCACTAAATTCCTGAGGAATCAGACCTGGATGGATCTGAATTTCCAGAGAATGCAGTACAAATCCAGTCCAAGTTTAATTCTAAAATAACCCACAGGTCCCATTCAGACTATATGTATAAATAGTGTACACTTCTCAAGAAAGAAAAACACCATTGAAATTAAGAAGTCATTGTTACATTGAAAACAGGAAGACAGAAAAAGCTTAAAAGGGAGTGGGGAAAAATAATTTTAGAATGAAAATGAAATTATTACAATTAAAATAAAGAGAACTAATCCTTCTACAAAAATTACAAGGTTATGAATTTCTCATGCTATGGTGGGATGATACATTAGTATTTCTTTAATTTAAGAAACAAATTCAATAACTCAGAAGAAGTGCCATATCTGGATACAATACTCACTTGCCCTGTTGTAGTGCCAACAACCATATGCAATGCTCCTTTAAACTTCAAAGCAGAAATAGAAGGTAAACCTTCAATTCTGTAAAAGAAAATACAGATAAAGTTCAAACAGGGCGTTAATATACATTATTGGTAAAAAAGTTGGGTTATAGCCCTGCTTATATGCCAGATATCTTTAGACTGAAAAAAATCAAAAATGTTGGAAATGCTCAATAGAATAGGTAGCATCGACGGAGAAGGAGATGTTAATGTTTCAAGTCTGTGAACAGAGCTGAGCCTGAGGACTCAATGTTACAACAAATTATACATCTTGATAATCTGAAGAACGTGTCTTCACATAGGCCCCGTAAATTTTGTGCACAATCATGGAGATGGTGACTTAAAGGAATCTACTTGTGTACAGGATCCTTCAGGTTGCTCTATGACTTAGAGGGAATACATTCTTGAGTTACCTACAGATTTTGAAGTTCTGATGTAGAATATATCCCTATTGTGGCAATAGTCCCCATTTAGTAACTTGAGAGTATAACCAAGTTTAGTCTAGTTTCTCAGTAGGGGTGCATTGTTAGACAGCCTGTAATAGTGGTAGGTACAAACATTTTTGATATTCCCTTAGATTCCAATAGATCAACATTGTCAGTCCTTTATTAGGAAGGAGAAACAAAAATTATTCTTAAAATATAATGAAGGTGTCCAATGGTCCATACATAACTCTCAAAATTCAAAACAGGACAATTAGTAGAAATAGAACTGAACTGATGTACATTGTGGGTGAAACTGTCAGAACTTGCAGATAGCTCAATGTTGTAGTTTGGACACTCTCACTTAAGATTTTTTTTTTCATATTCTCTGTTGGACTGATGAAGAATCACAGAAATATTATAATACAGAAGGCCATTCTGTAGGTCCACTGTTGCCAAAATGAATATTTTATTGAATGCAATTTTCCAGCTTTCCCTTTGTATACGCATACTGCTCCTTTCCAAAAAAAATTCCAACTCCTTTAAGAATGTATCAATTAAACTTGCCTCTACAAGATTCTCAGACAGTGCATTCCAGACACTCACTAATCACAGTATGAAAAAGCTTTTGCTTTTTTTGTCAATTACTTTACTGTGTGCCCTCTTGTACTTGATCCTTTCATGAGTGGAAACAGTTTCTCTCTATCTACTTAGTACAAATCCCTCATGATTTTGAAAACATCTACCAGATTCCATTTCAGGCTTTTCTTCTCCAACGAAAACAGTTCTAACTTCTCCAATCTAAAATCATCATTGTCCTCAAATCCAGAATAATTTTCACAAACCTCTTGTACACTCTCCCATCCTTACGAACCTTTCTAAAGTGTCACACCCAGAACTGGATGCATTACAACAGCTGAGCCTGACTAGTGTTTTATACAAGTTCAACATAACCTCCTTGCTCTTGCATTCTGTGTGCCTGTTAATAACACCCAAGATGTTGTATGCTTTGTCAACTGTGCCCTCAATGTGTTGCCACCTTCAATGACTTAGGTACATATTCACTTAGGTTCTTCTACTTCTGCATCACCTTTAGAATTGTACCCTGTAATCTATGTTCTTTCTCCATGTTCTTCCTCCCAAAATGAATCATCTGCATTTCTTGCATTAAACTTAATCTACCATCCATTTGCTTATTTCACCAACTTGTTTATATTCTTCTGAAGTATATACTATCCTCTTCACACAGTTTGCAATGCTTCCAAGTTTCTTCCTATCTGCAAATTTTGAAATTGTGCTCTGTACTCCAAAGTCGAGGACATTAATATTCATCAGGAACAACAAGCATCCCAACTCTGACTCCTGGGGAACTCCACTACAAACTCTGCTCCAGTTCAAAGACCATCCATTGACCACTATTGTTTCCTATCATTCAGCCAATTCTGTATCTATGTTGTTACCCTCCAGTTGTAACCCACATTTATTCACATGGCTACTAATTCTGTCCCAAATTATTATTTCTAGAAGGTTTCTTACATGAGAAGTTAAACTGACTGGTCTGCAGCAAGGGATTTGTTGCATTGTGCATCAAGTGGAAGTACAGGTGCTTGATGACTACAGGGCCAGCTGACTCCTAGACTCCAACATCAAAAAGAATCAAACACAAAGTAGGAAATTAGATGTAGTCCAGCAAGCTTCTCATCCAATCTGGAGCCTCACCAGTGAAGTCCAACCACACCTGATGCTGCCAAGTAGAGGCCAGTCTTAGTTTGGGTGGTGAACCGCGTGAAGGCCCAGGTCACAGTCATGACGACTTCCACTGGTGAGCAGTTAAGTTGTTTTGGGGAGGGGTGGAATCACAGGGTTGGTCTTGCAGGAATGGAGTCTAAGGCTGTGGTGGTCATTCCTCAATCCCTCACTCACACCTCTAAATTATGGCAATTTAAGGATTCGCCCACCAAACCTGGAAGGCAGGTCACCCTAGTTTCCCTATTGGGAAAGCAACCACTTTTCTCTGCTGCTGAGAAGGCAGATAGCAGGTGGAGGTACTCAAGTGGCCATTAATAGAGTTTGGCGGCAGGTTGCCAGTGAATATTTTTAATTTCTGATGGTTTGCATTAGTCTTTATGATGGAAGATATTTCAAACATCCATTAATACTAAAGAATATGGGACAGGAATTAAATGCCATCACCATCACTGGAGGAGCAGTAGTAAACAAACTAACGGAGCTAAAGGCTGATAAGTCTCCTGGCCTTAATGAGTTGCAGCCTAGGATCCTAAAAGAAGTAGCTACAGAAATAATGGATGCATTGGTTGTGATTTTCCAAAAATCCTTGGATCCTGGAGAACTCCTGAATGATTGGAAAACTGATGTGACACCCCTATTCAAAAAGTGAGGGTACTCTCTGCAAGATACACTACGCTCCTTCAAAAACATCTTTCAAACCTCGTCACCTCTACCATCAAAAAGGACAAGGGCAGATGCATGAGAACATGAGCAGCTGCAAGTTCCCCTCCAAGCAACATACCACCCTGAATTGGAACTATACCGCTATTCTTTCACTCTGCCTGGGTCAAAATTGTAGGATCCCCTTCATAACAGCATTGAAAGAGCACACACAACATCATGGACTGCAGCTGTTCAAGGAGATGTACTTGCACCTTCAAGGCAATTGGAAAATGTAATAAATGCTGGATTAGGTAGCAAAGCACACAACTTGTGAATGAATTAAAAACATACACACAGTATTGCTTGAGATAACAAGGCGTAGAGCTGGATGAACACAGCAGGCCAAGCAACATCAGAGGAGCAGGAAGGCTGACGTTTCGGGCCTAGACCCTTCTTCAGAAGAAGGGTCTT
>NC_063336.1:104749785-104841042 GCF_021869965.1 Rhincodon typus
TGCTTGGCCTGCTGTGTTCATCCAGCTCTACACCTTGTTATCTCAGATTCTCCAGCATCTGCAGTTCCTACTATCTCTGAAACACAGTATTGCTTACTCAGTATCCGTTGTCACGCTGCTCAGGGCACAGTCAAGAATTCCCACTCTGTTTCTTGCACGTGGATCCCAACATTCCACTTTACCCTAAAATGGACAAAGTTTTTCAAGACGTGAAACTTATTTACTAACACACAGCTCTCAAAAGTAAATCACAAAACACAAGTGCCTCATTATTACCTCAGCTGTTCCAGTAGCAAACAGGCAGTGTGCAGGGTTAATATCACAAACGTTGCTTTGTCTGAGGACATAAATAATTGACATTAAAATGTATTTTAAAAATAACACTTTGCCTGACATCTTGCTTCCATCATTTTGTGATAAAATCATATTAAAATAGGCATAAGAAAAATATTGCTACAGTATTTTTGAAAAGGGTCAATTACGTTCAGACAATGATTAACTTAATTTCAATGATATTTGTCCACCATTTTTCAATTTCAACTCGAATATTCCACTTCTCTCTTAATTCAACCTTAAATGAAGCAAGTTTTGTTTAGAAAATGTGGTTCTTTTTTCTTTTTGCCTTCTGACATGTTCCCTATTTTTGTTAGGCAATGCTAAACTGTTCATGCCATATTTTATACCGATTTTAGGAACTCAATTCAGAATAGGAAAATGCCGCTAGTCTGTCAAGTCCACAGGTCCAATGCAATCATTTAATTCCAGATTCAACATTTTTCTCCTTCCTCAGACTCAACATGATATGCAGATTCAGCATAAGCTGCAAGGAAATAGCCCCACCTAGTGGCAGACTTACATAAACTCAGCTGTGGTTCATTTCTGTTTGAGTGTCCTGTCTGAATGGGTTGAATTTCAACCTGTACATCCTAGCTATCCACATATATTTTTATGTCTTCATCATCTCCATTCCTACCATAATTCCTACTGAAATGTTTAACACCTCCAAAGTCACTACATTCACTTTGTTGGCCTTCACAAAACTCCTAAATTACAAGTTCCACCATATCCTTACCACCTTTATCTTTGCAACTTCTGCATGTCCTTTTGCTCACCAAATCCTGATCTGTTTTGTACCTAGTCTTTGAGCCATCTTCAAAAGCAGAAATATTTAGCCAAGCAAACCCATTTCCTGGCATAATTTCCTTAAACTGAATCTACTTCGGTCCTCACCCCTCACCTGAGGTTCAGCATCTTCAGTCAGCAAACCTATGCTTTCTCACATAGTGGTTCAATGCCCAATTATTTAGCTCTGTGAAACATTTCACGACATTTCATTGTATTAAAGCCTGGTCACAATGCAAGTTGTTAAAATACTTACGAAGCATCTGTCTGTAGGGAATTTAGGAATCGCCCCTGTTCCAAATTCAATCTGTAGACTTCAGAACTGCAGGGATACACAAGTAAAAGCATAACAGCATTTAAAATAATTCACAAAAGGTCTCATTTTCAGAAGTATTTAGTTCATCTCTATCAACAGCAATTTCCTTGCCATCCACTAGTGCCTTTAATGATACTTGGTATAGAGGTATTCTTTTCACAATGATTACAGTTCAGGATAGGCCATTCAGCCCATTGGATATGCACCAACTCTCCAAATTAGCATTTTACCTAAAGTTATTCGTTAGCGTTCTCCCTGTAACCCTGCACATTGATCCGCTTAAAATAACAGTCCAACTTACTTCTGCATTCATCAACTGAATCTGATTCTGTCAGACTCTCAGGCAGTGCATTCCAGTCCATTACTAGGGACATGAAGCTTTCTCTGATATCGCTTTTGATTCTTGTTAATTACTTTAAATTTAAACACTCTTTTTCCAAACCTTTCATGAGTGGGAACAGTTTCTCCTCGTCTATTTTGTCCAGATCTGCCATGGTCTTTCAAGAGGGTCAGGTATCTCTGGCTCTCTTCCTGGAAAGGCGTGGGAAGCAGACAGCTTGTACATTTTTAAGGCAGGAGTACAGAGATTCTTGTTAAACAAGGGATTGAAAGGTCATCAGGGACGGACAGAAAATGAGGATTCGAGGTTACAGTCAAATCAGGCATGATCAGACAGATACAAGGAGTTTAAGGACCTATTCCTGCCCTGATATGTACATTTATGTTTTGAATCTCTTGACTGGGATTTCCTCTTAACCTTCACTTCTCCAAGGAAAACAGTCCTAACGTCTCCAGTCAACTTTCATCATTGAAGGCCCTTATCCCTGGAACCATTCTCTGAAATCTCTTCTGCATATTTGCCAATTCCTTCATATCCTTGCTAAAGTGCAGCACCTAGAGTTAGATACAATAATCTAGCTGAGTATCTGAGTACACCCAGGTACTCTCGCTCACCCCCTTTAGAGTTGTGCAATAACGTTTTGTATTGGCAGTCCATGTTCTTCCTACCAAATTTAATGATCTCTCATTTTTCTGTCTCAAACTTCATCTGCCAACTATCTGCCCATTCCATCAATATGTCTATGTTCTTTTGAAGTTCTACACTATCCCGTTCAGTTTACAATGCTTCTGGGTTTTGTATCATCTGCGAATTTTGAAATTGTGTCTGGTACATTAAGGTCTTGGCCAATAATGTAAATCAGGAAAAAAAGGGTCCAGGCACTGACCACTGTGGATTGCAGTGCAAAACCTTCCTCCAGCCCAAAGAACACCCGTAAACCACGACTCACTTTCCTGTCACTCAGCCAATTCTGCACCCATGCTGCCACTGCTCCTTTTGTTCCAAGAGCTATATTTTGTTCACAAGTCTGCTGCATGGCACTGTATCAAATGCCTTTTCAAACCCACATACATCACATTAACAGCATTGTCTGCATTGACACTTACCTCTTAACAAAACCTCCAGCAACTTAGTCATATACGATTTTTCCCTTACAGAATCCATGTTGGATTTATCCACACAACCATTCAATTTTGCCTTAAATGAGTGATAGTAAGGAAACTTATAAAAACAAAGTTAACTTCATTGGTCTGTAGTTGTTGAACTTACCATTACAACCTTTCTGGAAAAAGGACTAATGTTTGCAATTCGCCAGTCCTCTGGCACCATCCCTGTATCTAGGACTGAAAAATTATGGTCAATGACTTTACGATTTCTGCTCTTACTTCTCTCCAATTCCTTGGATATATCTCATCTAGTGCCTTAGCTGTAAATACAGACAGCCTAGCCAACAACTGATCGTTATCAATTGTTAACCCCTCCAGTATTTGAATGATCAGCTCTTTCTCCATGACATGCACAACATCTTCTTCCTTGGTATCCCCCGGAACCATGTGTAAATCTCCTTTCTGGTACATTATCAGCTCCACATTTTACCACTCTTCTACCATTATGCATGCATGGAAGATTTTGAGATTCCCTTTTAATTTGGCTGTGAGTCTCTTTTTATACTTCCTCCGCAAATGTCTTATTGGCTTTTTCACCTTAAACTTCTATATTCAGCCTAGTTCTGCATCATATCTTCCACCTGACAACAGTCATAAGATGAAGAAAAAAAAAGTGCTTAATTCACATCTCTTTTGTCATCCTAGGAGTTCTGGTTTTCTTTGCCCTTCTTTTCTTTCTTGAGGCAATATAACTTGCTCAAATATATCCTCTGAAAACAGAGCCCATTGTTTATCCATCGCTTTTCATGTCTGATTTATTTGATCTATGTTTACCCCATTGAAGTATAAACAATGCAGAAGGTATATACTGCAGCCACGCAAAACTTTGGTTCAACCTTACTTGGTGTACTGAGAGCAGATCTGGACACTAGACATTAGGAAGGATATACTGGCCTTGGAGGGAGTACAATGTGGGTTAACCCAGGACTGCAGGGTTAACTTATGAGGAGAGGTTATACAATTAAGCTTGCATCCTCTAGAATTTACAAGGTTAGAGGGTAATCTTGAAATCTTCAAGATATTAACAGGAAAAGATAGCCTATCAACCCTATTTCCACTGGTCAGGAATTCTACACCCAAGGAACAAGGTCTAAAAATTAGGGCCAGATCGTTCAAGAGAGATATTAGAAAGCAATTCTAAACAGAGTGGCAGAGATTTGGAATTCTCTTTCCACAAATAATAGTTGATGCTAGATCAGTTGTTAATTTAAAATTAGATAGCTAAATTTTTGTAAGGAAAGGTATTAAGGGATATGGGCCAAAGGCAAGTATATGAAGTTAGGCCACAGATCAGCCATGATCTAACTGAATAGTGGAAGAGGCTTGAAGGGCCAAATGGCCCAATCCTATTCTTATGTTCCACTGAAATTGGCATCCCCCAGTTTATTACTCTTACTCCAGGTTGTTCAATGTCTTTTTCCAGTGTCATCCTAATCCTTGTATTGTAATGAGCACTGCCTGCTACATGTTCTCCTACTGACACCTAAACTACTTAGCCCACTTCATTCCCTGGGACCAGACTTAGCAGCGTCTCCTTTTTCATTGGATTGGAAACATATTGCTGTATAAATTTTCTTGAGCTCTCCCTAGGATCTCTTGTCCCTCTCTATTCTTTACACTGCTACTGTCTCAGTCTATATATAGATGATTAAAATTATAACTATAATAAATTACAACTATATATGCATTATAACTAACCTATAGTTTTTGCATCTCAAAATTCTTTGCAAATATGCTCAACATCATTCTACTAGTTAGTGGCCCATGGACTACACTAAGTAATTTAATTTAAGATCAGAAGTGGGATGTTTGCCAACGATTGCACAATGTTCAGCACCATTCGTGACTTCAGACACTGACACATTTGAACAATGCAACAAAATCTGGACAATATCCAGTCTTGGGTTGACAAGTGGCAGCTAACATTTGTGCCACACAAATGCCAGGCTATGACCATCACCAATAAGAGACAATCTAACCACTGCTCCTTTGCATTTGATGGTCCCCAAATCCCCGACTATCAACATCCTGGGGGTTAGCATTGATCAGAAATTCAACTGGACCCACCACATAAACACAGTGGCTACAAGAGCACGTCAGTAGCTAGGAATACTGTGGCGAGTAACTCACCTCCAGACTCCTCAAAGCTTGTCCATCATTTACAAGGCACAAGTCAGAAGTGTGATGGAATACTCTCCATTTGCCTGGATGAATGCAGCCCCCAACAACACAAGAACCTTGACACCATCCAGGACCAAGCAGCCCGCTGGAGTGGCACTACATCCAAAAGAATCCACTCCCTCCACCACTGACGCTCAGTAGCAGCAGTGTGTACTATCTACAAGGTGCACTGCAGAAATTCAAAGATCCGCAGACAGCACCTTCCAAACCCACGACCACTTCCAACTAGAAGGACAACAGATATATGGGAACACCACCACCTACAAGTTCCCCTCCAAGCCACTCACCATCCTAATTTGAAAATATTTCACCGTTCCTTCGCTGTTGCTGGGTCAAAATCCTGGAATTCCCTCCCTAATGGCATTGATGGTCAACCCACAGCAGGTGGACTACAGCGGCTCAAGAAAGTAGCTCATCACCATCTTCTCAAGGATAACCAGAGGCAGGCAATAAATGCTGACCAGTCAGCGACGCCCACAACCCACAAATGAATTTAAAATAAAAACACACCTTTTTTGTTCTTCATTTCTAGTCAAATTAATTGTCCTTGACCCTCTGGGACATCCTCTTTCTTCAACACTGCAATGCTCTCTCTTCAACACTGCAATGCTCTCTCTTACTCAAGACTGTCACTGCCACCCCACAACTTTTCTTCCTCAAGTACTTTGCTGAGCACATTCTTTCAAAAATATTTAACACCCAGACCTGCCCTTTGAGCCAAGTGTCTCACAGTCACATCATATTTCCTGCAATGCCCCAAGAATCAAAGCCTTCTCTCTTGCACCATCTTGCCAGCAACACACTTGATCTCTCTTCTCACAAACTTAGTTTATGAACTTTGATCAGTTCTTCACACTAAAATTATTGCAACATTTTCAGTTATGATTTAGTTAAAACCACAAATTTACAATTTTAGAAAATGCTCAGTGTAACGAGAATTACAACATTTTGAAAATACTATTGCTCGAGTGTCATTAAGAAATGTACACAAATGGGTCTGGTTGGTCATCCCTCCTCTTCACCAGAAGAAACAGGCATGTATAAAATAAAGCACACTTCTCAATATAATCCTCTCACAGATGGATGTTGTTATGAGCACTATCAAATCATGGATGAAGTTTATTGGCAATCCCAATGGACGATACTCAATCTAGTCACCAGTACGAAAACCCAATGCTCACGTTTATATATGGTGGGATAAGAAACAAAAAGAGAATTAAGTATAAATCAACTTTCCAGTATAGTAACGTTCACTTATTGATGAATTCAAAAGAAAACAAAGTATAAAAGTCCAGCAGTTTGGGTCTACTTATCTTCACAGCCTAGAGTCAACAGCATATTTCAAAACAATTCTGAACATGTATTTACAAACTCAACCAAAAGTATTTTGTCTGTGTTTTACATGTATGTTCCTCATCCCCACAGTGTTAATGTTAACCATCTGACACTTCTTAACTCACTTACAGTAACAGAACGTTTCCATACCTTGCTCCTACAAAATAGAGATCACATGATGAATAATGATAAGAGAAGTCTCTACCAAATTTAGGGATACGTGTCCTATAATAGCGGCCATGCTGTGAATGAAACTCCACATAACGGTCACACTGCAGGAATACTATCTGTAATATCAGAAGAGCATTTATTAAAAAAGTGAGAATTGCAGCCCAATTACTTGCTATTTGCTTCAAGTGTTTGGACAGACATTAATACATTATAATTAATGGAAGCTAGTTGTTTAAAATACAAATCTTAACATCAAGAAAACCTGGCAGAATGTACATACCTTTGAATAGTCATCTGATAAAATTTCAAATGTTACAACTGCAAAAAAAAATTAGAAATTGCCAAATTATGGTAGAATAATGATAGTAGACAAACTGAAATATACAAAATATGCACTAAATAAACAAAGCTCATTTTTAAATAGAGATCAAAGTAAAACATATGGTCCCTTTGTCTTCAAAATTGCTAAAACATTTGAAATTATGTTCTTATTTCTAAGTCAGTGCTATGAAGCTTTCTTTTTTGGAATCATAAACATTTTGGCATAATAAATCTTACACAAAAACTGATATTGAAACAGTCTAAACATAGGTGATATTATCCATTTAAAAATATATACAAGAGCCATGTCAAATATTGCTGTCAATTCTTCCCCCCACCAAGCTAGAAAATTGTCTGTCAACCACTTTATTCTCCCAAAAATGCAGTGCAACTAATAAAAGAAGATCTCCAACCCTCATATTGTGTTGCCAGTGTTCCAAACACTACACTTTGTATTAAAACTAAAATAACTATTTAAAATAAGGTTCTGTTTGCTGATATTTTATAAATCATTAGACACAAATATGGTTCTTTAGAAGGTATCCAGCAGTTAACCTCGGCAATCTTCCACTGTCTTTTGGACTCAGTGGGTCAACAAATACCACCTTTCTCTTAACTTTTCCGTTCAAAATATGCTGGTAGGGTTGAATATGGTTTGCCATATAATGTTATTGCATGTGACTTAATATTATTACAGCTTTCAAAGAAATCCCTCTCTCAGGTGGATTCATCTTCCCCCTTCCCAGCTGTTCAAAACTTTCACGACAGTATCTATTCAAACTCTCACAAAAGAAGTCTGGTTTTCACCATCAAATCGTATCAAGGTTTCCACTTGCCCTAGCTTAGCCTCTTATGGCCCTGGTTTGATCACATTCCCACTAAACTGTTAACCATCCAACTTACTTTCCTGACTCCAATGCTAGTTTCCCAGATGACTTGTTCACCTCAATTACTGTCGCCCTGTAATTCAAAGGCTGTTGCGTCCTCTTCAAAAAATACACAACTATGACAATGTGCACACTAATAACATTTTCTTTGGGTCAGAAGTCACATGGCACCAGGTTATAGTCCAACAGGTTTATTTGAAAACACAAGCTTCCGGAGTGTAGCCCCTTCGTCGGGTGAAGTTTTTTAAAATTCATTCACGGGAATGTGGGCGTCACTGGCTAGGCAGCATTTATTACCTATCCCTAATTGCCCAGAGGGCAGTTTAAAGTCAAACACATCACTGTGGGTGTGGAGTCACATGTAGGCCAGACCAGGTAAGGACAGCAGTTTCCTTCCTTAAAGGACATGAGTGAACCAGACAGGTTTTTCCAACAACTGATAATAGATTCACGGTCATCATTAGATTCTTAATTCCAGGTATTTATTGAATTCAAATTCCACCATCTGCCGTGGTGGGGTTCGAACCTGGGTCCTCAGAACATTATCTGGGTTTCTGGATTAACAGTCCAGCATTAATACCACTCGGCCATTGCCTCCCTGTGAGAAAGAAGCACCCAGAAAGATCAAAGGGTCACACAACTGACAAGGATGTTAAACAAACATAAGATGCTGTTAAATCTTTAATCAGTTAGAGGGTTTTAATTGATTAATACGTAAATGTAAATTCCTAAATTTCTTTCAAGTCACTGCCCTGGGAGATGTACAGATTTTATCACTGTAAAGAAGAGGTCACATTTTAGGTCAGACAATGATTGTTGGGTGTGAGACTTTGTTTAGAATCTGTTTGTGTTAGACTGGTTTTATTTCTTAAGTAAGAATTTATAAAATGCCACATTGACTGTCTATAAATTGTGTGCTTATTGAACAAAATAGAATGTATCTGCAAATAAAAATTCACCCCATAGACGTGTGTGCATGTGGTCACCTATAGCGCGACATGAACCAAAGAACCCAGTTGAGGCTGTCCTCATGGATACTGAACTTGACTATCAGCCTCTGCTTGGCAAAACTGCGTTGCTGTATATCCTGAAGTCCGCCTTGGAGGACATTTATCCAAAGATCCAAGGTCCTCGACCGCTGAAGTGTTCCCCTACTGGAGGGAACATCCCTGTTTGGCGATTGCTGCGCAATGTCCATTCATCCGCTGTTGTAGCGTTTGCATGGCTTTGCCAATATACCATGCCTCAGAGCATCCTTGCCTACAACCTATGAGATAGACACCGTTGGCCGAGTCACATGAATATCTGCTGTGCACGTGGTGGGTGGTGCTCCCATGTGTGAAGGTAGTATCTATGTCGAAGATCTGACATGTTTTGCAGAGGTTGCCTTGACAGGGTTGCACAGTGTTGTGGTCGATGTTGTCCTGAATGCTGAGTCGTTTGGAGTGAACAATGGTCTGTTTAAGGTTTGGCAGTTGTTTGAAAGTGAGAAGTGGAGGCATGGGGAAGATTCTGGCAAGGTGCTCTTCGTCATCGATAATGCGCTGAAGGCTGTGAAGAACATAGCACAGTTTCTCCAGTCTCAGAAAGTACTGGACAAAGAAGGGTACCCTATCGGTCGTATCCTGTGTCTGTCTTCTGAGGTGGTCATTATGGTTTTTTGCTACGGCAGGTCCAGAACTGCAATCGATGAGTTGAGCATCGGATCCTGTTCCTGTGGGAGAGTCCTTCAGCACTTTCAGGCTCTCTCCCTCACATGTGTGCACACATACACCTATGGGGTAAATCTGTATTTGCAGATCCATTCTATTTTGTTAAGAAGCACACAATTCATAGACAATGTGGCATTTTATAAATTCTTACTTTAGAAATAAAACCAGTCTGATTCCAAACCAAAACACAAACAGATTCTGAACAAAGCCTCACACCCAACAATCATTGTCTGACCTAAAATGTGACCTCTTCTTTACACTAACGAAACCTGTAGTTCTCTCAGGGCAGTGCCTCGAAAGAAATTTGGGGATTTACATATACATACTAAATCAACTGAAACCTTCTAACTGGTTAGAAATTTAACAACATCTTAGGTTTGTTTAATCCATCCTCATCACTTGTGAGGCCCTTTGATCTTTTACATGGAAATTCTGTATTCTGCGTGCTTCTTTCTCACTTCACCTGACGAAGGGGCTGCGCTCCGAAGGCTTGTGTTTTCAAATAAACCTGTTGGACTATAACCTGGTGTTGTGAGATTTCTGACTTTGTCCACCCCAGTATCTCCACATTTCTTTTTGGAGTATAGTCCCTTAAAATTTGTATTTGGTTGTCCATGTGTAGTAACTTAAAGAAGCTGACTTGTGTTTGGGAACTTTTGGGGTTGCTGTATAGCTTACAGGGAACACTGGTTCGAGCCCTCAGTCTGTAAAATCTTCTCAACTTCCATTCTTCCTTAAAATTTTTTTAAATGTGCTGGTGGCTCCCAAATCCATTCCTATCTTTCCTGCAACATTTGTTCTCTTCAATCGTGCGTCAACCCATGCCACAGAATCAAAACAGCTCTAATCAAAGTCACAAGTTACTTCCTCCGTGACTGCGATTAATTATTATTTGCTAAACACCCTCCTTTCAAGCCCCTCAATTGCCCAGCTCAAATGGGACAGTTTGGTTTGGTTCATTTCTTCTGTCCAACTAGAGTATGTCCAGAAATGGTTTCTTTTCCCACCACCCTCAGTTAAGTCTGCAGTTATCCTATTTCTGGCACCCTCCCCCGACCTTGGATTTATACACTGCCCTCAAGGATAGTACAAAAAGACATAGGATTTATTTCCTCAAGGATCTAGCCCATACAGACCACTGTCTCAACACCTTCACTGTTTGCAATGTCAGCATACTTCCTTATCATCCAATCCTAAATAGATTCCAACTTCCACATCTAAATCACCCTACTGTAAAGTCCACATTCTGGCCATTGATTCTATTTTCTTTCTTACCATCAAAAAGTTGAATTTCACTAAAAATAACCTAGCATTTATTCAGCCCAAGTCGTCAATTTCATATCTTTGCAAAATCACAAAGACTGCTTATTCCATGACATTGTGTTTTTCCACTATCTCAGCCCCATAGTCTGCTGTAAACCTCATTAATATCACTGTCACCATCATCCTTAGCAATTCAAATGCCATCTTGCCAAATCTACATTATCCTCATTTCTCCAAATCTCCATTAATTTTGTCCTATAGAATACCAAATCCTACTTTTATCATTCCTTTACTTGCGGAATTTGTCTCCTAAATCGTCTTGGAGAAACACTATTGCCTCAAATTTAAAATTTTTATCCTAATATTCACATTCCTGCATCGGTCATATCTCTCACTATCTTTGAAATTTTCTCCATCCGTAACACTCCAAGGACGCTACTTTCTTCCAATTCTAACCTGGTGGTGCCCAAGATCATATTTTGGAACCACTGGTAGTTGTGTCCTAATTAATGAGCCCCAAGCTCTGAAATTCTGTTCTGCCTTCGTCCTTCACCAGTCAAGACTTTTCCTTAATCACACTTCTTTGAAAGCTCAGGCAATCAGTCCTAAAATCAATTTTTTTACTCTGCTAATTTTTGACCCATTATGTTTTGGTGCCTTAAAGCATTTTTCGTAGCAAAACACCATTTAAAATCGGTTGTTTAAAATTCATCAATTTCTTTGTACAAAATTATTTCAACAACAGTTTTTCTTGAACATAGCTGCAAAAAGAAAACTCGAAGTAAAATAAAAATCAAATTTTAGCACTGAAAACGTATAGCGCATCCTACAGAATGAAACGTCCAGCAAAGTCAAAATATATTACATTTTCTTAAGGATGTTTAAATCAGTTTTGTTTAAACGCCATATTTTAATAATTCCAAATTTACCCAACCTTCTGAATCAAGACATCGTTCAAACTTCATGGATAACTGGTATGTGTCATAACATCGAACCCTTGGTTTGTATGTGCCTGCAAAGATAAACTGTATTAAAAAATTGAACAATATTTATTCATTCTCAAAAAATTGTTGCTGCAAAATACTCCACAGTGGTTTAAAATATTCACAGATTAAAGCCTGATTTAATAAACCAATTTGAAAGATGACAATCCAAATGAAACAATTAAGCACAAGGGAAATAAATAGCTCACATACAAAAAAAAATTACCAGTTGCAATGATATACTGGCCATCTCTTGAAACTTTAATGGTGGTACTAATTGTAGGCATCTCAAAATCTTGTATAAGCTCAATTCTTCGACGTACATCTAGAGAAACAATATTATTTTCTGTTGTTAGTCATAACTAGTTGACTAAATTAGGAATAAAATGTTTTCAACTAAGGCACCTTCCATAAGAAGTGTATTAACCCATAACATTGTCGACAGCCTCTTAACAAAATAGAGATGTAAAAATGGAATTCCATCAGATTCTGCTTCAGGTGGAAAGCAAGCAGTAAAGGGTTTAATATTAAAGATTTGATAAATAGGAGACAAAGACATTTCCATGGCTGGGTTTCACGGCAAGTATGGAATATTCAAACATTAAATAGTGAATCTATATGAAACTTAAGTATGGCTATAATCGAAGAAATGCTTACAGATTTGAACACTACATTTATAGAAGAACTTAGTGAAATTGAGAGGGTAAGTAGTAAGTAAATGTGTAAATCCATTCTAATGTTGCGAGCATAACTTATAAATAGGAAGATGCTTTAAAATTGGGATACACAGGACATTATGGAGTGATCTAACAACATTTAGGAATACCCAGGAATAGAATGGAGTAACAAGAAACAAACTGTTTTAGAGACTGAGTGATCTGGAACAATATGGGGTGACAAAATTAAATGGTGACTCATGAGAAGGCAGATCAATATACAAGGATATTAACAACGTTACATATTCATCTGCAGGTTACAAAGTTGAAAAAAAAACAGACTGTATATTATCATCTATCATTCATAATATACTGCTGAGTTCGCTGAACTATGCCTTATCCTTTCTCTTTGCATTTAAAATAATTCATAGTAATGGACGAATGGTGCACAGACGTCTCAAACAAACATACCAATAAATTATGATGATCAGTGTTTGTATTTGATAGTGTAATTGGTTTCAGAAATATTACTTAATTTGGCTTGATGTGACTACCTTTAGTTACATTTATTTTACTCTGCGCACAAAGTTGAAGAAAGTACACATATGATTTATGAGGCTGCTTTCTAAACTTAGACAGTCTACCCTGGACTTCAACATCAAGAGAAGAATGAGATCAAACTTTCTTTCACAGGCATAAGAACTTTGTTCTTTCGGGTTTATGGTTGCAGACAGTTTTAAAAGGCAAGTCTAAGTTAAAGTATCTTGTCACTCCATCTCCTAGAATCTCAGAATCCCTACAGTGCAGAAGCAGTCTATTCAGCCCAACAAGTCCACACCGACTCTCCGAAAAGCATCCCACCAAGACTCATGCCCCCATCCTATCCTTGTAACCTTGCATTTCCAGTGGCTAATCCATCTAACATATACATTCCTGGACACTATGAGCAATTTTAGCATGGCCAATCCACCTAACCTGCACAACTTTGGACTGAGGAGGGAAACCAGAGCACCCAGAGGAAACCCACCCAGACATGGGGAAAACGTACAAACTCCACACAGTCGCCTGAGGTTGGAATTGAACCTGGGTGCCTGGCGCTGTGAAGCAGCAGTGCTAACCAATGAGCCACTGTGCTGCCTGATAATAGTTCTCTCTATCCTTTCAGGTAGGCAGATAAAGGGTTGTTGACAATAAGCTAGGGAAGAAAAGGAGCTAAACAGATGGTAATGGGGACTATTAGTAGTCAAAAGTGGATTGGCTGCACTGAAAGCAACCTATTGCATGACAGTGAATTGCACAGGTGAATGTTGAGTCCTGAAGGCTGTAAAGTCCTTAAGTGGAAGAGTAAGTGCTGTTCAGGAAGCTTGAATTGAGCCTCGCTGCAGCACTGCAGTAGGTTTCAGGCAGAAATGTTGGCATGGGAACACAGTGTTGATGCAGCAGGCAACTGGAAGCTCTGGGTCATTTTTATGGACACAACATAAGTGTTCTGCGAATCGGTCACCTCATCTGTGTTTCATCTTGCCAGTGTAGAGGAAACTGCTTTGTGAGCAGCAAATACAGAAGACTAAATTAAATGAGGTGCAGATTAGGGATGCTTCTGTTTTGAAATAGAAGAACATGCAAAAGGTCTTTAATATTAAGAAATCTTATTTCAATATATTGTAACAAGGCATCTGTGTGAAGTCTTACACTCACCAACATCATTCTTCTGTAAGCTTCTCTTTTTTCTATCTGAAAGCCACTGAAATGAAAATGCAAATTCAAATAAATGCAGTTACAATGGAAACAATAACTCCTGGCATTTTTGGTGAGGATGTGAATGTGTGGCCATGTTATTAGAAGTTAACTTCTGAAACAAAAACTCTGACCTGCAAATACAGGTTAAGATTACAGTTAAGTATAGAAGTTCTGCTAACCATGCAGTAGCACTAATGAGGAGAAGCATTGCGAGGACTATATTTTTTGGAAAACGATCAGAACCCAACAGAAATGTCAAGAACATACCCAACTTTTCTCTTTTTTTGAACTATTTCTTTTCATGATATTTCGCACTACACTAGGGGGTTTTAAAAGAAAACAATACCAAATTGCTAATACTCAGTACTTTACAAGGAAGGATTTGTTCCATTTTCTTTTCAGGAATGTGCCATTCCTAGTGTCAAGTGAAAGCATAGTTTCACAATGACAATCCATACTCCACTGAGATTTTCAGTGGAATTTAAACAGTTACATGGAGTTACATGTACGCTATGTAGCACTCAAAATTTATGGTGCAACTGTTTAAACACACCTAATTAAGCCACGAGTTTAACCCTGTAACTAGAAAAAGTAAAAATCTTAACTATTTGACTGATCTGTGAAATGGGTAATGCATAACCCCTCTCCAATTTTTCAAGAAATATCACATTCCTGATGACCTCTCTCACTTATTTCCTGCAAAATGGTACAGGTTAATGATTCAATCCTGCTCCAAATTTGATGTTATTAGCCTCCCCTTACACATACACAATAAACAATAGTTTTATTCAGAAGCAATTCAAGATCAGAAATGACAAAACTATTGTCTCAACATACGTTCATATAAATACTGTGCATGGAAATCAACAGAAACAATGCAGTAGGAAGTTATTTGATATAAGACATGCAAAAATTTTCCGTACATTTCCAATGATAATCCGTGGTCAAAATTTGCAGTCTCTGAACAAAACTGCAAAATAACACAATTCACACATTGTAACTTGTACATGGTAGAAGATCATGAAATGTTAAAAATACAGTCGGCAATTAGATGTTCAGATGAACTCGTGAAAGAATTTTCAATTGCATCAGTAACCAAGTCATGTTGTGTAATGAAGTAATGATGGGTATTGTCTCCACAGCTCCCAGCTGAGCCAGAAATTGGCCCCATCTCTTCAGAACAGACTCCCTCATTCCTTTTCCCTCCAATGGAATTTTTCTTCTCACTTGAATATGTTCAATATGTCATTATTTTTGTTTCTAGAAAACCTCCTTCACATAGGGTATTTGTTCTACTCATTTCCTTGACTCAGGAGCACTTTTTCTCCGTGCACAACATATGTGTCCATCTCTCAGTCACTCCCCCAATTCACCGAGTAGACCATACCACAACCGAAATAAATATATTCATCAGTAGCCTAATAGTACATTAGAGCCATTTATTGTCTAATTTTATGCTAAACCATTTTTTGTTAGTTTTCTACGCACAATGTACAATTTGCAAATCAAAAGTTTTTCCTACATTCATCTGTCAGAGTATTTTTGTTTAGGACTAGTGAAAGAATAGTGAAAGAACAACGTAGCTCAGATATCATGAAATTTATCCTTATGGTTGTTGGGAAGAAATTAACTACTCAGATGTACTGAGGTAGAAAAGGTAAATCAATGTAGTTTCTTGCAAGCGACAAAACCGCCCTCTTCAAATTTCTGTTTACAAGACAGTCTCCTAGGTGATGACACAGAAATGGAAAAATTTTGCAAACAGAAGAATTGGTATACAAGGTTTACTTACTGCTACTCTAATGTTAATACTACATGCAAAGTGTACATGAAAACTCTACAGTCCCGAGTCACAGCAAGTGGGGTTTTTGTTGTGTATGCTTGCAAAACTATTAGTGTTGACATAATAATTAATTTATAAAACAGACAATCCACTGGAGCTCTGTAAATTTGGAGAGGATTGGTTGTACCATACTGTAAGCCTTCCTCAATTAGCGATTCTACATGGCTTTCCAGTTCAAGAGGTAAAACACCGGTTTCCTTTGTGGCCACTTTGATCAGCAGATAGGCATCACATAACATTGAAAGCTGCAAGTGGAGTAATTTGGTTATGCTTCTACTAGCTTTTATCATTGGTTTCCCCAAACATAGATTAGATGCTAACTAGCACGGAGCTGGAGTTATATTACCTTGCCAAAATACACAATTTTAGTAGTTTTTACATTGAACAAGAACTTGGTTCCAGGTACCATCTAGTGAAACTACAGCATTGGACAAGAGTGCTAAACAAAAATACACTGCAGACAGAGTCAAATGGAGCCATAAGCAACAGATCAGAGTAAAGTTATATAGCACTACTGCATAAGTCAAGGGGCAAGAAAGCTTCCCTTAAAAACAAATGCTCAACATTTGACTCCAAGGAGTTTTAGCAACAGAAGCCAATGGAATCAAGTGAAAAACTATTCATTGAGCAATACCATACCCAAGACAGAATTAATTGTGGCCTACAGGAGAGGGATCACAAACAAAAGCTTTAACTGATTTGTCTAAAACACGAAGTGGCTACAAGAACAACTCAAAACTGGAGTACTTTATGACAATAGGTTTGGATCCTGACTCTTCACCTAGCTACAATGCTCAAGCCAGGACTCTCACAAACAGGTGCAAGCCACAACACAAGATGTTCATAGCCCAGTCTCATTGATTGACATCTCTAACACTTTCTTCAAAATCCATTCTGTCTACCATTGGCTCATTGTGACTGTAGTATGTGCAGCAACTCGCCAAGCAGTCTGTGACAGCACCTCAATGATGCACAACTTTTACAAAAAAAAGGATGAGGAAAACAGAAGAATGTGGATGACAACAATGCCAAGTGCCAAATTTTTTGAATTGAACTTGTATACTGTCAATTCATCAAAATCCTGCAGTATTCAGTCTTTTAAGAATGAGGTTTTCCACAATCTTTGCACAGCAGCCAGGAATGGACATTAATAATTCATTCAGTAGCACAGCCTGCTCACAAGATCACTCTCCTTAAATTAAGCAAATTAATTTGATCCTAAGTAGTTTAGGAGATCACGTAAAATGGGACGAATTTTTTTTTAAAAACACAAACTAACACATTGTTCCGAAACAGTTAGAGCAATCTGGTTACAAACATCAGAAAGGAAGATGCGTCCGTTCTATGGCAGCAATACCCTCCTAGACACTCGAATCTCAGTGAAGGGTCAACCCAACCCCACGCAGAAGCTTTTGATGAGCTGGTACAAGTGTAATCAATTTCTATTTGGCAACTTTTCTGTGCATTTCTTCAATGCGATTTGCTTTAGTTAATGTCTCTCCCCATTAAAATAAATTGCTAACTGAGCTCACATTTAACACGAATTCCATAAACTCAGTTTTCAACCTTGAAGGACATCTTGCTACCTAAACCCTCTGCATCCTTCCGCGACTGGAGATAATGCTGGCGCAGCATGATTGCATATAGGCTATTTCTCCCAACAGGTCAAAAATGTGCTTCTGCACTCCATGGGTTACTTCATTTCATCTTCATTTAATCCCAGTAACATTCATTCAACCTTGTGTTTTTCTAGTTTCCTTTTAAATGCAGCTCCACCATTTACAAGTATTCAATGCAATAAGAAATCCCACATTCTAACCATTCTCCTGAAGTCTATTGACTATTGAAGTCTATTTAAGGCCTCTTATTATTGTAACCAGGAGTGCAAACATATTTGCATTTACTCTATTATACAATTTCATAATCCTAAAAGGCCTTATCAGGTTTCCCCCATTTGAGAAGGCGCTTCCTGCCTTGAGTATTCCAATCCAGATAGAGGGAGGCTAGAAGCCAGAGGGGAAGAAGTGACCCGTTGCAGCAGTAATACTGTTAGCGGTCTCCAAGCATTCAAGGCTGGGGAAAAGTCTACAATTACTCAGAAATGAGGGAGAAGAAAGCTCTAGTAGCAGAAGTCATGTAGGGATTAGAGAGAAAGACATCCTACAAGGTTGAAAAAGAAGTTTATGGAACTCATGTTAAATGTATGCTGAGTTAGCAGTTTAAGTGATTGGTAAATGTGTCTCACCATTAAAACAAAAAAAATGGCAGTGAATAAACATACAGAAAAATTGCCAAAAGGAAACCACTCTTACTCATAAAAGCTTGGCAGCCCCTTGTAAATATGTTCAGCAATGGATCTCCAAAAAAAAATCTTTCAAGCCAGATTGCACTTATCGATCTGATTTAGAGTAACGCCATCACCAGGAATCATTACACACAAGATATGATGACCTAGATTTGGGTGCATACAGCAATATTGCAAAATATGCAGATGACAAAACTTGGATGTGGAGTGAAAGATTGGAAGGACAGAAGATGGAATGGGGCACCATGTGGCAAAAGCAACTTAATATAGAGTGAAGTGCCATATTTTGGTAGGACAGGCAATATCAACTAAAGGGTACAATTCTCAAAGCGATTAAGCAGACCTGGAGGCATATGTCCATACCTTGTTGGCATTGTCAGAGTAAGTTGTGAAAAATAATTTATAACGTATACAGGATTCTGAAGCAAATACAAGGAAGTTATGAAGACCCTTTAGAAAATACTGCTTTTACCTCAACTGGAATACTGTATCTACCTCTAAGCATCATGTTTTAGGAAGGATGTAAAGGCTTAAGTGAGGTACAATGATTCTTTTGAGAAAGATTGCAGGATTGAGGGATTTCAGTTACTTGGAGAAGCTGGGTTTGGTATCATACAGAAAAGAACAAGACAGAAATCACAGAGGGTCCGGAAAAAATAGACAGAGAGAAATTGATCCCATTCATGTAAGGACTGAGAAGCAAAGGATGCCAATTCTAGATGATGGGGAAAAATAACTGCTATTGAGAAAACTCTTATGCAACAGGTGGTAAGGATCCAGAATGGACTGACCAAGAGGGTGCTCGAGACGGTTTCAATCAGGATTTCAAATAGAAATTGGACAAGGATCAGAACACAGCAGCAAATTGAAAAAGGACAGGAAAGCAAGATTTGGTAACTTAATTTTGCAGAGATTTGGCACAGGGTTGACAAATTGAACAGCTTCCTTCTGTTGAGTAAACATTCTATCTTTTTGAGGCAATCCGTCATGATCTAAGATGAGTTGCTATCATTCTCATTCAACAGGTTATGAAATGGCTTAAATTCAGTGCAAGATCCACAGACTCTACTACATGCAGGAAAGGTGGTGCATTTAAGGGTTGGGTGGATGCACTTTTTGGAGGTTTGCGCGTTCACTCCGGTATCGCAACTTCAGCTTTGCATGTTCCCAAAATGTCTTGACGTATCCAGTGCATTCCTGAATGAGCTTTCACATTTTGGTCAATCATATCAGCAGGTCTGTGTAATCTCTTCAACGGTGCTTTGAGGACTATCTAAAGAGTTTTCACCACCCACCCCTAGGTGTCTGCAGCTGTTATTGTGTTCCACGTACAACTGTTGTTTTGCCAGTTTCATGTTCAGATATACAACTTACACTTGCCACCCAATGGCGCTGTGTTTGAATAAAAAAGATGCTGCCGTTAGAACTCTTTTCTTGCCACCAGATTTGGAAGACCTTGCAAAGACACCACTTCAATCATGTGAGCTGACTGTTCTAGGTCGATCGAAGTCTCTTAAGCGTATAGAGATGCAAGGATATGGCCATTCAATCCTCCAAGTATAGACAGTTCTATACAAGTTTAACAACTTTTCTGCTTTCCAATTCTACACAAATAACACCCAAAAATGTTGGATCTAGTGACGGAAAAACTGATGGAAGTCAGTATTATGAAGGAAATAGTTTTGGGGAAATTAATGGGATTAAAGGTCAATAAACCCCCAAGGGTCTGATAACCTACATTCCAGGAAGTTGCTGTAGATACAGTGGATGTACTGATGGCCCTCTTTCAAGATACGAAACACACTGGAACAGCTTCTATGGATTGGAGGGTAGCTAATATAATTCCCCTGTTTAAAAATGGAGGTACAGAGAAAACAGGGAATTAGAGACTGGTTACCCTGGCATCAGCAGTGGGGGACATGCTAGAGTCTATTGCAAAAGCTTTAAAGCAGAATACTCAAAAAAACAGCAATCGGATCAGACAGAATCAGCATCGATTTATGAAAGGGAATTCACACATGAAAAATCTACTGGAACTTTTTTTAAGGATGTAACTAGTAGAGTTGATTAAATGAACCGCATCCACTGCTCCTCCTAAAGTTTCAGAAGACTTTGTGCTAAGGTCCCACGTAACAGATTAATATGCAAAATTAATCATGCATGGGATTGGGAGCAGTGTACTGACATGGGTACAGAACTAATTGCCAGACAGGAAACAGAACAGAAATAAACAGATCTTTTTCCAAGTGTCAGCCAGTGATTAGTGGGGTACCACAGGGTCAGTGCTTAGATCCCAACTATTCAAAATATATAGTTTTCTCATCTAAATCATTAATACATGTAAAATCTTCAAGTTTCCATACAACACGATGCTGGGAGGGTGAACTGTGAGGAGGATGTGGAGATGCTTCAGTGAGAATTGAACAAGTTGAACGAGTGGGCAAATGCATGGCAGGTGAAGTATAATGCAGATGTTAGGCTCTCTACTTTGGTAGCAAAAACAGGAAGGTAAATTATCTGAGTAGTGATAGGGAATAGGAGAGGTGCAACATAACCTGGGTGTCCGTGTACACCAGTCACTGAAACTAAGCATGCATGTGCAGCAGATTGTGAAAGTGGTAAATGGTATGTTGGCCTTCATGGCAAGAGGATTTGAGTACAGGAGCAGGGATGTCTTGTTGCAATTGTACAGGACCTTGGTGAGACCACACCTGCAGCATTGTGCACAGTTTTAGTCTTCTTATCTGAGGATGGATGTTCTAGTTACAGAAGCAGTGCAACAAAGGTTTACTAGACTGACTCTTGGGATGGCAGGTCTTATGGAAAGAGACTGAATTGATAAGAATTATATTCACTGGAGTTTAGATGAATGAGGGGCATATCATGGAAACTTCTAATATTAAAAGTACTAGACAGGATACAGACTGGAAGAATGTTCCCAATGACCAGGGAACGTAGAACCAGGATTCATAGTTTAAAGATATAGGGTAGGTCATTTACAACTGAGATTAAAAGAAATCTCTTCACCCCGAGTGGCGAGCCTGTGGAATTTTCCACCATAGAACGTGGTTGAGACCAAAACATTGGATGTTTTCAAGCTACGTTTCCATATAGCTCTTGGGGTTAACAGGATCAAAGGATATGGGGAGAAAGCAGCAACAGGGTTGGATGATCAGCCGTGATCATACTGAATGGTGCAGCAGGTTTGAATGGCCTGTTCCTGTTTCTACTGACACTGTTTTCATCGTGGAAAGGAGGATTTTCAGGTTCACATTCAGTGGCCATCCTTGAAGCCAAGCTGCACACCGTAACCGTCTTTGCCCACACGAATGAGACAAACAACAACAAGAAGAGAAATGCCCTTCTAACCTCTATTTTTCCAAAAACCTGAGACCTATTCCGGGGAGGGGGGCGGGGGTACAGTATCAAGGTGAAGAGGAGGCGGCTTAGAGGGTGGGAGCAATTTGACGAAAAATGCCTCCACCTGGGGCGTGGGCCATTTGGAACTTACTGCTTAAATAAAAAGAGTGGCAGAGATGCTGAAGACATTAGACCATCAGTTGAGGTGTCACAGCAGATGGGTGGAAAACGGGACCGGAGCAAATGCTGCGTTCCTCCAGCTCCACACAGTGTTACCTTGGCGTAGACGGAGATTGGCACCGGACATTGTAAGGCCTCTGTAAAGACTCTGAAAGGGCTGATGCCGTTATAACCTGTTTGGGGGGGGGGCTCGCGACCGGGACCCACTTACCACGCGCCAGCCCAACCGTCACTCCCTCTCACCTCCGGCAGCGACTTGCCGTAACTCAGGTTGTAAATCTTCACGTCATTCACACTCGAGACCTGCATCTCGTCACCGGCCGCTCATTCACAAATCGATCGCACCACGCTCCGCCACCGATCATGTGGAAGGGGAAGGGGAGGGGGAAGGGATTACCCTTCCGTTCAACCCCCCCCCCCGTCCCTCAACCAATCCAGAGCCAGGAGTTCGGAGACCGACCGGAAATGACGTTTCACGGGCCGCGGCCCAGCCTTCAGGGGGTGGGGAGGAGAAGGAAGACGGGGTGTGGGTTATTATGTAAAGTAGGTGCCACTGCGCAGTCGGTTCTGCGCACAAGGAGCGGAGCCTCTTGCCTTCACCTGTAACAATTTTATTGTTGTATCGAAGTTCAGGTTCCAGAGCCAGGAGGTAGCGGGCATAGCTGCAAGAACATTCTTCAACAAGAAGCACAGCGACTTTCATTCGTCCACACAGTGATACACCAGAACTTTGATTTGTAGCAAGTTTGCGAAAACTGAACGAAATGACAAGTGAATTGCAAAACTGAGTGGCGAAGAGATTTCTTTCAATCTTCAGGGCACTACCAAGTCCAGTATTTCTGAGGTAACGTAAATGACGTTTCTTTTATTTCACAATCCATTTCAAAAAATATGTATGTATGTAATACAGCAATTGATTTGTGTCGGCAGGACGTAATCTGTCTAGTTTTAACTTGCTTAAATCTTAAATAACGAATACAGTACCCGAATTCTTTCAGCCAAAGCAGAAATTCCTTTAAAAAAAATCAAGTGCCCAGCAAAAACAAGAGCTGTGAAAGGTGAGCTTATTTGGCTAACTATGACCACGATCGTTCCGCTTTCTAAAAGACATGGTCTGTTCTTTTTGATGAGGTGCATAAAATATGTTTAGTGAAGTTTTTCGTTTTGGAAATAACTGTAATTAATTGTAAAGTTAACTGTTTAGACTCGTGAATATGCGCACAGGTAGTCTGCCTGCCGTGTTATTTACCGTGGACTTTAAAAGCCGAAGTGGGGAGAGCCCTTTTGTGATCTTTTAAATGCCTGCATGTTGCGATGCTTTGTCAGTTTATGATACAATGGTGTCCGATCAAGATATGTGGATTCATAGGTAGTGAAATCAGTCGCAAACGACTCCTGTGTTACCGATCAAATAACCCCACAATGGATCGTGTCATAAATTCTACGAATTCGGGGTAGAAAGATCTCTTTTTCCCTATTCCAAGATTATTAGTCAAGGGTCTGTTAAAACCCCTATCTAGTCTACTAGTTCGAACAATTAATTAGCACTCCATTTTGAATCATAAATAGTTTGTACATAGGTGATGATGTTTTTGAGGTTATTTCACCTTGACCGCTTATTTTTCTAAAACTTTTTTTTACACACAGCAGGCGCAGTGCGTTCTAAGCGTCACAGGACAACATGAGCGAATACTGGTTAATTTCGGCCCCTGTTGACAAATCGAACCAACAAATATGGGAAAGAATGAACACTGTAACTGAAAAAGCCAGTTTATCAAATAATTATAAATTTCTTATCCCTGAACTCAAGGTAATTTCTGTTTCAGTCCATTGCCTCTCTTCAAAACTACCTGTCCAGAAACATTTAAACTGGAAGTTATAGACTTTGGACTTTTTAGCAGATATGTGAAGGCAAAGTAATAGGGATGCAGTTTATCAAATACTTCAGTATCTTATGGACCATGGTTATTTTAGCTCGATTACATTTTGTCTTTTACCATGGAACTGACACCTTACTTTATTTCCACGTTCTAAATTTTTCATTATATAAAACAATTTGATTACATATTTTTGAATAAGTCCAATCAAGTGATTTAATTTGGATGTTTTATTTCAGTGCTTCAAATAGTTTAATTATTACAAGCTACAAACGTCATGATGTTCTCCATTTTCTCTTAGGTGGGGACGTTAGACTCTTTGGTTGGCCTCTCAGATGAACTCGGAAAACTTGATACGTTTGTTGAAGGGTAAAACATTATTTACAGTACACAAACTAGTTAAAGTATATGTGTCTCAGTTTCCTGATGTAGATACTTGTTCATTAGTCCTAAACCGACCAAATGCAGATTTCACTCGGTTTAGTCAGCTTTATCCAAACTGATATCACCATACAGCAACAAAGATCTGCAAGTGTCTGGTTTCATCTAGCACCCAAACTCCGAACCACAGCAGAAGACAAGGTGACATAAAGATAGACTGGCTAACCTCTTATTATCAATGTTAGAATCCAATGACTTTTCTTGTGAAAGTAGAATATAAGAATTTGTCTTAAGCATGTGGCAAATCTGACATAAGAACTTTTGAAAAAAAATTTGAACCTTGACCTTCAATCAGTGTTTGAAATGTTGTGAGAAATGTGTGAAAAGAGTGTTTTCCAGGTTGAAATATAAGTCAAGGTTAATTGACACTAGTTAGAGAGTCATAGAGTTGTACAGCACGGAAACAGCCCATTCAGTCCAACTCATCCATGCTGATCAGATTACCTAAATTAATCTAGTTCCCATTTTGCCAGCATTTGGCCCATATCCCTCAAAACCCTTCCTATTCATATCCCCATCCAGATGCCTTTTAAATGTTGTAATTGTCCCAGTCTCTACCATTTCCTCTGGCATCTCATTCCATTCACGCACCACCCTCTGCATGAAAAAGTTGCCCCTTAGGTACCTTTTAAATCTTTCCTCTCTCACTTTAAATCTATGCCCTCGAGGCTTACACTCCCCCACCCCAGGGCAAAGAATTGGCTATTCACCCTACCCATGCCCCTTGTGATTTTATGACCCTCCATAAGGTCACCCCTCAGCCTCCAACTCTCCAGGGAAAATAGACCCAGCCTATCCAGCTTCTCACTATAGCTCAAACCCTTCAACCCCTACATCATCCTTGTAAAGCTTTTCTGTACTTTTTCAAGATTCACAACATCCTTCCTGTAGCAGGGAGACCAGAATTGCATGCAGAATTCCAAAAGTGGCCCAACCAATGTCTGGTACAGCTACTACGTGACCTCCCAACTCCTATACTCAATGCACTGACCAATAAAGGCAAGCGTACCAAACACCTTCTTCACTATCCTGTCTACCTGGGATTCCACTTTCAAGGAACTATGAACCTACACTCCAAGGTCTCTTTGTCCAACAACACTCCCCAGGACTTACCATTAAGAGTATAAGTCCTGCCCTGATTTGCCTTTCCAAAATGCAGCACCTCACATTTATCTAAACTAAACTCCATCTGCCACTCCTCGGCCCACTGGCCCATCTGATCAAGATCCTGTTGTACTCTGGGGTAACCTTCTTCGCTGTACACTCCACCTCCAATTTTGGTGTCATCTGCAAACTTATGTTAGCTCACGTGTTCACATCTGAATCAGTTATATAAATGATGAAAAGCAGTGGACCCGGCACCAATCCTTTTGGCACACCGCTGGTCACAGGCCTCCAGTCTGAAAAGCAACCCTCCACCTCTGTATTCTACTTTCGAGCCAGTTATTAGCTTGTTAACACATGTACATACAAAAATACAATTGCAAAAATACATCCTAAAGGACAAAAAGTTTCCTTTATAACTTGATATTTATTTCCACATACTTGATATATTACTAAGTCATCATTCTCTGATTTAAGTTTTGATCTATGTCGACTTAGTTGATAGCATGCTTGACCTTTCATTAGAACTTCATTATTTTGAAATCTTTGACCATAATTCCAAATGTATACATCAACTCAAGCAACGGAAATGATACACAGAGACCTAGCCAGGTTACAACAGTATGCTGCCAAGGCCTCTGTCCATCAAATTACATCCTTTCCTGCTCATTTGGTGCCCTTCATTGAAACAGAAGCAACATACTGTACTGTAG
Source organism: Rhincodon typus (assembly GCF_021869965.1). NCBI lineage: Eukaryota > Metazoa > Chordata > Chondrichthyes > Orectolobiformes > Rhincodontidae > Rhincodon > Rhincodon typus. Next base: position 104,775,802 of record NC_063336.1, read on the forward strand.
ACAACAGTCTGTTCTCAACTGTCCAGGAGGACATCCGTTGTCTTCTAATTCTGACTCTCTAAATGGTACAGTTACATTTTATTTCACTTGCCTGGGATTGCCTGCAGTAACCATTACTGATAGAATTTGGAAAACTGTCATGGTCTCTTGGTCACCGCTGCCTCAAAGCTCCAGGGACCCGGGTTCAATTCCACCCTTGGGCGACTGTCTGTGTGGAGTTTGCACATTCTCCCCGTGTCTGCGTGGATTTCCACTGGGTGCTCCAGTTTCCTTCCACAGTTCAAAGATGTGTAGGTTAGGTGGAATGGCCATGCTAAATTGCCTGTAGTGTCCAGCAGTGTGCAAGTTAGGTGGATTAAACATGGGAAATGCAGGGTTACAGGTAAAGGGTAGGGGGATGGGTCTGGGTGGGGTGCTGTTCGGAGGGGTGGTGTGCACTTGTTGGGCCGAATGGCCTGTTTCCACACTGTAGGGATCCTATGATTTTTTTAAAAAAAGCCATAAAGGGCAACTAAATTAGGAATCTTATATCGGAATTTATAATTTCCCTGTAATTGTAGTAATATTGGCAAAAGCTGTTTAATTATATGTCACTGTTGACAACATGAAGAGTCTTTTTTTCCTAGTAATGACTGTCCTTATTTGATGGAGGAAAAAAATACATGATTGCAGCCAGAAGTATATGATGATCATTGTATGCCAACAAAAACTGTTTGCATTTTGAAAGCTGTTTTTCCTTACATAACTGGTACAATAATTAGTTTTGCCAGAATTAAATATTGAAATAATATTATGCCTTAAATAAAAGTATTTTAGAACTAGTCTGTCTCCCTTAAAGCATAAGCTTAATTGCGATTCAGAAGCATTGTGTAGTCATTTTAATTGATATTGAGGTTCTGGATGGTGCCAAGGATTTTCCTGTACCTCCTGAACACAGTCTTTTCTTATGATCACGGTTGAATCCACTCAGGCAGATAAAATAAAAGTCATCGCTTTTCTCCAGAAATCAGTTGGAAGAGTTTCAATCAATCTTTGAGGGTCATAAACCCCTGACATTATATTTTCTGAGGAAGGGTCACTGGACCCGAAATGTTAACTCTGATTTCTTTTCACAGATGCTGCCAGACCTGCTGAGTTTTTTCCAGCAATTTCTGTTTTTGTTTCCATCCATGATCTTGACGGTTGCCTCACAGCTATTTACCGCTGAGAGTGGTGTTAGGTATTTCAAGGGAAGGCTTTTGTCCCTTTCTTGGGAGGATGTACTACCTTAGAGAGCTGCCAGCCAACTGGATTGACCAGAAGCTCTGTAGTCCAATCTGCACCAATGGTAGCTACTGCTACTGCCCTGTATCAGGTCAAACAGCATGGGAAAGGAAACCTCCTGTTGATTAGTAACTAGTGCTCCCCACTCCTGACCCTCTGCCGATGATCAGTGCACCTCCATGTTGAACGCTACTTGGGGGAAGCACTGAAGGTGGCAAGGTCAGACAATGACTTTGGGTGGGGACTTCAATGTCCATCACCAAGAGTGGCTTGCCAGCATTGCTACCAATAGCGAGTTGGTCTACAGCGGGTGGTGAGTGAACCAACAAGAGAGAAAAGCATACTGGACCTCATCCTCACCAATCTACCTGTCACAGATGTATCTGTCTTTGACAATATCAGTAGGACTGATCCTTGTGCCGATAAAGTCCTGTCTTCACATTGAGAATATATTGTGTCTTGTGACACAATCACAATGCTAAAATTTGGTAGACTTTGAACAGATCTAACAACTCAAAACTGGGCATCTATGAGGGGCTGTGGGCCATCAGGTACAGAAGACTTGTGCTCATCCACAATCTGTAACTTGATGGCCTGGTATGCACCCACTCTACCATTACCATCAAGCATAGAGATCAATTGTGGTTCATAGAAGGGTCAGGATGGTATAGTAAGAGCTGCACCAGGCATACATAAAAAGGAGATGTCAACCTGGTGAAGCTGCAATACAATGCTTGCCAACAGCGGAAGCAGCAAGTGATAACCAGGGCTAAGCGATTCCACGGCCAATGGATGAGGTATAAACTCTGCAGTCCTGCCACTTGCGATTGTGAATGGTGGTGGATAATTAAGCAACTAACAGGAGATGGATATCACAAATATCCCAATCTCAACGATGGGAGAGCTCAGCACATCAGTGCAAAAAAAAAGCTGAAGTAATTGCACTCATTTTCAGCCAGAAGTGCTGGGTGGGTGATTTATCTCGGCCTCCTTCTGAGGGCACTAGCATCACAGATGCTAGTCTTGAACAAATTTCATTCCCTACACAAGATATTTAGAAATTGCTGATGGCTCTGGATACACTGAAGACAGTGGACCCAGGCAACATTCTAGTAATAGCATTGAACATATGTGGTCCAGAGCTAACCAAATCTCTAGACAAATTGTTTCAGTTCAGCTGAAAGTGTTCCAGTTCAGCATCTCCCCAATAATGTGGAAAACCATCTAAGTATGTTCTGTGCACAAAAAGCAGGTTAAGTACAATTCAGCCTTATACCACCTTGTCAGACTACTCTCCATCATCAGTAAAGTACTAGGCCCAATTATTTTCAGCTGCTTTATCATTGACCTTCCCTCCATCATAAGGTCAGAAGTTCGCTAACAATATTCAGCACCATTCATGACACCTCAGATACTGATGCAATCTGTGTCCATCTGCAGTTCGACCTGGACACCATCCAAGCTTGGGTTGTAAATGGCAAATAACCATTGTGTTACACAAGTGCCAGAAAATGACCATCTCCAACAAGACAGAATCTAACCATTAACTCTTGATATTCAATAACCTTATGATTGCTGTAGCATGCACTTTCAACATCCTATCATTGAGCAGGAATTGAACTGGAAAAGCCATATAGATACAATGGTGACAAGTGCCCATGAAAGGCTCAGAATTCCATGATGAATAACTCATCCCTCATTCACCATCTACAAAGCACAAATCAAAGTGTTTTGGTATAGTCTTCAACTGCCTGGACGAGTGCAGCAGTAACAACACTAAACAACTTGGTACCATCCAGCACAAAGCAGACCACTTAATTGGCACTCTATCCATCACCTAGGAATTTCACTTCCTTCACCACTGATGCACAGTCGCAGCACTGTTAACGAGCTACAAATTCACTACAGTAACACACCAAGGATTCTTAGACAGCACCTTTCAAATTTGTGACCTTTACCACCGAGATGGACAGGGCGGTGAATATATGAGACCATCACCACCTATAAGTTCCCTTCCAACACCACTCTGACTCCGAAATTTATTGCCATTCCTCAGTGATCCTGCTTCAAAATCCTGGAACTCCCTTTCTAATAGTACTGTGGCTCCCCTACATCCCAAGGACTGCAGCAGTTTATGAAGGCAGCTCACCATCACCATCTCCTGGGCAATAAATGCTGGACCCAGCCAGTGACACCCAAATCCCATGAAAGAATAAAACAAAAGTCCCCAGAGCTGAGGACCCCAATTGAACAAGTCAATCTGGAGTCGGTGATCGTGGAAAGTGGCAAGAGTAGATGAAATGTGGTGAGGGGGGGTATTGTGTAAAGAGTCCATAGAGGAGAGGAATTAGCTTGGTGGGGAGTGGGGTGTCTCCAATGGTCCAGGGTCCTGCCAAAAGAGGTTACCCTACATTTCTTTTGACATCAAACCATACAGCAAAATCTGGTGGACTATTCATATGACATGTGCTCCCTCTACTGCAGGTAAACTATTGGCAGTTCTCGTTTGAGGCACTTTAGTGGCCTCTTAAGGACCTCAATGGGCCCAAAGGCAGGCCAGGTCACCCATGTCTTCCTTGCTGCCCCTTAAAATTTGAGATAGCTTGGGGTGGGCAGGTATGCAAATGGCAGGCTACCCACCAGATTTTACATATCCCTTTGCCTTAAAACCTATCATCTGTTGACTATAAAATCCAGCCCATAATTTACACAGTAGTGCACTCTGAGGACCATAAGGAGTATGTCCATTTGAGGTTGGTTGGCTCGCCGAGCTGGTTTGTTGTTCCGCAGATGTTTCATTACCCTGCTGGGTAACATCCTCAGTGTAGCCTCCGATGAAGTGTCGGTGTGTTTTCCTGCCTCGTTTTTAAACTCTGGAGTCCGTTGAGCTGGATTGCCTCATTTCCTGTTTTCCTTCATATTGGAGTGTATATGGGGTCAAGTTCTATGTGTTTATTAATGGCTTTCTTCGTGGAGTGCTGGCTTCTAGGAATTCCCGTGCCTGTCTCTGCTTAGCTTGTCCCAGGATTTTGGTGTTGTCGCAGTCGAATTGGTTGTTCTCCTTATCCATGTGAATTGAGATGAGTGAGTGTTGGTCATGTCTTTTTGTAGCCAATTGGTGTTCGTGTACCCTTGTTGTTAGTTTCCTTCCTGTTTGTCCGATGTAGTGTTTCTCACAGTCTCTGCAGGGGATCTTATAGATGACATTGGTCCTGTCCATGGCGGGGAGTGGGTCTTTAGTTTGGGTGAGCAGTTGTCGTAGGGTTGATGTGGGCTTGTGTGCCACTCTGATGCCTAGCGGTTGTAGGAGCCTTGTAGTTAGTTTCGATGTGTTCCTGATGTAGGGTAGTATGATGAGTATGTCGGGGCGTGTAGTATCTTCCTCATGTTGTTTGTGTAGGCATCTTCTGACACAGTTTTTTGGATATCCATTATCCGTGAAAACTTGGAAGAGGTATTCTTCTTCCTCTTGGCATAGTTCTGTGTTGCTGCAGTGTGTTGTTGCCCGTTTAAATAGTGTTTGCATGCAGCTTCGTTTGTGTGTGTAGGGATGGTTACTGTTGAAGTTCAGTACCTGGTCCATGTGTGTGGCTTTTTTGTGTACTTTCCTTTGGAGTTCCCCGTTTGTCTTGCGCTCTACCATGACATCCAGGAATGGGAGCTGTTTGTTCTTCTCCTCCTCTCTGAATTTTATTCCGGTGAGGGTGTTGTTTATAAGTTTGTGTGTCTCCTCTAGTTTGGTCCATTTGATGATGACAAAGGTGTCGTCCATGTAGCGTATCCATAGTTTTGGTTGGATTAGTGGAAGGGCCGTCCTTTCTAGTCTTTGCATCACTGTGTCTTCTATGAGTCCGGAGATAGGTGATCCCATGGGTGTCCCGTTGATTTGTTTGTATGTTTGGCCGTTGAAAGTGAAGTGGGAGTTGAAGCCTCGGTCCAGTAGTTTGAGCATGTTGTCTGTGGAGATGGTTTCACTGGGGTCTTGCTCTTGTTCCAGTAGTGCTGTCATTGTTTCCCTTGCTAGTGGTATGTCTATTGATGTAAATAGGGCAGTGACATCAAACAATATCATGGTCTCCTCATTGTCTATCCTTATGTCTTTGATGGAGTTGAGGAATTCTTGGGCTGAGTGGATTGAGTGGGGTGACTTGTTAACTAGGTGCCTGAGTCTCCTTTGTAGTTCCTTGGCTAATCTGTGTGATGGAGTGCCTGGTAGGGAGACTATGGGTCTAAGGGGGACTTCCGGCTTGTGCACTTTCGGGAGGCTGTAGAATCGGGGTCTGTTGGTTCCTTTGGGTTTCATTCTTAAGAAGTCTGCTTTGTTGATCTGTCCCATCTGTTCAAGTCTTTTTAGTGTGTAGAGAATTTTGTTGCCTAGTTGTGGTGTTGGGTCAGTTTGTACTGGCCGATATGTGTTTCCGTCGGCGAGCAGTGCCTGTGCCTTGGAGATGTAGTCCCTTTTGTTCAGTATCACTGTCATGCGTCCTATGTCTGTGGGTAGAATTGTGATGTTCTTGACCTTCTTCAGTCCTTCTAGGGCCTGTCTTTCCAATGTGTTGAGGCTGTTGAGTTCGCTCCTTCTGGTTAGTGTCGGGATTACTGTCTATCTTATCGTTTGTTGAATTTCGTGGTTGATATTGTTGGTCCTTAGTGTGGCTTCCAGTGTGGCTAGAAATTCTGTTTTGTTGGCGTCCCTGTAGTTGTAGTTCAGTCCTCGGGTGAGAACGGCTTTTTCCGCGTCTGTCAGTTTCCTGTCAGAGAGGTTTTTTATCCAGGTGTCTGTTCTGTTGTTAACAAGGTGTAGAGCTGGATGAACACAGCAGGCCAAGCAGCATCAGAGGAGCAGGAAAGCTGATGTTTCGGGCCTAGACCCTGCTAGCATCTGCAGTTCCTACTATGTCTGTTCTGTTGTTGTCATTTTTGTGGGGAAGTGTGGCTAGCTTATCTTGAAGGGTCTGGCTTTTCTTGGCTCTTCTGGTCTGTTGGCTAATGTTGATGGCTCGTTCCATGTCCATTGTCCAGTCTTGATTGGTAGCCTCAACACCCACAACCCGAGCTACAAATCTATCCAAAACCTTAGTAAGTCCACTTCTTAAGTCTCTGTTGTTCTTCTGAGTTTGGAACTTAACCAGTGTCAGAACAAAAAGGATGTTTTTATTCAGCAGTTTGTATGCTGTACATAGTGCAGCTGCTAGAGATCATCTCTGATGTCATCCTGCCCTAAACTACTTCCAACTCTGTCATTGATATTAGGTCTGGTAGAGTGGGTGTCTGTATCTCCTGTAAAAACCAGAGAACTCACCCACCTGCAGATTCCTTGAGAAAGAGCCTCAAACTGATAAAGGAAAAGGAAATCTTCAATCTTCAGGAATCCAAGAATTCCAGCTTTGACCTTACCCCCGTTCCCAGTGAGGTCCAATTATGCTCTTCAGAGGCTGATATAACTCCTCCCCATTAAATATGCAGGATGTGGGAACTGCCAATTAAGGATTATGTCATCACCAGGCCTGCCCCCTCTTCTAAATTGCACCTTGCTTTGTAAATTATTCATCCTGACCATCCAAGTAAGGCCATAATCCAGTGTAAATGGCTCCTGGTGAATTTTGCAGCCTCTCACAAGCCCAGTAGAAGAACTAAGGAACTTTTGCCTTGTTACGCCCCTCAAACTCCAATAATAAAGCAGAGATTACCGATAGGCTTCTGTTTTGTTACGTTGAGAGCAGATACAATTTTAAAGCTCTTATAAAATTGATTCCACTTTGTTAACAGATCAATTCAAAAATGTTGAAATTATCCTAGCATTACTTCAAAATTTAGGAGCAATTGTTTCAATTGTATTTTCTTCAAAGTTCTGAATAAATAACGCGTGTAAATGTTGCTTTCTTAAGGAGTACCTTTTTGTTTGAAGATATTTTTTCATATGATTCATTTAATTTTTTTGCTGGAGTATTGTTTGTTTAATTCAAGACCTGTGTACCAACATGCTCTCACCAAAGGGAAATTAACAATTTTTCCTGTCCTTTTCTTAGTAACTACTTATAAAAGTAAATTCATCACAAATTGTTTCAACACTTACCTTAAAATTGCAGTAGTAAATTGTATTGCACCACCTTGTTTTCTCTAATCGTGTATTGTTACTTTGTGTAAAATTGTATCTGCAAAATGTCTAATCATTTTACCATTCCCTTTATGTCCTCCTAAATTGTTTCCAATCCTCTTCTCTCACTGCATGTCAATCTGTAGATTTTAAAATTGTGTGCTTTACATCCAAGCTGAGGTCAATAATATGTCAAAAAAAATTAGTGCCCCAAATTCCATCTCCTCGGAGGAACACTACTGTTTACTTCCTGCAAGTTTGTAAAATTCACCATTGCATTTTACTGTCTTTTTATCAGCCAAGTTTGTATCCACACTACAACTGCCTTTTTTAATTCGAATGGCTTCAATTTTGCTTAAATGTCTGTTATATGGTAGCTTATAAAATGCATTTTGAAAATCCGTATCATTCTTCTCCCCTCAGTAAATAACTCAATCAAGTTGGTTAAAAATAATTTGGCTTTAACAAATTCATGCTGTCATTCATTAACCCATAATGTTTCAAGTGACAATTTTGTTGCAGTTTATTGCCTTAAAAATTTCCCCACTACCAATGTTAGGCTGTCTGGTCTGCAGTTGCCTGGTCCACCTCTGTACCTTTTGAGACTGATGTGCAGTGTGGGCAGGAGTGAGGGTGGGAGGGGTTTGAGGTGGAGCAAGCAAAGGAAAATTGACTGGAAGAGGAGCCTAGCAGGAAAGACAGCGGAACAGCAATGGCACGAGTTTCTGGGAGTAATTCAGGAGACACAGCAAAAACTCATCCCTAGGAAAAAGGAGCATGGTACAGGGAGGATGAGGCAACCATGGCTGACTAAGGAAGTCAGGGATGGCAAAATAGCAAAAGAGAAAGCATATAATGTGACGAAGGGCAGTGGGAAGCCTGAGGACTGGAAGCTTACAAAGACCAACAAAGGGCAACAAAAAAAGAAATAAGCAGGGAGAAGATTAAATATGAGGGTAAGCTAGCCAGTAATGTAAATGAAGACTGTAAGAATTTCTTTAGATAAATGAAGGGCAAAAGAGAGGCAAAAGTGGACATTGGACCACAGGAAAATGACAGTGGAGAGATAGTAGTGGGGAACAAGGAAATGGCTGAGGAACTGAATAATTACTTCACGTCAGTCTTCATGGTGGAAGACACGAGTAATCTCCCAAAAATTCAAGAGAGTCAGGGGGCAGAGCTGAGTATGGTGGCCACCACCAAGGAAAAGATGCTAGTAAAACTGATTGGCCTGAAGGTGGACAAATCAGCTGGACCAGAGACTACACCCCAAAGTTCTAAAGGGGATAGCTGAAGAGAGAGTGGAAGCGTTAGTGGTGATCTTTCAGAAATCACTCGAGTCAGAGAGGGTCCCAGAGGACTGGAAAATCATTAATGTGACACACATGTTTAAAAAGGGAGTAAGGCAAAAGATGGAAAATTACAGTCTGATTAGCCTAACCTCGGTCGTGGGTAAGATTTTGGAGTCCATTGTAAAGGATGAGATTTCTGAATATTTTGAAGTGTATGGTAAAGTCAGCATGGTTCCATCAAGGGGAGGTCATGCCTGACAAATCTGCTAGAATTCTTTGAGGAAGTAACAAGCAGTGTAGACCAAGGAGAGCCAATGGATGTTATCTACCTGGACTTCAAGAAGGCCTTTGACAAGATGCCGCACAGGAGGCTGCTGAGTAAGATAAGGGCCCATGGTGTTAGAGGCAAGGTGCTAGCATGGATAGAAGATTGTCTGTCTGGCAGAAAGCAGAGAGTGGGGATAAAAGGGTCTTTCTCAGGATGGCAGCCACTGACAAGAGGTGTTTTGCAAGGGTCAGTGTTAGAACCACAACTTTTCACTTTATACATTAATGATCTAGATGAAGGAACTGTGGGCATTCTGGCTAAGTTTGCAGATGATACAAAGATAGGTGGAGGGACAGGTAGTATTGAGGATGTGGGGAGGCTGCAGAAGGATTTGGACAGGTTAGGAGAATGGGCAAAGAAGTGGCAGATGGTGTACAATGTGGGAAAGTGTGAGGGCATGTACTTTGGTAAGAAAAATAAATGCATGGACTATTTTCTAAATGGGGAGAAAATTCAGAAGTCTGAAGTGCAAAGAGACTTGTAAGTTCTAGTCCAGGATTCTCTCAAGGTAAACTTGCAGGTTGAGTCAGTAGTCAGGAAGGCAAATGCAATGTTGGCATCTAATTTGAGAGGACTTGAATATAAAAGCAGGGATGTATTTGGAGTATTATGTGCAGTTTTGGGCCCCATATCTCAGGAAGGATGTATTAGTCCTGGCGTGGGTTCAGAGGAGGTTCACGAGAATGGTCCCAGGAATGGAAAGCTTAACATATGAGGAATGTTTGAGGACTCTGGGACTATACTCATTGGAGTATAGAAGGATGAGGGGGGATCTAATTGAAACTTAACAGAATACTGAATGGCCTAGACAGAGTGGATGTTGGGAAGATGTTTCCATTGGAAGGAGAGACTAGGACCTGAGGGCAAAGCCTTAGAGTAAAGGGAAGACCTTTTAGAATGGAGATAAGGAGAAACTTCTTCAACCAGAGAGTGGTGAATCTATGGAATTCACTGCCACAGAAGGCTGTGGAGGCCAGGTCATTGAGTACATTTAAGACTGAGATAGATAGGTTCTTGATTATCAAGGGGATCAAGGGTTACGGGGAGAAAGTGGGAGAATGGGGTTGAGGAACTTATCAGCCATGATTGAATGGTGGAGCAGACTCGATGGGCCGAATGGCCTAATTTCTGCTCCTATGTCTTATGGTCTTATGGAAAAGTGCAGAATGCAGCCTGCTTTGAATCAGCGCATGTCTGAGATGTGTATTTACAGCAGCAGTTAATTTTTTTGCTGTGATTTATTCTTTTACTCATTTAAATATGTATTTTAAATGACTCCTTATCATGTTTTCTATCAGTTACTTAGAGTTGCTTCTGTTTGTATCTGTTTTTCTCTAAGCATTGTAAAGAAGCTGGCACAATACACAGCAGATATTATGGAAGATTCGAAGGATAAAGCTCAAGAGAACCTATTAGCTAATGGAGGTGGGTTCCATAAAATATACTATCATGTATGTCTTTCAAAGGTGAATGTTACTCAACAAGATGCTGCAGCTTTAAAAGATAGATGATGTATATGATTCAAAAACGTAATGCTTTTAGGTTCCCTGCGATTAAAGTTAGTGAATATATTTGTTGTATACCAGAATTTTATATGTACTTAAAAATAATCACATATTTAAGCCCAACATCTTTATCTCTTCAATCAGTGCACATATTAATTTTGTAAAGTCTCTTCCAGAAATAATACCTATACTCAATTCTTGTTTAATATTGCCTTGCATTTGGTAATGGCGTCAATGCGACATCTCTGGCTCTGCAATACTTGCACAGAGCTTATACTTCTACTGAAGGATTCCTATAAGACCATAAGAGATAGAAACAGGAATAGGCCATTCGGCCCATTGAGCCGGCTCTGCCATTCAATAGGATCATGGCTGATCCAACATTCTTCACATCCACTTTCCTGCCCTTTCCCCGTAACCCTTGATTTCCCTACTTATCAAGAACCTATCCATCTCAGCCTTAAATATACACCAAAACTCTGCCCCCACTGCTTTCTGTGGCAAGAAGTTCCAAAGATTTACAACTTTCTGAGAGAAGAAAGTCCTCCTCATCTCTGTCTTAAATTGCTCCCCTTAATTCTGAGACTATGCCCTCTGGTCCTAAACTCTTCCCATGAAGGGAAACATCCTCACAGCATTTACCCTGTCAAGCCCCTTAAGAATCCCATGTGTTTCAATGTGATCACCTCTCAATTTTCTAATCTCCGATGAGTAGAATCCCAACCTGCTTAATCTTTGCTCGTAAGGCAGTCCTTCCTTTCTGGGGATCATCCTAATGAACTTTCTCTGAACTGCCTTCGATTAAAATAATATCTTCAATTCAATAAAGGGACCAAAACTGCTCACTGTATTCCAAGTGTGGTCTGACCAGCAACTTGTACAGTTGCAGTAAGACTTCCCCACCTTTACACTCCAATCCCGTTGAAATAAGGGCCGACATTCCAATATTGCTTCCTCATTACCTTCCAAACTTGTGTGCTAGCTCTCCGCGTTTCATGCAAAAGTCCCCCCAAGTCCACTTGCGTTGCAGCTTTCAGTAGTATTTCTCTAATTAAATAATCTTTTGTTCTTGCTGCACGACTGCATATTTTCCTACATTATATTCCATTTGCAAACTTTTTGCTGACTTACTTAACCCATCAATATCTCTCTGCAAACTGAATCTGTGTCCCTTTCTCAACTTGCCTTTCCATCTATTTTTGTGTCAGTAAATTTGGCTACTTTGCATTCCTTTCCTTCCTCCAAGTCATTAATAGATATTGCAAATAGTTGTGGTCCCAGCACTAATCCTTGTTGAACCCCACTGTCACAGGTTGCCAACCTAAAAAAGAACCTCTTATTACTACTCACTGTTTCCTGCCCATGAACCAATTTTCTATCCATGCCAATTTTCCTCCAACACCGTGGGCTCATGTCTTATGATTTGAACTTTTGAGAGGTACCTTGTGGAATGCCTTCTAGAAGTCCAAACAACATGTCTACTGATTCCCCTCTATCAACTCTGGCTGAGATTTCCTCAAAACACTCTAATAAATTAGTCAGACTCAATTTCCCTTTCATGAAGCCATGCTGACTCTGCTTGTCTTGAAATCATGAGTCTTGAATTTCAAATATTGTCTAAAATTAAAATTTGACCTCTGCTTGAATGGTGGTATCTTGCTTGGATGAAGTTGAACATTACATTTCAAACAACTGGGAATAGTATTTTCTGTCTACAAATGCCTTTCTGCATATGTGACATTTATAATTGATGACAATCTAGCACATTCTTTAAACAGCGCACTAAGAATGAAAATTTTGAAAACTGGAGAATGAGAAAATACTACAAAGTGGCACATAGTGCTGGAATTGCTAGGTTGATAACCTGATTTTTCTGTATTTTGAATTTAAGTACAGTATGATTAGCACCAGTTTTTATATCTCCAATTCATTAACTAGAAAGGAATCAGGTTTCATCAACTGGTGATAATTAAAAATGGATTTCTATACCAGTGCATTGTTGTGCTGCTTCAAGTACTAAACCTCCAGTCTTACTCTGCTGTCTCTTCTTTTAGTTGCTGCTGCTCCCTTCTAACTTTTTCTCTCTCTCCTTAAGCTCCAAGGTCAGATCTACCAGACCTCCCATGACTAGAATAAAATCATTCTAAAACAGTCCATGGCCATCACAAAGCCATTCCCAAATGTCAGACAACTCGTGAAATGAAGCTGATAGTTTTTAATCAGTCTGCTCTGTTCAGGCATGTTATGACACATGTCTGGGTGAGATGCAACTTGAATGCATACCTTCTGGGTATAGAGATTGGGACACTTCCACTGTGCCATAGGACCCTCTAACATTAAACACGTATGGAGTGAAGAAAATAGACAAAAATAAGACAAGCAAGCTAACTAGCAGCCTAATTGACCAACCTAGTGACTAACCTGGTTAAAGTGAATGAACTCTTTAAGTAGGTTCCTGAATGTCCAGGTTAATTGTTAGCACCATGATTTTATGGCTAACTTAAATCCATGATGAATTCAATGGTGGAGAAAAGTAATTTTGCTCAAAGAACCCTAGAATAAGTATAAGTCAGTGAACTTTACGATGAGGCTTTCTTTTATGCTGAGTGTCAACAGAGCAGTCCAATCTAATATATTTGGGTGCAGTTATGGAAAAAGCCGTTATATTTATCACTAGTGCATCTTCTGCAGCTTGAAGTTAATTTCTAGTTACTAGCTGGTTACAAAAATGAAAATCACTGTGAGTCATAATGTTATGTGGCCTGTGGCCTACACCTGACTCATTATTGACATTATTGAACTTCTACCTTGACCATATTTTGATTCAGCATACATTTCTTTCCATTTAGCAACAATATAATTACAATTTTGGTGCTGCATCATTATTGGTTTTATGTAAAAGCTTTAAGACTAAGGAGCAAACTTGCGATATGTCACAGTGGTCCTCCCTACATGGCATGAATAGCACTGTGTGGTTATTGTTAAGTTAGAATGAAGGGAGAAACGCATGCAGAGAATAGTCTTTCAATAAAATAACAGTAAAATTAGAGCCTGGTAGACCTCAACTTGACATGTATAAGAGTACTTAATATGTAATAAGCAGAGTTCTAAAAAAGCTTAAATCTAAAAACAATTCTTGACCTTGCCTTCTTCTTGATCAGTCTATGTTGAATCCAAACTCAGATTTGGACATAAAACTGCACAACAGAAGACTATCAGTGTTAACTTCTGGTGACCATACAAGTACAACCTAGTATTTAGCAGCCCAGATCCATTTAATAATTACTGATGAACTCCCAGCTATTATTCATGGGTGAACCTTGTGTAACACATTTATTTGAGAATGTAACAAGCAGGATAGATAAAGGGGAAGCAGTAGATCTGACATATTTGGATTTTCAAAAGGTGGGGTATCACACATTAGGCTGCTTAATAAAATAAGAACCCATGATGTTGGTGATTGTATATTAGCATGGATAGAGGATTGGCTAACTAATAGAAAACAGATTTTGGATAAGGGTGATATTTTCAAGATGGAAACCTGTAACTAATGGAGCATTATAGGAATCTGTGATAGGCCCACAATTATTTACAATATATATTAATGATTTGAATGTATAAAATGAATGTATAATAGCCCAGAATGCAGATGGCACAAAAATAGATGGGCAGGCAAGTTGTGAGGATAACTCGGAGTCTGCAGAGGGATATAGACAGGTAGGTAGGCAAATAGGCAAAAAACCTGCAGATGGAAAATAATGTAGGGAAATGTGAAGTTATGCACATTGACAGGGAGACTGGAGGAGCTGAATATTATTTAAATAGAGAAAGACTACAGAAAGATACAGCACAGAGGGATTTGAGAGTTCTGGCACATAAGTCACAAAATGCAAGCTTACAAGTTCAGCAGGTGAAATTTCTTCTCTGAGAGGGTTGTGACTTTCTGTAATTCCTTATCAGAGGGGGCTGTAGAGGTTAGGTCATTAAATATAAAGGTCATGGTTGAGAGAGACGGATTTTTCATCAGTAAAGGAATCAGGGCTGTAGGGAAGAGGCTGGAAAATGCAGTTGAAGATTATCAGATCAACATGCTCCCATTGAATGGCAGAGCAGACTCGATGGGCTGAAGAGCCTTTTTCTGTTCCTATGCCTTGTGTTCTAATGGAGATTAGCAGAGTAATGCACAAATGGCTAAAATTGGTGACTTACACATACAGTTTCTCTGGGGTTTTCACAGGTTTCTCATTGAAATTGTTGTGTGAGCAGAAGAACTTCCCCAATGAATTTCTCCCATAAACAGCTTTCTATATCTATGTAAATGTTTAGTACAATATTAATACTGTTTCACAGAATGCTTTTTCATGGTGGCTGAATTTATATTCACCATTATTAACAACAATGTTACATTCATTTCTCTCGTGTATGAGTGCAGACAAAAATTGTGTGTTTTGAAATATAAACAAAACAGGAACAGGTTTAAACCATTTGACCTATCAAGCCTACTTTGCTGTTCAGTAAGGTCATGGTTAATTTGGATGTGATCGTAACTCCACTTCTTGTCTTGCCCTCTTCCACCTTCCCCAACCCCCAGTCCCCCTTGAATATATTCAATATCCTAGCCTCTATTACTCTCTGTCAGGCAAATTCCAAAGTCTGAGGACAATCTGACAGATGAAATTCCTCCTCATTTCCAGCAAAAAAATTGGAAACCTGTTTTGTTTGGACTGTGTCCGTTAGTTCTAGATTGTCCCACAAGGGGAAACATCTGCTCAGCTTCAACTCTGTCAGGCCCTGCAGAATCTTGGAAAGTTCAATATGATGAACTCATTCATCTCAATCCAAATGAGTATAGGCCTAACCTCCTCAACTTTTTGTAATAAGATGACACCATCATCCCTGGCATCAGCCTAGTGAACCTTCCCTGAAATCCCTTCTCTTATTTGTTTATGAGATGTGGGTGTCACAGACTAAGCCAGAATTTATTGCTTACCCTTAATTGCCCTGGAGAAGGTGGTGGTGAGATGGCTTCATTAACTGCTGGAGTCTTTGGGGTGTAGGGATACCAACAGTATTGTTAAGAAGGGAGTTCCAGGGTTTTGACCAATTAACAATGAATGAATGATGACATAGTTCCAGGTCAGGATAGTTGTGGCTTGGACAGGAACATGTAGATGGTGGTATCCCATGTATTCTCCTTCTAGGTTTGAGGGTTGCAGGTTTGGAAGATGAGTTATTGCAGGGCATCTTGTGGGTGGTACATACTCCTGCTGTCCATTGATGGTGAATGAAGTGAATGTCAATGGTGGTGGATGTGGTGCAAATCATGAGATTGTCCTGGTGTAGAGCTTGTGTGTTGTTGGAGCTGCACTCAACTAGGCATGTTGAGAACATGCCACCACATTTCTGAGTTATGGTTTGTTGATAGTGGACAGGCAATGGGGAGACTAGAGGTGAGTCACTCACTGCAGAATTCCTAGTCTCTAACCTGCTCGAAAAGCTACAGTATTTATATGGCCAGTTCAGTTCAGTTTCTGCTCAATGATAACCCATGATAATGTTGATATTGAATTACGCGATTAAATGCTGAGGGGTGATGGTTGTATTTCCTCTTGACAGAAGTGGTCATTGCCTGGCAATTGTGTGGCAGAACAGTTACTTATCACTAATCAATCACAACCTGAATGTTGTCCAGGTTTTGCTGCATAATAACTTGGACTGCTTCAGAATCTGAGGTAATGGGAATGATGCTGAACATTGTGCAATCATCAGTGACCATCCCCACTTCTGACCTGATGCTAGAAGGAAGATCATTGTGAAATTGGGCCTAGAATACAACCCTGACAAACACCTACAGTGATGCGCTGATGCTGAGATAATTGTCCTCCGACAACCACAGCCCCATTGGGTATGACTCCAACTAGCAGAGAGATTTCCCCCTCTATCCCATTAACCCTAGTTTTGCTATAAGATATAGGAGCAGAATTAGGCCATTTAGCCTACTGAGTTTGCTCCAATATTCGATCATGGCTGAAATGTTTCTCAACCCCATTCTCCTGCCCTCTCCGCAGATTCACTACCCTCTGGCTGAAGAAATTCCTCCTCATCTCGGTTCCAATGGGTTTCCCTTCACTCTGATGCTATGCCTTCAGGCCCAAGTTTGACCTACTTATGGAAACATCTTCCCCATATCCACTCTATCTGGGCCTCTCAGTATTCTGTAACTTTCAATCAGACCCCTCCTCATCCTTATAAACTCCATTGAGTACAGACTCAGAGTCCTCAATCACTCCTCATATGACAAGCCTTTCACCCCCAGGATCATTCTTATTAACCTCCTCTGTCACCCTCCAATGCCAGCACATCCTTCCTTAGATGTGAGACCAAAACTGCTCACAATATTCCAAATGCAGTCTGATGAAAGTCTTGTACCGCCTCAACAGTACATCCTTGCTCTTATATCCTAGCCCTCTTGAAATTAATGCTCACATTGCATTTGCCTTCCTAACTGTCAACTAAACCTGCATGTTAACCTTAAGAGAATCCTGAACTAGGACTCCCAAGTCCCTTTGTGTTTCAGATTTTTGAAGCCTTTCCCCATTTAGAAAATAGTCTACGCCCCAATTCTTCCTACCAAAGTACATATCCTTATACCTTCACACATTATATTCCTTCTGCCACTTCTTTGTCCACTGTCTTGGCCTGTCCAAGTCCTTCTACAGCCTCCCCGCTTCCTCAACCCCACCTATCCCTCCCCTTATCTTTGTGTCATCTGCAAACTTGGCAACAATGCCCTCAGTAGCTTTATCCAGGTCACCCAGAATAGTCTCCTTGATGCAATTCTAGGTTAAATGCTGCCTCAGTGCAAGGGCAGTTTGTCTCACTTCACATCTCTGGTTCAGCTGTTTTGTTTGTGTTTGAAAGGCTGCAAAAAATGGCCTGGCACTGAGTGGCCTGGTGGAATCCAAACTGAGTATCAGTAAGCAGGTTATTCCTTTGCAAATATTACTTGAAAGCACTACCGATGAGCCGTCCATCACTATATTGATAATGGAGGGTAGACAGCCATTGTTGTAGCTGTACTGGAACAGCTTGGCTAAGAATGTGGCTAGCTCTGGAGATCAAGCTTTCAATAATTTTGGAATTTTGTCAGCCCTCATGGTTTGTGTAGTATCCAGTGCCTTCAGTCATTTCTTGATTATAATGTGGAGTAAATTGAGTTAACTTCTAATGCAAGTATATCCCTTGTTAAGTAAGAAGATCAAATCTGTATGTAATACTGTAGGTGTGGTCTCACCATTGCCCTATACTGTGTAGCAAGTCTTTCCTATGTTATACTCCCTACCCCTTGCAATAAAGGTACATATTTTATTGCTGTGGCCTGATGTTAACTTTTTTGTGAATCAGACACAACGAAAGCTAGGTCCCTCCGCACTGCAGCAATTTTTAGCCTGTCTCCATTTAAATAATACTCTGCTGATCTATTTATTCTGTCAAAGTGGGCAGTCTCATGCCTTTATGCATTATACAGCCAATCCTCCATATGTGCGAGGGATCTCATTCCAAGAAACCGCACAAATGGTGAAGTTTGTGAGTGTGGAGCTCATTTAAAATACAGATCAAAAATAAGTTAAAAATTGTGGATATGAGAGTTTGCCTGGCGTTGTTGTATTTTGCTACTTACCTTTTGGCACGGACAGGCGAAATCGCAAGTTGTGATCTTGTGGATACAGAGGACTTAATGTGCTCCTTTGACCACATTTTGGTTACATACTCATCTCTATCTCTTTCAAACTCTTTATACCCCGTTCATTACTTGCTTTCATGTCTACCTTTGTATCATCTTCAAAATTACTTAAAACACATTGATCTATTCGTTCACGCCATTAATATAGATTGTAAATATTTCAGAACCAATAATCGTCCACGTGGCACTCCACTAGTTATAACGCTTTATCCTAAAAATGATTATTTGTCTGCATTCTCTGTTTCCTGTTAGTTACCTCTATCCATGCTAAAATATCACTACCATTACTGTGAGCTCTCACCTTCTATTAGCATATTTTGGAAATATAAATTGACTATATCTACTGGTTCCTCTCTATCAACAGTGCTTGTTACATGCTGAAAGAACTTAATAAATTTGTCAAATTGAGTGATCAACTGAATACCAGCAGAAAAGGTCCCAAAGCTTCAGACATCCGATGCTCACCATCCTACAACAGTTTTTCAGCCACATGTTCAATTGCACAACTCTCCTATGTTCATGTTCACTGACTCTTGGGACTGGGAATAATCCTTAGGTCCTGCCTTTCAGTCTCCTTCCTGAAATTGTCTTTCAGAACCTGATCTCCATTCTTACCTAACTCATTGGTACTGCTGTGGAACACCACCTCTGTCTAATTACCTTCTCTTAGAAGAATATCTTGCTGCCTCTCCATAACACTCTTTCCCTGGTGCCAGGGAGGCAACATACCATCCTGAAATTGCTTTGACTACTGCAGAAACACTTGTCTGATTCCCTTACTATGGAATCCCCTACTGCTCTTTTAATTCCTTAGGAATGCAGTTCATCAGGTCCAGGCAACAGGAGTTGGTAAATGTATGTTTTTATATTTATTTGGTATTTTTGAGGCAGAACCTAACCAAAACAGAAAATGAATTGAAAAGGGGATGGGGAATAGATAGTGCTGGAGTCTCTAATAGATAGGGAACTAACCCTCTCTGATTCTAACGAAACAAAAAAAAATAGGTTTGGAAACCAAAACATCTGACAAGTTGAACCTGTTTGAAATACATAAGAGAGCAGAGATCAGTCTAAGCTGAGCAGTTGATGAATACACTCGTGTAGTACGAACAGAAGAAAACAATGTAGACCCAAATAGCACTAAAGGCAGATGGGTCACCAGACCTGGACCTGAAAGGAAGTAGCTGCGGAGATAGTGGAGACATTGGTTGAAATATTCCATAACTCACTGGATTCCAGGAGGAAAATGACACTAATGTGCAAGAGGGAAGGAGACAGGTAACAGGAAACTACAGGCCAGTTAGCCTAACGTCTGTCAATGGGAAAATGCTAGAGTCCAGCTTTAAGGAAGAAATATCAGGATGTTTGGATAAACTTAATTCAATTAAACAGAATCAACATTGTTTTGTAAAGGGAAATCTTATCTGACATATTTTCTAGAGATGTTTTGGAGATATCAAGGGGATTTACACAAGGCATTTGAGAAGATGCCACATAAAAGGTTATTGTACAAGATAGGAGCTCATGGTATTGGAGGTAATGTGTTAGCATGGATTGAGGATTGGTTAACAAACAGAAGACAGACTGTGGATGAATGGGTCTCTTTCAGGTTGGAAAGATATAACTGATGGAATGTCACAAAGATCAGTGCTGGAGTCTTATTTACTGTTCATATTAGAGACTTGGGGGAGAGTGCAGAGTGAAATGTATCCACATTATGATATAAAAAATTGGGAGGGTATGTTACAATGAGGACATAAAGGATCTGCAAGGGGATATAGAGGAGCTTAATTTATTCACAGGATATGGGTGTCTCTGACTAGGCCAGTATTTGTTGCCCCATCCCTAACTCCTAGGGGACAGTTAAGAGTCAATCACATTGCTGTGGATCTGGAGTCACATCTCGGCCAAACCAGGTAAGGATGGCAGTTTCCTTCCGTAAAAGACATCAGTGAACCAAATGGGTTTTCCTGACAATGGTTTCATGGTCATCATTAGACTCTTAATTCTAGACATTTATTGAATTCAAATTCCACCAGCTGCCATGGCGGGATTCAAACTTTGGTCCCTGTCACATTACCTGGGTCTCTAAACTGATAGTTTAGCAATAATATCACTTGGCCATTGCCTCTCAAGGCAGTAGGAAAATGTGAGATCATTCACTTTGGGAGGAAAAATCGAAAGGTGGACCATTATTTAAACAGACAGAGATGCCAAAAAAAGTGCAGCACAGAGGGATCTGGGTGTTTTTGAGAATGAAACAGCATGCAGGTACAATGAGTACTTAAGAAGGCAAGTAGAATCTTATACTTTATTGCAAGGGGTTAGGTTTTAAAGTCTTGTTGTACCTGTATGGGGCATTGGTGAGGCAGCACCTGGACAGTTGTGTACTGTTTTAGTCTGTTTTTAAGCAAAAATGTATTGATACTGCAAACAATTCAGAAGAAATTCACTAGGCCGTTTCCTGGAACGATGGGAGTTGACTTCTTAAGAATGGCTAAACAAGTTCGGCCTTCATTCATCAGAGTTCAGCAGAATGAAGAGTAATCTTATTGAAACATACAAGATTCTGACGGGGATTGACAAGGTAGATGTTGTGAAGATGTTTCCATTAGTGGGGAAATCTCAAACTAGAAGACGTAGTTTCACAATAAGGGAGGGGACATTTAAAACTGTGATATGAAGGCATTTCTTCTCCCAGAGGCTAATGAATATCTGGAATTCTCCACCCCAATGAAAGAGGAGGTATATAGATGTTTGAACTATCGGGGGCATTGAGGCCTATGAGGAATTGGCATGAAAGAGGAGTTGAAACCTCGGTCAGATCAGCCAAGATCCTATTGAATGGTATGGCAGGCTTAAGGGGCTGTTAGTTTTTCTTAATATTTACTGATACTGGTGTAAAACATAACAGGAGTCATTAAAGCTGACCCAATTCTGACTCACCTGTTCTCTTCAATATAAACATTGGGTTTTGATTTGTATTTCACAATGATAATCTGGATGCATGGATACAGTGATCAGGTTACGATGGATTAAATAATTAACAGCCACATAGCCTGGTCACGTTGTCCATGTGATCAGAAAACTTCAATCTTTGAAGCATAATAAAATTTACTTTGTTTTTTAAGAGAAATCTGACAAAATATGTTAGGTAAGCAAGCTAGCATATCTGTCAATCAGATGGCTAGATAGAACTGTGAGGATACCTCAATTCGTTTTATCTGGTGGAGCTTTAGGTTGTGTGTGTTTCATCCCAATGTAGCAAAGTAGATGTACAAATTTTAATTGAAATATTGAACACCGGTTTTGGACATTACAATTATGCTGAATTACAAAATGTCAGCCATGGAATTCAATAGATCAATTTTATTGTGATAGCAATGATGGATCCAGGGTTGACAATAAAAAATCAAACGCTTTGATTCTTCTTTTTCTGCTCCAGTTAATTCAGTCCAGGATGCTCTATGTCGTTATTAACTTATTTCTTAATCAGTTATGCTACCTCCAATGACTTATAGACATGTACTTCCAGGTCCCACTGCTCCTCTGACCATTTAAAATTGTTTATTACTATTTATTTTATATTGTTTCTCTTCTTTCTTCCTACCAAAACAAATCTCTTCATATTTCAGTGTAAAATTTCATCTGCCACTTTCCCATCCTATCTGCTAACCTATCCATTTCTCTTTGAAGGTCTCTAGAATCTTCCTCTTGGTTCACAATAATTCCAAATTATATCATTTGCAAACTTTGAAATTATGCAGCAGTTATTTTAATAGTTTCTGACTGAAATATCAGTAAAGGTAATAAAATTAACCTCCTTGATTTGATTTTTATTATTGTCACATGTACAGTGAAAAGTATTGTATTGTGTGTAAACCAGATAAATCATACCTTACATAAGTATGCCAGGGTAATAAAACAGAATGCAGAATATGGGGTTACAGCTACAGAGAAGGTATAGAGAATGATCAACTCTAATATATGAGATGTGCGTTCATAAGTCTGATAACAGCAGAGAAGAAGCTGCTCTTAAATCTGTTCGTGTATGTTTTCAAATTGTTGTATCTTCTGCTGGGTGGAAGAGAGTATAACTGAGGTGGAAGGGTCTTGGATTATATTGGCTGCTTCCCTGAGGCAGCAGCAAGCGTAGATGGAGTCAATGGAAGGAAGGCTGATTTTTGTCATGGACGGTGCTGCATTCACAACTCTCTGTAATTTCTTGCAGTCTTGGGCAGAACAATTGCTATACCAAGCTGTGATACATCCAGATAGGATGTTTTATATGGGGCATCTATAAAAATTGGTAAGAGTCATTGTGGACATGCTTAATTTCCTTAGCTTACTGAGAAAGTAGAGGCGTTTCTTGACTGTAGGGACGACATGGGTGGACCAGGATAGATTGTTGGTGATATTTATTCCAGGAATTTGAATCTCTTGACCACTTCCACCTCAGCACCATTGACGCAGACAGGGGCATGTCCTCCACTCTGCTTCCTGAAGTTGATGACCAGCTCCTTTATTTTGCTGACATTGAGGGAGAGATTGTCATCTTTACACTATGTCACTAAGCTGTCTATCTCCTTCCTCTACTCTGTCTCATCGTTGTTTGAGATCGACCTGCTACAGTGGTGTCATCAGTAAATTTGTAATTTGTTGAGCAAATTTGCTTTGAAGGATTGTGGAAATAAAGAATTCATTTCAAGTTTCCTGGACATGTCTGGAACGGTTTCTTTAAAATTGAAAGTTCACTGGATATCAGAGTTTATTTTTAGCAAGACTTCCATGATTGATGGTAACTGCATGCTATTGCTGGAGAGATCCTGCTGGGACTGTTTTGAACATTGATTGTCTTGGAAAGGCACTTGTTTTACCTGGTTCAGTTGGGGGAAAGCCTGCTAAGAACCAGCTGAATTGTAAGGAAGCCTGCTAAGAGCAAGTTGATTTGGAGGGACCCTGCCTTTAATAGGTTGAATTGGAGGAAACCTTGCAGTGAACAAGCTGCCCAGCTGATCTCGCCCATTTTTGAATCACATTATTTCCGGGTAAAACATACTTTTTTTTGAATGAATGATTGAATAACATCTCAAAATTGTATTTCTTGAGCAAGTTGTGTCTATAAGACTTTGGAGACAACTGTATATGATTACTGGCTTGACTGCATTTGCCAAAACATTAGAAGAACAGAGTCTAAAACATCCTACACATTATCCATTTGCTTTCATGAATGCTTTGGCCAAAGTGGGTCTCTTTCAGAAAGTCAATCTCTGCAGAAAAATATGTTTTGTGTTTTTCTTCTTGAAGTGTGTGTATGTGTCTGTACAAATGTGTATGTGTTTTCCGGACAGAGGGATAACATTTGTACTCCTACGTTACTGACTGTGTACATTAACCAATTATTACATCTTTATTGAAAAAATTCTGCTTAGACAATAAACCCATAATTGTGTTTATTAGGAAACCTGATAGAAAGATCCTTTATTTGTTTGAAACCTGACATAAATACAATACTTAATTGGCCATCATGGTAAATTCAAAAAGTATTTCTATTTCATGTGGTGATCTATGGAGTAGTGGGGCTAAGGTGACAGTGGATTCCTCCAGCTTTGGTTGTAATATAAAAGAGCGGGCACTAGTAATAGTGCCACATACTAGTAGAGGTGGCAAATACTATAAAATACCAGGAGGGGTCATCTTTAAAAATGTTATTCCAGTGTGGTCTGGATTGGACTCCAACATGAGAGCCAGAAATAAAGAAACATATTCAACCAAGTGAGTTTACCACTTGAAGAGGATTATTGCTTGAAGAAGACATAGACAATCAGTCAGCAACTGAAAGATGGTTATCGACAGAGAGAGCAGCAGCAGCTTTGGAAGCAGTATAAAGGCAGGCTGAGCATTGCAGAAGCAAAATACCATTCAGAAGCTGGTTTGATACTCTGTAATGATAGACGGGGCTAGGATTCAAGATGGTGATGACACAGAGCGACTCTTTGCGAGCTCCCTACTGCACATCTTACTCTCTCATTTCCTACAATCGTTGTGCACTTTTAAACCTTAATTTTAAGTCTGTAAAAGTTACTCACCTTCTTTGCAGCCGTAACTTTGTATTCCTTACTCTGTTCAAGCACCCTATGATCTTCGTATGTTATGATTTGCGCTGCATGCAAAACAAAACTTTTCACTATACTTAGGTACATGTAACTACAATAAATCAAATCAAATTGAAAAGAAGGGAAAACCAGTTACACATAGAAAATACTGAGTCCTCGGTTATCAGGGAAGACTCTGCAAGGACCAACAGAAGTCTGCAGAAAAAGAAAGTTAGAGATCCTAAGAGAAAAGGTAATAACTATGAAAAATGGAATGTAGAACAGAAACGAAAGATGTATAAAAGAGAGATCTGACCTCTCTCAATGAGCATTGCTGTCATCGATATTAGGCTCCTTGAGGAACAGCAAAAAGGCCAGAAAATAAATTCAGACCAAATTACAGAACCAGGATGTCTTCAGAATTTATTTAAGCCGAAAATGAGCAATTTTAAAGAGATCTGGCAGACTTTAGCAGAAGAAGAAAAAGTCAGCACAAGTTCAAGATTTAAAAGGACTACAATATAATTAAATAATCTTGGCAGGAAGATCATATAAAGGCCACAGAGAGAGAACTTTAAATAAAAGCTTGTGTAGAAAATGTACTTGTTTTAGAATGTGATTGGCAGTTAAAGGTCTACTTTACTTGTGAGGAATCAGAGGAACTCCATCTTGGCTGCTGAAGGCAGGAAAACCTTAGAATAAGCAGGTATCCGCAATTATGATCATTAAAATATGTAGAAAAACCCTAAAATAGGCTGGAAAATATTAGACAGCACAGAGGTACTGTATTACAAACAGCCTAACTTAAAAAGCTTGAAATTACCACTGAACATTCACTTAATACAATTTAAAGCTTTATTGAAGAATTTAATAGTCATTCAGTAATACAGAGCTTAAAACGACTGGTAAATGATTGGAATGCTGTACAGAATCTAGCAAGCTGTACAGTAATTCAATTTAAAACAGCATTTGTAAGCTAGAGATTATAATCAATATGGCATTAATACTTTAAAACAGCTTTACAGTAATGAGATTAAGCAGCACATTTGAGAAGAATTAAGAGTCTAATGATGACCGTGAATCCATCATCGATTGTTGAAAAGACCCATCTGGTTCACTAATGTCCTTTAGGGAGGGAAACGGCCATCCTTACCTGGTCTGGCCTACATGTGACTCCAGACCCACAGCAATGTGGTTGACTCTTAACTGCCCTCTGGGCAATTAGGGATGGGCAATAAATGCTGCTTAGCCAGTGACGCCCTCATCCCCTGAATGAATAGGAAAAAAATACTGAGTTGGACGATCATCCATGATAATATTGAATGATGGAGCAGGCTTGAAGGGCTGAATAGGAGATTTCCTGGAAGCATGGCACTCCACAAAGCAGGCTTTAATAAACACATTGAACTCGACCCCATATACATTCCACTATGGAGGAAACCCGGAAGTGAGGCAATCCATCGCAATGGACCCCAGAGTTTAAAAGCCAGGCGGGAAAACACACTGACGCTTTATCAGAGGCTGCACTGAGGATGTTACCAAGCACAGTAACGAAACGTCTGCGGAACAACAAACCAGCTTGGCGAGCCAACCAACCTCAACAATAACCTGCTCACTGATGCTTAGGTTTAGTTCTGCAAGGGCAATAGCTCCTAAGCTCATTACGGCCTTGGTCCAAACATGAAAAAAAATCTGAACTCAGAAGGGAGGTGAGAGTGATTGCCCTTGACATCAGGACAACACTTATCAGAATATGCCATCGAAAAGCTTTAGCAAAACTGAAGTCAATGGGAAGCAGGATAAAAATCCTCCATTAGTTAGAGTCATACCTGTCACAGAGAAAGATGCTTGTGGTTGGTTAAGACTAAGTACATCTCTGCAGAAGTTCCTTAGGGTAATGTCCGAGACTAAACTATCTTCAACTGCTTCATCAATGACTTTTCCTCCATTATAAGTTCAGAAGTGGTGTTTACATTTGTTCAATGTCATTTGTGACTTCGTGATACTGAAGTATTTCATGTCCATATCAGCAAGACCTGGACAACATCTAGGCTAGGACTGATAATTGCCAAGTGGCAAGATTAAACCATGCAAGTGTCAAGCAATGACCTTCTCCAAAAAGAGTTTCTAATTATTTGTCCTTGACATTCAATGGCATTACCGTGTTGAATCTCCTCACTATGAACATCCTGGGGGGGGTTACTATTAGCCAGAAACTAAACTGAACCAGCCATATAAAAATAGTGGTGATAAAAGCAGATCAGAGACTAGAAATTCACCTGGTAAATAACTCCTCCCTTATCTCCCGACAGTCTGTTCACCATTTACCCAGGAGCTTAATAGAATACTGTCCATTTGCCTGCAAGAGTGAAGTTTTAACAACACTCAAAACGATGAAACTATCTAGAACAAAGTAGCCTGCTTGATTGACACTTCCTCACTACCTCTACCACCAATGCACAGTGGCAGCTTTATACACCCTATATAAGATACACTGTAGCAAACCACCAAGCCTCTGGACTGCAGCTTTGAATCTATGATCTCTACCATCTGGAAGGGCAAGGGCAGAAGAGGGATGGGATCCCCACCTCTTGAAAATCTCTATATAAGTTGCACACCATTCTTACTTGGAACTTTATTGTTTTTTTCACTGTTGCTAGATTACAATCATGGAACTCCCTTCCTAACAGCACTGTGGACATAACTACACCGTAGGAACTTCAGCAGTTCAAGATGGTGGCCCAATATCACCTCTGTTTATCTGTGTATGTCATTAAAAGGGACAGGGCAGGTAGAGAGAGTAGTTAATAAAACATACAATATTCTAGGTTTCATTAATAGGGTCAGAAAGTACAAGAGCCGGGAGGTTATGCTGAACTTACATAGAACACTAGACAGACTTCAGCTGGAATATAGTGTTCCATTCTGCGATAACACGGTGTAGAGCTGGATGAACACAGCAGGCCAAGCAGCATCAGAGGAGCAGGAAGGCTGACATTTCAGGCCTAGCCCGCGTACCACTTTTAGGAATGTTCTGAATGTATTGGAGAGAGTGCAAAAGAGGTTCTTGAGAATGGGCCAAGGATGAGAAACTTCATTTTTGAGGATAGATTGGAGAGGTTATGACTGCTTTTGTTGGAGAGAAGAAGGTAACAGGAGATTTGATACTTGTCAAAATCTTGAGAGGTCTGCCCTGTGTAGATAGGGAGAAAGCATTCCCAGTTGTAAGACAATTGAGAACCAGCGTGAAGCAGATGTGAGGTAAAAAACTTTTTCCAAAAGGCATGCATTTAGAGTCTGAAATGGATTGCCTGAAAGTTTGGTGGAGGCAGGTTCAACTGATGTATTCAAAAGGGCATTATTTAAATACAATGTGTGAGGTTATGGCAAAAATCAGGAGATTAGCACGAATTGAAAATGCTCAGAGATCTGGTGTAGACACTACAGGCTGAACAGCCTCCTTCTGAATCACAACAATTCTGTGATCAAGCGAACATTTAGGTGGACAACAAATCCATATCCCATGAAAGAGTATAAAAAAAAACCAATACTTATAAATGAGATGGACCATGGGGTGGACGAACAAGATGTGGGTGGGCAGCAGATTCTTTCTACATTACTTACACAATCACTACAAGTTATTGTGGTCAGAAGCAACAGCTGTGCTCAGAATTACTAGCTTCAGGAAACCCGTGAAATGATGATTTGTTTTGCTGTGCAACATTTACAAAAGTAAACAGGAGTTGGACTATTTAGCGACTGTTTGCTACGACAAATGAAATAGGATGGGGAAAGTACTAACTGGTCATGGAATTGCACTTCACATTGTAGCTTATTATTACTGAACGAACATCCAGCCTTTTAACTTTTGTGATCAATACTTTTATGTTTTCTGGTCTGGCTTTGATGTCACACTGTGCTGGTATCTAGTTTGTTACATGTGCTTAAAGGAGCACTAGGCACACAAATAATTCTGTCCTGTTTTCTTCATTTTTAGTTGACCTTCATCGATACGTGACACATTTTCAGTGGGACATGGCTAAATATCCTATAAAACAGTCACTACAAAATCTAACAGAAGTTATTACTAAGGTGAGATTTGATGTTGATTAAAAAATGTCACCAAAACTTTAATAAAATAAATGTATAAATAAATGCATGAATCAAACCTTTTTACTCATATATTGTTGGAATAGAATAGTCTTGCCTAAAGCATGACTTTCCTTTTCCTATTCCTTGCTTCTTGATGCTGTGATTTTTTTCTGGTAATGTTTTGAATGTTAACATTTATCGTTACAAGTTAGAGGGAGTAAAGTTCATCTTTGAAAGAGAAGCAAAGAGCAGTTCGTCATTCCAATATATTACCTTGCTCGATTTTCTTCTTCATTGACTTCAGTGGGACGAACGATCAGGTGGGATGTTTAATGGATGACAATCCATTACCATCTGTTTTGTGCACTAAAGTTAAATGTTACCCCAAGTTTGTAAACACTTGTAGTTGATAATGCGTATACCAACAATTTGAATTATGATGTAACTGAAGGCTTTGGGAGGCTGGCACTATGAAGTAAAGACATTCTTTTTCCATCTTTGAGCTCCCACATTTTTCAGTCTCCAGCCCACTCCATGGCCAGCTACGCTTTAAGTTTTAAAAAAAAAACTTTCATAAACTTCTTTTTTCACTTTTCCACTTCTTTGTAAACTTTCCTGTAATTTGCACATCTTCATTTGTCTGGTCTCAGTTCCTCCTGCCTGCAGTATTCCATTCCAGCCACCAAACCTCCCATTCAAGCTTCTTACCTGTTCGTATTCTTTGTTACTGCTGCTCTTCTTCATTGTATATGAATTGCTAAGTGCCATTTTCTGCTCTCGGATCAAACCTAGTCATTAATTTGTGGTTTAGAGCCTTTTACCTTCACTCAGGTACATTTTTAAAATTTTTTATTTGTGGCCATGTAGCTTCCTAACAGTTAACTAGGAAAAATCTTCTTGATGTTAATAGCCAGAAAAAGCAAAAGACGTTTCAGTATCCAGCCTAGTGGCCCACATTAGTTT
Organism: Rhincodon typus; assembly: GCF_021869965.1. Classification (NCBI taxonomy): domain Eukaryota; kingdom Metazoa; phylum Chordata; class Chondrichthyes; order Orectolobiformes; family Rhincodontidae; genus Rhincodon; species Rhincodon typus. Next base: position 104,805,181 of record NC_063336.1, read on the forward strand.
CTCAAAGGATTTCTACCTGACCAACTTCCTTCCTGCCTCTGCCTCTGCCTCATTTTCACTCACATCCAGGCTCCACTGTAAAGCCAGGGATGGCTTAAAGCTGCAGAAATGTGGCAACAGAGATAGATTCATGAAAGGGATGTTCATGTTTGTCCAATCATTTATTGATTCACTTGTGTACCTACTGTCCTACCTATTGTGTGTATTTATTGCTTAGCTAGTGGTTTGTGCTGAATCCATTAATTCATTGGTAACTCCTGTTCCTTTCATGCGTTTTATGTTGCTATGTTCATAGATTCATCAATTCAATTATTAAGAACCCACTTTTCCCTTGAATTAGAGATAGTAGGAACTGCAGATGCTGGAGAATCCGAGACAACAAGGTGCAGGGCTGGATGAACACAGCAGGCCAAGCAGCAACTTACTGTTTTTTTGCTGCATGAAGTCATTAATAATTGTGGTTCTTCATAATTGTGTTAATTTTCAGGTATCTGCTGAGCAAATAATTTGTTGACTCAGTGATGAACAGGTTTTATTACAGTTTTCCCTGTGATCCTCTGCTCATTAATAATCTCCTGGCTATGCCTGTGTTGTGTGTCTTAAATTGCATTTACCTTCTACAACTATGTCATGTCAAACAAAACCAATTACATGCATTTTTGCAATTTAAACTCTCAAGTTTATTATGTTCATGTTTAATCTCCATGTTATTGTGTCAGCTTCTGTTCTGCAGTACTTTAGCTTATACAACCATTGAATTCTTTGGAAACATTAAGATAAGACTTATCAGTATTGTACAGGTCTTAACTCTCCTTTCAGAGATATCACAATTTATTGATGCTTATCTCTAAAGACTTGTTTGATGTTTAAGATGTTTGATATCACACCTTGATATTAGTCTCCCAATATCATGTACCTTCTTTGATGCAGAAGCTAGTTTAGTAGCTTGCTTTATGAATAGCATTCTGAAGCTATGAATTAGGAAATGCACAATATCCCCTTTCCGTTTAATTTCTTCTGTCTTCCCAGTAGAGAAGTGTCTTCCCTCTGCTTTGTATTTGCTCACAATCTCACTGTGAGTGAATTTATAGGTACAAACATAGGTCACTTTGTTGTATTGGTATTTTCCTGGCAACTTTAAATAGTGACAGAAGTGTTTGTGCAAGTGAACAGAGCTAAATTCAATTAAAGAATGATCCTTGCAACACAAACCCATGGGCAAGGTTTTCCCCTTTCAGAGGTGGAAAATTGGCCTGAAAGAGAAACTCTGCCCTTCTAAGCACCTCAGCAATTACATAGTAGGGCTGAATATTGATTGGGGACTTTCTTGACTTGCCAGCAACTAAAGTGGTCAATTAAAGGCCACTTTACGGCCTCAATTCACCACTTTCCTGATCCCTGGCAGGCAAGAAGGCTACGTAATTTCCTGACGAGGACCTGCCTGGATGAGTGGCCTTCAATTGCCCCAGTCTGAGAACAGTCAGAGATGTGTATGACAGGCACAGAGATGGTCTCTGAAAGTGATAGCCCTGTCCTTGCCTTGAAACCCTTGACCACCCCTCCCCAAGACCGCAAGAAGAAAAAGAATCCAGGCCATCTCACCATTTGATCTTCTGAAAACTAGGCCTCGACCGGTGAACTTGTTGATCTCTGATTGGGCAGTGTTCAAACCTATGATGCGGCAAGATACTTATCTTTATTTGTCTGTCAGTCATCTAATGTGCTGTCATGGTACTCCCCCTGTCCCCAAAAACACACAGAAAATATGTGGGGAGATTCTGCCTTGTGTCTTGGTAGCTGATGGAAGAGTTCAGTTTGGCTGTGAAATTGGCCCCAGTTCAAACACTAATTTTCAGTGTAATGTGTACATGAATAATGGCTGCTATTATGATTATTAGTTAAAAACAAAAATCTTGCAATTGTTTGCATGTTGGGGCCAAAGCAGATGAATGGCAGTGTAGCTTGGCACTGTATTGCTGCACTCCTACTGCCATTCCAATCATCCTCATCACTACATTCCCTCTTCACTTATCTGCTGCAGTTTTGGCCGTTTGTAGCCTACTTTTAGCTGCATTTCAATAGTCATAAGCAACGTATAAAAATTCTTACGGAATGTACCCAGGATAACTGGGAACAGGTCACCAGAATGGTGATGGTGTGTCTCATATATTTTGACAGATATGGACTTACTATACATTCCTTTCCAAAGAGGCGTACCTCTTTGCATTCTAAAATGGCTATTACTCGTCTAATTCTTTTATAAAGATAAATATTACATTAGAAAATATCAAACATGAAATATTTGACATTAATAGAATCATTAAGAACAAAATAACTGTTCCCTGTGTTTCTTATTTTCAGCAAATCTCACAGATTGACACTGATTTAAAGTCTCGTGCAATGACCTATAACAACACCAAGGGAAATCTCCAAAATCTGGAAAGAAAAGCCGTGTATGTAAACTGGGATCTTTACTCAATGAACCTATGCATGTTGGAAAGTTACAAATTCAAATGTTTGGAAAATGCACAATTCATGTCTTGCTATTGAGATTTGCGAAAAGCAATGTACTATATGTAGTACAGATACCAAAAAGTAGTGGAAGTTGGTACAATTACAACATTTAAAAGGCATCTGGATGGGTTTAGAAAGATATGGGCCAAATGTTGGCAAATGGAACTAGATTAATTTAGGATATCTAGTCGGCATGGACGAGTTGGACCAAAGTAGTTGCTTCTGTACTGTACAATGTATGACTCAATGACTCAGTACTGACATTTATTTTATTTCTACCAATTATGACTGATGTGTAGGCATTATAGGATTATTTTTCAACTTGTTTGGAGACCTGAACCTAAAAAGGAAATCAGGCAGAGTCTATAAAATTCAGCTAATTCAATAATGCAAGTTTCAGCGCATTATTGTCATTTCCTTGGCCTCCTACCCCCACCCCGTCAAAGTCGAAAACTAACCCATGTTATTGCGTTATCATCTAAAGCTACTGAGATCCTTTTAAAATGAGAGTTCCTAAGCTTGGACAATCAATAATGCACCAAAAAAAGACAAACTATTAAGTAAAGAAATTGAAGAACTGCAGAGCTTGGAAATCAGAAACAAAAACAGAACTTGCTGGTAAAACTCTGTGGGTTTGGCGGTATCTGTGGAGAGAAAGCAGAGTGAATGTTTTGAGTCCAGTGTCCTTTCTACAGAAATTCTGAAGTAGGGATCACTGGACCTGAAATGTTAACTCTGCTTTCTCTCTACAGATGCTGCCAGGAGAAGTGAGTTTTCCCATCAATTTCTGCTTTTGCTACAAAATATTAAGTGTTGCTGTAGAATGGATTTTCTTTTTGAAATTAACTAATGTGGAATATTAGCCCAATTTTTTTTAATAAAAAAATTGGTTGGAGATGTATTTTGATACTTAATTGAACATTTTGTTTGTGTCTAGATTTTTCATCCATCTGTCAGCTTTAAAATGTGACCGATTTTTTGTAGTACGCATTCTAATCCATAAGTTTGAACGTTCTAAGTAACTTAAATGGGTTTTTTTTAATGAACGTAAGGACAATTAACCTACATTCTGAGCTCAGAGCTAAACCCAGAAATAGTATATAGTTATTTACGTTTTTAGATGCAGGAATTTATTAGGTATCTGTTTGTAATATAACATTTTAAACATAAATAAAATATATAAAGAACATCACAAAGAACAAATCCATGAGGCATCAATAATGCAACAAAAATAGATTTGACAGAGAAAAGGAAATCTGTTGATGTAGAATGTGTTTGTTAAGATTAATTACTGTGGAATAGCAGATTTTTAATTAATGGTTTGGAGAAGCTTTGTCTTCGGTAATATCTTAAATTTTTGGGATAGAAATCCATCTCTGGCTGTGATACAAAATAGGCAAAATTGAGACAGTAACCCATTAGACATAATGCCTGACACTCAGTTCCATTGCAATTAACAGAACTAACTATAAGGTACTGCACAGAACAGGTGGCTGAACTGCCAGGCAAGTTTCAACACCTTATTGGTTTACACGAGTCTGGGTTATTTTAGAGGCAGTGGGCATTGGGTGGAATGTGTTACTTACTAACGTGAAACAGTTACAAGGGGCCAAATGCTCCATAACTTATACATTCTTAAACTATAATGGGAAGTGAAAGGATCCAGTTGTGTCTGCAAAAGCCAGGAGATTGAGTTTCCCAATATGGTGCTGAGTTTTAACTCCGCACTATATGACTTATCTCCTTAAGAGTTTCCCTGCCAGAGTCAAGCTTAGTTTCCAATCAGGTGGTTTACAGTGCAGACTCCTGGTCTGGCGAGAGTTGGGTTCAGATGCCCAAGTAGGGCATGATTCTCAAGCCATGATAGTGGGGCTGTGCTCTGATGGCTGGGGAGATTCAGAGAGCTGGGAGGAAGCTATTCTGTTTCTTGTGACCTGCAATAAGAGGTGTGAAGGCACCTGCCTTCTCACAGAGACTGTCCTCGTGTCTGTAGCAGTGACTGGTCTTGCGGCCCAGGAAACGCAGCTGCAATTCTCCAAAGTGTATTAATATATTTAAAAAGCTAACTGACATCCTGGGGTTAAAATTGTTTCAGAGATAGTAGGAACTGCAGATGCTGGACAATCTGAGATAACGTGTAGAGCTGGATGAACACAGAAGGCCAAGCAGCATCAGAGGAGCAGGAAAGCTGATGTTTCAGGTCGAGACCCTTCTTCATTTTTCTGAATAAGGGTCCAGACCGGAAATGTCAGCTTTCCTGCTCCTCTGATACTGCTTGGCCTGCTGTGTTCATCCAGTTCTACACCTTGTTATCTCAGACATCCTGGGGATACTTTGGCTGTCCACCTCCGACCTGCCTCAGTAAAATTCAGAGGTTAACAGATTGACCTTGACTTCCCAATACATTCCCTGGTCATGTAACCTCCCACTTACTTATCCATATTAAACCTCCCTCTGTGTGGTAGTAATCACATCTATAATGTAGTCAGTTAAGTACTTAAGAGAAACTTTTTATTGTACTAAGGAAAATAAATACTCATTTTCACCTTTCCTCTGTAATTCTTTGGTAGGGTATTTTTTTCACTTGCACTAATTACCAGAACCTTATTGAAAATTGCAATTCCAGCAGGAGTCACTGGCTAGTGATTCCAGCAGCAGGGCAACTTTGCTGTTCTAAACACAGGAACAATCTGGTAAAATTAGTCATTGCCAGTCACAGAAAGCAGGCTGAGAACAAAATTCTGAGTGAAGCAATGTCAACAGACAATAATATCTGGGTTGGTGTAAAATGGGCTGTTGATTGTTTATTCACGTATTTTACATAACATGCATTGAACACACTTATAAAGCCTCTACTACTGCTGGACAAAAATGAATAAACTCAACAGATAAACTGGAAGATGGATAGAGGAGAAGATAGGTGGAGAGGAGACAGACAGGTCGAAGAGGCGGGGATGGAGCCAGTAAAGGTGAGTGTAGGTGGGGAGTTAGGGAGGAGATAGGTCAGTCCAGGGAGGACGGACAGGTCAAGGGGGTGGGATGAGGTTAGTAGGTAGGAGATGGGGGTGGGGCTTGAGGTGGGAGGAGGGAATAGGTGGGAGGAAGGACAGGCTAGGGAGGCGGGGACGAGCTGGGCTGGTTTTGGGATGCGATCGGGGGAGGGGACATTTTGAAGCTTGGGAAGTCCACATTGATACCATTGGGCTGCAGGGTTCCCAAGCGGAATATGAGTTGCTGTTCCTGCAACCTTCGGGTGGCATCGTTGTGGCACTGCAGGAGGCCCAGGATGGACATGTCGTCTGAGGAATGGGAGGGGGAGTTGAAATGGTTTGCGACTGGGAGGTGCAGTTGTTTAGTGCGAACCGAGTGTAGGTGTTCTGCAAGGCAGTCCCCAAACCCCCGCTTGGTTTCCCCGATGTAGAGGAGGCCACAACGGGTACAGGGGATGCAGTATACCACATTAGCAGATGTGCAGGTGAACATCTGCTTGATGTGGAAAGTCTTCTTGGGGCCTAGAATGGGGGTGAGGGGGGAGGTGTAGGGGCAGGTGTAGCACTTCCTTCGGTTGCAGGGAGAAGTGCCGGGTGTGGTGGGGCTGGAGGGGAGTGTGGAGCAGAAGAGGGAGCCACGGAGAGAGTGGTCCCTCCGGAAAGCAGCTAAGAGTGGAGAGGGAAAAATGTCTTAGGTGGTGGGGTCGGATTGCAGATGGCGGAAGTGTCGGAGGATGATGCATTGGATCTGGAGGTTGGTGGGGTGGTACGTGAGGACGAAGGGGATTCTGCTTTGGAGTTCGTCCTCACGCCGCCTACCCCGCCCTCACCTGGTCCTCACGTACACCAAAACAGAATCCCCCTCGTCCTCACGTAACCAAAAAAGAATCCCCCTCGTCCTCACCGACCACCCCACCAATCTCCGGATCCAATGCATCATCCTCCGACACTTCTGCCATCTGCAATCCGACCCCACCACCAAAGACATTTTTCCCTCCCCACTCTTATCTGCTTTCTGGAGGGACCACTCTCTCCGTGACTCCCTCGTCCGCTCCACACTCCCCTCCAGCCCCACCACACCCGGCACTTTTCCCTGCAACCGCAAAAAGTGCTACACCTGCCCCTACACCTCTCCCCTCACCCCCATCCCAGGCCCCAAGAAGACTTTCCACATCAAGCAGATGTTCACCTGCGCATCTGCTAATGTGGTATACTGCATCCGCTGTTCCTGTTGTGGCCTCCTCTACATCGGGGAAACCAAGCGGAGGCTTGGGACCGCTTTGCAGAACACCTACGCTCTGTTCTCACTAAACAACTGTACCTCCCAGTCGCAAACCATTTCAACTCCCCCTCCCATTCCTCAGACGACATGTCCATCCTGGGCCTCCTGCAATGCCACAACGATGCCACCCGAAGGTTGCAGGAACAGCAACTCATATTTCGCTTGGGAACCCTGCGGCCCAATGGTATCAATATGGACTTCATAAGCTTCAAAATCTCCCCTCCCCCTACCGCATCCCAAAACCAGCCCAGCTTGTCCCCGCCTCCCTAGCCTGTCCTTCCTCCCACCTATCCCCTCCTCCCACCTCAAGCCCCACCCCCATCTCCTACCTACTAACCTCATCCCGCCCCCTTGACCTGTCCGACCTCCCTGGACTGACCTATCTCCTCCCTAACTCCCCACCTACACTCATCTTTACTGGCTCTATCCCCACCTCTTTGACCTGTCTCCTCTCCACCTATCTTCTCCTCTATCCATCTTCTATCCGCCTCCCACTCTCTCCCTATTTATTTCAGAACCCCCTTCCCCTCCCCCATTTCTGAAGAAGGGTCCAGGCCCGAAACGTCAGCCTTCCTGCTCCTCTGATGCTGCTTGGCCTGCTGTGTTCATCCAGCCCTACACCTTGTTATCTCAGATTCTCCAGCATCTGCAGTTCCTACTATCTCAGATAAACTGGAACCTCTTTTTGTTTGTGTAGCTCCAGTCTTCACTAGATAACAGGGAACCATTTTCTTTTATAGTCATTCTTGAAGTATGAACATTGCTGGCACGGCCTATATGAATTAGAATCATAGAATGTCCATCCCTGATTGCTTTTGAGAAGGTCGTGCTGAGCATTGCTGGAGTCTTTGTCATGAGATACACCCATAGTACAACCCTGCAACAGTGAGGAAGCAGCAACACATTTTGAAGTCAGGATATTCTGTCACTTGGAGGGGGACTTGTAGGTGGTTTGCATCTTTTGCCCTTTGTTCTTCTGGGTGGTAGAGGTCATGTGTTTAGAAACTGCTGAAAAGGAAGCCTTGGTGAGTTGCTGCAATGCATTATCTGTATGGTACTCACTGCTGCCACTGTTCAGCAGTGGTAGAGGAATGAATTTTTAAGGAGTTGGATGGGGTATTGATCAAACGGCCTGTTTTTCTTTCCTGGATGGTGTTAAACATATAGTGTTTTGCTGGAGATGCACTGATTAAGGGAAGTGGAAAGTACTTCTTCACACTCCTGACTGTGCCTTGTACAAAGCAGAACAAGTTTTGGGAAGTCAGGAAGTGAGTTATCACTGCAAAATTCCTGTATTCTGACCTGCTGCTATAACAACAGTTATTTCTATAACTGGTGCAATTATGTTTTTGATCATTGGATTCCCCCCCACCATGATGATTGTGGTTTCAATGATGATAATGCTCTTAAATGGCATGGACAGATGATTAGTTTATCTCTTGTTGGAGATGGTCATTGCCTGACATATGTGAAATGCACATGATAGCGCTACGTAGTCTGAGTCTGGATATTATCCACATCTGCATATAATGCAGGCTGCTTCAGTATTTTAGAGGTCACAAATGGTACTAAACCCTGTCCAATCATCAGTCAACATCTCACTTCTGATGTCTGTGTGTGAGGTATGACTCCAATGAGTGGTGAGTATTCCCCCCTACCCAGTTCCCATTAACTTCAGTGTTTTAGGCCTCCCACATATCAGACTCTGTTAAATACTGCCTTTGTTTCAAGGGCAGTCACTCTCACCATACCTCTGGAATTAGCTTTTTGTTGTCCGTGTTTCGACTAACGTTGAAATGAGTTTTGGAGCTATAAGGCTCTGGTGAAGCTCATATTGAGCATTGGTGAGCAGATGGTTGCTGAGTAAGATCTGCTTGATTGCGATAGCGTCCATCACTTTGACGATTGAGAATAAGCTGGTGGGGCAGTTTCAGTAATAAGAGATTTGTTTTGCTGTTGTGGACAGGACATGCTTGGGCAATTCTCCCTATTGTCAGGTTGGTGCATCTGTGGTAGATGCACTGGAACAGCTTGACTGTGAGCATTTTGAGTTCTGGAGTACAAGTCTTCAATACTACAGAGCTGTTCTCAGAGCCTAGAGTCTTTGCTGTATCCAATGCTTTCAACCACAGAGAGTGAATCAAATTGGCCATAGGCTGCATTTGTGATGCTGGGGACCTTGGGAGGAGGCTGAGATGGATCATCCATTTGCTGTTTCTGCCAAAGATGATTACAGATGCTTTTGGAACATTAGGCGTAGAGCAGGAGTCGACCATTTTACCTATTCAGCCTGCTGTACCATACAGCCAGATATCCCTTGATATCTTTAATATCTAGAAATCTATCGAGCTCTGTTTTGAATGTACTCCAAGACTAAGCCTCCATAGTGGCCTGGGGTAGAGATTTCTGAGATTCACTGCTCTCTGAATGAGCCTCATGGAAACCCAGTTTTAAATTGTGATTTTAGTTCTGAACCTATCCCATTTATCAAGGTAGTACTGCCACACAACATGATAGTAGGGGTCTTAGACTAGCTTTGTCTCTCCAAGAAATGTGCAGTGGTCACTCCACCAATACTGTTGCAGACAGATGTCCCTGCAACAAGAAGATTGGGATTACAGGGCCAAGGAGAAATTCCCCTCTTGTTGGTTCTTTCACCATTAGTCACAGTCACAGTCTGGTAGGATTTTTTCTGAAGAAGGGTCTAGGCCCGAAACGTCAGCTTTCCTGCTCTTCTGATGCTGCTTGGCCTGCTGTGTTCATCCAGCTCTACACCTTGTTACTTCACTAAGCTCAGTCAGTTTTGATGCTCCTGATCCACTCTTTATGATAGACAAGTCACCTTCCAGAGTACATCCTGCCTCCATGCTACCCTCGGTGCCTCTTCTAAGTACTGTTCAACATGGATTCATCAACTGAGGAAGGATGGTAGGAGGTAATCTACAGGAGATTCCTTTGCCCATGTGTGACATTATGCTATAACACTTCTCAAGGTCTGGAATAAATGTTGAAAGCTTCCAGGCCATTCCCTCCTTTATGTCACTTGTATTGGCATGCTTTGTCAGTCTGCCCTGAAGGTGGGACAATCCTGTGCATACGGATGGTGATGGAAGAGCTTAGGACATTGGCTGTGACGCATAATTAGGCAGGTACAGGTATGTCTGTGACCTGACTAGTCTATGGGAGAGCTTTCTCAATGTTGGCACAAGCCCCCAAATGTGACTGAGAAGAACTTTGTAGGAGCAACTGGGAAGGGTGTGCTGTAGTCATTTTGGATACCTAAGCCAATGTTGGGCTGTACATCCAGTTTTATTGTTATTTGTCTTTTTGGTAGCAGTTTGATAAAATTGAGTGTTGCTTGCTAGTTTCAGAAGGCTGTAATGATTGACTTTCATTGCTAAGTCCTATGTAGGCAGGACTGGTAAAGAACATAGAATTATTTCTCTGAAGGACAGAGTGAAACTGGTGGGTTTATATGATAATCTGGTAGTATCATGATCACTATTGGTAAAACTAGAATTTTATTCCGGCATTATTAACTAAATAAACTTAAATTCCCCAGCTGCCATTGTGATATTTGAATTCAAAGAACTGCTGGAAATCTGAAACAAAAACAGAACTTGCTGGTGAAACTCAGCAGGTCTGGCAGCATCTTCACCGGACTCAAAGTATCAATTCTGCTTTCTCTGCACAGATGCTGCTGGACCTGCTGAGTTTCACCAGCAATTGCTGTTTTGTTCGATATTTGAACTCATGTCTCAAAAGCATTTATCCCCAGTAATATTACCATCAAGCTAACATTCTCTGGAATTACACACTGAGAACTAATATTTTCTTGAGACAGAATTGTGATCACGTTGTAGCATGCAATGATGCTTGCACAAAGATGATTAAAAAAAACACAAATAATTTAAAAATGCATTACATAGTTCAAGATTTAGTTTTTATACCAATAGGAATAAAATTGGTGATGAAGAATTTTGACTACAAATGACTGTTTTATTAAAACATGACAAATATTATTGCTTTACAAAGGTCCATACCAAATTTTTAAAAGCATCTTAACAAAGAGGAGCAACATATTATTTAGGAGCGAAGGCTGCATTAGTTAAGAGGCTCCAAGACAGCAAGAAGTAATAAATCAAATGATATTTTCCAATTAAAAAAAGTTTATACCTTTAAGATACATCATAGTGGTCCTTATACAAGCTCATTTTTATTACCACTCTCAACGTAACTGCAGTATGTGAATTATTTCATTAGGTATCAACATAAGTTGCGCATTGCACTATATTTGAAGTTATTGAACAACAGTTCAAACAAGTTACCTTACGCATGCTTCATTCTCAATTTTGTGTTTAATAACTCAAAAAGGTATTGTTTACATGGTCTTCAAGAAAGTCATGGCTCTTTCTGGATGCATCACATCTTGGTATACTAACTGCTTTGCCCAAGAGATTACAGAGAATTGTGAATGCAGACCAGCCCATTGTGCAAACCAGCCTTCCATCCACTGATTTCATCTATACTTCCCGCTGCCTCGAGAAAGCAGCCAACAGAATCAAAGACCCCTCCCACCCTGGGTATACTCTCTTCCACCCTCTTCCATGAGGCAAAAGATACAAAAATTTGCAAACGTGCACCAACAGACTCAAGAACAGCTCCTCCTCTGCTGTTATCAGACTTTTGAACTGACCTCTCAAATATTAAAGTTGATCTTTCTGAGCACTTCTTTGTAGCTGTAACACTATATTCTACATTCTGAGATAACAAGGTGTAGAGATGGATGAACACAGCAGGCCAAGCAGCATCAGAGGAGCAGGAAAGCTGATGTTTCGGGTCTAGACCCTTCTCCAGAAATGGGGGAGGGGTAGGGGATTCTGAAATAGATAGGGAGAAAGGGGGAGTCGGATAGAACATGGATAAAGGAGAAGATAGGTGGAGAAGAGACAGACAGTTCAAGGAGGCAGGGTTGGAGCCAGTAAAGGTGAGTGTAGGTGGGGAGTTAGGGAGGGGACAGGTCGGTCCAGGGAGGATGGACAGGTCAAGGAGGCGGGATGAGGCTAGTAGGTAGGAGGTCGGGGTGGGGCTTGAGGTGGGAGGAGTGGATAGGTGGGAGGACAGGTTAGGGAGGCGGGTATGAGCTGGGCTGGTTTTGGGAAGCGGTCGGGGGAGGGGAGATTTTGAAGCTTGTGAAGTCCACATTGATACCATTGGGCTGCCGGGTTCCCAAGCGGAATTTGAGTTGCTGTTCCTGCAACCTTCGGGTGGCATTGTTGTGGCATTGCAGGAGGCCCAGGATGGACATGTCGTCCAAGGAGTGGGAGAGGGCGTTGAAATGGTTTGCGACTGGGAGGTGCAGTTGTTTGTTGCAAACCGAGCGTAGGTGTTCCACAAAGTGGTCCCCAAGCCTCCGCTTGGTTTCCCTGATGTAGAGGAGGCCACAAGAGGAACAGCGGATACAGTATACTGCATTAGCAGATGTGCAGGTGAACATCTGTTTGATGTGGAAGGTCTTCTTAGGGCCTGGGATGGGGGTGAGGGGGGAGGTGTAGGGGCAGGTGTAGCACTTTCTGCGATTGCAGGGAAAAGTGCCAGGTGTGGTGGGGCTGGAGGGGAGTGTGGAGCAGACAAGGGAGTCACGGAGAGAGTGGTCCCTCTGGAAAGCAGATAAGGGTGGGGAGGGAAAAATGTCTTTGGTGGCGGGGTCAGATTTCAGATGGCAGAAGTATCAGAGGATGATGTGTTGGATCCGGAGGTTGGTGGGGTGGTACGTGAGGACGAGGGGGATTCTGTTTTGGTTGTTAGGGATGAGTTGTGGGAAATGCGAGAGACACGGTCGAGGGCGTTTTCGACCACCGTGGAGGGGATGTTGCAGTCCTTGAAAAACCAGGACATCTGGGATGTCCGGGAGCGGAATGCCTCATCTCAGGAGCAGATGTGGCGGAGGCGAAGGAATTGGGAATAGGGGATGGCCTTTTTGCAGGAAGGTGGGTGAAAGGAGGTGTACTCTAGGTAGCTGTGGGAGTCAGTAGGCTTGAAATGGATATCGGTTTCCAGGTGGTTGCCAGAGATGGAAACAGAGTGGTCCAGGAAGGAGAGAGAGGTATCGGAGATGGTCCAGGTGAACTTAAGGTTGGGGTGGAAGGTGTTAGTGAAGTTTATGAACTGTTCGAGCTCCTTGTGGGAGCACGAGGCAGCGCCGATACAGTTGTTGATGTAACGGAGGAAGAGGTGGGGGATAGGGCCAGTGTAGCTTCGGAAGAGGGACTGTTCCACATATCCTACATTCTGTTCTATTACCCTGATGTAGTAATGTATGGTTTGATTTGTCTGGGTAGCATGCAAAACAATACTTTTCCCTGTATTTCAGTACGTAACAGTAATAAAATAAAAACCAAGAAGGTTAATTATTACATTTACTGATATTTCAGTCATATACTATTAAAATAACTGCTATAAAATACAAATTTTCTTCTATTTAGTAAGTGTCTGAGCAAAGCTACCTGCTTTTATTTGGAAAGAATTTCATCCAACCCAATGTAGCTTTGCTTAATTTAGATTAACTGGTTAGGAACTCCATTAACTCCTCTAAACAAGCTATTTCACAGTTAAACATTGTCCTGAGGGTCAGAAGGAGATGAGATTCCATTTGAGTTGAATTAGTTTACTTAGCAGAACCCAGTTACTCTCTGACACGAGCTAAATTATACAGTATGTATATTTAATTCAAATGAATGTCATCCCATTTCACTTTAGAAAGAGTATAACTTTGCAGCATATTAAAGTTCACTGCAAGTAACACAACAGTAGCCAGTTTGAGTGTGCAAGATCTTGCACTTCAATATTTTAATCGATGAAAACAAAATTGAGTTATTTTTAAGGAGGGAATATTTAAACATGTTCTGAAAAACAGTTGTTTAAATCATAACATAATTAATAGTGTGGTTCATTGTTATTGAATTTTTATGGCTACTGAATTGAGAATTAAAGTTCTGACTACCTTTGATGATAGAAAGCAAGTACAAGGACCCTCTTGTGATGCAGTGGTAGTGTCCCTGCTCCTGGACTGAGAGACCTGGGTTCAAGTCCGACCTGCTCCAGAGGTGTGTTATAACATCTCTGAACAGGTTGATTAGAAAAATAGGTTTTAATAAAAAAGAAAGCAATTGCAATTATCCACTGGGAAGTGGTTTGTTTAATAGCCTAGATTTTGCTTTGATCGTGACAGTGAAACGGTTAAAATTTATCATCATTACTCCAGTGAAATTGACGGCAAATTTGGGAGTCTGCACATATGTGAAAGTAAGCCAAAATCCAGAAGTCACTTTCAATGAGTTTATGCACTTCAATAGGGTGCACTGTAGAAGTTCCTGCAGACTGTGATCTCCATTACACTCAACACTTATGAAAACCTACACTCCTATGCTATTGTTAACACTGTAAAAATCCTTCAAAATGTCACACATTGCTGAGTGAGGTGTAACTAGGCTTTTAACAATTTTAATTCCATAATTACTACGAAATACCCTCACTAGCCGTAAAAGCTAATTTATATTTGAAAAAGTTATACATTTCCATAATAAAAAAATCCATTTTAAAAAACATGAAGCTGCTCTTTTTTGCAAAATATTATTTGTATGTGGATCAGAATGGAAGCTAAATTAAAGATGAACATAATTTATTTCACAGTCTGTAAATGTAAATAAAAAGTGAAGGATTTCGGTGTTTTAACTTCCTGGCTTGCTGTGTATGAATAGACCTTGATGTGATTGACTGTTAAGCTTGCTTGCTGATATCATAACTGCTGCACAACAAGGCACCCCCTTGAACTGGTTCTGGATTTTGATCTCAATTAAGCTACAGCACCAAGATAACTAGATCTTTGTGGCAGCTTCTTTCAGAATCAGTGGTGAGGCACTTGCTTCATTGTCAACTGCAAAATGGTATATTATTTTCTAACAGTGATTGGTAGAGGTTGTATTAATGAAATTATTTCAAATGTTTAAAACAGTTAGTTTGTTAAAGTTTGATTTTGTGTATTTTTGTGGTTGGTTGGCTCGGCGAGGGGTTTTGTTGTTCCAGAGACTTTTTATTACCCTGCTGGGTAACATCATGAGTGCAGCCTCCGATGAAGCGCCGTTGTGTTTTCCCACCTGTTATTTAAACTCTGGTGTCTGTTGAGGTACCTCCCTTCAGGTTTTCCTTTGCAGTAGAGTATATATAGAGTATAGCTCTGTGTTTGTTGATGGCCTTCTTAGTGGACAACCAGGCCTCTAGGAATTCCCGTGCTTCTCTCTGCTTGGCCTGTCCCAGGATCCTGGTGTTGTCCCAATCAAACTGGTGGTTTTCCTTATCCATGTGGATGGAGATGAGTGAGTATTGGTCGTGTCTTTTTGTTGCTAGTTGATGTTCATGTGCTCTTATGGATAAGTTTCTTCCTATCTGTCCAATGTAATGTTTGTTACAATCTTTGCAGGGAATCTTGTATGTTATGTTGGTCCTGTCCATAGTGGGTAATGGGTCTTTGGTTGCAGTTGGCATAGAGTTGATGTGGGTTTGTGTGCTACTCTGATGCCCAGTGGTTGTAGGAATCTTGTGGTCAGTTCAGATGTGCTCTTGATGTAAGGTAGCGTGATGAGTGCATCGGGGCATTCAATATCTTCCTAGTGTCGTTTGTGTAATAGGCAACTTCTAACCCAGATTTTTGGGTATCTGTTGGCCTTGAATACTTGGAGGAGGTACTCATCTTCTTTTTGGCATAGTTCTGTGTTGCTGCAGTGTGTTGTTGCCTGTTTAAATAGAGTTTTCGTGCAACTTCATTTATGTGTGTTAGGGTGATTGCTGTTGAAATTCAGTACTTGTTCAGTGTGTGTAGCTTTCCTGTGTACCTTTGTTAGGAATTCCCTGTTGGTCCTGCGTTCCACCAGGACGTCAAGGAATGGGAGCTGTTTGTTATTTTCCTCTTCCTTGGTGAATCTGATCCCAGTGAGAGTGTTGCTTATTAGTTTGTGTGTCTCTGCACTGATGATGTTACCCAGGAGGGTAATGAAATGTCTGCGGAACAACAATGAACCAGCTCGGTGAGCCAACCAACCACAACATCCACAACCCGCGCTACAAATCTACTCAAAAACTTTATGTATTTTTCATACATAACATATAAGCTTGATAAAGGGAATGGTTTTGTTGTTATTGAATTTGGGCATGCTGTAATTTTTGACTGTCATTACACAGAAAAACGAAAAAGAAGAAATTTATCATGTTAAATTGATAGAAAATTGGGAAAGCTCCCTTGATTCTCCTGGGAAGCTTTCCTCTCTGTGTGACATCCAGAAGATCCAATGTGCAAAAAACATATGATGGTGCATTGTATATCCAAACATACAGTGGAAGAGGTTGACACATCATCTGAAAAACTAGAAACCAATAAAATGTTAAGCCATAGCACTATATTTGTATTTTGGATGCAATAAGTGTCTGATTTTCTCTCATTCATGTTTTTCCAGGGGTAGCCTTTTGACCCGTACCTTAGCAGACATTGTAAATAAGGAAGATTTTGTGTTAGATTCAGAATATCTCACCACTCTTCTGGCTTTTGTCCCAAAGTAAGTTCCCTGCCTGGTGTGAGTTGGTGCATTTAAGCCTTGATTATCCTGTAACGTGCTTTTATAATGAGCTCTTCTTTGTGTTGCCCTTATGATGCATTAGGTCCAATTACCTTAACTGGCAAAAGACATACGAGTCTCTCTCTGACATGGTGGTTCCTCGATCAACCAAGTAAGTTGAGAAAGAATAATTTGGTTACATTGAAATATGTGAATTGTAGTTTGAGGAACCTTGTTAATCCAATCATTTTCCATCTAATTTTTCTTAACAAAATGTATGAATTATTATAAGAATCTAGGATTGGAAGTGGTGATGCAAAGTCATCAAATTATGTCTATAGGGTAGTAAGATATGGTGTAATTGTACATTCAGTTCAGATCACTGTAGTACTATTCTGTGAGATCAACACTGTGAAGTTTATGGGAACTTGGGGTAGGAAGAGTAGCACTCAGGAATTCCAGAATTATGGGCCTCCCAGAGAGTCTGCTGAATCGAACACAGGACATGATTTAACTTTTTTACTTCACATTGAAGGCTGACTGGCAGATGGGCAGGCAGGGAGTGGCAAGGAGGGGAAGGAGTGTCATTGTGGGGGGGGGGGTTGGCAACACCGGGGTTGGGGTGTTGCTGCTTGTGGTGAAGCAGAAAGGAGATTGTGGGTGAGTGGAGAATACATGGAAAAATATACAGGGGATGGGGGACATCGACAGATCAAGCTTCGGTGTTGATGGAAGGGTGATTGGGTTAAGAGGAGATTGGGGCATATGATTGCAAGCCTGGGTGGTTCTGATCAAAGGGGTTGATGTGATTTTAGCAAGGCATTTCTGATTATGTGGATGGAAGTGTTCAGCTTGTTTGGCTGGGCAGAAGCTGTTCCAGCAGCAGTAAGACTACTGTTTGCACTTTCCTCCACCTGTCAGCTTTCCCAGGCCCCGGAGACCCGGCCTGCAGTTCGCACATTTGAAATTCTCCTAAAATCAGAGACGGGCAGCTTAATTAAAATCTTTAAATAGCATGGCTTTCTTGAGATAAGGTTAATCACTCTCCCCCAACATGCCTTTGTGAAAATCAGGTGTTGGTGCCTAGCTGGCTGTTTTCCCAAGCCTCTCCCACCCTTTGTTAAAAGGGAAGTGGACTAAAATCGAGTCATATGTTCAAATAATTCACAGAAGAGAACAAAGCAAAGGTATAAGTAATGTTTCAGTTGAAACCTTCCCCTAACAATCATTGACTAAGAAGCTGTTTCTGTCCTTTATTTGGTTTAATCTCTGATCCAAATGCCAGTATTAACGTCCAGCGGCTGTTCATATATTTAAGTCTGTTGGATATTGCTAAAGTGAAGAATAATCAGCATGATAGGTCACAGATTTACCATTGATGGTAAATCATTGAAAATTATGGATAGAAAAGTCTTGGTTTGAGCTAAAAATCATATTAAATGCTGTTTTTCATTTATCTTCCTGTCATGAAATATCTGCTTGTAATTATTTAATTTTATGAAACCAATTGCAAACAACAAAAAATCAAAGAACACTTCGGCAAGCATATCACAAAATGTGACCTATTTATGCAAGCTGACAATACTGCCAGACAGGAACAATTAACTATAAAAACTGCATTATCGTGTGCACTTTAGCTACTGAGTAGTGGAATTTTCCCTTCATGCATTATGAATGAAAGGAAATTTCCAGACAAGTTGAACATATGAACCATTAAAAAAAGCCTGAGAATCATAAATATGAGTTTGATTTTTCTTCACATTTTTAGTCCATTCATTGCGAAAACCACCCTTTCATTAATATTCCAAAAATCGGTTGTTGCAGTTCCTAAAAATAATAGACCAGGTTTCTCTGTTGAAATGACAGTAATGCTGGGACAAACATTTAGTGAGCAGCAGCTACCTGGTACTTGCTTTGGGGTACAGGTCAGGAATTTGCACCATCTAGTTTCTCAAGGAGTGAGAGGAGAATTAGAAATGGTACATAAATAGGGTGAGTGGGGGCTTTAATCCGATGCAAGTAAGTAGAAGCAAAGTAGTCACAGCTCAAACAGAGAAAGTGAGAACTGCCGATGCTGGAGTCAGAAATGGTGAGATTCTGAAATAGTATTTCAGGCTTCAGGAGAAAATTGCAAACATTTTTCTCCATGTTGCGATTTCGATTTTTTTTCATTCTCTGTATTTTCCCACCTTTCCCTCCGATGCTCACATCATCCCAGTCGGGGAAATTCCCACCCATACAAAAAGATCATTGTCCAAAGGTAATATTCCATGTTTCCCACGTTACCATAAATATTGGCACAGACTTTGCTGTAGCTGGGCATCTGAAGAGATCTGACATTAATTAGACTTGTTAGTGCATACCTTGCTTTAAAGTTCTTTGTATGGAAAACTACTCAAGTTTAACTCATAATGGTGCCAAGGTGGAATGATGTAGATCACTGCCATAAAAAGCCTTGCATTTAGTGTACTATTGTTCACTGCCTGACTTTCCAAATTTTATCACAGAGATAGTAAAAGGAAATGAAAATAAAGATTTAAAAATCATCAGTGGCTGAAATACTGAGTTAAAAGTTAAATGCTGAAGAGAGGTTAGAACAGGTAAAAAGCAATATTTAATGTGTTTAATCTTGTCACCTGCTTGAGTTGTAGTGGTTTGAATTACCATTACTGCTTGGCAAAGAGGTCTTGTTATGGACCGGACCAGGCCAGACCCCCTCAAAATGCTTTAAGAATGTAGCCTAGACCCTAACTTTCTCTTATTTTAAAGGTAGATGTGAAGTGGATGTTCCAGGTGTGATGTAACTGGCCAAACTACTTCGGTTCAAGCAAAACAGAATGTATTTAAACACTACAGTTGAAAGAAGAACAAAAGAAAGCAGAATTTAGAATAACTTAACTATTGGAAAACTTAACCGACCCAAAACAGCAACTTAACTAATTAACTGTTCCAATATAGTAACATCCCATAAACACACCTCTTGGCAAAAAGGCAAATTCAAACAGATTCTTACAGGCAAAAGGGAACTACATCCAAAGAGATTTCAGAGAAAGTCAGTTATGAATCCTTTACTGAAGCTTGCAACCTTTCTGGCACTCAAAACATCTTTTGTCTGCTAAAGCCAAAAAAAACTAGAAAACCCTGAACTGGAAGCACTGGCCACACCCCTTCCATTCTTAAACTGTTTTAGTTTTGTGGCTGCCTAAACTCTTCAGCGCCTCTGCCTTTACAACCTCTCTTCAAAAAAAAACCCAGGACAAAATAACCTTTTTACAGAAGCAGCATTGTCACAGTCTTAAGAGTTAACATGCCATTTACTTAGAACCAAATACTCTTGTTTTTTTGGAGTTTGCTATCATTGATACAGATGAGGAAGATGGATCTGCCCAGGCTATTTAATATGATTTTAATTCAAGTATCCTTTGTGAATGGATGTGGCATCTTGTTTCATTGGAGCTAGACTCTGGTAAAATATTGTAATGAATTTCCTAAAAATAAATACCAAGCCAAAGCTCCCAAAATTCACATATTGTACAATTAAACAACGTACTGCATCATCGACAACTCAATAACAATGGTTGTGGCATAAATCTACTTAAATGCACTTACAACTTAAATGTTGTAAATTGACTTATCAGGGTAAAATGTGAATTATAAGTGGCATTAGATTTTCTCTCAGCATGTGTAAACTTCCACATCTGTATGTTCTGTTTTGAATAATCTATTTGAAATCACACACTGGAAGTTTCTGTAAAGTAAATTCACAAACCTTTCTGATGCACAGAATGATCATAGAAGACACAGAGGGAGCCCTCTTTACAGTAACTCTCTTTAAGAAAACCGTGGATGAGTTCAAAATCAGAGCCAGAGAAAACAAGTAAGTTTGAAAGCGTTTTAAATGATCCTGTTGTTCATATTTTGAGTTTTCTTCCTTTCAAATTGGAATAGATGATTGAATCATAAGCTTGTGACCAAAAATACAAAGAGACTGATTTTCACTTTTATAAGCCCCCCCAGTTCATTCAATAAGGTTTTCTTTTAATTCTTCTGATGCCTCAGCAGTTAGTACAGTGTGTGTCTGGGAACTCGTGCTACACATGCTGAAGAAACAGCAACAATTTATTCTCATATTTAGAAACAAACACATTCAGACATTGAATACAGAGGATAATTTCAAAGTTGTGGGTGATATGAAACTTGGAGGAATTGTAAACAGTGAACAGGACAGCATAGAAATTCATGAGGACATTGACAAGTTGGTGGAGTATGTAGATAGGCGGTGATAAAGCTCAATGCTGAGAAGGGTAAGCTGATTTAGGTAGGAAAAATGTGGATGGACCTGGGTGTATACAAAGTCAGATGTCACACGACACCAGGTTATATTTGAAATCACAAGCATTCGGAGCACTGCTCCTTTGTCAGGTGAAGTTTCAAGGTGATAGCGTTAAAACAAGACAGGAAGATTTTACCTTACATGTAACGCGACATGAGCCAAAGATCACGGTTGAGGCCGTCTACATGGGTACGGAACTTGGCAATCAGTTTCTGCTCGGCAATTCTGCCTTGTTTGTATCTCACCTTGGAGACGTTTATCAGAAGATCGGAGGCTGAATGCCCTTGGCTGCTGAAGTGCTCCCCGACTGGGAGGGAACGTCCCTGCCTGGCAATTGTTGCGCGGTGTCCATTCATCCGTTGTCATAGTGTCTGCATGGTCGCACCAATATACCATGCCTCGGGGCATCCTTGCCTGTAGGGTATGAGGTAGACAACATTGGCCGAGTCGCATGAGTATCTGCCGTGCACGTGGTGGGTGGTGTTCCCACGTGTAATGGTTGTATCTATGTCTTGCAGAGGTTGCCATGACAGGGTTGTACGGTGTTGTGGTTGATGTTGTCCCGAAGGCTGGGTAGTTTGCTGCAAATGATGGTCTGTTTAAGGTTTGGAAGTTGTTTGACGGTGAGAAGTGGGGGATAAGGATTATCTTAGTGAAATGTTTGTTGTTATCGATGACACGTTGAAGGTTGCAAAGAACATGGCATAGTTTCTGTGCTCTGGGAAAGTTACTGGACGATGAAGTGTACTCTATCAGTCATATCCTGTGTCTTTCTTCCGAGGAGGTCTTTTTTGATTTTTCGCTGTGGCACATCAGAACTCGCGATTGATGAGTTGAGCATCGTATCCTGTTCTTATGAGAGTGTCTTTCAGCATCTTTAGGTGACCATTGCATTCCTCCTCCTCTGAGCAGATCCTGTGTATATACAGAGCTTGTCCATAGGTGATGTTTTCTTTAACATGTTTAGGGTGGAAGCTGGAGAAGTGCAGTATGCATTTGTGGGCTTGCGGTAGAGTGAGATGCTGAAGTGTTGGTCCCTGATGGAGGTGCGTGTGTCCAAGAATGAGACTGATTCTGAAGAATAGCCCATGGTAAGTCTGATGATGGGATGAAACTTGTTAATATTGTTGTGTAGTCATTTCAGTGATTCCTTGCCATGAATCCAGAGGAAGGAAATGTCATTGATGTGTCTGGTGTATAGTGTTGGTTGGAGGTCCTGTGCGTAAAGAAGTCTTGCTCGAACTTGTGCATGAAAATGTTTGGCATATTGTGATACAATCCCCATGGCTGTTCTGTGTGTCTGGATGAAGAACTGGTTGTTGAAGGTGAAAACATTGTGGTTGAGGATGAAATGGATGAGTTGTAGGATTGAGTCTGGAAATTGGCAGTTGGTGGTATTGAGTAGTGAGGCTGTTGCAGCGATGTCATCATCATTGGGAATGCTGGTGTAGAATGCCGAAACGTCCATTCTGGTGAGGAATGTTCCTGGTTCGACTGGTCCATGGGTACTGAGTTTCTGTGAGAAATCTGTAGTGCCATGTAGGGCTCCTTGTACAATGGGTTTCAAGATGCCCTTGACATAGCCAGAGAGGTTCTCACACAGGGTCCCATTGCCTGATACGATAGGATGCCCAGGTGTGTTGGCTTTGTGAATCTTTGGAAGGCAGTAGAAGTCTCCAATCCGAGAAGTACGTGGGATGAGAGTGCATAGGATACTCTGAAGGTCTGGATCAAAGGTCTTGATCAGTCTGTTGAGTTGATGGGTGTGTTCTTTGGTCAGATCGTTAGGTAGTTGCCTGTAGTGTTCCTGATTGTTCAGCTGTCGGTATGCTTCTTTGACTTGAGTGCGTTCATGATCTGTAGTCCTTTCGGGACTTTCTCTGCTTTCTTGCATCTCTGCAGAAACTTATGTCTGTGTCGATATGTGTGATCTTCTTGGAGATCCTCTCTACTTTGAGCAGGCAGATTGTGGTGTTGATGGTAAACATGATGTGGAGCTGGTGTTGGACAGGGTGGACAAAGTCAGAAGTCACACGACACCAAAGGAGGATGAACAGTAGTCTGTTCTATGCTGTACGACAATGGCTCCTCCTTTCTCTGCTGGTTTAGAGGCGATGTTGCAATTGAGAGCCTGGGTGGCGTTGTGTTGTGCTTGGCTGACATTCTGCACTATTTTGTGAGCATGGCTGATGAATCTGGCATTAACAAATCTCCTGACAGCTTGAGCATATATATACAGCCTGCGGCAGTGGCCTTCTGGAGGGGTCTAGTTTGACTGTTTCTTCTTTGGCTGCTCAACCATGAATCATTCTGTTAACTGTTCCAGTTGTGTCATTGACCTCTCTGTTGACAATCTTGGAGTTTGCGGAACATTTCCAAGAGCTTCTTTCGCCTGATGAATTCCTCTGTGTCTGCTGCGAGACGAATGGGGTCCATTTTGGTGGTGGGGCAGAAATCGAGCCCTTGGCTGAGAACTTCAATTTTGTCTGGTTGAAGGGTATGGTCAGTCAAGTTGACGATGGATTTCCCTGTGGTGGTACTGATTTCAACTGTGGTACCAGGGGAGGCTTGGTTACTGCTGGTGGTGATGCCAAGTTCCTCCAGTTTCTTGTTCTTGGTGTGCATGTAGGTTGGATAGTTCCATTGCATCATCTGCTTGGCAGTGTCTTGGAGATGGTCTGCTGTATCCTGAGTGCAAGCTGAGAATTTGGACTCTTATCTTGATTTCAAGTTTGCAGCATTTGCTGTAGAGTTGGTGTATGAGATGATTGAGGAGTGTGCGAGAGGTGCGATGGCAGAGTCTCTCAGTGTAATCTGTGTTGTAGGTTGACTTGAGTGCGTTCATGATCTGTAGTCCTTTCAGGACCATCTCTGCAGAAACTTATGTCTGTGTCAATATGTGTGATCTTCTTGGAGATCCTCTCCACTTTGAGCAGGCAGATTGTGGTGTCGATGGTAAACATGATGTGGAGCCGGTGTTGGACAGGGGTGGACAAGGTCAGAAGTCACACGACACCAAAGGAGCATGAACATGACAGGCACCTAAAGATGCTGAAAGACGCCCACATAAGAACAGGATACGATGCTTAACTCATTGATCGCCAGTTCCGACGCACCAAAATGAAAAATCACAACGACCTCCTTAGAAGGCAGACACGGGACATGACCGACAGTGTACACTTCATCGTCCATTGTTTCCCCAGAAGGGAAAAACGAGGCCATGTTCTTCACAGCCTTCACCATGTCATCGATGATGTCTCACCATGTCTCACCAAATTCATCCCTTCGCCCCTAATTCTCATCTACAAACAACCACCAAATCTTAAACAGACCATCATGCGCAGTAAGCTACTCAGCCATCAGGACAACATCGACCACAACACCACACAACCCTGCCAAGGCAATCTCTGCAAGACATGTTAGATCATTGACATGGACACTACCATCACACGTGGGAACATCACCCACCACGTACATGGCAGATATTCATGTGACTCGGCCAATATTTTCTATCTCATACGCTGCAGGCAAGGATGCCCTGAGCCACGGTATATTGGCAAGATCATGCAGACGCTACAACAGATGAATGGACACTGTGCAACAGTCGCTAGACAGGGATGTTCACTCCCCGTGGGGAACACTTGAGCGGTCAAGGGGGCATTCGGCCTTAGATTTTCGGGTAAGCATCCTCCAAGGCTAGATACACAACAACGCAGAATTGCTGAGCAAAAACTGATAGCCAAGTTCCATACTCATGTAGACAGCTTTAACAGAGATCTTGGGTTTATGTCACACTACATGTAACCCTTCCACACTGTTCTGTATTTGTAAACTCTTGTTTTAACACCATATCTACTTTAATTAGTTTATACAGTTTTAGATTACTTGCTACTTTGGTTTGACCCTCGGCATGCGACTGTTATACTTAATCATGTTATTCCAGCCATTTGGTTTGTCTCCAGCACTACCTCGCTTGAATTTTTTGTAATTATCTCTCTGCCTCAATTAATTGGATTATAGGTCATCCCCTTCACTTACTATTTAGATGTTGACATTTTACTCACACTATCTGATATCTACAGTGACTTATTACTCATTCAGTCGACACTCCATTTACACCATTTGTATGATCTTTTGATCTCTCTGCCCATTGATCTCTCTGCCTATAAATTCTGTGCCTGTATGCATGTCTTCACTTCACCTGATGAAGGTGCAGCACTCCAAAAACTTGTGATTTCAAATATAACCTGGTGTCAGCCTATAACCTGGTGTCAAGTGACTTCTGACCTTGTCCAGCCCAGTCCAACACCGGTACCTCCACGTCATGGGTGTATATATACTCAGATCATTGAATTGATGAGGCAGGTGGCTAGAACAGTAAGCAAACCATGCAGAACCCTGGTATTAATTAATAGGGTCATTGTGTGTAAGAGTTGGGAAGTTATGTTGAACTTGTACAAACACTTATTAGACACCAACTGGAGTCTTGTGTGCTGTCCTAGGAAGTGAACACATTGGAGAGGTTTACCATAATAGTTTAAGGGATGAGAAACTTCATTTATGAGTATAAATTGGAGAAGTTGGGACTATTATCTTCAGAGAGAAAAGGTTAAGAAGTGATTTGATAAAAGTTATCAAAATCATGAGAGATCTGGATAGGGTAGATAGAGGGAAACTGTTCCTGTTTGTAAAAGGATCAGGAATGAGAGAGCTCAGATGTAAAGTGATTTGCAAATGTGGCAAATCTGATGTGAGAGAAACCTTTTCACACAAAGAATCGTTCGACCACCGATCTGCCCAAACCATTTTCCCTATGTCCTTCTAAAGTTCTACACCATTCTCCTCACAGTTTACAATTCTGCCAAGTTTTGTATCATCTGTATATTTTGAAATTATCCCTGTATTCAATATCTGATTATGTTTGTTTCTGAACATCAAAAGAAATTGTCATTCATATTTGCTATCTGGAATGCAGTGCCTGGAAGTGCCCTGGAGCCAGTTTCAATTGAGGCAAGCAAAAGGGCATTGGATGATTGTTTGCTTAGAAACAATAGGCAAAGGAAAATGGCACTAAGTCATAATGTTCTTTGGCTAGCTGGTAAAATCATGATGGACCAAATGGCCTCCTCCTGTGCCTTAACACTTTAGTGATTTTGAACAAGCTGCAGTTTCCTACCCCTTGCAAGTGATGCAGATGAAAAGTAATAAAATTTACCCCAAACCGTTCTCTGCCATATGTGTGCTATGTGGAAATGTGCCACAAGACTGAAACTGGCACAAAAAAGACACTAGTAGTTTCAGTTGATGAGTTACTTGTTTCAGAATGATGCATTAAAAAGGAGCAAACTATTGGAATTAATGCTTTAATTTGCGTATGGCAGCACCAGTAATTAAGCTATAATAGGCAAAGGCAGACACACAATCAACAAAGGAATGGATCAGAATTATCAAATTAAATGTGGAAATCCAATATGACACAAAAGAAAACAATAATCAGTTTCCTGTGGTCCACTGTACACAACAAAATTTTTCATATAGTACTTGCTGTTCAACAGAATCCACAGCAAGAAAATATTGTGTTTTACTTGAAACAAGGAAGCAACTGTGTTCAAGCAACATAGCAACATTATTGAGACTTAACCAAATCTTCTTTTATGGCTGTATACAATTATCTTCCATTTTACTTTTTTTCAGAAATCTTACTGTATTAGGTTACTGCATGAAACTATTTAAACCTTTGTCTTTAGTTATCTTTCTGGGAAGGTGATACCCTGTTGACACTAGTCAATCAATTTGGGACGGAGATCTATCTATATCCGTGAGACTTGGTCTGAATCTCACAGGAGTGTTAGGAATCCAATGTCTGATCAATATCCGATTCCCAATCTTACCACTGTGGTGCATCTGTTGGTTTTTTTTACAGCAGGCAGAAAATTAGAAGGCTGTGTCTACATTTGCCATGAATTAATGGAGGCAGGTGGGCACTAGAGTCAAAGGATGCAGAAGGTGGGGCCAACTGTAAAGAAGGCTTGTGGCCCCCATTCTGCTAGGTGTGGGAGTGCAGGCAAGGATGAATGTCAGTGAAGCAGTGCCATTAACATCAGACAAGTGACTGAAGCCTCACAATTCCGTCTCCTGGAATTCCACATTCACTGGCATGCCTGTAAATTAAGAAGATAGAGGCCACATTCTTTCCGCCAGAAATGTTTAAATGTTTAATTTGCAATGCAACCTCCATCTTCCACTATGCATCTGCCTCCTTTTACTTGCTGGGCAATAGATACAGCAAAGAGGTCTGTGCAATACGGTCAGAGCATAATAAAGATCTAAAACACATAAAAAACCTCATTGCTTCTACGCCAGTCAGAAACAACCACTTATCTACTCTAATCTTATTTCTAGCACTTGGCCCGTAGCCTTGTAAGCTTTGGCAGCACATCTAAATACTTTTTAAATGTTGTGCGAGTTTCTGCCTCTACCATCCTTATGGGTAGTGAGTTTCAGATTCCTTTCACCCTCTGGGTGAAAATGTTTATCCCCACATCATGGAGTAATGTTGGAATAATTATTGTGCTACTACAGTTAGTGCCATCAAAGACTCTTTAATTGGGTTTATTGAATTCCTGACTTCGCCAGGCAACAATCCTTCATATCTAAGAAGCTGGCTCAGGAAATATTGAAAAGAGGTGGCACCATCAGGCAACCATTATTTCCACCCAGTAGAGTGAATTTGCCATCCTGTCTTTCACCAAAGCTGCCAACAGTTCCCTGGGAAATTTCCCCCGACTGAATATGTCAAACAGACTTACTTAAGGGATTCTTTTGGCTGAGTTCATGTCAGCATATATGCCCAGCACAACTCTTTAAGGTGGAAAGTTCCATGAAGGAGTTCTGTAAGTCGAGAATTCTCAGTAACAAATCTTGAAGAACTTGCGTCTTTAAAAAGCTAGCATCTTTAAAAAGACTGCATGGTAGAATTTTATCTGTACTACCTGCACGTGGCAATTCAATGAGAGGGTTTTACCATCATTTATGTTAGTGTTTCTCAAGCTATTTATGGTTGAACAGCTCCTTTTAATAAACATAATTATCATGAACTCCATGCATGCTATGGTACTATACAGTCCCACAATGTGAAAGAGCTGCAATATTATGTCTTAATAATAGAATAGGTATTTGCTGACACATATCAGTGAGATAAAAATTCTTACTTCCAAAATCAGTCTACCCTATATGATGCTTCAAAACAACACTTCTAAATCATTCTACATGAAGGACAATGTTGATTTTTGCAGGGAAAAGTGAAAGGGATTGCAGAATGTGGTTCTCGCAAAAGATGCATTAACATTCCAACTAATTAAAAACAGAATTTGACTTATTCAGCCTGGTAAATCAGTGGTCCTACAGAACACCAGGAGACCAAATGGAGGGTCATTTGAGACTAATTTGACAGTGCCAGTGCAAGAGGCAGCAGACACTGTTATCCTATGCCGCATCACTCTGTAAGGACTTTTAGCCAAAATGCTCAGTATTTTAAGCAGCAGCAGGCAGTCTTGGTGATTAGCTGGTGACAAAATAAGATCCAGACCCTGACCTGTCTGTGTGGCTCAGTAAACAATTTCACATTATTTCACAGCTCCCCCGGTAAGTCTCCACAGACCCCAATGAGAACCACTGCTTTATATCATCTGCTTGATTTTCATCCCAGTGTTTTCAACGGAAATATATTGATTTCCTTAATAGGTGGGCAACCCACTCTGCCAATTACAGATCAAGTGGTTGAGATGCAAATCTATCCCCTGTTCCTTTCACAATGAAATTATTACTTGAATTCAAATACAACTCGCAGCAGAGTTTTTTCTAAAAATTGTTCTCTGCAAGGTTTATAGTCCGTGAATTTAACTACAGTGAAGAGGAGTTGCATGCTGAGAAGGAAGAAATGACAAGGCTAAGTGCAGACAAGAAACAACAGTATGTAAGTACTGTCATCCTATCAGAAACATCAGATATTCATAACTTGAGAATTTCATTTATTTATGGTGCACTTTTAGTAGATTTAATGCAATGCTATTCATTAAAATACTGCATGTTGTCACGAGGTATAGAAAACA
The DNA here is from genome assembly GCF_021869965.1 of Rhincodon typus. NCBI lineage: Eukaryota > Metazoa > Chordata > Chondrichthyes > Orectolobiformes > Rhincodontidae > Rhincodon > Rhincodon typus. The sequence continues at coordinate 104,834,019 of NC_063336.1, forward strand.
ATTGATACAACGATATGTTACAATTCATGAAACATGTGCTAATTTTAAAATAGTTTCACCAAATTCTAACCAAAAGCAATACGATCTCTATTATCCAGTGTATAATAAATTTACTTGTTCCATAATAATTTTCATGTTATTAAGGGTCACAATTTGGATCTTGCAATCTGAAGGGAAAATGATACATGCTCAAGTGTTAAACAAGTATCAGACATATATATATAGGCAAAGTATCAATGAATATAGATGTAACAGACTCTAAGAGACATTAAACATATAATTGGTTTACGCTGTCCAATGGGGATCTCAAGTTCATGAATAAACATATTTCTGGTGGATAACATGGGGTTGGAAACATTATCAGGAAATTCTGCTGGAGAGCTCCCAATCTCCTTCAGTAAGCAGACATTTTCAGTCATAATTGCCATTTCTTTGGAGATTCCAGTGATCTCCCGTTGAACTTATTGCAGGAGATTGTCTGAGAAAAGGTTGAACAGGTTGGTCCTCTACCCAGCCGTATTGAGAAAAGACTGAGAGGTGATCTCATGGAATCACGTAGGGTTAAGTCGTCCTGTTCTTGGAAAGTTAGGCAGTGGATGTATGACTAAATATGCACGTTGGAATCCCGTGAATTCCGGATGCCCAGACCTAAGTGGGAATTGTCTGGGAAGTTTAAACTTCTGACAGGCAGTTCCTGCTACCTGGGACCCTGCATGAATAACCTCTAAATCTGATTTAGAGTTGGAGACAGTGGACAGTTCTGTAGTACTTACCTGAATAGTTACCTAGGGAATGTTAGACAGGTTGATTGTAGTGTAACACCTGAGTAACTCCATAACTGACCCCTCCATCATTGTCTCTGACCCCTGATCACCTCCCAACCCGACTACCCACTGACACAACCTGATTGTGTTGCTTGATCCAGCTACCCCTAATCAATTAACTACATATATCCACGCCCTCCAATGCACCACCCTGCCTCTAGGCACCTACATCAGATCATTCTGCTCCTTGACCTGACAACCACATGACTACCCACTGACCTCCATCTCATCCCAACTAACTCCCATCCCAATCTGATTACCCAACTTGACCCAATTCTATCTCCCCAACCCAATCTAACTACCCCAGATTAGGATCCAACTAATTCCTGACCACCAAAGTGCCTACTGATGTGACCCAACTACCTACTGACCACCCTGACTACTACCTCATCCACATAACACCTCATAAAAACCTACCCACTGACTCACCGTGCATACCCAACCAACCCTTCTCACTCACTTATCTATCTATCTACCTCACCCACTCATCCTGTCACCCACTCACATTCTCAAAACTGGACTTTTAAACTTAGCATATGGCGCCTCGTGCAACTAAAAAGTGGGTGTGTTCAGTATTCCTCTGTCTCTATCCACTCAGACGGAGTTTCACAAGGAGCGCTGTGCTGCACATTTCTTTGACAACCAGGATTATAAGTTTCTGAAAGGAATGTGCAGCAGTATCAGATGGAGAACTCTTAGAGCACAGCCCCCTTCCCTTGGAGCACAGCAGCTATCCAGTCAGCATTGCTTGGAAGATTCAGGCAAAGAAATCCTTAAGTGATTTAAAAGGATGGATGTGAAGAGAATGTTTTTCCCTGCAGCAAAGTCTAGGACTAGGTCTCACATTTATCTAAATTAACTGAGAGGATTGTCAGTCTGTGGAATTCTCTTCTCCAGAACAGTGGAGGTTGCTTCATTGAACATATTCAAACGTGAATTATATAGCTTTCAGATTAACAAGGCAGCAAATAGTTATGGAGGCAGACAGAAAAGTGGAGTTGAGGCCACGTTCAGAGTTTTCATGGTTTTATTGAATCACCTTAAGGGGCTGAATGGCCTGCTCCTACTCCAGATTCTTGTGTTCTTACATGATTACCAAAATATATAAATGCACTCACATAAGAACACTCGGCTTTCAAACATCTCACTGATAGCCCACCAGACACAGAAATAAATAAATAACATCCTGAAAATTTACTTTTGCTTACGCGTAAAAAGACGAGACTGGATCAGATCCATTCTAATGGACCTCTCGCCCCTCAGTGGCAAGAGATTTTAGTTTTACCCTTAAGTAGTGCTGGATTATATCATATTCTTGCAATGGTCCAAACCCCTACCGTCAAGTTCTTATGGATTTTGGGGCCCTGATCCCTCTATTTCCTGCACTCCGAGGTTATTTCCCTATAACCATAGCTATAGAAGTCACTTTGCTTTCAGATCAGATCCCAGTGCTCTCGAACTTACCAGGCCATTCCACAATACTGCTGCTCCCCCTCCAACCTCAATTTCCTGTTCCCTTCCTCAAACTCCTCAATGCTTCCATGGCTTGGAAATATCATTCCTTGTTCGACTCCTGTACGTAGATATCCTTTAGAATATTCACCTACACTATTGCAATAAATTAATGATGCTTTTGGGATGGGACATATTATATAATAAAATATAATTTGGGTTTTTGTTAGGAAGACTATGGGAATCAAGTAATATATATGTCTGTACTAATATATAGGTTTGTGAGATATAGGTCTGTTGTCTGTTATCCTTCAGGCATTACAAAACAATCTTTAAAAACTGAGGAAGAATTTCATTTGTTTTATGCTGCTTTTTATAGTGAGGAAGGGAGTTGGATTTATAACTACATGTTAAAGGCCTAATATTTAACATGTGGATATGTTCAAGTACATATGGTGTGGACATGATCTCAGAAGGGTCCTTATTTATGTACATATACTATTAAGTGTAAAAACCTTTTGGATTTAGCAACAGCATAGTATGTCCTGAATTACTTGATATAATAAGATCATGCATATATACAAACACACAAAGTTGGAGCAGGTGTAGGTCTTTCATCCTCTTGAACCTGGTTGATCTCATCCTTTCTGTGGATTGCCACCTTGCTGTAGTGGAGAGGCTTGAGTGTTCCACTGATCCCGAGAGTGATGTTGGCAGGAGTTCTCAGCTCCTGGCAGCGTCACCCACGACGCTCAGGTCACAGGAGAGGAAACCAGACAAAGCTCAATCGAAAGCAAGTCCTCGTCAGTGATCCAAGTGGAAGGTATTTGTGTGATATCAACGATAGTGATGGTGGATGAAGGCTGCAGCAGTATCGAGGTCCCCACTTGTTGAGGTCTCCTTGCCGCTGGACCCAAACCACCTTCTGTGAAGGACCATGTATTTGCTAACATGAAACAGCATTCCCACAATGGGCGGCATGGTGGATCAGTGGTTAGCACTGCTGCCTCACAGTGCCAGGGACCCGGGTTCGATTCCAGCCTCAGGTGACTGTCTGTGTGGAGTTTGCACATTCTCCCCGTGTCTGCGTGGGTTTCCTCCAGGTGCTCCGGTTTTCTCCCACAGTCCAAAGATGTGCAGGTTAGGTGGATTGGCCATGCTAAATTGCCCGTAGTGTTCAGGGAGGTGTAGGTTAGGTGGGTTTTGGGGGGGGTGGTCTGTATGGGATGCTCTGAGGTTCGGTGTGGACTTGTTGGGCCAAAGGGCCTGTTTCCACACTGCAGGGATTCTGTGATTCACATTAAAAGACATCCTGCACAAAGTCTAGAGGAATTCAAACCCTCCCCGCACCCCCCAACTCTCAATCCCAACACACAACACAAGCCCTGCGATGAGAGGTGATAGGGACAGGATTGTGAGATCTGGAAGTCCATAGCCCTGGAATGTCATGTAGGCGGTGGAGGTAACTCAGTTTTTCTGCTCTAGGAATAGAAGCAGGAGAGCATTTTGGCCGTTTTCTTCACAGTTTAGCAGCCTTCTTCTGGATTTGCTCTGTCCACCCAGTGTGGGGAAGGGACGAGAAAAGGTGTTCTAAAAGTAGTCTGTTCCATCATGAAGTTGGCTGGAAGACTGTATCCAGCAGGCTCATGTAGTCTGAAAATCAAAGTGAAACTCAGTCTTGGAATGTGGAAAATACTAGCCCTTATGGATAACGAGCAAACCAATCATCCAGAATGAAGAACTGCCCTTGATGCTCATGAGCTCAGGCATTTACTTCAAGGTTGATATCGTTGCCTTGCAGGAGACTCAAAGGATAGACGAAGAGCAGCTGAGGGAGGAAGGTTGTGGTTACATGATCTTCTGGAAAGTAAAACCCTGAGGATCAACCTAGGATATGTGAAATTGGATTTGCTATCAGGAATGAACTCGTCAACCGATTCTCAGCACTCCCTGTTGGCATCAGTGATCACCTCATGACTGTGTGTCTGCAACTAGTCAAGAACTGGCAGACAATGGTCATGAGTGCCAAAGCTCCAATCCTCGATACCATTGATGAGTCCAAAGAAAGCTTCTAGTCCACCTGGACACCATCCTCACCAACATCCTGAAGGAAATAAGATTACCATCTTTGGAAACTTCAATGTCAGGGTTGAAAATTACTCCCAAGTCTGGAAAGGAACCATCAGAAGGGAAAGAATTGTCTGTTGCAATGTAACAGGATTCTCCTGCTCACTAAATGCATGGAACATCGGCTGGTCATCACCAACACACTGTTCCATTAAAAAGACATCAAAGCAATTGTATGTGATCGACTACATCATCATTCCTTCCTGAGACCAAAAGCATGTCCTCATTACCAAAGCGATGATCAGTGCAGATGACTGCTGGACAGACCACCAGCTCATCCATTTCTCTATGTCCATCAAATGCCACCAGAAGTAGCTGAAGACAAAGAAACACCTCAGAAACAAAGCTCAACATTGAGCACTTCCAAGTGCTGAACAGACTAATGAACTTCCAATGATGTCTTCACCAAGATCTCCAAAGAGTTTATTTTAATGGAGTGAAGGAAATGTGGAAAGAGCTGAATTCAGCCAGCAACTAACGCTACAAGGAATACCAAAGCAAATCACTTTTCCCCAGCTTGAAGAAGGCTTTCAAATGAGAGACAAAGTTTCAAACACTCCCTGAAGGCTTCCCTGAAGAAGTGCAACATAGATGTCAATTCATGGGAGATCCTCGCTCAGAAGAAACCGATTTGGAGGAAGCTGCTGTGTTACAGGCAATAATTCTTTGAGAACACCCATCGGCAAGAGGAAGTATAGAAAAGAAACTGGAGAAAGGAATGCAGTAATTTCAACACCAAGGACCATGCCCACCTATTGGATACACCTGTCAAATGTGCGGTTGGAGATACAGCTGTATGATCAGGTTTATCAGCCATTCAAGAACGCATGACCAGTTACACAGAATTTCCAAGGTGAACAATCATACTCGTTAGTGAATGATTAGTAACGACGATGGTTGATCTGATTTTAACCTCCAATCTGCGTTTACACTTACCCCGAATGACCTTTCTCCCCTTGCCTAACAAGAATCTGTCTATTTTTGCATTTAAACTTATTCAAGGACTCTGCTTCCATCATTTTTTCAGGCGGAATATCCCAAAGATTCATTAGTCTTTGAGAGAATTTATTATGCAAAATCTCTGACTTAAATGGGTAGTCCATTATTTTTAAAACAGTGATCCCTAGTTCTAGATTCTCCCATGGTCAGAAATCACATGACACCAGGTTATAGTCCAACAAGTTTATTTGAAATCACAAGCTTTCATAACACCGCTCCTTTGACCAAGGAACAGTGCTCTGAAAGCTTGTGACTTCAAATAAACCTGTTGGACTATAACCTGGTGTCATGTGACTTCTGACTTCGTCCACCCCAGTCCAAGACCAGCACCTCCATATGGTTACCATAGATTCTCCCATTAGAGGTATCATCCTCTCCACACCTACCATGTTAATGCCCCTCAGAATATGTTTTAGTCAAGTCATCTCATACTCTTGCAAACTCCAGGTACAAGCCTAGCCTGTCCATTCGTTCCTCATAAAATAACACTCATTACAGGTATCGGTAAATTAGTAAATTAAAACAAGTAACTGTGGATGATGGAGATCTGAAACAAAAACTGAAAATACTGGAGAAACTCAACAGGTCTGACATCATCTGTGGAGAGAAAGCAGAGTTAATGTTTCGGGTCCGGTGTCTCTTCGTCACAACTGATAGCGGCTAGGAAAATGTGGTATTTATGCTGAAAATGCAAGGGAGTGGGGTTTGGAGTGGTGGTGTGTAGATAGGGAGAGATTTATAAGGGGTAGGCAGACAGGGGGATTGTTGATAGAAAACCAGGACAGAAGAGAAACTGATCTAATAGCTTAATCCGGTAAACCTTCTATGAACTGCCTCCAATGCATTTACACCATTCCTTAAATAACAACATCAGTACTGTGCACATCACTTAAGATACGCTCTCACAAGCACCCTGTATTACTGAAGCATAACCTCTCTATTTTTGTATTCAGTTCCCCTCCTGATAAATGATAGCATTCTGTCAGCTTTTCTAGTTAATTACTGAACATGCATAATAACCTTTGTGATTCATGCATGAGAACACTCAGATCTCTCTGCACCTCATAGTTCTTACTCAATATGCTTCATTTTTATCCTTCCTGCCAAAATGAACTTCACTTTTCACACATTATACTCCAATTACCACATAGTTGTCCACTCATTTAACCTATCTATGCATCTTTTTGGAGCCTTTCGAAATTGCATACTTTTTATTTTACCACGAGCAGCAGAGGGAACTAGTGGTCAGCAACAAGTAATGAACACCTCATACTGGGTGAACGATTGCAAGTATCAGAGAGGGAAAATTTTCAACATATTGTTGATGTGATGAAAGTACATTTCACAAATTGACTGCAACATCAAGTCTCCAAGAAAATGGTTCAGCAGTGACTGATAAACACTACATCCAAATAACTGAATAATTGTTCCATGGTTTGTAAGTCTCCAAATAACATTCGCCTTGAGCTCAAACTCCCTTTTGTCTTTATTCAACCATGCATCATTGGATTATTATGTCACTACATTGAGTGAACAAGGGAAATAAAAACATTTTTTCTTCCATTTTGCTTGGAATGCACTTTATTTTACCTTTCTCCCCCACACAATATTCACTAATTTTC
>NC_063336.1:104841052-104891549 GCF_021869965.1 Rhincodon typus
ACCTTTCTCCCCCACACAATATTCACTAATTTTCACTTCACATTCCTACAACTAAGTGTTCAGATAATCCTGCAAATTGTAATTGTTCCAGTGCTGCGGCACTTTGGCTAGGCCAGTGGTGGCATGCTTTGATGTCAAACAAGATATAACTTAGCAAGCAACATTAAGAGGGTCAAAGAACACAATGAACATGAATTGTTCATGCACATACAAGCCAATTAGGGTGTGAGAGTATCGACTTCTATTCAACATTGATGGTCCAACTTGAAAGAAATAGAAGAAACATTCACCACTTACTTCTCTGTTTTACAAGTTGGAAATGTAATCACAAATTTGACTTTTGCAAAATTTTGAAATATAATATTTGCTGATTGAACACTCAGCTATAAGGTGGCTTCAGTAAGTAACTTAAATATAAGAGAGACATATAAGCTTACTTCAGTTTGTGTTACATTTTCTGTAAAAATTAAATGGCTATATTTTCTATTCCCTAAATAGTCATGGGGGCAGGGGGCAGGGGGATATTTGGTGTGGCATCTCGTCATGTCAAGCCTCTTTTCTGCTGGTTTTCTGCAATCTGTCACAACAATTCTTGTATCCGCATCCTCCCAGACATCAGAACAGGAGGCATGATTGACAAGTTAACTTTGTGTCAGAATCTCTGTTAACTCCATCCGATTTTCCATGCTGCGCCACACACTTGGATGAAGCTTCCAAGGTCCCGAACGTGACCTCAGTGGAGCAGTAATATTTATAATTATTTTAATTTAACTGTTTGGACATGTTATGAAACACCTTCAAGGCTATTGGAACATGAAACTAGATCTCCTGGCCCAGAGTTAGGGACACTACCACTCTGCCACAAGACTCTTAAAAAGCTTATTTTTCCATGGTAATCAATTGCCATTTTAAAACAGGAACTTCACATTTGGATTGTTTTAAGAGGTTTTTCTAATCTTCAGTTAGCACAGCAACATTACTTGCACTGCATCTTTATGCCACAATGATAACCCTCCTGTGTCTGGTGAGATGAGCCCACTAGTTTTGCTAGAAGATGGCACAGGAATCTGGCCAAAATATGGTAAAAACCATTGGTTTCAGTAATTTGGGAGAGCAGTCAAGGCCACATGCATTTAGTTCCTACCAGCCCTCAATCTAGCCCTGAACTTCCTCCGGGGGTGAGGGGGGGTGTCATCATCAGTCTTGCTCATTTCTTTATTGTCGTAAGGTGGTTGTCACTGGCAAGGCCAGCATTTGTTTCCCATCTCTAATTCCCCTTGAACTGAGCGGCTTGCTCTGCCAATTCAGAGGGAGATTAATAGCCAGCCACATTGTTGTGGATCATGAGTCATATGTCACTCAGACCTCAGAGGCAGATTTCCTTCCCAAAAGAACACCGATGGCTTTTCACAACAATTGATAATAGTTTCCTGGTCTGATTACTGATGCTGATACAATTCTATTAACTGCTGTGCTGGGTATCAACCTCATGTCCCCATGACATGGGGACTTTGGATCATTAACTCAATGACATTACCTCAGTGATTTCAACTTTTCCGAGCTCCTAATTAGTTGATTGTTCCTTTGTTGACAGGTTGGAAATTGTTCCCTTCTTTGTGGCCTCCCAAATCAAATCATCGTCTTTCTCTCTTTTTCCCAACAGTGCAGCCTCCCTCTCTCTTCCCACCCTCTGAAGCCTCTCTCTCTTTCTCTCACACCCCATAAAACCTCCCTTTCTGTTCTCCTATCCTCCCTTGCAATTTTCCTCTTTCCCAACCCTGCACACAGTGTCTCTTTCTTTCTTTCTTACATTCATCTCCTTTGGGGGCATTCCACCCCCACCCACCCACCTTGCAGTCTCCCAGTCTCCCACCACCTCATTGCAGCCTTCCGCAGCTCCTTTTTGAGCTTCCTTATCCAATCCACCCAATCTTGCAGTCTTCTGTCTTGCTCAAACCACTGTAACCTCACTGTCCCACCCCCTTTCACTGTCCATCCCTTTCAATTTTCTTCCCTTCAAAGCCCCTGAACCCAAGGAGGCCACAACTGTCTTTTTTCCCCCTCCGTGGCTTTGATAAAATCACTGCTTCAGACCCCACCTCCCCCACCCTCAATAGAACGACTGCTGGATACCAGATCTTGGCCCCCATTCCCTCTGCTCCTGGCAGCTCCACCTCCTGTCACCAGAAGGGGTTATCAGCAACAAGTGTAGGACAGAAAACCAGCCTATGATTGGAGAAGGCAGCTCAACACTCCCATTCAACTGTTGGGGGACAACTTTTCTTTGATGAGTTATTTCTGTGAATGAATTTACATGGGTGATTTGGGGACTTTCAATTTGCCTGCAGCCCACATGTGTTCTGAATGCTGACACACAAGCAGCGTCATTGAGAGTATGGAATATGCAACTGGGATGACATTACAGCAAGTAATTCAGAAAGCTAATGGAATGTTATCATTTATTGTGAGGAGAATTGAATAAAACAAAAGGGAGGTTATGCTCCAATTACGTTGGTGAGATTTCATCTGTAGTATTGTGCACAGTTTTGGTCACCTTATTTGAAATAGGATTGCTTAAGGCCATTGTTTAACATGTTGCTCTCTGCCAGCCTTGACCTTTTCAAGACGGATGTCCTGGGCCAAGGACAGAAATCATAGTAATTAGAGTAATTACTAATCAGGTTTTTAGACAAATCATTTCCAACTAGCCTTGATAACTGGAACCTCTCCATATACAAATTGTCCAGCAGTGAGGTATTTTTATCTCTCCTGATTGGGATGAGTGACTACAACCAGCAGGTAGTCATAGTGCACCTCTCAAGTAGCTTGACCTGCTTATTTAATTCCTCTCTTCCAAATATATTGATTGGGGTGAATTGCTGAACCTGCTGGTACAATAACAGTGTTATTGTTTTGATACTTAGAAGAACAGATTTTATAGCAGAACAAAATTATGCAGAAATAATCTTAAATCTGTGAATGAATCTATTTAGTAGGCCTTTCCAACTTTTTCTTTTTGACATGCTACCTTTCATCACCTTTCCCCTTATCCCCACCCATCATAAAAAAATGCACAAAAAAAAATCATTATGAATCTCCACCCTTTGTGCCCAGTGAACTGATCAACATGGGGCATTAGGGACATAACATCATCCTCGACAGGTTGAAGTAGGAATAACTAAAATTCCTTAGTCAAAGCTAGCACATAAATATCAAAAAGCAATTGTGACAAATATGTATGCATTTATCTCAGATAAAACCAAAATGTGCTGACAAAAATACATTGTTTAATTTTATATTATTTTAATTCCCAGGGTCCTTTGCTGCGTTGGCTAAAAGTTAATTTTAGCGAAGCATATATTGCCTGGATTCACATAAAAGCTTTAAGAGTTTTTGTTGAATCTGTCCTTAGGTATGTAACATTTGTTTTATCTGTACAAATCACTGAAAGTACTTCCGTTTAGACAATATAACCACAGTTGATAAATTACCTGCACTATTCATTTGTTATTGAACAATTGTTTATTCAGTGTCAGTTCCAGAGCCCACAGAGTGTTGGTTTCTAAATTGTTGTGAAGTGGAAGTTGAGTCTGAATGCCTCAGCAGTGAGGATATTCATGAGATTCATTGCCTGTACTTTTCTAGCGTAATTGCTTGTAAATTGCACAGTTCATTTCAATATAATGCTGATATATAATGTACATTGCTACCCCACATACTAAACTTGCATTGCCAAAGAGATTGCTGTTTATTCACCACAGCCCATTGTCTAATAAAATTTTCAGCAACTTACCCATTTAAGACAACAAGAAAGAAAAGCAGTGCATATAATTCAGGTAACATGCATTGTGCACCATTAGTGTTCTGCTTTGCATCTTTGTGGATCTACCATACTCAGAGAAAATGTGAAAGGGCACAGTAACAAGACACTTGGAAAATCATAGTATGATTAGGCATGGTCAGTACTCATTTATGAAAAGGAAGTAGTGATCATTAAATCTAATAGAGACTTTTGAGTGTATAACTAACAAGATAGATAAGCGGGAACCAGTCGATATATTGTATCTGCATTTTCAGAAGACATTCAATAACAAATATAGCCCCCACAACTTGCTCCTGTTTATGACTAAAAGTGACAGAGTAATTTACACTGATGAATGATGCATTTGTGACCTCTGTACTATATCAATGGATGGCAAACTAACAGATGCTGCAGATTTCAATAAGAGTATCTGGAAGAGACTTAAAACATAAATACTATGGACAAAGTGGCTTTTAAAGCTGCTACTGTGTTGTGCACATGTTACATGCAACATGAAGGCTATCCTGAAAGAGACATCAATGCTCTGTTACTGCCTGTCTGATAAATCCTCAGCCTTCTTTCTGTTATTCCAACAGCTGTGTCTAAGAACATAAGGATTAGGCTGTAGGGCCCATCAGGTTTGCTACATTAAGATCATGGTTGGACTTGTACATCAAAGCTTTCTAGCCATGTCCACATCCCTCAATTACCTTAAGCACCAAAAATCTGTAAAGCTCATATCTGAATGTGTTCATCAACCGAGTGTTTCACAGCAAAGACACTTCCTTCTTACCTTAGTCCCAAATGAACTAGGATATTGGCTGATAGCAGCAATGAAGACCTGGACCGGGAAAGGTAAGTGAATTGTTTTTGAGGAGGATTGTGGGATGGGGGGGGAGGTGTCATGGGAATAGGATGTCGGGGCAGAGTTGGTTTGATGCAAAGTAGTGGGGTGGTTTTCAGTGGCCATACTCCACTCCCAACCGTGCCCCCATTCCCCCAACCTAGGGGTCAGGCCACCCTGTTTTCCCAGTCAGAAAGGCTGCCACTCTTCATTGCTACAATGGAACCAGGTTAATTGGGTTGGTTGTTTTGGGTGTTGTTGATTCACCACCAGAGGACCTTAATTGATGATGGGTCTAGAAAGTTGACCAGGAGTCTTCCAACGTCAACTTGCACAATTGTTTAAAACCGAAAGGACTGCAGATGCTATAAATCCGAAACAAGAAATTGCTGGAAAAGCTCAGCAAGTCTGGCAGCATTTGTGGAGAGCAATCAGTGTTAACGTTTCAGGACCCTTCCTCAGAACTGCACAATTATTTGCCCTTCTCACCACCTTTCTCATTACTTCTAGGGGCAGGAAAATTCTGTCCTATATCTTCTTTCCCATTGGCTTACAGCTATCCAAATCATATATATTTATCTACAACAGCTTTTACAAGATGCATGCTATAGATCAATGAGAAATATCCTTTATAGAATCTTTCTGTGTTTAGCTGTTTGCAGCTCATGATTAATCTTTGGACAGTGGGAGTTGACATACAATTAAACTTATGAAATCATCTTGGAAATTCCTCTCCCATGATTATTTAAGCCAAAAGATACTGGCAGTGTAGATAAGATGGCACTCCTATTTCTGAGATTTTGTCTGGCAAAAAAAGGCTATTTGGCCCTTGAACCTGCTCCACCATGCAATAAGATTGTCGCTGATCAGATCCTGCCTCCCTTTCATTCCCTTGCTTATCAAGAATCTATCCATCTCTGCGTAAAAAATATTCAAAAACCCTTATGAGGAAAAGAGTTCCAAAAGACTCATGACCCTCTGTGAGAAAAGAAATTCTCTTCATCTCTGTTTTAAATGGTTGACTCCTTATTAACAGTCACCTCTAGTTTTAGATTCTCTCACATGAGGGAACATTTTTTCCATATCGACTGTGTCAAGATCCCTCAGGATCTCAATTCAGTCAAGCTGCCATTTATTCTGCTATACTCCAGTGGATACAAGTCTAGACTGTCCAACTTTTTGTTATAAAATAATTCATCCATTCCAGATATTAGTCTAGTAATCCTTCTCTGAATTGCTTCCAATTTATTTACGTCCTTCCTTAAACAAGAAACCAATACTGTACACAGTACTCCAGATGTTGTCTCACCAATCCCCTGTATAACTGAAGCTGACCAACCACCTTCAGTGACTATGCACATATTTATGTCTGCTTTTCCACCCCCTTTAAAATTGTACCTTCCATCTTATATCCTCTCTCATCATTCTTTCTACCAAACTGAATCATTTTAATAATTCTGCATTGAATTTCATCTGCACTTTTCACTCATTCCACCAACCTGCCTAAATCCTTACACTATTCTCCTTGCAATTCACATTGCTTTCAAGATTTCTATCATCTGCTATTTTTAAAATTGTGTCCTGTGCACCAAGATCTAAGTCATCAACATAAATCAAGAACAAGAATCCTAACATCAAGCCATGGAGAACGCCACTAAAAGCCTTCCTCTAACAAAAAAAAGTCCATTAATCATCACTGTCTTGTTTCTTTCCATTCATCGAATTTTGTATTCATGTTTCTTTATTTCAGACACTCTAACTTCATTCACATGTCTGTTGACTGGCAGTTTATTTAATGTCTTCTGAAAGTCAACATGCACTACATCAACTGCATTACCGTTACCATCCCTTTCTGTTATCTGATCATAAAATTCCAGCCAAGTATTTCTTTTCTGTTAATAAATCCATGTTTATTTTCCTTATGTAATCACATTTGCCTAAATGACTAATAATATTGTTCAGGATTATTGTGTATAGAAGCTTCCCCCATCAATGTTGATCTGATTAGCCTATAGTTGTTGGGTTTATTTTTACGCACTTTTTGAACAAGGGTGTAACATTTGCAATTCTCAGCTTTTCTGGCACCACCACTGAGTCAAAGCAAGACTGACAACAAATTATAGCCAGTGCCTTCACAGTTTCCACTCCCACTTCTCTCTGCATTGTTGGATGCATTTCATTCATTCAGGGGTGTCTTAGCAACTTTAACTACAGCAGCCTATAAGATACCATCCCCTTATCAATTTTAAGTCCTCAGGAATGTGAATTATCTCTTCTTCCACAGTGACCTGCACAACAACTTCTTCCTTGGTAAAGACAGATGCAAAGTATTTATTTAGTTGCTCAGCTATGCCATCTTTAGCCACATGTTGTAAACCTAAACAACCCCATTATCCCTCTTATCATTCTTTCATGTGCCTGAAGATAACTTTGGGATTTCCTTCCATATTGACTGCCTGTGTTTTTTCATACTCTATTTATTTCTCTTATTTGTTTTTTCACCTTCCCAGTAAACCTACATTCAGCCTGGTTCTCAGTTTTGTTACTCACCTGACCTTTGTCATAAGCACACTTTTTCTTCTTCATCTTAAAGTCCTTGCCCTCCTTCATCCAAAAAACTCTAGACTTATTTACCCCATCTTTTCCCCTTCATGGGAATTTGCCTTGACTATGCTTGTCCTCAAAAGGCAACTCCTTGTTCCCTTACCAATATGCCAGCCAATGTTTGATTCCAATCTATCTAGCCTAGATCCATTCTTACCCCTTTGAAGGTGGCTTTCCCTCGGTTAATTATTCTTATTGTGGATTGTTCCTTGTCCTTTTCAATAGAAACGTAAAACTTATAATCCAATAATGATTGTCCTCTACATGTTCTCTTACAGACATTTGATCCACTTGACTAACATCATTCCTAAGAACTTGGTCTTCCTTTCCCATTGTAGTAGAAACCTACTGCAGTAAAAAAAAAATCTCCGAGGTATTTCTTGCCCTTCTCTGCCCTTTACACTATTACTAATTGAGTCTATATTCAAGTAATTAAAGTCCCCCATTATAACTACTTTATAATTCTTGCACCTCTCTTTAATTTCCCTGGAAATATCTTCCTGCATGTTCTCATTAGTTGACTACTTATAGACTACACAAACAAAGTTATTGCATCTTTTTGTTTCTTAGTTTTGGTCAGGGACATTCTCTGTCTTCAGCATTGAAACGTTCTCATGAATCAATACTTCCATAATTCCCTTTCCTTCATTCCTATGCTTCCTTATATTTAGGAATATTTAACAACCTACTCTGTCCTTCTTTGAGCCAGGTCCTCTTCATAGTCACAATATAATATTTCCAAGTGGTAATCTGTGCCTATAATGCACCAATCTTATTTACCACACTCTGTATTCAAATACATGCACAGTAACACTATTATAAACTTTGTTACTTTCTCCCTTACTCTGAAACCCCACCTGATAACATTCTATTTCCTGCTTTAGTGCTCTCTCTCTCTGTCTCTCTCTGATTCTCAGTGTTCTATGCACCTTAGCTTTTCCATATGATAGTACCATCACATTCATGCTCTGTTGGTTTAACCCCTCAGCAGTAGCATTAGCAAATTTCCCCACAAGGAAATTGATCCCAGTTCTGTTTAGGTGCAAATCCATCTGGCCTGCATAGGTTTCATCTGCCCTAGAACTGGTCCCAAAGTCCCAGGAATTTTAAGCCCTTCATCCTGCACTAACTTTGCAGTCACACATTCATCATCTTATTATAAACTTGCATGTAGTACTCAGAGTAATCCAGATATTATTACCACTGAGGTCCTGTAAAGTAATGGCCTACTCATTTTCTTAAATTCTAATTGCAGGATTATATCCACATTCTGCCCTTAGCATTGTTACTAATATGGACCACGACTGCTTGCTCCTCCCCCTCCACCTGAGCATGCTTATTAGACGTTCAGTGATATTCTCTGCCTTCGTGCCAAAGAGGCACATCATCCACAATTAACATCTGTGGCTGCAGAAACACCTATCTATTCCTTTATTGAATAATGTCATTATTACTCTTCAGTTCTTTCTTGTGCCCTCCTTGGCTCTGGCAACACTCCCCAGATGAACCATCATTCTCAACAGCAGTTAAATGCAGGTTGGACTCAGCCTGTTTCTTCTTGACTATCTCTTCACTCTCTGCCTGCATTAAGCTAGAGGGTGACCACATCCATAAAAGTGTTATCCACAAAACTCTCAGTTTGCACATGCGACACAGTAATGTGAGCTTCTGTTCAGACTCCAAAACCTGAACAATAAAAACAGAAGTTGCTGAAAATACCAAAGAGATCAGGCAGCATCTGTGGAGAGAGTGGTGGGGGGAATGGGGGAAAGGATAAAGTGAACATAGTTGGGTTGAAAATGATAAGCAGACTCAACTTCACATTCTTTTTTAAATTCGAAATGTCTGAAATTATTTTAAATTTTGTACAATTAATGTGCCGATGATTTTGAGCTATTCAAGACTTGTTTGAAAATATATGAACGCTTCAACTATTCTTTACAACCTAATTATGCATGATACTAGATAAACAAATACAATTAATGATAAATTGATCGATTATTCTATTAACATTGCAACTTTTCCAGATATGGGCTTCCTGTTAACTTCCAGGCCATGCTTCTACAACCAAATAAAAAAACCATGAAGCGACTACGAGATGTGCTAAATGCACTTTTTAAACACCTAGATGAAGTTGCTGCAGCTAGCACCATTGATGTAAGTTGGTGCAATGATATGCACTTGTGATGTTGTTATTTCACTGAAACTGCTTGTTTTACTGAAAAGACTAAGAATTCAAGCCCTAATCAGTGCCTTCTATTCATCATGTTCTCCAACCATTCTTATTTCCCTGTCCAGCTTCTCCCAACTCCTTTGAATGTAAAGGAGACCAGGCACTGGTAAAGCTTTACATCAGGATGACCCTGCCTGTTGGGATGTGTTTTTGTAAGTTTATGTGGGAATCAACTGAAAAGCATCCCTGGCCCCAATGTTAGTTCAGCCCCTCAAACCTGGATCAGACCAGACTTTAGTAAGGCCACCACAATGGTTAATGTTGTTCAGTTGGCAGCTGTGTCATCGTACAAACAAAATTAGCCCCAAAGAGACCTTTCATACATCCTCTTCTCACCCATTTTTGGAGATAGTCTGCATAGCAGCTGAGTGGGTTTAGCTTGAGTACAATTTGGTTCATCTTTTGTTCTCTATGTTTGTGTTGTGTTGCTATTTCTATACCATAAAAAAAGAATTTTCTGAGGTGGAAATGGATTTTGTAGCTCATTGAAACTGTCCCATCTACTAACATGATGCTTCAGCATTGGTATCTATTTGAATGCCCTGAGATTTCTGTCCCTACCATTCTGCTTGGCAGATGATTCCACACATTTATCATTGTTTGAGTAATGCAGTTATTCCTAACATCTATTTTTTAACATTCTTTTGACTTTTTAAAATTGCATACTTTGGTCCGCTTAAGCTCTAGGTAATACGGTCTTCAACATCTTCCATGCTTGTATACAAAAATGGATATATTTAAAAATAACTTATAGCAAAAGTCAATGGGCTGAAGGGTCTTCAATCGTCATGACTCTTCCTTACTTTAGAAAATGAATCACATTGTACAGCATTGTCATTTGTCATTGGATATGGATGTCACTAGCAAGGCTAGCATTTGTTGGCCATCCTTAAATTCCCGAAATGGGATTTGAATTTATGGCTCCTGATTCTGGACATCTGGAATACTAATACTGTAAGTTAGCACTGTGTGACTGCCTTCCCATGATAATCAACCAATGAATTAATTAGATTACACTTAGAAGGTATTTAGTTACTTAATTGATTGTTGTTTCAAATACCTATCCTCCTTGTGGAAGGAGGAGATAAAGATAGATTTAAATTGGATTATTTTCTTAGGTGCTACGCAGTCACATAAGGATTCAAGGTGCACACAAATAGTAGTGCTCCAGTGAGAACCAAGCTACCCCAGGGATCATAATAGAACACATCACCGGCATCCTCAAACACTCTTTCCATTGCCAGGAGTGCAGTGGAGAACCTTGCAGTACTCAGCTGAATAGAGAGTAGTAAGTGACATGGTGTGGTCATTCTTAATTAACAGCCTTTGCCATGACCAATCAGAGTAAAAGCTAAGGAGAAGGAGATGCTGTAACAGGAATGGAGGAACAGGAAAAGAAAGGGAGGCTACAGTGCTGACTGCCCTTCCTGTCCAGCTTCTACAGGATCAAACTAGTTAGACTAATAACCTCAAGCCCACCTTCCTATTCACTAACAACCCCGCACTCACTATATTTTAAAGAGTGTCAGCCACGGCTAAGTTGGTACCAAAATTAAGTTTATCCATTGTCTGCAACCTTCTAGCCGGGTTTACCCTTCATTCTTTTAGAATCATAGAAACCCTACAGTGCAGATAGAGGCCATTCAGCCCATCAAATCTACGTCCCCCAAATTCCCAATCTGCCCCCAAAACCCGACATTTCTCATGGTTAACTCACTAGCCTACACATTCCTGGACACTATGAGCAAGTTATCATGGGCAATTCACCTAACCTGCACATCTTTGGGCTGTGGAAAGAAACCAGAGCACCTGGTGGAAACCTTGACAGACATGGGGAGAATGTGCAAACACTGCAGACAGTCAGCCAAGACTGGAATCAAACCCAGGTTGCTGGATCTGTGAGGCAAAAGTGCTAACCACTGTGCCATCATGCCACCCTGTTCCCAGATGCCAACCTGGTGAGCTTACAACACAGGATTACAACTATCTGTGTGCCAAACAGTGGAGAAGCATTCAATAGGCAGGGCAAAGTGATCCCACAACCACAGATCAGGTCTAAACTCTGCATTTCTGCCACATCCAGCTACGAATCATGGTGGACAACTAAAAAACTAATTGTAATAGGCAGAGGGGACGTTACAGATGTCACCATCCTCAATGATGGCAGAGCTCAACATATTAGTGCAAACGAGAAAGCTGAAGTATTTGCAATCATTTTTGGCCAGAAGTGCCAGCAAATGATCTATCTTGTCTTCCTCCTGATGTCCCCCGCATCACAGATGCTACTGTTCAGCCAATTTGAATCACTTCATGCTATATCAATAAGTGGTTCAAGGTATAGAATATTGCAAAGGCCCTGTCAGGGCCCTATGATAGGTGCTGACAACGTCTGACAACAGTACTGAAGGCTTCATCTCTAGAACTAGCAGCCAATTACAGCTGGCATTTATCTGGCAATGTGAAAAATTGCCTAGGTATGTCTGTCCACAAAAAGCAGGACAAATGCAGTCTGGTTAATTAACATTCCTTTGGTTTCCTCTTGATTGTCTGGAAGGTTTTGTCAAGTGTGCTAACAAACAGCACTTATTCAGCAATAACCTACTCACTGATGTTAACGTTAGGTCCTGCCTGTCCACTTGGCTCATGACCCCAATATAGTCTTGTCCAAGTAGTGGCAGAAGGACTGAACTCAGAGTGAGGTGACAGTTACTGCCTTTGACATCACATGACTGCATGTGGCATCATGGAGCTCTGGAAAAGTAGAGACAATAACCGGCTTGGAGTTATACGTAGCACAAAAGAAGATGTTGTGGTTGTTAGAGACCAGTCATCTCAGTTCCAGGACATCCCTGCAGCAGTTTCTCAGGTGTTCCAAGTTCAACTATCTTCAGCTACTTCATCAATGACCTTCTGTTCATCATTAGGCCAGAAATGGGTTTGTTGGTGATTGCACAGGGTTTAGTGCCATTCACAGCTCTTCAGATACTGAAGCAGCCCATACCCATGTCCAGGAAAACTTAGACAAAATTCAAGACTTGGCTGATAAATAGCAAGTAATATTGACTCCACACAAGCGCCAGGCAATGATCATCTCCAATGAGAAAGAATCTAATAATCTCACTTTGACATTCAATGGCATTTTCATTGCTGAATACTTCAGTATCCACATCTTGGGGTCTACATTGACCAGTTATAGAGCAACTAGACCAGCAATATGAATACAATAGCCATACCAGCAGGTCAGAGACTCAGAATACTGAAGTGAGTAACTCATCTTTTGACTCTCCAAAGTCTGACCATCATCTATAAGGCACAAGACAGGACTGTGAATAAAAACTGTCCACCTGCTTGGCTGATCCAGGTTCAGCAACACTCAAGATTACTTCAGGAAAAAGCTATATGCTTCATCATCACCCAATTCACCAACTTATGCATCCACTCCCTCCCTCCACCTCTGACACACAGTAGTAGCAATGGTACCATTCTGAAGATGCACTGCAGCAAATTACCTAGGCTCCTTCCATGGCACCTGTGACCTCTGCCACCTCGAAGGACATGGGCAGCAAATGTATGACTACATCACCATCCGCAAATTCCTTTCAAGCTATACACCATTTTGACTTGGAACTAAATTACCATACCTTCAATGTGATTGGATTGCAATACTGGAATTCCCTTCCTAACGGCACTGTGGAGATACTGGTACTAGAATAACTGCAGTGGTTCAAAAAGGCAACTCATCACCACCTTCTCAGGAGTAATTAGGAATAGGAAACTAATGTTGGCCTTGACACCTACGTCTCATGGGGAAAAGAAACTCACCTCTGAGTTTTAAGGCTGTGGGTTCAAGAATGAGGGGTAACATATTTAAGCCAGAGATGAGGATATTTCTCCTCTCAGAAGGTTGTGAATCTTTAGAATTCTATATTGTAGAGGTCTGTCAAGGCTGGGTCATTGAGCATATTCAAGGCTAAGATTGACAGATTTTTTTTAATCAGTAAGGAGTCAGGGATTATAGAGAAAGGGCAGGAAAGTAGAATTGAAGATTATCAGAGCAGCCATGATTTCATTGAATGGTGAAGTAGACATGATGGGCTGAAAGGCCTACTTCTGTTCCTATATCTTATGGCCTTATGGTCAAGCACCACTCCAACATGTGCAAAGGAATCTTGAAGTTTACAATCTAGTGCAGTAATGTAGTTGTGCTGCACTGTTAGAGGTGCCATCTTTTGGATGAGATATTAAACTATTTTGTAGCACAATAGTTAGCCTTCCAAAACCAGCTTTTTACTTAAGCAAATAGAGCAGCAAGATTTGCAAGAAAATTCGAATATCTGTTGGACATATATCGGCATTCCTTCGTCAGCAACAGCCGATTGCATTGTGGGAGCACCATCCCTACTAGGACTGCTGTGGCAAACTCAGCAGTTTGTTGGGATATCTATCAACAGGTGACAATTGTCAAGAACTGCAACTGGAGAAATCAAATGGATTCCAAAATAAAAACAGGGGGTGCAGAGGGACAAAGGACTCGTCAATTATGCTGGTGCTGCTTACAACCAATATAAAATAATTTAAAATACTTCATAGAATTTGTGAAATTCCTTACTTAGTTACAGTAATAGATCTAATATTTATTCTATATACTTACAACAAAAAGCCTGATGCAACATAGCCTACTGAAAATTAGATTTCTGTATGACAAGTTATTGTGTCCTTCGAGTCATTGAAGTTTACAGCAAATAAGGAAACAACTTGATTTGTCAGTTGTGTTACAGCAATCCAAAAACCAATCTCTGGAAGGAAACAGTTTCTGCCTCAGCAACTCTCTGTTCCAATAGTAATTTAAAGTCAAAAGCTTAGTTTTCTATGGCGCTTTTAAAAACAAACACTACATCAGTTGTAATTGTTACTATAGGGTTAAAATCTCACCATTATTATGGTAATTGTTACAGAGTAGTTGATATAAAACATTTGACTATCAGCAAACATCCAAGTACAAACTTGGCGGCAGGTTGGCTCAGTGATTAACACTGCTGTCTCACAGCACCAGGGACCTAGGTTCGATTCCACCCTCTGGTGATTGTCTGTGGGGAGTTTGCATATTCTCCCTGTGTCTGTGTGGGTTACCTCCAGATGCTCCAGTTTCTTCCACAGTACAAAGATGTGTGGGTTAAATGAATTGACCATGCTGAATTGCCCATAGTGTCCAGAGATGTGCAGGCTTGGCAGATTAGCCTTGGGAAATGCAGGGTTATAAGGATAGGTTAGTGGGGTAGGTCTGGGTGGGATGGTGTTTGAGGGTTGCTATGGACCAGATGGGCCAAATGGCCTGCTTCCACCATATGACGATTCTGTGAAACTCTGATAGGAAATGGATTTGTATTTCAATTTTATTGTATTTTTTAAAAGTAATTTGTCCAACTCTAAATGTTGCATATTTATTCAAGAATCAAGTGAGAGGACATGATATCAAAACAGATCACGGGCCGAATTTTGCAGGTGGCTTGTGTTCTTGATGGCAGGCTGACTTTTGGTTTGAGAACCCAGGGGTGACTGTAACACAAATGACAAATCAGATGTGACGGTTCTGGAGAGAACGTCTTAATTATCAATCAGAGATGGCAGCCAGGGTCCAATGTCAGGAGTTGTACTCAACATCGGCTACTAGAGCAAAAAGACCCTGCTGGGGGACCAGCAGCAGGAGTGGCAGCAATGCCATGAGGCACTTGCATTTGGAATGCAACAGTACACTATTTATGTTGCAATCTGGTTACTGTCCTTAACTGGTGAATTGAGAAGTTGCAGTCAAGCTGCTATCAACGGACATAGGGGCTTTTTCTGCATTTTTAAAGTTATCCAACTTGGGCCTTTTCACATATGAAACAACTTTTTCTTTAACAACACTTTGATCACAGTTAGGTACCAGCTATCAATGTTGGTCCAGTGTACTCCCTGAAAATACAATATGTAAAGCAACAGTAACTTCCTGTATTCAGCATTAAGTTATCCAGAGTTGTGCTAATGGTTAATTTTCCAAGACAAACGTTTATGAATTGAACTTTTGATTCCATGGGGGGGAAATACATGCCAACTGATAGCATTTAATGGAGAAATAATGGTGAGTCTAGGAGAGTGGGAAAAAAAATTAAGGGCACAATTTTCCACTCTCTTGTAGTTGGTGAGAAGGACAAATGGAAACTTGACCGCAGCAAATAAGTTTTGGGTGACAAGGTTCAATCCATTACCAATTAAGGCTTTTAAGTGATCATATAACAGCCACTTAGGACTTTAATTCACCACTGTGCCTTTCCAACAGGTGAGAAAACCCTGCCAATGTAGTTGCCTCTCTCTGGGAATAGTTGTGGGCAGGGATACTGGTTGGGAGTACTGAAAGCCACCACACTGCCCTTGCCTCTTGAAATAACTCCACAGAAGGTGGTATCCTGTCACCAAGTCACCTTTTATTTGCATGTGGAGAGTCCTTGACACTGATCCAGCTCCCTCAGAGCCAACTCTGAGTGAAGAGAACCTCTGACATTCCTGTTCTTATCTGTCAGCCAGGCTCCCTGATTGGAGCAGATTGACAGTCCCAATCAGGGAACTTATATTCTATGAGGTCCACCTGACCGAACTCATTACAATCGCTAAACCTCCAATTCTCTCTCCCCACAGTTCTCAACCTGACACACCTACAGTTATAATTTATTTTTTATTTAGAGATCCATCTGAATATTTTAATGACCACTGAGAAGCTGCCACTTGCATGCTGAAAAAGTGAAGGGTTTTGCTAAATATTGGTGTTTACTGTGAATCATTCTTTGCTTTGCTATTCTCACAACTAAGAATATGTCTCCTGTAAAGAGATAAAGCCGTCATACTCTTACCAGACCATTGGGCTGATCTCTCATTAGAGAGGTGATTGGTGGTGATTTAACCTTAAGGTCACCACACCTCAGGCAAGGGGATAGGTTGAGAAGGAGAGTCCTTCATGGTAACCTCAGCTGGTGTGGGAATTGAACCCACCCTGTTGGCATCACCTGTTATTCTTACTGAGATTAGTATGATACTCTCTACTGCTTAAGTGTTCAAAACTTTTAATTGGGCAGACCAATGTCTCGCTGAACACTTGATAATAGAACTAATCCAATATCATTAATGTAATATCATTCATATAAATTAAACCTATGTCAAATACTATGAGGAGCTTTGGAATTTTATATAAAAGGCTGCATATAAAGCAGGTTATTGTTGTAGACCATGGTCGAGCTTGTAATCAAGATGGGACTGTAGCCAAGGGTGAATTGAATCCTTATTTTGGTTGTGCAACAAAGCTTTATTTATAATAACCAATAACCGATGGTAAAATCAAATAGGCTGCTGAGGAAAGTAAATGTAAGGTCAGAAGTCACACAATGCCAGGTTGTGGTCCAGCAGGTTTATTTGAAATCACAAGCTTTCGGATTGCCAGATGAAGAAGCAGTGCTGTGGAAGCTTGTGCTTTCAAATAAACCTGTTGGACCATAGCCTGGTGTCGTGTGACTTCTGACTTGTCCACCTCAATCTAACACCAACACCTCCGCATCATGGCTACCGGTGAAAGTGATATAGCTAGACGTTGGTAAGGCCATATTTGGAGCACTGCATGCAGTTCTGGATGCCCTAGTATAAAAAAGGATATAATTAAACTAGAAAGTGTGCAGAAAATATTTACTAGGATGCTATCTGGACTGGAAGGTTAGGAGAGGCAGGATAGACTGGGTCTTTTTCCCTGGAGTGTAGGAGACTAGGGGTGACCTTGTAGGGGTCTATAAAATCATGCAAGACATAGATATGGTGGATAGCCAACAGCTTTTCTCCATGGTAGGGCAGTCTTAAACTAGAGAGACAGCTTTAAGGTGAGAGGGGAGAGATGCAAAAACGTTCAGAGGAGCAATTTTTCCACACAGCGCGTGGTGAGTGTCTGAAATGGGCTGCCAGAGGTAATGATGGAGGTGAGTACAATTTTGTCATTTAAGAAACATTTGGATAGGTACGTGGATGGGATAGGGTTGGAGGGATATGGACCAATACAGGCAAATGGGACTAGATTAATTGTTGAAACTGGGCAGCATAGACAAGTTGGGCCGAAGGGCCTAGTTACATGCTGTAAACCTCTATGACTCTAACCTGAATAATAGAAGATGAAGGAGTGAGCAAGAGTGAGCTTCTTCAATTGCGCCTCTCAAATCCACAACCTGTACCATCTGTAAGAACGTAGGCAGCAGGCACCAGATCATCATTACTGCTAGGTTCCTAACTTGGAACTATGTTGCTATGAATGAGAAAAAGGAAGCTGAGAATCCTTGGCCCAATTTACGTCATTGCCAGACTGAACAGGAGGTGTTATATGGTGCACACAGTAGCCTCAAGTTGCTCGCCAGTTCAACTAGTGCCAAAGGCCAATGAAAAGTTAAAAAGTACATTCCATCAGTTGTCTCAAAGAAAGGTGGATGGTGCCATTTTTGGAGGTGTAGACCATTGCCACAGTGGATGCAGTTTTCTCCAATTGACAGACATAGATGCTAGGTTTTGCGGAATTCAGGCTGCTGATCGTTAGATAGGCTAAGATTACAGAAACTGCTTACTTATGAATTCCCTTCCCCCATTCTACATTCCTTGCTTTTGTGCTTGGGGAGAAAGGAGGCTAATACTTAGCATATCTAGATCTCAAACTCACTGATTCTGTGGAAATGCAGGACCATTATATTCCTAATACATTTGAAGGAATGAAAACATTTCCAGCAGTACTGTGTTCCTACCAATAGGTGGTAAGGGAGTACTTTGTAAGTCTAACTGAAGTCTACTGTCAGAACCAGGCATGAGTAAAAATGGTTTCATTTTTCCCTTTACCGGAGAATTTATTTTATAATTTGTGTAATTATCACTTGTATTGTTTGTTTGTAAATTCCAAGCACTGGACAAATATTCAAGAATTCCAAGAGAATTTGGTATATGAAGTTCAAGAAATTGATCACTCTGAGGAACTTGATGTCAAGTCAATACAAATTTTATGAAGGGTCTTGCAGTCGATGCATATGTTCTCAGAATATTCTATTGCCTTAATTGTTTACAATTTGTTTACTTTTGTTAAGCTATTTATGTTTTGTTCTTATTACATTCATATTTGGGATGAACAGATTCAATGTTTTCATTTGAGAAGGTATTTGGGAAAACCTTGATGGCATCAACCAGAAACAAGAAAATCATGTGACCTTCAGATGCATTTTACCATTTATTTTGCTTGCTTTATAATGAATTAACAATATTCCACAGGTCCCACTTTTGAAACTGCAAATGCTTTATTGGCTGTTTAGTTAAATTATATGGTGGCTCCAGATATAGAAAAAACAAATAACCTTCTTGCCACTGAATTCTCTGTATACTCAGTTCCTTTTCTAGCTCTTGTCCTGTGATTAAATTGCCAATACGGTTCTTTCTCCCAAGAAAATCCTAAGCAGAGCTCTGGATTCTCTCATGATTTATTTAAACACATAAACCACAGATAAATTTTGCTGGGGTACAAAAGAAATAGCAAGGAACCATGATGACATGGTTTCCTGATGTATTCTTGCCACCAGGGAAGATTCCCAGTCACAGGAAGGGAGACAGTTCAGCCATGTCCTGAACAGAGGTGGGCATCTGGTTAAGCATGTGTAACATCCCAGTTTAGACCATAAGAAGTAGGAACAGGAATAGGCTGTTTGGTCCCTCGTGCCTGCTCCGCCATTCTATAGGATCATAGCTGATCTGACATACCTCACGTCCACTTTCCAGCCCCTTCCCTGTAACCCTACTGATCAAGAATCTATCTATCTCAGCCTTAAACATACACAAAGACTCACACCCTTCTGAGAAAAGAATTTCCTCCTTATCTTAGTCTTTAGCTCCCTTCTATTCTGAGACTCTTCCCATGAGGGAAAACATCACCTCAGCATTTACCCTGTCAAGTCCCTTAAGAAGCCTATATGTTTCAATGAGATCATCTCTCATTCTTCTAAACTCCAATGGGTAGAGTCCCAAGATGTTTAACATTTGGTCACAAGACAGTCTCCCCACACAGGAAAAGTTGTACTGTTGGGGGTGTGATATTTTTTCAGCAGGAGAGGCCCCAACACATTGGGAAGCAGTCAGGTCCATGGAGCCAGTCTCCCTGGTGCATTCTGGGACAGAATGGGGTTTGTGAATTGGGGAAAGCCATCTTAACTGGAAACTCCATGCCATAGAGAGGGGCTATGAGTGGGAAAGGCAGTCCCTGTACCTCCAATAAGCCATCTGGAAAAAAAAACAAAAGAACTGTGGATGCTGTAAATCAGGAACAAAAACAAAGTTGCTAGAAAAGCTCAGCAGGTCTGGTAGCATCTGTGAAGGAAAAAACAGAGTTAACGCCTCGGGTCTGGTGACCCTTCCTCAGAATTGAATCATATCACATTCCTCAGTGACTGCTTCTGCCTCAGACTCACCCCACGTGGATTCCAACTGAAGTTTCATCCCTCATGTTTTGAATCCTCCCAGGATCACAGATATCTCTGTAACGTTCAACGTTCCATGGGCAGCTGCTCTCGCTGCATCCTGAGATCCACACTCAGTGCCATGCAGCGTCACATGCATACTCTCGACCTCTCTCTCCGACAGCATCGCAACACACTGGCTCAGGGTTACACCACCCCGCAGTTCCACTTCATCTTCCGGCTCATTCGTCGTGCTAACAAGAAACTTTTTCTTTTCCTTTCAGGCATCAAGGCCCACAAGATGCAACAACTCAAAGATACCCACGACCCTCTGGAACCTTCCTCTCCTCCCCTTCCCTCTGACTCCATCCCTTCTCCCAACCCCCCAACCTCCTGTTGGGTATCCACCATCCCTCCTAACCTTCTGCTCTCCGATGCTGAATGTTCTGTACTCAGCGAAGGCCTCAGCTTTATCTCTCCGCGTCCCCACCTGAACGAATTTCGGGCACAACATGATGCCAAACTCTTCTTCCTGTCTTTGCCTCCGTGCTCATTTCTTTGGACAAGAGTCCTCGACCCTTCCATAGACCCTTTCGCTGAGTTCCAACGCTGTCCTCCACCTGGACCCCTTCCTCCGGCCTTTTACCTGAACTTGATCTGTTCATTGAGAACTGTTGACATGATATTAGTTGCCAAAAGAGTCACCAGACCCAAAACATTAACTCTGTTTTTTCCTTCACAGATGCTGCCAAACCTACTGAGCTTTTCCAGCAACTTCTGTTTTTGAGCCATCTGGAAGAGTCTGCCTGCCTGACATTTATGACTTTTTGTTTTATTCTTAAGTCTCCAAGTTTCCTCCCACAGTCCAAAGATGTGCAGGCTAGGTGGATTGGCCATGCTAAATTGCCTGTAGTGTTCAGGGATGAGTAGATTAGGTAGGTTATAGGGGGATGGGTCTGGGTGTGATGCTCTGAAGGTTAGTGTGGACTTGTTGGGCCGAAGGGCCTGTTTCCACACTACAGGGATTCTATAAAAGAGCTTCTATGTTTAGCTGTTGTGTTGATCACTTATATGGCTGCCAAGAGTTGAGAGCTGCCAATGCTCTTTGGTCCAGCAGCAATGGGAATCCACCTATCTTAGGAGGCTGCCTCTGTGAATCTCTCTGGGTTGATCCTGTTGATGGTATGTAAGTCCAGGATTTCACTTGGTCCCAAAGACAGCTCCAGAAATGGTGTTGAAATAACTAAATATGAAATTAAACAACCTACATGTTTTAGTAGACTGGCTGCTCAGTTGCAGATTATCTGTCCCTCATGTCTTATCCTCCCTGGTTCATGAATAAAAGTGATGAACCAAGAAGTCAGAAATGCAGGGATTTTTGATGCTGGCTCACATGCAAGCAAGAACTAGTGCCAATGGGTAGTGGAAGACTAGATTGGCGCAGTGGACCTTGGGAACTGCTCTCTGCTGATTCCTATTGGTAAACAAAAGGTTCTAGAGTGGATAGAAGATCTATGTGACACTCCCTTTGAGAAAATCAGCTCTGATCCAACTGAAGCAAGTTGGCAATCATTAAATTAGATATAATGCTGAACAATATGGCCAAAATAATAAGAATAAAAGGCAAAGGAGTCATGTTAAAAAAACTGTAGAGTGCCCTAGTGAGTCACCATATCTTCTGGTTACTGGAACACAAGATGATCTTCAGGCTGTTGGTGCAGTTCAGGACAGAGCCATGATCATTTCTTCAATCCCAGTGTTGAATTGGGGAATAATCATTTTAACCCAAGGGCTTCATTTCAATACAGCAGGCCTAACTCCCATCTCAGTTTAGTGTCAGTGATATGACATAATGATCAGTAAAGTAGGACAGCATAGTCAGGAGACGCAATTGGAAAGGATTGGAACCTGGGTCATGGGAGGTCCAAGGCTTTCTTGAAGGGTCCGAAGGAATACTGTAGCTTTTCGTTACCCATAAAAAAAACAATATACTTCAATTCCTGCAAATTGTTAGCCCTTTCTGGGCCAACATCGCATGGCAACATGTTTACTTGGCAGTGCTTGCCTGAGCACTGATTTTGCAATGCAAAGTTAAAACACTGTTGAAGTGTGATTGATGCCACAGCAGCCTGACTTTTAAATTTCCGTGATGCTTTTATCTGCCCGATCAAGGACTTCACTTGCTCCCTGAAGCATACCTATTAAAACAGCATGAGCACAGTTTGAGTATAGATCTGACAGTGCCATGGTGCTGAAAATTTGACCTCACTCCAACCCAACCCAGCCCTCTCCCCCCCCCCCCCCCCCAACTAAAAATCTTGTTTCTAAATGGTGCAGCGACTAGAATTGATCATGTGTTGTCAGGGGACTCGGTCATGAGGATAGACTAGAGAGACTTTAGCTTCATAGCCTTGAAAGAAGGTGACTGAAAGGTGACTTTATGGATGCACATAAAATAGTCATCTGCATGAGAAAGTTTGGATCTGGAATAATATATCAAACTAAACTGCAGCAATAGGACGTTTGTTCATAATTGTTAACAGAAAATGGGAGACTGCTATAAAAAATTCTTCCTGGTCACAGCATTTGCAAGTGACTTCTGCATAGGGTGATGGATGCTTAAGCTCTGGAATTGTTTATGGCTTTGATCATGGGGACAGCTATAGTGTCCTTCTGAATGGATGAGCTAAAATAGGCCAAACAGCTGTCCTCATCCATATATATCATGTGATCTTAAGACCCTTATTATTGAAATAACTTAATACTACGCTGATTCCCTTTCTATTGCAGGTCAACATGGACATCCCTGGACTGAATGTCAGCCAACAAGATTACTATGCTTATGTCTACTTCAAGATTGACATTGAGTTATTTAATTTTAAGTAAATCTTTGACTAAAATAAGAAAGAATGGATGCCTTTTGAAGTTCTGTATAGTATGGGTTTTAAAAACAAAGTATAATATATATCTCATGCACATGCAAAAACATATACACATGGAAGTGCGTTGCTTGGTAATTCTTAAAAAATCTTTAACTTAATTTGAATCAGATTTTAAAATATGATGATTGTTAAGGCTTGTCTTTTACACATTTTTAAATGAAAAAAATCAGTATGCCTGTCTTATTAGCAAATGTTGTTGATTACAAATAAAACATATCTTTGTGAGTATATTACCCTGAACTATTTCTCTTATCCATTCCATGTTTTTATTTAGCCAAATGAGTCAAACTCCAATCATCATTGTGTTGAATTTGTGTTCTTTTTACGTCAAATATTGATTTATCTATACAATAACAAAAAAACTTACATGATGTACTTTTTTTTTGCTTTCAGTTAATTGAGCTTTCTCTTATTGTAGCTTTGAGATTTAAAAACAAATCCTTGTTTAATTTTCTTTGATTCTTTTAAGTTACAGTTGTACCACTTGCAACTAAGGCTCAGGCTCTCCACTCTCTACTGTCTGCAACATCTTCTGTCACTGCCCCTACCTGCATAACCTCTGTGCTGCCTACTCACTCAGAATCCCTACAGTGTGGAAGCAGGTCATTCAGCCCATCGAGAGTCCACACTGACCCATCTTCCTACCCTATCCCAGTATTCCTGCATTTCCCATGGCCAACCCATTTAACCCACACATCTTTGGACTGCAGGAAGAAACATGAGCAAACCCACACAGACACAGGGAGAATGTGCAAACTCCACACAGTTGGCTGAGGGTGGAATTGAACCCAGGTCCCAGCCATCGTGCCACCTCACTTTGGACATCTCAACACCTTTACTCCACCTACACCGCCAACAAGTCTACTCCCTTAGACTTTGAGACATTGCCTGTGCTGCAAGCAAATGGTAATGAATATGGCCTGTACACTGCTGGTGTATGGGTGTGGGATTGATGTAGCAATGTGCTGTACAGCAACATGTCCATTTACTTGACTGCTGACAAGCATGACAAGCTGTCTGGTTTTGTGACTCTGCTAAACTGCAAAACAATACTGCTAGCCTTTAACTCTGGATGAGGAGGCAAAGTGCAAAAAGGCAAGGCAGGGATGCTAAGTGTGAGTGAACACTAAGAGAGCAAGCGAAATACTGGAAATAGAGCATGTTCCGGTCCATGAGCTGGTGCTTGTCCTCCTCAGAAACAAAGTGAGTGAATGCTAAGAGAGTGAGAAAGCAGCCCTGAGGTGCAGCCTGGTCCAATCCATAAGAGACCGGTGGGAGAAGCGTACTGTATGTGAATTAAACGTGTCATGAGGCTGCAGAGCGATGGTACATGTTAGATGCTGGAATTATTGGATGTAGGATTTGTGCAGTCACTGCATATGCACTGTGCCCTAGATGTTGATACCGGGTATCCAAGCCAGAGATCCAGAGAAATGCATAATGAACCAGACACCTACTCTGACTTCCATGTCAGGAATTCTTAATATTTAGTTTTCATCAATGGGTGGCCAAATGGGAACCTGCATACTAATGAGGTGAGTTTAGATAGTAATAAGGGTGATAATGAGCAGTAATCTGTGTTAACAGGCTGTTTGTCTGTAACTAGTGATAATCTTATCTCAATATCTGGTATTGAGTTGTTGCATCTGACATTGAGATAGGCCTTGCTCAACTTTACACATAATTCTATCAAATTTCTCTCCATAGCTGATGTCATTGTTTGCTTTAACTTTATCCTTTAGGCCCTGTGACACTGATTCAAATCCCGCCATAACAGATGGTTAAAAGCTCATCGAATTTACGAAAGCCCTTTAGGAAAGGAAATCTGCTGTTCTTAACCTGGTCTGGCCTACATGTGACTCCAGACATACAGCAATAGGATTGACTCTTAACTGTCCTCTGGAATGGCATCACAAGCCATTCAGCAGTGTAAAAAGTCACAAAAAGGAATGCAAACAGAAGGACCAACTGGCAGCAACCTAGGCATTGGAAATTACAATGGCAAGCAAACACAGCCCTGTTGACCCTGCAAACTCCTCTGGGGGCTTGTGCCAAAATTGGAACAGCTGTCTCAAGGACTAGTTAAGCAACAGCCTGACATACTCACACTCATGGAATCATATCTTACAAGCAATGTCCTGGCCACCACCATCACAAACCCTGGGTATGTCCTATCCCACCAACAGGAACACCAAGTAGAGGTGGTGGCACAGAGAGACACAGTGGAGAGGGAGTTGCACTGGGACTCCTCTACATTGATTTCGGACCCCATGGCATCAGGTCAACTATGGGCAAGGAAATGTCCTGTTGATCACCATTTATCCTCCCACCTCAGCTGACGAATCAGTACTCCTCCAAGTTGAATGCCTCTTGAAGTAGGCACTGAGGGTAGCAAAGACACAGAATGTACTCTGGATGGGGCTTCAATGTCCATTACCAAGAGACGTTCAGCAGCACCATTACTGACTGAACTGGGGTCGAGTCCTAAAGGATATTGCTGCTAGACCGGGTATGTGCCAGGTGATGACGGAACGAACAAGAGGGGAAAACATGCTTGACCTCATCCTCACCAATATGATGCCTCATATGCATCTGTCCATGACATATCAGTAAAAGAGACCATTACAAAATCCTTGTAGAGACAAAGTCTCATCTTTACATTGAAAATATCCACCATCATGTTGTGTGGCACTATCACCATGGTGGGCACTATCACCATGGTAAATAGTATAGACTTTGAAGAGGTCAACAACTCTAGAATGAGCATCCATGAGGTGCTGTGGGCCATCAGCAGCACAGAGTCATACTTCAACACAATCTGCAAATCTCATGGCCTGGCATAATGAGAGAGAATGCTGGTTCAATGCAGAGTACAGGAGAGCATCTCTAAAATTGAGGTATCAATCTGACAAAGTTGTAGAACAGGACTACTGGCATGCCAAACAGCATAAGTAGCAAAAATATCCCCATCCTCAAAAATGCAAAAGAGAAGACTGGAGCATTCGCAAAAACCTTCAGCCAAAAGTGCTAAATGGATAATCCAGCTCGGCCTTCTCTTCAGGTCTCCAGTATCATAGCTGCCAGTCTTCAGCCAATTTGATTTCTTCCACATGCTATTAAGAGTCAGTAGGAGGCACTGCATACAACAAAGACAATCGGCTCTGACAACATTCTGGCAATAGTACAGAAAGCATGTGCTCCAGAATTTGTTGAACTCCTAAGCCAGGCTGTTCCAGTAAAGTTGCAGCTTTGGCATCCACCTGACAATGTGGAGAATTGGCCTATTTTGTCCTGTAGACAAAAAGCAGGACAAATCCAACTCAGTTAATTATCACTCATCTGTCTATTCTCGATCATTAGTAATGTCAGAAGGCTCAAAGCACCAGGTTATTGTCCAACCGGTTTATTTGAAATCACGAGCTTTTGGAGCACTGCCAGGTGAAGTGAAGGGAAACACACAGGCACAGAATTTATAGGCAGAGAGATCAAAAGATAGTACAAATGGTATGAATTGAGTGTTGAAAGCCTGAATGATAAGTCTCTGCAGGTGATCAAAAGTATCAGATGGTTTGAATAGAGTGTCAACAGCTGAACAGTCAGTGAAGGGATGACATTTGATCTAATTAATTGAGGCAGAGAGATAAGTAGAAAAAATTAAAAATAAGGTAGTGTTGGAGACAAACCAAATGGCTGGAATAACATGACAGGTGTAAGAGGTGCATGCCAAAGTTCTAACCAAAGTAACAAATAATCCACCTCAGTACCTTACTCTACTGCAACCCTGTGGATAACCTCACAATGCTGCACTTCTTTAGCTTCCACATGTTAAAGAAACTATCCCCTATGGACAAGCCCTGCATATATCCAGGATCTGCTCAGAAGAGCAGCAACGTGACTAAAGATGCCCTCACAAGAACAGGATACAATGCTCAACTCATCGATTGTCAGTTCTGACATGCCACAGTGAAAAACTGCAATGATCTCCTTGGAAGACAGACACAGGGCACAACTGATAGTGTACCCTTCGTCATCCTGTACTTCCCTGGAGCAGAGAAACTATGCTATGTCCTTTGCAGCCTTCAACATGTCATCGGCGATGATGAACATCTTGCCAAGGTCATCCCTACGCCACCACATCTTGCCTTCAAACAACCACCAAATCTTAAACAGATCATCATTCACAGCAAACTATCCAGCCATCAGCATAACAGCGACCACAACACCACACAACCCTGCCATGGCAATGTCTGCAGGACAAGCCAGATCATCGACATGGATTCTACCATCACATGTGGGAACACCACCCACCACGTACACGGAAGATACTCATGTGACTTTGCCATGAAGATGGCCTCAACCGTGATCTTGGGTTCATGTCATGTTACATGTAACCCCACCACACTTCTGTATTTGTAACACCATCACCTTGATAACTTGTTGTGATCTTTCTACCTTAATTAGATTGTACAGTTTTGGATTACTTGTTACTTTGGTTAGACCTTCGGCATGTACTCTTATACCTATCATGTTTGTCTCCAGCACCAATTAATCACATCATAGGTCATCCCTTCACTTACTAGCCAGCTGTTGACACTTTACTCACACCGTCCGACACTTTTGATCACTTGCAAAGGCTTGTTATTCAGCCTGTCAACTCTCCACTCATACCATTTGTATGATCTTTAGATCTCTTTGCCTACGCATTCTGTGCCTGTGTGCCTCCCTTCAGTTCACCTGACGGAAGAGCAGCGCTCAAAAAGCTTGTGATTTCAAATAAACCTGTTGGACTACAACCTGGTGCCGTGTGAATTAGAACATAAGAACTAGAAGCAGGAGTAGGCCATCTGGCCCCTCGAGCCTGCCCCGCCATTTAATAAGATCATGGCTGATCTTCTTGAGACTCAGCTCCACTTATCCATCCATTCACCATAACCCTTAATTCCTTTACTGTTCAAAAATTTATCTAACATTCATCGAGGTAGCTTCAACCGCTTCATTGGGCAGGGAATTCCACAGATTCACGACCCTTTGGGTGAAGAAGTTCCTCCTGACCTCAGTCCTACATCTGCTTCCCTTTATCTTGAGGCGATGCCCTCTAGTCCTAGTTTCACCTGCTAGCGGAAACAACCTCCCTGCCTCCACCTTATCTATTCCCTTCATAATCTTATATGTCTCTATAAGATCTCCCCTCATTCTTCTGAATTCCAATGAGTATAATCCCAGTCTACTCAGTCTCTCCTCATAATCCAACCCTCTCAACTCTGGAATCAACCAAGTGAATCTCCTCTGTACCCCCTCCAGTGCCAGTATATCTCTTCTCAAGTAAGGAGACCAAAACTGCACACAGTACTCCAGGTGTGGCCTCACCAGGACCCTATACAGCTGCAGCATAGCCTCCCTGTTTTTAAACTCCATCCCACGAGCAATGGCAGACAAAATTCCATTTGCCTTTTTAATTACCTGCTGCACCTGCAATCCTACTTTTAGCGATTCATGCACAAAGACACCCAAGTCCCTCTGCACAGCAGTGTGCTGCAATATTTTACCATTTAAAACATAGTCCATTTTCCTGTTATTCCTACCAAAATGGATGACCTCACACTTATCAACATCATACTCCATCTGCCAGACCTTTGCCCATTCACTTAGACTATCTATATCCCTCTGCAGACTTTCAGTGTCTTCTACACACTTTGCTCTACCATTCACCTTAGTGTCATCTGCAAATTTTGACACACCACACTTCTTCTACACACTTTGCTCTACCATTCACCTTAGTGTCATCTGCAAATTTTGACACACCACACTTAGTCCCCAACTCCAAATAATCTATGTAAATTGTAAACAATTGAGGTCCCAACACTGATCCCTGAGGCACACCACTAGCCAGTGACCGCTAACCAGAAAAACACCCATTTACCCCTACTCTTTGCTTTCTACTGGTCAACCAATCCTCTATCCATGCCAATACATTACCTGTAATACCGTGCAACTTTATCTTATGCAGTAGCCTTTGGTGTGGCACCTTGTCAAATGCCTTCTGGAAATCCAGATACACCACATCCACAGGTTCCCCATTGTCCACCATGCAAGTAATGTCCTCAAAGAATTCCACCAAATTAGTTAAACATGACCTACCCTTCATGAACCCATGCTGGGTGTTCCCAATGGGACAATTTATATCCAGATGTCTTGCTATTTCTTCCTTAATGATAGATTCAAGCATTTTCCCCACTACCGAAGTTAAGCTAACTGGCCTATAGTTACCTGCTTTTTGTCTACTTCCTTTTTTAAACTGGTGTCACATTGGCTGTTTTCCAATCTGCAGAAACCACCCCAGAGTCCAGTGAATTTTGGTAATTAATTAATAGTGCATTTGCTATTTCCCCCATCACCCCTTTTAGTACCCTGGGAGGCATTTCATCAGGGCCAGGAGACTTGTCTACTTTTAGCCCCATTAGCTTGCCCAGCACTGCCTCCTTAGTGATAATGATAGTTTCTAGGTCCTCACCTGCTATAACCTTCTTGCCATTAGTTTTCGGCATGTTATTTGTGTCTTCCACTGTGAAGACCGACACAAAATAACTGTTTAATGTCTCGGCTATTTCCTCATTCCCAGTTATTAAATTGGCCTTCTCATCCTCTAAAGGACCAATGTTTACCTTTGCCACTCTTTTACGATTTACATATTTATAGAAACTTTTGCTGCCTGTTTTTATATTCTGAGCTAGTTTACTCTCATAATCTATCTTACTTTTCTTTATAACTTTTTTTGTGGCTTTCTGTTGGCCTTTAAAGATTTCCCAGTCTACTAGTTTCCCACTACTCTTTGCTTTTTTGTATGTGTTTTTTTTTCAATCTGATACTTTCCTTTATTTCCTTAGACATCCCAGGTTGGCTGTCTATTTTCCTACAGTTCTTCCTTATCACTGGAATATACTTCTGCTGAGCACTGTGAAGAATCGTTTTGAAAGTCCTCCACTGTTCCTCAATTGAACCACCATAAAGTTTTTGCTCCCATTCTACCTTAGCTAACTCCTCCCTCATTCCTTCATAGTCTCCTTTGTTTAAGCACAGGAAATAGGTACTGGATTTAATCTTCTCACGCTCCATCTGTATTTTAAATTCGACCATACTGTGATCGCTCCTTCCGAGAGGATCCCTAACTGTGAGATCATTAATTATTCCTGTCTCATTACACAGGACTAGAGCTGGGATAGCTTGTTCCCTCGTAGGTTCCATTACATATTGTTCAAGGAAATTATCGTGGATGCATTCTATGAACCCCTCTTCAAGGCTGCCATGACCGACCTGGTTTGACCAATCGATGTGTAGATTAAAATCCCCCATGATAATTGCTGTACCACTTTTACATGCATTAGCTATTTCTATGTTTATTGCCCGCCCCACCACGATGTCATTATTTGGTGGCCTATAGACGACACCTATCAGTGACTTCTTCTCCCTGCTATTCCTAATTTCCATCCAAATGGATTCAACGTTTTGTTCAGTAGAACCTATATCATCTCTCACTACCGCCCTGATATCATCCTTAAAAATCAGAGCAACACCACCTCCTTTACCTTCCTGTCTGTCCTTCCAAACAGTTTGATACCCCTGGATATTTAACTCCCAGTCATGACCATCCTGTAACCGTGTCTCTGTAATGGCCACTAAATCATACCCATTTGCCATGATTTGCACCGTCAACTCATCCACCTTGTTTTGAATGCTCTGAGCATTCAGATAAAGTGCCCTTATGGCAGTTTTTGCACCTTCTTTTTGGGTCCTATTACCCTCATTACTAACAGCTCTTGAGTTCTCCTTCCCTTTAACTTTTTTTCCTAATTTTCAATGGAGTTGAAGCTTCCTCGTCACCTGCTAACCTGCTGCTTTGCCTTACATTAATTGTTATTCTCCCTCTACGCTCACTTCTCCCTTCCCCCCTACTTACTAGTTTAAAGTCCTATTAACCATCCTATTTACCCTTTTCGCCAGAACACTGGACCCGGCCCTGTTCAGGTGGAGTCCATCCCAGCGGTATAGATCCCTCCTGTCCCAGAACTGATGCCAGTGCCCCATGAGGAGGAAACCCTCTTTCCCACACCACTCTTTTAGGCACGTGTTTACTTCCCTGATCCTCGCCTCCCTTTGCCAATTTGCACGTGGCAGCAATCCAGAGATTATGACCCTTGAAGACCTGTTTTTTAATTTTGTTACTAGCTTTTCATAATCCCGAAACAGATCTTTTTTCCTCATCCTGCCTATGTTGTTGGTACCTATGTGGACCACAACAACTGGATCCTCCCCCGCCCTCTCTAGTATCCTCTCAAGCCGGTCAGAGATGACTCGCACCCTGGCACCGGGCAGGCAACACACCATGTGGGATTCTCTATCCTGCTCGCAGAGGATACTGTCTATCCCCCGGACGATGGAATCCCCTACAAATACAATCTGTCTTTTTGCTCTCCCCTCTTGAATGGCCTCCTGAACCATGGTGCCATGGTCAGATGACTCATCCTTCCTGCAGCCCTGTTCCTCATCCACGCAGGGAGCAAGTGCCTCATACTTGTGGGACAATGTCAAGGGCTGCGACTCCCGTGTTCCTGTCTGCAGGGTCCCTCTACCTGCCTCACTCGCAGTCACACACTGCTGTCTCTGCCCGCCGATTGAATTAACAATAGTTAATCTACCAGGTGTGACTGCCTCCTGGAACACGGCATCCAGGTATTTCTCCCCCTCCCGGATGTGCCTCAGTGTTTGCCACAGCTCTTTAAAAACTTCTGACCTTGTCCACCCCAGTCCAACACCGGCACCTCCACAACAGTAATGTGATGGAAGGCATCATCAACAATGCTATCAAGCAGCAATATCCTGCTTACTGATGCTTAGTTGGGTTTTTCCAAGGCCACTCAGCTCTTGATTTCATTACAAATTTGATCCAAACATGGACAAGAGCGCTGAATTTCAGACACAACATTAGAGTGACTGCCCTTGACACCAAGACTGCATTTGATTGAACATGGCATCAAGGAGCCCCAGTAAAACTGGGGTCAATGGGAATCAGAGGGAAAGCTCTCCACTAGGTGGAGTCATATCTGGTATAAAGGAAGATGGTTGATGTTTTTGGAGGTTAGTTATCTCAGGTGTGAGACACTTTGCAAAAACTGCTTAGGATAGTGTCCTAGGCCAGACCATCTTCAAAAGAGATCAAGAAAAAACTGACCTAACAGCGAAATTGGCTCATTTAACATAATGGAGCAGGAAAATGAGGAGTTAGTTTTGCTAGTGTACTTGCAGCCAACCCATACAACCATGGAACAAATCCATGGTTGACAAAATCAAAGAGGGCCAAGTGTTGTGCTTTGAAGCACTGGCAAGGTGAATGGATCTAGAAGCAACATCATGGAGAACATGGAAAAATTCTTGGCAGTCAGAATTGAAGACCTTAAGTTCCAGCCTAAGTCTTCTTAATTGGTTGCTGTTCTCAAGTATTGGCAGCAAATGCAGTTTTCTGCTCACCCCTGGAAAACTTGCCTAGTGATGGGAATGCATCAGAGTGCCATGCCATCACAGCTGATCTCTATTTTCCTGCCTATACCTCAAACCCTGCCTCCACAGTTATCTGAATTAAATCAGGCAATATAGAAATTGTGCAATTTCTGCACAAATTAAGTGTAAACTTAGGCATTTTAACTGCACAATTTTAACTAAAATCATTAATAATCATGAACAGCAGGCATTTTGCTCAGTGATCCCAGCAAAAATAATCAAATAGAACTAATCTTATTTACAGCTAAATAAATTGATTCTAACATTGGTTCAACAAGTTTCATTTTTAGCAAATCTTCTGAGTTCATGATTAAATAGTGTATTTGATAAGATACACACATTAGCTAAAGTACTCTCAATTACTGAAGTTGCTGGAAAAGCTCAGCAGGTCTGGCAGCATCTGTGAAGAAAAAATCAGAGTTAACGTTTCGGGTCTAGTGACCCTTCCTCAGAACTGATGGTAGCTGGGAAAACGTTGGCTTATATGCAGAAAATAGAGAGGGTTATGGGGTAGAGAGTAAACGATAGGATAGAGCCCAAAGAGAGACAAGAGCAATTGGATAGACAAAAGAAGTTGATAACGGTCTGGCTTGGAGGGTGAATAGGTAGTATTTTCATCACAGATGCTGCCAGACCTGCTGAGCTTTTCCAGCAACTTCTGTTTTTGTTCCTGATTTACAGCATCTGCAGTTCTTTTGGTTTTTATTCTCAATTACTGACGGATAAATCCCTAAAGAATTGTAATACATTTGTTAGATTGGGATGTGTTACAATAATGTAATATTTCTGGTAAAGGGCTAACCATCTAAAGGCTATGAGTTCAGATGCTACGATAAATTGTGAAATTGATTTCAACAAATCTCGTAACAGTACCAGATAAATTATTACACTGCCATTGAGAAAAGATGAGCAGATCATAGTTAGGAATCACTACTAATGCAAAAGGAAAAAAGTGGACAGCAATGACTGAGATATCAGACTGAAATTTCTCTGCC
Source organism: Rhincodon typus (assembly GCF_021869965.1). Taxonomy (NCBI): domain Eukaryota; kingdom Metazoa; phylum Chordata; class Chondrichthyes; order Orectolobiformes; family Rhincodontidae; genus Rhincodon; species Rhincodon typus. The sequence goes on from NC_063336.1 coordinate 104,874,515, forward strand.
TTTTAATGATGAAACGGGAAGCAGGAGTGCTGAGAAAATGGCAGGGTAAAGTGTTAGGACAGGAACCAGTCACATTCCTACTATCATGTTATTTTGCCAGTGGTGGGAGGCATTTCAGTTTAGACTCCCAATGGGATGCTGATTGAGCAACTTAACCAGTCACTTTCATTTTTCTTAAGTTGGGGGAGGGACTGCTGCCTTTCAACCTGATTGCTGTGGGTTGGTTGCTTGGTCCTGGCATTTCCAATGCTTCCTCAACTCTTTTAGAGGGCACTTAGCCAGTGAGGCACCCTCAGCAAAGCCTTCTGCTCATGGAGGGGTGCTGAGTTACTAGACCTCTAATTGAAGTCAGGCTAATTTTAATTGGAAAGTAGCCCTGGCAACAGTCTCTAATTGGCCACTGTTGGCAACTAGGGTGTTGGTTTAACTCAATTGGCTGGATCTCTGGTTTGCAATGCAGAGTGATACCAACAGTGTAGGTTCAATTCCCACACCAACTCATTACCATGAAGGATTTTCCTTCTTAACAGGAGAAGGACCATTATCAACACCCCTTGCCTGAGGTGTGGTGACCCTCTGTCTAAACTGGCACTATTGTCTCTTTCTAAATGCGGTGGCACAGTGATTAGCACTGCTACCTCACAATACCAGGGATCTGGGTTCAATTCCAGCCTTTGGAGACAGTCTGTGTGGAGTTTGCATATTTTCCCTAGGTCTATGTGGGTTTCTCCGGGTGTTCCAGTTTCCTCCCAAAGTTCAAGATGTGCAGGTTAGGTGTATTGGCTATTCTAAATTGTCCGCAGTGACTAGGGATGTGCAGGTTAGGTGGACCAGCTATGGTAAATTGGGGTTATGGGGATAAGGTGGGTCTGGGTGGGATGCTCCTTGGAGGGTCAGGGCAGACTTGATGGGTTAATGCAAAAAAAAGGAAATGTCCAACCCCAGTGGCTCATTTGGTGCTCTTCTTGGCATGATGATAATATCAACAGAATCTTAACATCCTGATCTTTATTATTATATCCCATGGGCAGGATAAAGCCAGTAGAAGTAGAGTATTGTGGTACAGAATCCAATGGATATGACCCTGAAGAATTCTTAAAATCTAGATTCCATGATATGCCAATGTGTGAGCTTCTTTATATTAATGGTGGAACAAGAAAAGAGGAATTGGGAAGCAACAGTCTTTGATTAGGAACAGTGAAATCTCTGGACAGATGTGCATCATTCCTTAATGGTCAGAGTCAATCTATTTTAGGCTGCACTTCAATGGAAGTGTTCACACAGGCAGCTCAAAGTGAGTTCCAGACATTCCATCCCTTTTTACTGGAAGAGCTCAGCTGAAATTTGAATATGTGATTCTGTAGGCCTTTCAACTCATTGAACCTGCTCTACCATTTAAAAGGGTCATGTCCGATCTGATTGTAACTTCAAATCCACATTCCCTCCTATCGTCAATAATCTTTTGACCCCTTGCTTAACAAGGGTATATCTACTTATGCCTTAAAGTATTCAAGAAATCTTATTCCACTACCCTTTCAGGAAGAGTGTTCCGAAATCTCATTATCTTGTGAAAAAAGATTTTGTTTAATCTGTTTTAAAAGAGTAACCCTGATTTTTAAACAGTGATCCCTAATTCTACATTCTCTCTTAAGAGGGAAAGTCCTCTTCATTTCGGTCAAGACCGCTCTGAATTTTATATGTTTCAATCAAGTCAATCTTATTACAAAGTCTGGCAGATACAAATCTGTTCAACCTTTCTTCATAAGATGACTTGCCCATTCCAGGTATTAATCTAGGTCGCCTCCTCTGAACTGCCTTCCAATGCATTAACATTCTTCCTTAATTAAAGTGAAACGCGGTTGCATCAGCATCCTCTTAACTGAAGCATAACTTTCCTACTTTCGTGTTCAATTCCCCTCACAGTAAACAATAACATTCCTCTAGCTTTCCAAAGTACTTGTTGTACCTGCCTACTAAACTTTTATGATTCATTCACAACAACATCCTAATTCTTATGCTACTCAGAGCTCTGTAAACTGTATAGATAATATGTTTTTTTTAAAATTCTTCCGGCTAAAATGGAAAAGACCATAAGATTTAAAAGAATTTGGCCCATTAAGTATGTTCTGCCATTCATTTCACTTTCTTCCCTTTTCCCCATAACCCTTGATTCACTTACTGATCAAGAATCTATCTCAACCTTGAATATACTTAATGATCCAGCCTTGACAGCCCTCTGCAGTAAAGAATTTTACAGATTCACTACCCCCTCAGAGAGGAAATTCTTCCTCATCTATGTCTTAAATAGGTGACCTCTTACCTCTTATGCCCTCTGGTCCTAGACAGCCCTACAAGGGGAACAACCTCTTGGCATTCTCCCTGTGAAGCCTCTCAAGAATTTTATATCTTTCAATAAGGTCATCCCTCATTCTTCTAAACTCCAGGGGGTACAGGCCCAAGCTACTCACCTTCCCTTCGTAAGAAAATCTCTCCATATCTGGGATCAACCCAGCAAAATTTCTCTGGATTGCCTGTAATGCCTGTGTATTTTTCCTTAGATAAAGAGACCAAAATTGTTCACATTATTTTAGATGTCATTAGCTAGTGCCTTGCAAGATGTAGCAAGATGTCTGTTTATCATTTCTGTATTAATTTTCTCATTAGCCTTGATTCTACTCTTTGATTTACTGCACCTTCACAAATTTGATTCATTGCCCAACAATTCAGTTTGAATCCTCGCTAATTCCCTAGTTATACACCTGTGCCAGCATAATTCAGTTGGAGTTCATCCCATTGGTACAGATCCCATTTCCCCAGTACTGGTGCCAGTGCTCCATGAATTGGAACACACTTCAGCCAACCATTCATCTGTCCAATTTGACTTGTCCTATGCCAATTTGGATATCGCTCAGGTAATAATGCAGAGATTATGACCTTTATTCTATTTCTGAAATTTGGCACTTAGATCTTCATACTGACTGCAGAACCTGCTTCTTTGTCCTACTTGCGTGTTAGTCCCGATATAAGCCTCAACATCTGGATCATCCTCTCCCACTCTAAGTTCCTTCCCACACTGAGCAAATATCCTGAATCCTTGCATCAGACAGGAAACACAGTCGTATTGACATACAGTCCTTACTGCAGAGAACAGTGACAATCCCCTTCACTGTACTGTCCTCTACTACTACATTCCTTTTACCCCCCCACCCCCAATCTTGAATGTCTACCATTGTGCTATGGTCAGATAGTTCATGCCCTGCCGCAGACTTCATTGTCATTCAGACTTCCTTCCTTCTCAGACAGCACCAGGAAAGTGAATTCACGTTCGCAGAAAGCTTTTTCTGCAGTCACAAGTAAGTAGAATATTGAATGAATGGAAACGTTAGTGAATCTCACTGGCCTCAGTTTTGGTATCTTAATGACCAAAAGGGTTCCATCGATGATGCCTTGCACTTGGGGAAATTCACTGACCTATGCAACTGCAAAACATGGCAAGCAGTGCTAAGAGGTATGAGGTATACTAGATGAGGGGACAAATCTACGACCACCTGGCTGCAGATTCATAGTTTTCTGAAGCATTGGTTCTCTGTCTTTAGCTGTAGAACTTATGTTGAGAGTATGGCTCATTTGCCTTCTTATTCCTTGTTCCTCTCCTCTGTCCTGCTCATGCCTGGGGCTCTGTGGAAAATGTAGCTCCTTATCTCCGAGCATTGCAGTCCTATTGCTTGGAATAGCCTTCTTTACGTTGAGGTGGACTCTCAATTGTGTCTGGAAACTGAACCTCTCCACATCTAGCCTCATGATGCCTGAAGGATGACAAAATGTTGTACTGTCAAAGATTGTCCAGAAAACTCCACAGTCAGCGCAGACACAACAGTACCCATGCGCTAATGGCTGAGTCAACCTCTGAGGTGTTCCTCTTTTAACGTCCCCCTAATTTCTTCAGGAGCCAAAGATGTCTCCCAGCTGTGTTGCCATTTCCATGCATTTGCCTGCCCTTGTCCTTGTCTACATCCTGCACTTCCCACTATGATCTCATATATGTCCCTATCCAGACTTTCAATGAACTCTTAAACTAGCTTAGTTGGCATATTGGGTGAGTTCTCATGGCGAGTCTTCTTCTGCTCTGGTGAAACTAGCTGGGAGCAGGAAACTAGCATATCAGCAGATGTCACAATTATTATCACATGCCCAGCTCCGTTCTTGCCTTTGCAAAGGCCTAAAAATCCTGCCCATGGAGTCAAATTTTTTCATTACTTACTATTGATTAATATTTAAGCATATGTCCACAGCAAACATTAAGACTATATAGGATACTTTTCAATGAAGAATGCATGTCACAGCCAGTTAAGTTCTACATTTTCCCTTCCTCTGTTCCTTCTTCTAGTATGGCAATGATCTCTCTCTGTTTATATTGTTTCTAACTATATTAATCCATAGTCATCTGCATTTCATAATCCTTTACCTATTTTCAGTGCCAGCTCATATCAGTTTGCATCAAGATGTTCCAGGTTACCTAAATATTTATCTTTAGTTTGATGTCCATGGATTCACAAGAGAACAGAAAACCTTAGTGTTATGATTAGCAAGACATAAAGGAGAACTAAGTCTCCAGATTGTTGTGATAAATTGAATCTCAATATAAACATGAACAAAGTGGCCTTAAAAGAAAGCTTCAATGAACCCATGCTCAGACATACAGTCTGTTCCCTTTGCGGTCTTCCAGTCCTAGATATTTAAATATAGAACCCAAGATAAAATGGAGCACAATATCAACAAAGTATTTTCACGCAGTTTTTCTTTATAGACTTAATTTTGATCTTGATCTCTAACAGAGTAATATGCAATATGTTCTATTCTTTTGGTTGCCACCGTTGTACACAAAAAGTACATTAAATAGTTTGTCAAAGCAACATCCTTACATTTCTACCATAAATGAACAATGTTAGCATTAAGTATTTGTTTAAGTAGATGTACTATTGAGCTTTAAGGTCTGGTAAATGTTTAATTCAAACAACCATGTAAGAATTGGAATTCATTCAGGATTTTTTAATTTTCAAGGCAAATTTTTTTTATTTGATTTTGTTTAACTTTTAAGTAAAAGATGCTGCTTTGTTATTCATATGGCTAGTCCTTCAACGGAGAATGTGCTAAATTTTTAGCACCTCCAGGCTTGTTGTTTGTCTCACAGAATAAATATAAAACAGCTGGTTCCTTGTTACTATTGTTTAACTAAAAGTATTTGTTTTAGGGGGTAATGTCATGTCTATTTAAAATGTTGCTGGCTGGACATATTTTGTCAATTGGGTAGTCAGCTTGCTGACCTCATTCCCTGTACACATTTTCAATAAACCAGGGGTCTAACATATTATAGGCTGCAGATAGCAAAAACACAACCAAGCGTTAAAGACACCTCCATTTTTAAGCAATTGAAAAATTAGTTTGTGCTAAATTGTTGGGGTTTGTGATATCACCAAAGTTATTGTTGACTTTAAGATGTAAGAGCAGAAGTAGGCCATTCAGTCTTTCAGGTCTGCTCCACCTTTCAATGAGATCATGGCCGATCTGACAATCCTCAATTGTACTTTACTGCCTTTTCTCCATATTCCTTCTCGATTCCTTTACTGATTAAAAATCTGTCTGTTTCAGCCTTGAAAATACCTAATGACCCAGACTCAACAGCCCCCTGAAGTAAAAAATTCCACACATTCACTATCCTCTAAGAGAAGAAATCTCTCCTCATCTCTCTCTTAAATGTGTGAACCATTACTGGAGATTATGGCCTGCTGGTCCTAATCTCTCACAAGAACCAACCTTTCCACATCTACCCCACCAATGCCCCTAGGAAGCTAGTATATTCAATAAGGTTACCTCTCATTCTTCAAAATTCTAATGTGTACAGGCCCAACCTATTCAACCTCCCCTCATAATACAGTCCTCCAGACTTGGTATTAGCCTAGTGAATCTTCTTAGGACTGCCACCATTGCCAGTATATTTTTTCTTAAGTAAATGGCTTAAAACTTTTTACATGATTCCAGCTGTGATCTGACTGGTGCCTTGTACAGTTCTAGCAAAACTTCCCGACTTTTATACTCCATTCCCTTTGAAATAAATACTAAAATTCCATTTACCTTTCTCTTTACCCACTGAACTTAGATGATTTTTATTGCTCTGTATCTCCTTTACTGTTCTTCAGGATCAGACACAACATTGCCACAACACTGCATAAAAAAGTTAAGTTTCCACTTCTGTACTCTCGTTCTTAGTTGGGTGTCTTAAAACAAATGAAAATCATAGGCTGAAATTGCACATTCTAGAAGTGCATAAGTGGATATTTTAACAGAAAGTCATTAGGTCTGGGCTGTTTAACCTGATGATCCAGCAGAAGACCATGTCTGAACAGCTGGCATTAAAGAAACAAACAGAAGCAGTTAGGCTCTTTCTATTGTTATTTTATTTTCAATGTCTCCACTCTGCGCAACTGCTTTAGCACCTACAGATTTTTTTAACTCAGATGATAGAACTGTTCCTATTTGTTGCTAGTTGGTTTCTTTTTTTGCTGTAAACATGAGCATACAGCATTTAAAAATCACTCAGCAACTGTCTTAATCACTCATTGAAGATGTGCTGATGGCATTACTAGCAAATATTTTAAAAATTGAGACATTAGGTTTAGGCATCCAAGCTAGTGCATTAAGGATTAAAATAATTTTTCGTCCTTGTTATGATCTACACTTGATTAAAATGAGAGGGTCCTAAACGTCTATTATCCTAACTCTGGATTGAGGCCACATTCTGGATGAGTGAAGACTTGTGGAAACAGAAGGAGGCATTAAAATTTACAGTATACAGCCACATCAATGCTCTGCCCCAAATTGTGTTGGTCCTTCCTCTGGATGATTTTTGGAACTGCTGTTTTACAGATGGATACACATTCTTATTTAGAGATTATTAAATGCTAAGTGTTCCAGCATGCTTTTCCAATAAATCATGAAGTATTTGATAAGATGTAGCAGATATTAACCCCCAATAATTAGTGTTTATCAATTTCAAAATAGCCAGAGAAAGAAACAAGGTGCAAATACCAAGATCAAGGGCAAGTCCTTGATTAGATTTAGCAAGTTATTGATCTCCCACATAGTTAGACTAACAAGAATACAAAATCAACATTAGGCAATGTACAAATTAGTAAAAGACATTTCACATTTTGAGATAAAGAAGGAAGAGTTTTGACATTGATGCTCCTCCCAGCAGAACCAGGTAATAACATCTCTGTACTTCTAATCAGTGAAACTTGCTGATGTACAACGCTGTTTTGAGTCTAGAAAATATGCTTTGCTAATGACTCAGCCTGTTAACTCCAACTGCTAAGTGTTATTTTAAATCTTTGGATAAAATGCATTCTCTGCACACCGAGTTGGTTGGAGCTCCTTCAGAATCTCTTTTAAAACCTCATGTCAAAAAAAGAGGTGAGGCCAGTGATCAAGTGTCGGAATTATCATTCCTTCATTCTCCAGTGCCCCCAACATATTGCACAACCACAAGGAAGATTCAGAGAAACAGTATTTGAAAAGTTATAAGTGGGGGTTAACACTGTTAGATTAGGTTAGAACATAGAACATAGAACATTACAGCGCAGTACAGGCCCTTCGGCCCTCGATGTTGTGCCGACCTGTGAAACCAATCTGAAGCCCATCTAACCTAAACTATTCCATTATCATCCATATGTTTATCCAATGACCATTTAAATGCCCTTAAAGTGGGCGAGTCTACTATTTTTGCAGGCAGGGCATTCCACGCCCTTACTACTCTCTGAGTAAAGAACCTACCTCTGACATCTGTCCTATATCTATCACCCCTCAATTTAAAGCTATGTCCCCTCGTGCTAGCCATCACCATCCGAGGAAAAAGGCTCCCACTGTCCACCCTATCTAATCCTCTGATCATCTTGTATGTCTCTATCAAGTCACCTCTTAACCTTCTTCTCTCTAACGAAAACAGCCTCAAGACCCTCAGCCTTTCCTCATAAGACCTTCCCTCCATACCAGGCAACATCCTGGTAAATCTCCTCTGCACCCTTTCCAATGCTTCCACATCCTTCCTATAATGCGGTGACCAGAACTGTACGCAATACTCCAAGTGCGGCCGCACCAGAGTTTTGTACAGCTGCAACATGACCTCATGGCTCTGAAACTCAATCCCTCTACCAATAAAACCTAACAACTGCAGTTGAAGATCTGTTAGTCAGTTTAAGAGGATTCTACCAATTAACTGATGTTCTTGTAAGGACAGACATTTTTGTACTTTTCAGCCATCTCCCACTGACTCAATGAACCCAACTGGTTCACTGGTACTGCATTTTTCAGTACTTCCCCACCCACACCAGACACTCCAAATCTGTCAAATTTAAATGCAGAGGCCTACGAACAAAGCCAGGCACATTGATTCTTGTAGGGCAGAAGTCACACTCAAACACTGAATACTCAGCAGATTTCTGAGTTCTCAGGTTCTAGAATTATGATTTTGGTGTGTTTCATAGACAAGTTCAACATAAATATATTTATCAAAAATAATTTTTATTCTGTATCTGAAAGAAATTTACAAAGAACTTCAGAAAAAATGCGTAAGCAGATGAACTTTTTGAACCAGAGCTTACAAAGGCAGTGGAAACCGCAGTAAAGAACACAATATTATAATTTCTACTCTACTTGGATGTACTTCACACATTACAAGTAACCATTAAAACAAAATAACAGTATCATTTTAGATTCCCCTGTTTCTAAGTTGTATATATAATTGATAATGGTCAGCTGGTAAATAATGTACGATCAAAGTTTGAAATTCTGTTTTAAATGCAAGTATGTTTTTATTAAGAAAATATTCCTATTTGGAAGAAATTATGAAAAAAATTAAGCTATACTTTACAGCATTAATTTCTTCTGGTAGCTGAAATTCTGTGAAGGGTTAACTGTTGACTCACAACTCCTCGTTTTCTAATTCTTCAAAACTTGGGCCAGTTAGGATAATAGGCTCTTTTGTGGCCAACTTTAAAGATTAAAAAAAATGTATATTTGGTCATACTGTATATAGGGTACATTTAAAATAGAAAATAAATAAAAAGGAAGCTAGATAACACAGGTGCAATACTTGGCAATAAAGTTCTGGAAAATTAGACGAGATATTTTAAACAACTATCTTCATTGATATATATATATATATAAAACACCAATTTTGACATAAACTACAAATATTCAGAATTGAAGTACTAAGAAGCTGATGAAATAATGGAGCCAAAAGTCCACAGCGGTTCAACTCATCTCCTCTAATAACTCAAGTAATTTATCTCATGAGAATGGCTCCAGGGATGAGAAACTTCATTTACATGCATAGATTAGATTAATTTAGTCTGTTCCCCTTGGCAAAAAAAAGATTTAAAAGACATTTGATAGTGTGTTCAATAATTTGGAATTTGGGCAAACAGGAAGATGCTTTTTACGTTGGTGGAAGGATTGAGAATAAGAGCACACTGATTTAGGGTAAATTGCAAAAGAACCAACATATCTTCGCAGGCAGTCAGTGGTTAGGATCTGGAATGCATTGCATGAAAGTGCAGTGGCGGCAGTTTCAACTAAGGCACTCAAGAAGGAATTGGATAATTATCTGAGGTGAAAATATTTGCAAAGCAACAGCAAACCACAGTACAGTGGGTCCAGGTGGGTTTGCTCTTCAGAGACCTGGTATGGAAAGGATGCTGTAACAGTTCTGTGATTCTCAGCATTCACAGCATTTTGTTCATGTATTAGTAAATATTGATTGGGGGATGCAGGAGCAGAGGGAACTGGGTGTATATGTCATTATGAGGATGATTCAAGGCTCAAGTTACTTAAGGTCATAGTGAACTTTTAATTCCAACTTTTTTTAAAGAAGTTTGCTACAGGCATAAAATGAATATGAGTATATGTCTAGTATAAACATTGTTTGGTAGCAGTATCTATGGAGAGACAGCAACAGAGTTAACATTCAAGTCAGATGTGATTTTTTCAGAATTCACTGGGCCTCCAGCCTGCAGTCTCAGAACTGCCTATGACTGAGCTCTGCTGCTGCCATGTCTGTTGAAAGCTGCCAACTTCTTCCCCAGCAAGGCGCACAAGTTTGACTCTCCAGCATGGCAGGATTTTTCCTAGTCTGTTGGTTCGCTGTTGACTGGCATTACACTCCCCCCAATAATTTTCTGCCCATGATCTCTGCTGACGATATTTTTTTAAAAACTCATTTGTGGGATGTGGACATTGCTGGCTGGCCAGCATTTTGTTCCTTGTCCCTAGCTGCCCTTGAGAAGGTGGTGGTGAGTTACTTTCTTGAACCGCTGCAGTCCACCTGCTGTGGGTTGACCCACAATGCCATTAGGGAGGGAAATCCAGCATTTTTACCCGTAACAGTGACAGAACAGCAATATATTTCTAAGTCAAATGCTGAGTGGCTTGGAGGGGAACTTGAAGCTGGTGGTGTTCCTGCTGTCCTTGTCCTTCGAGATGTAAGTGGTCGTGGGTTTGGATGATGCCGTCTGAGGATCTTTGGTGAATTTCTGCTGTGCATCTTGTAGATAGTACACACTGCTGCTACTGAGCATCAGTGGTGCAGTTAGTGGGTGCTTGTGGACGTAGTGCCAATCAAGCGGGCTGCTTTGTCCTGGACGGTGTCAAGCTTCCTGAGTGTTGTTGGGGCTGCACTCATCCAGGCAAGTGGGGACTATTCTATCAGAGAGATAGTAGGAACTGCAGATGCTGGAGAATCTGAGATAACAAGGTGTAGGGCTGGATGAACACTACGGGCCAAGCAGCATCAGAGGAGCGGGAGCAGGACCGAGTTTTCTGAAGAAGGGTCTAGGCCCGAAACGTCAGCTTTCCTGCTCCTCTGATGCTGCTTGGCCTGCTGTGTTCATCCACCTCTACACCTTGTTATCTCAGTATTCTATCACAGTCCTGATTTGTGGTTTGTAGTCTTTGGGGAGTCAGGAGGTGAGTTACCCACTGCTGTATTCTTAGTCTCCGACCTGTGGCGAGTCCAGCTGAGTTTCTGGTCAAAGATAACTCCCAAAATGTTGATAGTGGGGGATTCAGTGATGATAACACCATTGATTGTCAAGGGGTGGTGGTTATATTGTCTCACATTGGTGATCATAGCCTTACATTTGTGTGGCACGACTGTTAGTTGCCACGTGTCAGCCCAAGCCTGGATATTGTCCAGATCATAACAAAAACTGAAAGAATTGTGGTTGCTGTAAATCAGAAACAAAAACAGAAATTGTTGGAAAAGCTCAGCAGATCTTGCAGCATCTATGGAGAGAAATCAGAGTTAATGTTTCAGTTCGAGTGACCCTACCTCAGAACTAATGGAGGCTAGGAAAATGTCAGTTTATATGCAGAAGATAGGAAGGGGGAAGGGGGAATGAGGAAACAATAGATGAGGATGGAACCCAAAGAGAGAGAAGAACAGTTGGACAAAGGAGTGGATAACAATCCGGCCAGGAGGGTGAATAGCTATTAATGGGGGTGGTTAGTGGCTAATTATTAGTTTATACATATATTCATCTGAGTCTTTCTGTTTTGTGCTTAAATCACAATTTGAATAGCTTCCTCCAAAGTTAAGTCTTCCTCAAACTGTAATAAATCTGACAGTTTTATGAATAATTCCAATAACAATTCTGTAAGTTATAAATTTTCATTTTGAAGTTCCATTTTCATGGTTTTCCACTAATCTGTAGAGATTATTAATAAAATTTTGTATCAAATCTCCTAGAAGCTGCAGTCTTATATTTGCCAATGCTTTCTCAAATTGCATGATTGTACAGCTTGCTAGATTCTATACTATAGCAATGTTGCATTATTTCCATCATTTGCCTGTCTTTTCAGCACAGTATTTCTATAATATTCGACTGAATTCTTCAATGGAGCTTTAAACGATATTATGGGTGCTTCTGTAGTAATTTACTGCTTTTAAGCTTTTTAAATCTGTTTCTTGGTAATGCTGAATCTGTGTACTCTATTTGTGGTACTTGCCATATCTACCACTGTGTGGTACTGGGTATATCTTGTTTGAGGTAGTTTACTGCCACCAATCTTCATTTGTCTTTGGTCTACCTTGTGATTAATGGTATAGATTACACCACTGCAGAGAATCTAAAGAAGCAGTACTGTTCTTAGATAGCAAGACCGTTAAATAAAAACAGCAGTAAGTACAATTATATTTTGTCAGAATTATCAGTATATTAGAGAAGTGTTCCAAAAATTAAAGTGGAATCCCTGTCTCCATTTTAGACTCTGGTATTGAGTCTAGCATGCTCTACAGTCAGTTTGAGAAAGCACTGGCAAATACAAGAATGCAGCTTCCAGGAGAACCGATGCATGCATGACATTAGTAGAATGGTGAAGTCAATATCACATGAATGTTAACCCATTCAGAACCATTATATTCCACAACAGTTACAGTGCTGCGTTCTGTATAGCCTGGTAGTCATGTTGTTGCTAGTCCACTGTGTCTGCCAAATAAAATATTTGTGGTTTCCAAGCAGACTTACCACAACTGCATTTCATCATCAAAGTGCCAATGCAAGGAATGGGTCACCCATTATAGGGAGTCAATTTCACTGCTGTAGGTTGACTTCCAATGATCCCAGTACCCATTAGAACATAGAACATAGAACAGTACAGCACAGTACAGGCCCTTCGGCCCACGATGTTGTGCTGAATTTTTACCCAAAACCTAAGGTCTATCTAACCTCCACCGCTACCTTATACTATCATCCATATGCCTATCTAATAGCTGCTTAAATGCCCCTAATGAGGCCAACTCCACTACCCTCTCCGGCAATGCATTCTACACCCCTACCACTCTCTGAGTAAAGAACCTTCCTCTGACGTCTCCCCGATATCTACCTCCTTTCACTTTAAAACTATATCGCCTCGTAAAAGCTACCTCCACCCGAGGAAAAAGTCTCTGGCTGTCTATCTATACCTCTGATCATTTTGTACACTTCTATCAAGTCACCTCTCATTCTTCGTCGTTCTAAAGAGAAAAGCCCTAGCTCTCTCAACCTTTCCTCGTAAGACCTTCCCTCCATTCCAGGCAACATCCTGGTAAATCTCCTCTGCACCTTTTCCAACGCTTCCACATCTTTCCTGTAATGAGGTGACCAGAACTGGACACAATACTCCAGATGAGGCCGAACCAGGCTTTTGTATGGCTGGAGCATAACTTCACGGCTCTTGAACTCAATCCCTCTATTCATGAAAGCTAACACACCATACGCCTTCTTAACAACTCTATCCACCTGGGTGGCAGCTTTCAGGGAACTGTGAACATGAACCCCAAGATCCCTCTGCTCCTCCACACTGCCAAGAATCTCTCTGTTAACCCTGTATTCTGCTTTCAAGTTTGTCCTTCCAAAATGAATCACCTCACACTTTTCAGGTTAAACTCCATCTGCCACTTCTCAGCTCAGCTCTGCATTCTATCAATGTCCCTTTGTAACCTAGAACAGCCTTCCGCACTGTCCACAACGCGACCCACCTTTGTATCGTCCGCGAACTTGCTAATCCACCCTTCCACTCCTTCATCCAAGTCATTTACAAAAAGCACAAAGAGGAGAGGACCCAGAACAGATCCTTGTGGTATACCACTCGTAACTGAGCACCATGTTGAATATTTTCCATCCACTACCACCCTTTGTCTTCTAAGGGTCAGCCAATTCTGAATCCAATCTGCCACATTTCCCCCTATCCCATGCCTCCTTACCTTCTGCATGAGCCTACCATGGGGGACCTTATCAAACGCCTTACTTAAATCCGTGTATACCACATCCACTGCTCCACCTTCATCCACGTGTTTGGTCACCTCTTCAAAGAATTCAATAAGGTTTGTGAGGCATGATCTACCCCTCACAAATCCATGCTGACTATCACGAATCAAACTGTGCCTTTCCAAGTGATCATAAATCCTGTCTCTCCGAGCCCTTTCCAATAATTTGCCCACCACTGACGTAAGACTAACTGGTCTGTAATTTCTGGGGTTATCACTGTTCCCTTTTTTGAACAAGGGAATGACATTCGCCTCTTTCCAATCTTCCGGCACTATACCCGTGGACAGTGAGGACGAAAAGATCATCGCCAAAGGCCCTGCGATCTCGTCCCTCGCTTCCCATAGAATCCTTGGATAAATCCCATCAGGCCCGGGGGACTTATCTATCTTCAACTTCCTCAGAATTCCTAGCACATCTTCTTTACTAACATCAACCTCCTCCAGCCTACCTGCCTGTTTCACAACGTCCTCCTCTACAAGATCCCTCTCAGTTGTGAATACTGAAGAAAAGTATTCAATAAGGACCTTTCCTATCTCTTTAGGCTCTGTGCACAAATTCCCTTTACAATCCTTGATCAGCCCTCACCTTTCTCTGGTCATTCTCTTGTTCTGCATATACGTGTGAAAAGCCTTGGAGTTTTCCTTGATCCTGTCCGCCAAGGTTTTCTCATGCCCCCTTATAGCTCTCCTAAGCCCTTTCTTCAGCTCCTTCCTGGCTAACTTGTATCCCTCTAGAGCCTTTTCCGTTCCTCTTTTCCTAAACCTTACATAAGCCTCCTTCTTCCTCTTAACCAGTCGTTCGGCCTCTCTCGAGAACCATGGCTCCGTCACTCGACCGCATCTTCTCTGCCTGCTAGGGACAAACATATCGAGCACATGCAGTATGCATTCCTTAAACAAACTCCACATTTCTGTGGTGCTCTTCCTTGACAGCATCTGTTCCCAATTTATGTTACCCAGTTCTTGCCTAACTGAATTGTAATTACCCTTCCCCCAATGATAAACTTTACCCTGCCGTATGTACCTATCCTTATCCATGACTATCGTGAAAGAAACAGAGTTATGATCACTACCGCCAAAATGCTCTCCTACCAACAGGTCTAACACTTGGCCCGGTTCATTGCCGAGCACCAAATCCAAAGTGGCCTCTCCTCGTGTTGGTCTATCTACATACTGTGTCAGGAATCCTTCCTGAACGCACTGGACAAAATCTGCTCCATCTAAACTATTACAACTAAAATGTTTCCAATCAATATTTGGAAAGTTGAAGTCACCCATGACTACAACCCTGTGACTTCTGCACCTTTCCAGTATCTGCCTCCCAATCCGCTCCTCCACTTCTCTGCAACTATTAGGGGGTCTCTAAAAAACCCCAACAAAGTGACTGCTCCTTTCTTGTTCCTGACCTCAACCCAAACTGACTCTGTAGACATATCATTCTTGAGCTGCCTTTCAGTAGCTGCTATACTCGCCCTGACTAGCAATGCCAGTCCCCCACCTCTTTTTCTACCCTCCCTATTTCTTTTAAAGCATCTAAATCCCTGTACTTCCAAAATGCATTCCCCTCCCTGAGTTACCCAAGTTTCTGTAATGGCCACAACATCGTAGTTCCAAGTACCGACCCATGCTCTAAGTTCATCCGCTTTATTTCTGATACTTCTTGCATTGAAGTATACACACCTCAAACCATCTCGGTGTCCGCAATTACACTCCATCGACCGCATTTCTTTATAAACCACCTCACTCCCTGTTGTGTCTGTTGGAAGGCTGAATACCTCATCCTCTGAATTATAAATCCAGTTCCCCACCCCCTGCCAAACTAGTTTAAACCATCCCGTACACCTCTAGCAAACCTCCCTCCCAGGATATTTGTGCCCTTCCGGTTCAGGTGCAACCCGTCCTTAGACCATTCTTCAGGCTTCTGACTGATAAGATCTTTTCACCAGTTCCTGTGTCAATATTGATCTTCAGTGTTTACCAATTTTCTTTGGGCATATGATGCCCAAAAGGCAAAAGCTTCTGTTTGAAGTCAATGTACTAACCCTCCTTGTTAATGGTTGTTAATATAGCAAGCAGCTAATCAAGTAATTGGGTTAAATGATTAATTTAAAAAAAAATTTCTGAAGAAGGGTCCAGACCTGAAACGTCAGCTTTCCTGCTCCTCTGATGCTGCCTGGCCTGTTGTGATCATCCGGCTCTACACCTTGATATCTCAGACTCCAGCATCGGCAGTTCCTACTATCTCCTTCACATTTTATGCCAGCTTTTAGCACTGTGTTAATGCTGTGACCTTTCTCTTTCTTCAAGAGATTTTTTTTGGAAAATTTTGATGTACGCTGAAGCTATAACCAGCTCCATTATCTGTTTAGACAGCTCAGCCTCTGAGAAATCACACGCCTTGCCACTGTCATGGCACCTACTGACAAACCAATCAATTGATTCTTTTGGTTATTCTCTCTAAAACATCAAATCTAGACAGTGAATTCTAAATTTCACTTTTACACAAAACTGATCCTGCATTACTCATTTTTAGTCAGGGCCTGCAAACTTTCAATTTTAATAGCTATCTTTATTTTCATTACTTTCTGTTCTGTTCCAGCTTAACAATGGCTAAACATCTTCCTGATGTACTGTTTTTTTTATGACAGTTACAAATGTGCAGGTAATTTAGTACTAAGACTCTAAGACTATTCCATGTGGATTCAGCAATGTGGCTGCTACGTTTAAAAATAAAATTCCCTGTTGCTGTCTGCAGCTGTAGCTCAAGCGTTCATGTTTCCTGCACTTTTAGATATAGAGTCATAGCCGCAGTCAGACAGCACGGAAACAAACCGTTCGGTCTTAATCGTCCATGCCGACCAAGTTTCCCAAACTAAACTAGTCCATTTGCCTGCGTTTGGCCCATATGCCTTTAAACCTTTCCTATTCATGTACCTGTCCAAACGTCTTTTAAATGTTGCGACTGTACTTGCATCCCACTTCCTCTGATAGTTCATACCACATATGGACCACCCTCTGTGTAAAAATGTTGCCCTCAGGACCATTTAAATCCTTCTCCTCTCACCTTAAAAATATGCCCTCTTGTTTTGAACTCCCCGAGCCTAGGGAAAAAGACCTTTGCTATTCACCTAGACAACAAGGTGCAGGGCTGGATGAACACAGCAGGCCAAGCAGCAT
>NC_063336.1:104896549-104940352 GCF_021869965.1 Rhincodon typus
ATGCTGCTTGGCCTGCTGTGTTCATCCAGCCCTGCACCTTGTTGTCTCGGATTCTCCAGCATCTGCAGTTCCTACTATCTTTGCTATTCACCTTATGTCCCTTATGATTTTCTAAATCTTTATAAGGTCACCCCTTAACCTGCTACAATCCAGTGAAAAAAGTCCCAGTCTATTCAGCCTCTCCTTACAACCCAAGCCCTCCAGTCCCAGTAACATCATTGTAAACCTTTTCTGCACCCTCTCCAATTTAGTAATATCCTTCCTATAGCTTTGCGTAGCATAAATTGCCAGGTTATTTGGATGGCACTGCAGCCTCTAATTAAGAACCCATGTTGCCTAGACAGCAGAATTTTAGTTAAGATGAAAAGATAAATAGGCTTGGATTCTTTCTTCGGAACAGAGAAGGTTGAGGGGAGATTTTTTTGAAATATACAACATTATAGGGACTGTGGCTAGAGTGAATAGTAAGGTCCCCATCTTGGTGAGGGATCTATAACCAGAGGACATAGGTTTAGGATAAAAGATTGGAGAGAATTCAAGGGAAAATATTTGCAGCTAGATAGTGATTGGCATTTGGAGCCCACTGCCTGAAAGGGTGGCAGAGGCAAAAACTTTCATAACACTTAGTATTTGTATGTGCATTTGAAGTGCCATAACGTCGAAGGCTCTGTACTAAGAGCCATAAAGCAGGATTAAGCTAGGCAGCTGTTTGTTAGCTGGCAGGGAAATTTGGGGCCAAATGATTTCTTTCCATGCTGTAAATTTTGAGTTACTAATAATGTATTCCATCAAACTGGGGAGCAGTCTTGTTCTTCTCTGTACTGTCTTCAAAGTTTCGCAAAATGGGCTGCTTCTGCAGCAACAGGACAACATACAATAGATCAAAATAACCTGATCAAAGTACTGCACACTTTCAACAGATCCTCTAGAGGTTTGAACTCAATTAATTTGACAACATAATCCAGGATATTATTTGCTCTGTTTATTGTCATCGCAGATCGTTTAGACACAATTAGCGACAAATCAATTAGACCCTTAAGTCTCTTATTCAAGGTAAATTCTATCGTTGTTATAATAGTCATTCTTGATTGTGACTGTTTTGGGCAAGGTCAGAATTTATTTGTCAACCCTTATTGCTTTTAAGGTGGTGTGTGTGAGCTGCTTTCTTGTACTGTGGAGATCAGAAGTAGTAGGCAAATTAATACTAGTAAGGTTAAAATTTAAAGAGGATGAAAGTTTTGAAATATGTACTATATTTATGCTCAATTTCTTCCTGGTGTGATGGGATATTTGACCAAGGTTGGATTTTGAGTATGTTAGTTCAGCAGGTATAATAATAGCCTGTTTAGGCATATTATTCATCCCTATGCAGAGCAAAGAGTTAAGCGGACTGGAAGCCAAATAGGACAGCTTAGTCAACACTGACACTAGCAGATACAAAGCTGGAGACTGAGATAACAAGGGCATATGTAAAGTTTGGAATTACAATCATGTGCTGCAACACTATATTATTGAGGAGTTTCCTTGGGTAACCAAGGTTTTCTTCCTTGTAGACGCTCAAACAAAACCTTTGCTTTCTTGATTTATGCAGACTCAAGAGTGGTAATTTTTTAACCAGCACAGATCCATGTGGTGTGTTTATAGAAAGGTGGTTCCAGAACTTTGATGCAGAGACAGAGATAATGCAGGAATAGCATTTTAGTTATGTATCAGGATGGTCTGCGATTTGAGTAGGAACTTGCAAATGATGATGCTGTCATGCATTTACAGCTCTTCTAGGTGGTACAATGCACAGGTTTAAAGATGCTGTTGATTTTGTTAATGGTACATACTGCTGCCACTTTATGCCAGTGGTTGAGGGAATTTATTTTTCTGGTGGTGATTGGGTGCCAATCAGATGGCTGTCACCGCACTCATCCCGCCAAGTGCAGAATATTCCAACACTGTCTGTCTTGTGCTTTTTTTATAATTGCTGGTGAAGAGGGCCAAAGAATTCTCAACATCTGAATGACTCTTCTAGCCACAGCATTTAAATGGTTACTCCAATTAAGTTTCTCATAACCCCTCAGCAGGACAAGGAGCCAATCAATGTCTGAATGCTGCAGTAGAAGCTCAGCTGGGGGTCATGCTTTTGTGTTTTTACTAAAATCAGTTGTGTCAGTTAAGTTCAAGACAGACCATTAAATGAAACATGGCTGTGTGTGCATGATGCAGAAAAATTATATTCAGTTATTTTGAGACAATATGAATTAGAGGTTTACGTGCAAGGAAAAGAAAGCTGCTATAGTGAGGTGGTGGGAAGGGATTTAAACCCTGAAGCTGGGCACTGACAATGCCTCTAGGGGGATTAATCTTTCTTTAAATGTACCTTTCTCCTGATATAAAACAATAAACCTGACTCTAAGACTACATAACAACACAAAGATCATGCTAATTGGTAACCAATGTGCTCACAAATATTCCAGCTCTGCAGCATTCTCGGATGTCATTAAATACCGATATAAGCACAGTATTTTGAATATTTTACAGCATACCAGTTTAAGACACATGTTTATATTTTGCACTGTAAAATATATCAAGTAAATGGGGCTTGATGTATTGCAAGTAGTTCATGATTTGAAATTATATAGGAGTGTTGTTTGTTTGGTTTTGCCATGAAATATAAGTTTTGAAGATGATTGTCATTTGAGGGCAATCTCCCTTAAATGAAAACAAAATACTGACACATGAATAGATTGCACCTATTGTAATATTTGGTATATTGTAGTTGGGGTTTACACTTGTTAATCATCTAAACCAAAAAGTACAAAGTCAAAGCTCAATGACTAGAAAAAAAAACCTGATTTATTTTAAAATAATTAATCGTTAACTAGGCACATATCTGTAAGTTTTAAATGAATAAAAGTAACTTACATCCCCCTTTTTGGCAGTCCAGTGTTTCACTCTTATAGTTTTGGATAAAACGTCACTTATTGGTGTTCTTGAAACATTTCCTATAGAGAGTCTTCTGTAGTTTAGAAATGATTAAATCACAATAGTTACTTTATTGAATTAGAAGGGAACTGCTTTACAAATGTTTTTTTCATTTCACATCAAAATGTGCAAATATATTGGACTCCATTTTTAGTGTTAAATTAAATACTTTGCTTATATGCCTTTTTTATTTAAAATTAAAGGTATTGAAAATGTTAAAGTATCAAATAGCCATTGTTTCTAGAAACAACATGAATAAAATGCACAATTTTGATTCTGACTTGAAAAGCCTGGTGTAAAGAAAATGGGTTACCATAGCAAAAACTCATGTTTGTAAAATATTTTCAGGTAGAATTCAAATCTAATATCCCAGAATAATGTCCACACTTAGCACTATTACTCTGTAAAACTGAGAGCAACTTCTGATGTTTATACGTGCACAGTTAAATGTGTAAATATTGATGTTTCTGTACGTGACTCGCAATGGAAAAGCAAATAAGGATACCAATGCAGTTTTCACACATGGAGCCAGTACAGATTGACTGATTTGATGTGAACTTCAAGTACTTTGCAGGTCGGGGGTCTAGGCCCGAAACGTCAGCCTCTCTGCTCCTATGATGCTGCTTGGCCTGCTGTGTTCATCCAGCCCTGCACCTTGTTGTCTCGGATTCTCCAGCATCTGCAGTTCCTACTATCTCTGATTCAAATAATTGTTGCTTGTACAGGACTTGAGTATTGCACTCTTCAGGACAATTCACAATAATACTAATACAAGGGGAAACTGAACAGTCAAATAAGCTCCCTTTCCTTGCTGTCCTAGTTAAGGAATCAGCCCAGGGATTCTTTACTATTGTATACCGCAAACCTAATTTCATTAGTCAATAAACTATCAACATCCTGAGGGTTACCATTGACCAGAAACTGAACTGGACTAATCATATAAATACATTGGCCACAAGAGCAGGTCAGAGGTTAGGAATCCTGCAGCAAGTGACTCACCACCTGATTCCTCCAAAGCCTGTTAACCATCTACAAATCAAAAGTTAAGAGTGCGATGGAATACTTCCCACTTGTCCAGATGAGTGCAGCTCCAACAGCACTCAAGACGCTTGACACAATCCAGGACAAAGCAGCCTGGTTGACTAGCACCACATCCACACCCTTACCACTGACAGTCAGTATCAACAGAGTGTACCATCTACAAGAAGCACTGCAGAAATTCATGAAGACTCCTTAGACAGCACCGTCTAAACCCACAACAACTTCCATCTTGTAGGACAAGAGGGGCAGATAAATGGGAATCCCACCTTCTGCAAGCTGCTGTCCAAGCCACTCACCATCCTGACTTGGAAATATGCTACTGTTACTTCAGTGATGCAGGGTCAAAATTCTGGGGCAGCCTCTTTAACAGCATTGTGGATATATTTACAGTAATTGGATCACCACCATCTTCTCAAAGGCAACTAGGGATGAGCAATAAATGCTGGCCCAGTTGAAAAAAAAAGACATTGGGATTCCCAGAGTTCTACGTGCTTATAAGATTGGCTTTATTGGCAACCTCATAAATAGAGCCAAGCCATTTGTTCACCATGCAAACTGGATACTAAAATAGAGCACATCAATGCCATTCTGAGGGATATTGGCTACCCTAAGCGGATACTTTCTTGCTGGATGTTGTGCAAACTCATGAAAGGCCCCGAGGGGCTCCTAGGAAGTGCCCTGTTTATCTCCGATTACCGTGGAAGGGTAAGGTTTCTTGAATTTCAGCAACATGAAGCTAGTTGTTTCACACTGCTACTATGCAAAAGCAACACGACTGGTGTTTGCCACTAAGCAGGATGCTGCCTACAAGCCAAAAACATGTTCTGCTTACCACACAAATGAATAATATGGTATATGAATTTCAGGGCTCATGTGATACTAGATATGAAGACTGTAAATCCCAAACACTGGCAGATCACATCAAATAACAAATCTTTTCAGCTATTCACAGCAAGTAACATACTGGTCATTCTTAAATGGCCCTTGCTTGCAAAACTGAACAGTGTCCAACATTATATGTGATTCTGCAATTAGCCAACATTTGGTGGACAATCCTGAATGAAAGAATGATTATGCTGACCAACAATTTATGATTGTAAAGAGAATGGGTAAAGAGACCAAACCTGCACACAATACTCCAGGCATGGTCTCATCAAGGCTCTATACATGTTAGCTCAGTTGGCTGGACAACTGATTTGCAATGCAGTGACACCAAGAGTGTGGATTTACTGTGGCAGATGTTACCACGAAGAACCCTCCTTCTCAACCCCTCCCCTTTCCTGAGGCATGTTAACCTCAGGCTAAACCATGACCAGTCGTCTTTCTCCAGTGAGAGAGCAGCCTATAGTCTGGCAGGACTGTGGCAACATTTTTTTTATATATAATTGCAGTGAGACATTTTTACTCCTATTGCCAAATCATGTTGTAATAATGGCCAACATGCCATTTGACTTGATTGTTATCTCTAACTGTATTTAACAATTCCAATCAATTTTAAATCATTAACATAATCTCATGGGACTAAATTGACAATAGATGAATAACTTACTTTTTGGATGAGACAGTTTTTATCATATGGATCCTTGTATTGGATTACTGCTTTGTGGATATCAAGTATTCTAAGATGCTGCATTTGTGCATTCATATGCAGGTAGAATTGATTTGGTTTCACTTTATATAATTAATGGTTCAGTTTCCTTTTTAACTTGTAGCTTTACAATATAGTCAGAAATAATGAAATGGTTAAATTGTTTATTTCAAGGATGCTACCACATAAGCACAGAACTGACGCCATTTTTATGAAGAGTGGTGTATTATAGGCAGCACTTAGCGATTCGGGGTTTAACCATTCGTCTTGGCTTTCCTGAAGTCATTGCAGCATTTATTTTAATTCTAAGTGGCTAGACTGAGCCTTAAAAGTTATGATTGTGTTAGTCATGTTCTAATAAAATTGATCAAAATTATATATCCATATAACTAATGTTGACTTTTTTGTTACAATTTTACCTTCACTGTATGTTTCTTTAAATTATCAAATTTGCCAATAAATTCAAATAATAATAAATTAAAATCTACTCCAAAACCTTAGAAATTAAAATTCTTTCAATAGTTAGTCCTTGATAACTACAAATTATTCAGGGCGCTTATTATGAATGAATAGAATGAACAGCAAACCAGATCTGAACAGTAGCTGCAACTAGCTCATAAGGCTCCATACAATCACTTTTATGATAGTAATGAATAGTAGACCAGTATTAATTTACTGAAATTACTCCTGGTTTACTAATATCCTTTAGGTAACTGAACTGCTGTTCTTACCTGGTCTGGTGTAACTGTGAATGACTGTAGACCCACAATAATGTGATTAGCTAGCTGCCCTCTGAAATGGCTCAGCAATATGTTCCCTTATATTAATTCCATCAAAAACTGCACAAACCACCTGTAATCAACCTAAATTAACAGAAATCACAGGTGGATTGAATAATACCTTACAACCAATGTCTCAGACTCCTCTATCAATATCTCTGGGTATGCCCTATACCATCAGCAGGACAGATCCACCAAAAACGCAGCACAGTGGAATGCAGTAAGGAGGTAGTGTCCCTGGGAGTCCCCAACATTAACTCTGGGCTCCATGAAGTCTCATGGCATCAGTTGACACAAAGGCAAGAAACCTCCTGCTGATTAGCACCTACTGCCCATTGTCAGCTGACAACTCCATGTTCTTCCATGCTGAATACCTCTTAGAAGAAGTACCTTGAACAGCAAAGGTATAGAATGCACGATGATGGGTACTTCAATGCGTATTACCAAGAGTGGGTCAACAGACTACTACTAATTGAGCTGTCTGAATCCTGGCGGTCATAGCTGCCAGACTGAACCTGGAATACATGGTGAGAAAACCAACAGTAAAGTGCCAAAATCCATGACAGAACCAGTCACTGCACAGTCCTTGTGGAAGCAAGTTGCATCGTTAAATTGAGGATATTCTCCATGCATTGAGCAGCACTACCACATTCTAATGGAACAGATTCAGAACAAATATAGCAGCTCATGGATAGGTTATCTCTGAGGCGCTGTGTGCCATCAGCAGCAGCAAAATTGTATTCAATCATCATCTGTAATCTCACTGCACCATTACCATCAAGTCAAAGGATCAACTCTGGTTCATTGAGGAATGCAGGAAAGCACAGTAGGATCAACACCTAGCACACCTAAACATTTAGGTGCCAACATAGATTCAGGGCTATGGTATGCAGTAAAAATAGCATGTCATAGATAAAACTGAGCAAATCCACAATCAATAGATGATAGCTCTGTGATCCTGCCACAGCCAGTTGTCAATAGTGATGAGCAATTAGAAGAAGGGCTCCACAAACATCCTCATCATTAATTGTGGCAAATGCCAGCACATCAGTGTAAATACAAGGCTGAAAGGTTCACATTAATCTTCAGCCAGAAGAAGTGCTAAGCAGTCGATCCTTCTCGGCCTTTTGTTGAAGTCATACAAACACATGAATTAGAAAGAGTAGGCCTTTCAGCCCTATCCTGCTCCACCATTCGATAAAATTGTGGGTGAACTGGTTGTAATCTCAACACTTTGCTTTTCAGACTACCCCCGATAACTTTTGACTCCCTTGTTAATCAAATATCTGACTCTCCCTTAAAAATATTCAGTGATCCTGCCTGCACTGTTATCTGGGAAGAGAATTCTACAGACCAATAACCCTCCTGACAGAAACAAATTCTCGTCATCTTTGTTTTAAATTGGAGATGCGTTGTTTTGTATTTTGTCCCCTAGTTGTTGTCTCTAGTCTCTACATAAAGAGAACCCACCTGTCAAGTCCCTTTAGAACCTACGTTTCAATTAGATAGCCGCTCACTTTTTCTAAACTCTAAGGGATTCAGGCCCAATCTGTTCAGCCTTCCCTCATTAAACAACCTCTTCATCCCAAGAATCAGTGAAGTGAACCTTCTCAGTAATGCTTCTTATGAGGTAATTTTCTAAATGAGATCAAAACTGTACACAATATTCCAGATGTCCTCTCACAGCTTTGCTGCTTTTATATTCCATTTCCCTTGCAATAAACGACAAAAATCCATTTGCCCTCTTAATCACTTGCTGTGTCTGTATACTAACATTTTGTGATTCATGTCCAAGCATTGCGGATGCCAGTCTTCAGCCAATTTGATTAACTTCATGTAATATCAATAAACAGCTGAAGTCCCTGGATAAAGGAAAAGCTTTTGAGTTTTGACAACATCATACAAGTAGTACCGAAGAATTATACATTAGAACCAGTTAAGCACCCAGCCAACCTGTTCAGTGCAACTATAACAGTAATATCTACCTGACAGCGTGGAATATTGCCAATGTATGTCATGTCCACAAAAAGCAGGACAAATCCAATCTGGCCATCAATACACACCCTGTCTTCAGCAAAATGATAGAAGGTATCACTGATAATGCTATCAAGTGGCACTTTCTCAGCAATAAACTGCTCACTGATGTTAGCTTTGGATTCTACCAGAGCCACTCTGCTCCAGACCCTATAAAAGCTTTGGTTTGGACATAGGCAAAGTTAGATGAAAGTGAAAACTGCTGTTGATATCAAGGCAGAATTTGATTGAGAATAAATATTGTCCTTGTCTTGCTGCATTTGAATATGGACTGCTTCAGTATCTGAGGAACCACAAATGGTGCTAAACATTGTACAATATTCAGCAAATATCCCACTTCTGACCTTGTGATGGAGGGAAAGTTATTGATGAAGCAGCTGAAGGTGGTAACTGTAGAACACTACCTTGAAGAACCCCTGCAGGGTTTGCCTGGAGCTGGGGTGACTGACTTTCAACAACCACAACCATCTTCTTATGTGTCAGGTATGACTCCAACCAGCACAGAGTTTTCCTTCTGATTCCCATTGGTACCAGTTTTGGTGGGGCTCCTTGATGCTATACTTCGTCAAATGCGGCCTTGATGTCTAGGACAATCCAAAGATGTGCAAGTTAGGTGGATTGGCTGTGCTAAATTACCCATAGTGTTCAGGGATGTGTAAGTTAGGTGTGTTAGCCATGGGAAATGCAGGGTTACAGGGATAGGGTAGGGGGATGGGTCTGGGTGGGATGCTCTTTGGAGGCTTGGTATAGACTTGTTGGGCAGAATGGCCTGTATCCACACTGTGGGCGTTCTATAAAGTTCTATAATTCACTTTCACCTCATCTCTGAAATTTAGCTCTTTTTTCTATGTTTGAACCAAGGTTGCAATAAGGTCAGGAGCTGAGTGGCCCTAGTAGAACCTAAATTGGACATCAGTGAGCAGTTGATTGCTGAGCACTTGATGACACTTTGCATCACTTTACTCATGATCAAGAGTGGACTGACAGAGTAGTAGTTGGCCAGGTTGGATTTGTCCTGCTTTGTGTGTACAAGACATAACTGGGCAATTTTCTTTATTTTCGGGCAGATGCCAGGGTTGTAGCTGTGCTGGAACTGCTTGGCTGTTATGGGTGCGGCATATTCTGAAGCACCAGTCTTCACTATTATTACTAAAATGCTGTCAAGACCTATAGCCTTTGTAGTATCCAATGCCTCCAACTATTTCTTGATTTCATGTGTTGTGAATTGAATTGACTGAAGAGTGACACCTGTGATGTTGGCAATGGATCATCCACTTCAGCCTAAAGATTATCACAAATGCTTCAGCCTTATCTTTTGCACTAATGTGGATGAGGATGGGGATATTTATGGAACTTCCTTCTCCAGTGAGAAGTTTAATTGTGCACCACAGTTCATGACTAGATGTGGCAAGACTGCAGAGTTTAAATCTGTTCTGTTGGTTGTGGAATCGCTTAATTCTTTCTATCACCTGCTGCTTAAATTGTTTGGCATGCAAGTAGTCCTGATTTGTAGCTTCACCAGGTTAACAGCTCATTTTATGCCTGGTGCTGTTGGCACATCCTCCTGCGTTCTTCTTAACCAGAGTTGGTCCTGTGGCTTAATGGTAATGGTAGAGCGGGGGATATACAAGGCCATGAGGTTGCCAATTGTGCGAGAGTATGATTCTGCTGCTACTGATGGTCCAAAACACCTCATAGATGCCCAGTATTGAGTTGCTAGATCTATTCAACATCAATATCATTTACCACAGTGGTAGTGTCAGAAATCACATGTCACCACACTATAGTTACCATCACTGACGAAGGAGCAGCGCTTCGAAAGCTTGCGATTTCAAATAAACCTGTTGGACTATAACCTGGTATTGTATGACTTCTGACTTTGCCCACCCCTGTCCAACCTCGCACCTCCACATCACAGTGAATGTGCCACACAACACAATGTAAGGTATGACCAATGTGAAGGCGGGACTATGACTCTACAAGGAATGTGCGATGTTCACTCTTAACCATACTGTCATAGACAGATGTATTTGCAGCAGGTAGTTTGGAGAAGCTGAGTGAAGTATGTTTTTCCTCTTGTTGGTTCCCTCATTACCTTCCACATACTGAGTCTAGCAAAAATGCCTTTTATAGTAGAGTGCTGCCAAGCCACTCTTGGCGATGGACAATGAAATCGCATTCATTAGCTAAGGGAGGTACATTGTAATCAGTAGATTTCCTTGCCCATGTTTGACCCGATGCCGTGAGACTTCACGGTGTCCGGAGTCAATGTTGAGGTCTCCCGGGGCAACTCCTTCCTGACTGTATACCATTATGCTGCCAACGCTACCGGACCTGTCATACTGGTGCGACAGGCTATATTCAGGTATGGTGTTGGTATTGTCTGGGGCATTGCCTGTAAGATATGATTGGGTGAATATGAATATGTTAGTCTGATTTTAGTTAGGTGCACTTTGCAGGGTCGAGTGGGCTGTTTATCATTGTTATTTCTGGTACCTAGGTCGATGCTAAGTGGTTCATCCAGTTTCATTTCTTTTTTGAGGATTCATAGTAATTATAGAGTTACAGAATCATAAAGTCATACAGCACAGAAACAGATCTTTTGGTTCAACTCATCCATGCCGACCAGGTCTCCCAAACTAAACTAATCCCATTTACTTGTGTTTGGCCTATATCCCTCTAAATCTTTCCTATTCATGTACCTGTCCAAATGTCTTTTAAATGTTGTAACCGTACCTGCATCTACCACTTCCTCTGGAAGTTCATTCCATATATACAACACTTTCTGTGTGAAAAAGTTGCCCTTCAGACCCCTTTTAAATCTTTCCCCTTTCACCTTAAAATTATGCCCTCTAGTTTTGAACTGCTCTAATCTAGTGAAAAGACCTTTGCTATTCACCCTATCCATGCCTCTAATGATTTTATAAAACTCTATAAACTCACCCCTCAAACTCCTGCGCTCAAGGGAATAAGTCCCAGTCTATCCAGCCTCTCCTGATAACTCAAACTCTCCAGTTCCAGTAACATCCTTGTAATCTTTTTTCTGCATCCCTTCCAATGTATTAATATCCTTCCTAGAGCAGGGCAACCAGAACTGTACACAGTATCCCAAAAATGGCATCGCAAATATCCTGTACAGCCACAACACGATGTCCCATCTCCAATGCTCAATGGAAATTCTAACGAAACTGAGCACTGGAGCATGATTGACAAAAATTCATTACCAGCAGTCAGTATTTGGACTTTCCATGGTTGCTTAAACATCACCATCTGATAGACTTGTCATGGTAAAGTCATTCTTTCTAATCTGATTTAGAACCTCCTGTAACAATTATTTCAACTGAATGGTTTGCTAGCCCATTTCAGAGGGGAGTTAAGAGTAAACCAGATTGCTGTGGGTGTTGAGTCACATGTGCCCAGCCAGGTAAGGATGTCAAATTTCCTTCACTTAAAGACATTACTGAACAGACGCATTGCCTGATAATTAACAGTGATTATATAGTTATCATTATATTCTTAATTCCAGGTTTTTATTCAATTTAAATTCCACCATTGCCCATGGCGGGATTCAACCTACATCCACAGGACATTGGGGAGATGAAACGCAGACTCGATTACTGCTTTGCAGAACAGTTACATTCTGTCTGCAAAAATGCCACTTCAACATACCACCGTATTCCTTGGCCAACATCTTTGTCTCAGGCTTACCACAAGGCTCAGTGCAAACTGGAAGAACAGCACCTCATTTTTCATTTGGGGACCGTGCAGTCTTCAGGACTCAAAATATTGAGATCAATAAATTTAGAACCTGTACCCCTTCTTCCATGTCCTTTTACACAGTCCCACACCCCAGACCCTCAGATAACACAGGCTGCTTTCAGCACAGCCAGCCCATTTTAAAGTACTTACGGGCCCCATTATGAGCTTTTCTTTCTCCCTGGCATACTATCATCCATCCCTCTGTCTACCTAACTGTCATTCTCTCTCTCTCTGTCTGGTCTCAATCTCTGCCTATCTGCTCACTTCACCAACCATTTTCAGTACATGTACTACCTTTTCTTGGCTACTATCCACGCTGAAAAAGCGTGTCAATGGACTCGAAACATTAACCCTGCTTTCTCTTCACAGATGCTGCCAGGCCTGCTGTGTTCCTCCATCAATTTCTGTTTTTCTTTCAGATTTCCAGCATCCATAGTTCTTTGTTTTATAAATTTAACTACATAACACTAGCTGGATTTTCTTGATAAGCAAGGAGGTGAAAGGTTAGTGGGACAGATGGAATGTTGCATAATCAGATCTTATTCAAGTTACAGCAAGTTCAAGCTTACTCCTGCTCCTAATTTATATGTACGCTCATTACTTTGGGAGTCTGGTTTAAGGAATATTAACTGCTCCTTCCATATATCCTGCCCCACCCAATGGAATTGCTTTTGAATAATTAGTGCCTTGATGCTTTGTGAGTTGTCTGGTAAATTATGCTGCTGTTGGTGTGCTTTCAGTGCTACTGCATTTGGAAGGTTCTTATGAAGGTACCATTGATGGCACTTTTCCAATATTTTGAAATGTTTATTGCAGATTATCTCAATCTCTGAAGTATATGTGCACTTCTTCTGCATTCTTTTCTAAGAACTAGCAAAGTTCTTTCAGTAGGAAACAGCAGGAAACCCAAAACTGAACACAATTTCCGATTAGACCAATCTAAAAAATACATATATATAAAAGTTTAGATTTTTACCTAAAAAATTCAGCTATTCCAAGTTCACTGAATGAACCCCTCAAGAGTACCTTCTTTTTCTTCCTTGAATCAATGGCTATTATAGTAGGGTACATCAGGCCACCAATACCCAAAGCATTTTCTAGTCCTGTCTGTTCACCAGATTCTATCCACAGCCAGCTAAAATGGATGAAAGCATTTTTGTTATACCATGTCATTCAACATGAAAACCATTTTTCTTTCCCAATTACATATTATCACGCATACTAAATATCCAGGTAGCTGGATACAAGCATTTTAGTTGAAGATTAAAAGGGGTTTTAGAAATTAAAAATCTGATCTCAAAAAGACATTCATTCAAAGTTTCTTACAGAATTAGGAGTAGTACTACGAGTCCCTTGCTTTTACTTATAATTTGGGATCCAGAATTGTTCCTACAATCTGAAAGAAGACTGATTTTGTACTGAAGTTTAAAAAGAGTAACCAGTCAGAATTTGGGCATTTATAGGCCAGTTGGGTTATGTCAGAAATTTGTTTGAATGAATCATGATGATACTGAATAAGCAACTTTGGCAGTGACAGGGTTATTAGAGACTTGTAGTATTGTTCGTGGAAAACAAAGCCATGTCTTACCATCCTGGTTCTGAGGAAGGGTCACTTTGTCTTCATTGATGCCACCAGACCTGCAGAGCTTTTCCAGCAATTTCTGTTTTGTTTCTTACCATCCTGATACTAGTTTAATTGATATAAAATATACATTTGGACTTTTTAAAGAGCTACAAACAAAATGCCATATAATGGATTATTATATAAAATTGTGTCTTTATGGGATTTGATGGGTAATTAGTTATATTCTCACAGGCAGAGGGTTTTAATTAATGGTAGCTATTCAATGTGGATTAGTGGTCTTCAGCAAGGGTTAATATTAAGACTTTTGAATTTCACAATCTAAACAAGTGTAGAGAGCATTCAGTGGAGTGCACACCTCTGTGTTAACTCAACATTGCTACAAATATGCAGTTTTTGCTGCCTAGTTGATATTCTGTAAGTACAGAACTAAACATTTTTATTTTCTTAAGAACTTTCATTGCGCTAAGGAGGTTTCAGGCCAATCCAGATCCAACAATCTCCTCTAAAAACTCTGGTCATATTTTGACAGCTGTGACAAATTCCACTAGAGTAGCTGAGACAATCCACAATATTCTAAAAGTCAACAATATCCAAATAACACAACCCACAACATTCTAAAAGAAGTCAATCTGCCTATCTCCCAACATTAATGGATGCTTCAAAAAAACTGTAGAATCTACACAATCTTTCCAAAGAACTAATATGTTCTTCCAAGGAACATACCTGTCTATTTATCAAATTTCATTGAAATATATTAACTTTTATAAATATTGGCTACAAATAAATAATGTAACAAACATAAATTAAAACATTATCTCTGGAACAGGTAATTAATGATCTTGAGTAAAGGCAGTGGACTATTGTGAATTCACTGCAAACTTTCAAAGAAAGAGGTGTTCAAGTTCCAGACGGTGGCCAGTAGCTGTGCATAACAAGTTAAAAAAATGTTGGATGAGGTATTCTTTAGTTTTTTTTATTCACTCACGGGATGAGGGCATCACTGGCTAGGCCAGCATTTATTGCCCATTCCTTATTGCCCAGAGGACAGTTAAGAGTCAACCACATTACTGTAGGTCTGGAGGCACGTGTATGCCACACCAGGTAAGGCTGTTTCCTTCCCTAAAGGACATTAGTAAATCAGATGGGCTTTTCTGACAGTTGACAATGGATGAGAATGGATCATTGAACTCTTAATTCCAGATTTTCTTGAAAACTGAATTCAGATCCACCATCTACCATGGCGGGATTCGAACTTTAAGCTGTAGTTTTGATCACATTTAGAAGGTGGAAGTGAAATTTCCTCAGACCTTTTTCACTTAAATTAACTTTAATGTCATTTAATCTGTTTTGTTTTGGATTCCTTAGGGGATTAAATGGCGTCTAGTGGGAGGGATGAATTCAGAGTTAAGATACTTATTTGCCAAGCGATAGATTAATGAGCCAATGGATCTTTCTCTTCACACCATTCTCTTTTGGTTTGTATCAATAAAATTCATGCTGATTTGTAAAAGAAACCATATTCTGATTAAAATTTCTGAAAAGCGTCTCTAAATAGAAAGACTGTTAGATAAGCAATAGTCTACTTTCAAATGGATGACAAAGCAACCTTTTTCTACTATAAATTCTAATGTTTTTAAGTACAAAAGAAGGAATATCTTCTGGCACCTCTCCAAAATGGCCATTCTACATGAACCTTGACTGTGAATGCAAGATTTATTTAACCAAGGAGATTTCAGTGAAGCTAAATCCTGTTTTATTAAATGCTAGCATGTGCACTCCAAAAGTTAATTGCACCACCATTGGCAGCTGAACACTCTGTCACCAATGTCCGAAGCTCTAGAATTCCATCCCTAAATATCTCAGGCATTCTACCTCTATCCCCCTTTTCTTAAACCCTACCATTTTGACAAAAGTTTTCATCATATTACTTAATAATTATGTGCCTTCATATCAAATGTTGCTTGATACTGCCTATTTGAGTGCTACACTATATGATTGCACAATATTGTTGTTGTAGACAGAAATCTGCAGTGGAATGCTGGATCACTTTTCTACTCCTCAGCTCAGATACTGAACGGAAATTGCAGCAGTCCTACTGTTGAGATCAGCTAGCCTGGCATGTAAATCTAACTGCGAACCTATTAGGCTGCATGAATTAGTGTTACACCAAGACATTAAGACATAGGAAAAGAAGAAGGCCATTCAGTCGATCGAGTCTGCTCCACCATTCAATGAGATCATTATTAATCAGATAATCTTCAACTCCACGTTCCTGCCTCTTCTCTACACTCTCAATTCGTTTATTGATTAAAACTTGGTCTATTGCAGCCTTGAATATACTTTACAACACAGCCTCAACAGGCCTCCACAGTAAAAAAAAATTCCAAGCATTCACTATCCTCTGAAAGATGAAATTCCTCTTCATTTCTGTTTTAAATGTGTGATCCCTTATTTTGAGCTTATGCCCTCTGGTATTAGACTCTCTCATAAAGGGAAACAACCTGTTCATATCTCACCTTTTAGTCCCCCAAGAATCTTGTATATTTCATTAATATTGCCTCCCATTCTTCTATATTCCAATGCATACAGGACCAATCTACTCAACCTCTCCTCATGACAGTCCCAGAATCAATCTCATGAACCTTGCTGTGGTTGGTTTGCTCACCGAGCTGGTCCGTTAGTTCGCAGATGTTTCATTACCCTGCTGGGTAACATCATCAGTGCATTACCCAGCAGGGTAATGAAACGTCTGCGAACTAGTGGACCAGCTCGGCAAGTGAACCAACCACAGCATCCACAACCCTAGCTACAAATCTGGTCAAGAACCTCATGAACCTTCTCTGGACTGCTTCCAATGTCAGTATATCTTTCCTTAGATAAGGGGCCCAAAACTGTTCAGAGTACTCAGCTATTGTGACTTGTATAGTTTTAGCAAAACCTCCCTTCTTTTATATTCCATTCCCTTCAAAATAAAGGCAAACATTCCATTTGCCTTCCCTATTACCGGCTAAAATCGGATACTAGCTTTTATAATTCAAGCACAGGATTATCAATTTCCTCTGTGCTGTAGCTTTCTGCAGTTTATCTCTATTGAGGTAATATTCAATTCTTCTACATTTCCTGTCAGAGTGCAATATCTCACATTTTCCCACATTATATTCCATCTGCCAAGTTTTTGCCCACTCGCTTAAGCTAAATCCCTTTGCAGACTCTTTGTGTTGTCCTGACCACTTGCCTTTCCACCTACTTTTGCGTCAACCCCACATAGCTTGGCAAAAGTACATTCACTTTGCTTATCCAAGTCATATATATTGTAAATAATTGTGGCCCCACCACTGATTGCTGTGGCACTCCACTAGTCTCAGGTTGCCATCCTGAAAATGCACTCCCTTTATCCCAACTCTAATTCTTCAATTAGTTAGCCAATCCTCTATCCATGCTAATAAACTACCTCCAGCACCATGGGCTATGATTCAAAGACTCTGGCTTACCACTAATCTTTGCCACATCGTGTGTTTCTCTTTCAATTTGACGCTATCAAATTCAATTTGATGAGTGTCTTTGGAACGCCTGGGGGTAGGGGTGGGGTGTGGCAGGCAGATTCCTTGTGTATATTTAAGGCTGAGATAAATAGATAGATAGATAGATAGGTAGACAGATATATAGATAGATGCTTGAACAGTAAGGGAATCAAGGGTTATGGGGAAAAGACAAGAAAGCGGGCGTGAGGAATGTAGGATCTGCCATAATCCTACTGAATGGCAGAGCAGGCTTGAAGGGCTGAATAACCTCATCCTGTTCCTATTTCTTATGGTTTTATGGTCTAATTACACTACTGAGCTTAAGAAAGAGTTGTCGCTGACCCAAGTTTATCCCTCTCAAACTGAATGCTAAGTTCTACCATGGTTTCCAAGGGAATCCTTTAGAACATAGAACAGTACAGCTCAGTACAGGCCCTTCGGTCCACAATGTTGTGCCGACCTATGATACTATTCTAAGATCAAACTGACCTGCATATCCTTCGTTTCACTATCATCCATGTGCCTATTGAAGAGTTGCTTAAATGTCCCTAATGTATCTGACTCTATTACCACCGTTGGCAGTGCATTCCACTCACCCATCACTCTCTGTATAAAGAACCTACCTCTGACATCTCCCCTATACCTTCCTCCAATCACCTTAAAATTATGCCTCCTCGTGATAGCCATTTCCGCCCTGGGAAAAAAGTCTCTGGCTATCCACTGTATCTATGCCTCATCATCTTGTACAACTCTATCAAGTCAACTCTCATTCTTCTTCGCGCCAATAAGAAAAGCCCTAGCTCCCTTAACCTTTCCTCATAAGACCAGCCCTCCAGTCCAGGCAACATCCTGGTAAATTTCCTCTGCAACCTCTCTAAAGCTTCCACATCCTTCCTATAATGAGGTGATCAGAACTGAACACAAAATTCCAAGTGTGGTCTAACCAGGGTTTTATAGAGCTGCAGCATAACCTCGCGGCTCTTAAACTCTATCCCCCTGCCAATGAAAGCCAACACACCATATGCCTTCTTAACAACCCTATCAACTTGGGTGGCAACTTTGAGGGATCTATGGACGTAGATCCCAAGATCCCTCTGTTCCTCCACATTGCCAAGAATCCTGCCATTAACCCTGTACTCAGCATTCAAATTTGACCTTCCAAAATGAATCACTTCACATTTTTCCATGCTGAATTCCATCTGCCACTTCTTTGCCCAGCTCTGCATCCTGTCAATGTTCCATTGCAACCTACTACAGCCCTCCATGCTATCCACAACTCCCACAACCTTTGTGTCATCGGCAAACATACTAACCCACCCTTCCACTTTCTCATCCAAGTCATTTATAAAGATCACAAAGAGCAGAGGTCCCAGAACAGATCCCTGCGGAACACCACTGGTCACCGAGCTCCAGGTTGAATACTTTCCATGTACTACCACCCTCTGTCTTCCATTGGACAGCTAATTCTGTATACAGACAGCCAAATTTTCCTGAATCCCATGCCTCCTTACTTTCTGAATGAGCCTACCGTGGAGAACATTATCAATGCCTTGGTAAAATCCATATACACCACATCCACTGCTCTACCTTCATCAATGTGTTTTGTCACATCCTCAAAGAATTCAATAAGGCTTGTGAGGCATGACCTGCCCCTCACAAACCCATGCTGACTATCTCTAATCAAACTACACTTTTCCAAATAATCATATATACTATCTCTCAGAATCCTCTCCAATAATTTTCCCACCACAGAAGTAAGACTGACTGGTCTGTAATTCCCAGGGTTATCCCTATTCCCTTTCCTGAACAAGGGATTAACATTTGCTACCCTCCAATCATCTGGTACTACTCCAGTGGACCATGAGGATGCAAAGATCATCGCGAAAGGTGCAGCAATGTCTTCCCTCGCGTTCCATAGTAACGTGGGGTATATCCTGTTTGGCCCAGGGGACTAATCTATCCTCATGTTTTTCAAAATTTCTAGCACGTCCTCCTTTCTAACATCAACCTATTCGAGCATATCAGCCTGTTTCACGCTGTCCCCACAAACGACAAGGTCCCTCTCACTAGCGAATACTGAAATAAAGTATTCATTAAGGACCTCCCCTACCTCCTTGGACTCCAGGCACAAGTTCCCTCCACTATCCCTGATCAGCCCTACCCTCATTCTGGCCATCCTCTTGTTCCTCACATAAAAATAGATCGCCTTGCGGTTTTCCTTAATCCTACCCGCCAAGGCTTTTTCATGACCCCTTCTAGCTGTCCTAAGTCCATTCTTCAATTCCTTCCTGGCTACCTTGTAACCTTCTAGAGCCCTGTCCGATGCTTGCTTCCTCAACCTTAAGCAAGCTTCCTTCTTCCTCTTGACTAGATGTTCCACATGTCTTGTCATCCAAGGTTCCTTCACCTTACCATTCCTTCTTTGCCTCAGTGGGACAAACTTATCCAGCACTCGCAGCAAGCGCTCCCTAAACAACCTCCACATTTCTGTCATGCATTTCCCTTAGAACATCTGTTCCCAATTTATGCTCCACAGTTCCTGCCTAATAGCATTGTAAGTTCCCCTTCCCCAATTAAATACTTTCCCATACCATCTGCTCCTATCCCTCTCCATGACTATAGTAAAGGTCAGGGAGTTGTGAACACTATCATCGAAATGCTCTCCCACCAAGAGATCTGACACCTGGCCTGGTTCGTTGCCAAGCACCAAATCCAATATGGCCTCCCATCTAGTTGGCTTATCTACATATTGAGTCAGAAATCCTTCCTGGACACATCTGACAAAATCTGTTCAATCCAAACTATTTGCACTAAGGAGTTTCCAGTCTATATTAGAGAAGTTGAAGTCACTCATGACAACAACCCTTTTACTTCTGCACCTTTCCAAAATCTGCCTCCCAATCTGTTCCTCAGTGTCTCTGTTGCTACTGGGGGGTCTTTAGAAAACTCCCAATAAAGTGACTGTTCCTTTCCTGTTTCTGACTTCCACCCATACTGACTCAGTAGACAAACCCTCCTAGACCCTTTCTGCAGCTGTGATACTATCCCTGATTAGCAATGCCATTCCCCCACCTCTTTTACCATCCTCCTTATTTCTTTTGAAACATCTCAACCCCGGAACATCCAACAACCATTCCTGCCCCTGTGATATCCAAGTCTCCGTAATGGTCACAATATCGTAGCTCCAAGTACTGATCCATGCTCTAAGTTCATTACCCTTATTCCTGACACTTATTGCATTAAAATAGACACACTTCAACCTGTCACACTGACTGCAACTTTTCCCTATCAACTCTCTATCCTTCCTCACAGCCTCTCTGCATGCTGTATCTGCCCGTATACCAGCTTCCCCTATCCTCTGATCCATAGCTCGGGTTCCCATCCCCTTGCCAAACTAGTTTAAACCCTCCCGAAGAGCTCTAGCAAACCTCCCGCCCAGGATATAGGTGCCCCTCCAGTTCAGGTAAGCCCGTCCTTCTTGTACAGGTCCCACCTTCCCCTAAAGGTATCCCAATGATCCACATATCTGAAATCCTCCCTCCTACATCAGCTCTGTAGCCACGTGTTCAGCTGCACTTGCTGTCTATTCCTAGCCTCACTAGCCCGTGACACCGGTAGCAATCATGAGATTACTATTCTGCTAGTCCTGCCTTTGAGCTTCCAAACTAACTCCCTATATTCATGTTTCCTAGTTATGTCATTGGTACTGATGTGTACCATGACTTCTGGCCGGTCACCCTCCCCCTTAAGAATCCTGTAGACTTCATCCGAGACATCCCTGACCCTGGTAGCCGGGAGGCAACATACCATTTGGGAGTTTCATTCGCGACCACAGAATCTCCTGTCTGTTCCCCCAACCATTGAATCTCCTATCACTATTGCTCTCCTATTCTCCCCCATTCCCTTCTGAGCCACAGAGCCAGGCTCAGTGCCAGAGACCTGGCCGCTATCCTTTACTTGACATCATTTATTAAATCTGCTGCATTAAACAGCACAGATCCAAAAATAGCCTGGTTGGATCACATTATATTGTTCTAAGAAATTGCCCCAAATACACTCTTATGAATCTTCCTCATGGCTACCTCTGCCAATCTGACTACCTAATCTACATGAAGATTAAAATTAGCTACAATTAATATATTGCTTTTAGTTATATACACTCATTATACCCTGATTTATTCTCTGTTCTACCATGTAACTACTGTTAGAAGCCTACAAATAAATAACTTAAAACATCATTCATGGGATGAGGTCAGCCCAAATTGCCCAGAGTGCAGTTAAGGATCAACCACATTGCTGTAGGTCTGGAGTCACATGTAGGCCAAACCAGCTAAGGATGGCAGTTTCCTTTAGAATCTTAATTTTAAAAAATTGAATTCAAATTCTGCCATGGTAGGATTTAAACCTACATCCCCAGCTTAGTAGCCCAGCAATAATACCACGCAGCCATCACCTTCCCTACTAACGCATGTCTTCTTCCCCTTCTTATTTCTTACCGCTACCCACTTGAATGACTCCCTGTAACAAGGTGCCAAGGTCAGTTTTCTCATTGTTCCTGCAGTTCCCACTTTCATGGTAAAATGATACAACATCAGGTACAACAAGCTAGGCATTTATACCCACTTTCAAAAGAAATGAATTAGATGTAGACATCTTTCAGATAATGTAGTTTTTTTTGTTGCAAATGCAAAGTTTAGTGGAAAAAGCAAACACAGCTTCTTTGTTTTCCTTCCTTTCCTGTCATGTAATAATTGTCTGAATTGCTTTATACCATCTGCTGCTCACATGTCGAAGAATGAGAATGTTGCATGTTCTGATGGACGTTACGCAAAGAGTAACACTCATTCAGGTAAGGTTAAAACACTGTGTGATGCTGAGGAAAGTTAATTTCTGATGGTTCATTCATTGTAATTTATCTAGTTTCCTATGGCCAAGAGTAGTTTCGGAATCATACTGATGCAGATTCTATTGACCCTCCAATCATTGTCCAACCTTCAGCATATGTCATTCGACATACTCTGCTGAATGACTATGTGCTGCTTAAGTATACTTCACACCAATTTCTAAAGTAAATAGCATCTTTTCCCATAAGAAAAACCTTCTAGGAGGTGGATTTTGGATATCAATGAAGCATTGGATATAACCCATCCTTAAATGAGAGTACACATGGGCAAAGTGAATCTTTGCTCCCAGAGAACTGTGTACTCATGAACGATGATGTAGTCACTCAACACAGTGGCCATAAACATGGAGGTGAGGATATATTACAGGCTGCTGCCATTAACTTTGGCCTTTGATCTCTTCTTCACAGTGTTAAGTCTTGGCTGCGCTCATGAACATAAAAGTTGCAGGATGTTCAAAACCCATTGCAATCCAGGATGCTTTTCAGTGGTAAGTAATGCCTGGCCACTATAACTTTTATCCTCCTTAGGATGCATGAAGTGACATTTAACTTTGACATGATAGCCACCTAACCAGGTTCTACAGCTAAAATGACAGTTGACCAGACGTATTGAATTGAATTATCACGGTGCCAATCATGTGCACTCATTTTTAAAAAATTTCCTTGCCCTCAGCTTATGTCTAGGTGCAGTCCCAGGGTCCACTGTGGTGAGGAAACAGCTTGCTTTGTAGTGGTAACTGTTGACCTGATAGATTTGGACAGATGGTCCCATTTGTGTCTAACAGACTCAGACATGTTTAGAGTGTCCTGCCCAAATTGCCTCCTTCGCTGCACCTTCCACAGGGTTGGGGGTTACAGGCAAGATGGAGATGGAGTTGAATTGAATTACATCATTTATTGTCACATGCTTTCAATATGAAATACAGTGAAAAGTGTGTACCTTCACCATGCATAGGCGCCATTCATATTAACTTAAAATAAAATTTTAAAAAATGATAACTTAAAGGGAGTTTGACATTTCCTTCTCTGCTGCTACAATCTGGTCCAGGTTTCACCAGCCCATGTCATGGTGTCGCCAGAGTCCCCGCTCCGGGCTTCACCAGCCCACGCCATACTGCCACTAGAGTCCTGCTTTGGGCTACACCAGCCCACTCTATTGCCGCCTCCAGAGGCCCACTCCATGCAGAAGTGTGTGTCCCGCACCAGGTTTCACAGACTGGCCAACTGCAGCCAACTGTAGCCAAGCTGCCTCTGTAGACACTGCCGCCGCTCCGGAACCCATCAAAGCTGCCTTCCTACTGAAGACCTCTCTTCATCAGGTAAGTTTGGGCAAAAAGTAAATAAAACTGAGAAAAGAAGAAGGGGAGAAAAGGAAAAAGGGAAAAGGAAAAGGAGGTGAAGAGGACAAGCCTGGGCACAGGAGCCTGGATGCTGCCTACTCCACCATTGACACTTCAGTGCCCTGAGATGAGAATTTTTGGTGGTGCAGGATGGGGTGGGGCTGTGTGTATGCGTGTGTGTGTATGTGGGGGTTGGTGGCAGGGGGAACTATGTATGGTGTCTCCTCTGTCTGGATAGGTGCTCACACCCAGCTGTCTCCTTGGGCAGCACCTAAAGTGAGGTTGGGGTACATCATCTCACTCTTGTCTTGCTGTTCATGCTCAGCAGATGGGATGCAGGTCTGCATGCATATCTAAAAGCCACTGAACTTTCTGCTGGACCTGGCTTTCGATATCCACAGAACAGCCACATACAGGCAGACTGGAGCTAGCGTGGTACAGATAATGTTGGTAGATTCCCCCAACCCTTTGATCCAGTTTACTGATTGTCCAAATGCACAGGCAATTATGCAGGAAGTAGCTTTGTTGAAGACAAATTCATTAATAGCTGACACTGTGACATCATCTTCCGCCTCTGGTAGAAAAGGTACCTGGTCTCCCCATTACCACCCTGTTCTCAAGCAGCTGCAGAGAGGTGCTAGTGATGTGCTCACTAGAATGTGCTTCTAAATCTCATTTAGAAAGTGAACCCACTGAGCTGAAAGTCTCTGAACTGGTGGAGGGTGCGAGAGAAAGATTTGCTGGTAAATTCTCTGAGGTATCTGTGGCTTCTTCCTCAGAGGTGGTGGAGGAGCTGATGGACTGGCCTTTTTGAGACTGAGGATGTGTGTGGCTGCTGCTGGTTCTCACATAACTGAAGACAAGCTAATGGTTGTGCAATAGGTGTCGACACTTAAACATCTTGGTGGTAGGGGGACAGCAGCACAGCCATCACAATGAAGCTTACTTGGGTTAGCTTGACAATGGAAGTTTCGGCATCACCACATAAGCAATCACAGTTCTATCCTGCCATTTCAAGAAACGTTTCCTCATGGGGTAAGGAATGACAAATGTATGTCTTTGCTGTCTTCTCCCTATTGTGT
This sequence comes from Rhincodon typus, assembly GCF_021869965.1. NCBI lineage: Eukaryota > Metazoa > Chordata > Chondrichthyes > Orectolobiformes > Rhincodontidae > Rhincodon > Rhincodon typus. The sequence continues at coordinate 104,921,155 of NC_063336.1, forward strand.
GATATTTTTTCCTGCAAGAGATGGAGGGATTGAGTGAGATGGAAGTATCTGGAAGAGCTATGAGTGGTGGTGCCAAGAGCAGGAAAGGTAGTGAGATGTTCCCAGTGTGAATAGGAAGTACAGGGGGCATGTTTAGTGGTTTGGAGGTGATGGTGTGGGCAAGAGCCATTGAATGGTGATGCTGCTTGAAACGATGTGAGTTGTAGACGAATTGCCTTGGTGGCAGAGTTAGTGTGTCAGGACACCCTAAAATAACACTTTGCCAAAAAATGGGAAAATTCAGCCTATATAATTAGGATAGTTGGACAGAATATCCAATTAGCACGACAATTTGTGTTAATGCTCTTTTCACTGTAAACTCCTACTACTCCTCAACTAAAAATTCCTGGTGGAAATTACTCACCCCCACTTTTTCTTTTTGTATTTGCTTCCTATTTTCGCCAGTAAGGTCAAATAATCAGCTCTGCCACTAGACCCTGGCAAAAGGAAAATTTAATTAAAAAGTTAAATGCAACCTTAATTAAAAATGATATAGAAAATACATAACACATTTCATACCATTTCATTTGATCATATACCTGTGTCAGAAATATGGGGCAGCACAGCAATAATACATAATAGTTGATGATTACAAGTTGTCTTTAAGACTTCTTCACTGAGCATTTGCTAAAAAAAAACAAAATGTTAGTTTATGTTGAAAGGGTTTTGATTTCCTTAGTGCTGATTTTCTTTTCCCATAATAAAAGGATATGTAACAGTCTAAAAGAGAAACTCTACACCTCTGTGTATTGTTTCTTTACCAATTTCAGAAATTCAACATCAGTCTCTTCAAAAGGCATTTAATGGGGATTTTAGAAGGAAATAATTCTAATACTTTAAAGAACTTGGAAACGATGATTCTAGTATTTTCCTAGATACAGTAAAACCTTTGAGCTTAGTAATTTTTGCTCTCTTAACCTTCAAGCATATTGATGGGAAATTTTACAAAATAATTTCATGAATGATTCAGTACTGAGGTTTCGAAATTATGAAGCCAGCCTCAAAAAACTGAAACACTCTTCACTACCGAAAATAAATTTGAGAGGATACAGAGAGGGAAACACAATATAGCTGCAAACTATTTGAATCTGGATTGCAGTCATAAAACTAGAAGACACAAGTAAATTTGACATTACATTAAAAAATTCTCCACAAAGAATGATATGTGGATATATTCTTCCAATTGGAATCATAAGGCTAACTTTAGACCCTAGTACAGTCAGGGAAAAGGGCATAGGAGGATAATGAAAAGTGAAATTGAATTCAATTCCAACTGATCTGAAACCATTTAGCATTTTGTGTCGTTTTACAATTCTCTCACCAAATCCCAAGTTACCTTATTTAAATATATTGCAAAACAGTGGCCCACTGCTTATTGTTTTGACATTCAAGCAAAGTTACACTAAAAAGTGTAAGAGGCAGCCCTTGCCAGGATCAGCTGGAGAATGTGGACAGTTTCAGTAGCCATTTCTGCAGCTGGAAATTATATTTTGGACTTGTTTTTGACGTACCACAAAGATACCATCTAAGACTCACTTTGCTTCAGACCAATAGAAAGTTTCAATGATCATAATGAGGATTTCCTGAGAGGAGATATAGAAATTCATACGGACATGGGGGGCAATGTGAACATGCATATGCTGACTCATTAAACTAGTTCTGGCAATCTCCTCCTAACACCATTTTCCCACAGCAAATGGGACTATGGGTTCACAACCTTTTACTCATAGAATCTGAGGCATTTCACGTTGACAATATCATACTCTGTTGGCTGATATTTGATTGGCATTGTGCACCATTTTCTCTTATTGAACAGCACTCACTATATAAATACAAGAGCAGGTCAAAGGCTAGAAATACTGCAGCGTGTAACTTACCTCCTGACTCGCCAAAGCCTGACCACCTACTTCAAGGCAGAAGTCAGCAGTTTAATGGAATACTTACCAAGTGCCTGGATGATTGCAGCTCCAACAATATTCAAGAAGCTTGACACCATCCAGAAAGCAGCTTGCTTGATTGGCACCACAGCCACAAACATTTAATCCAAGTTCCAAGATTTTGATCCAGCAATATTGAAGGAATGGCAATATAATTGCAAGTCGGGATGACAGAGCTTGAAGGGGGATTTTCAGGTGGTGGTATTCCCATGCATCTGCTGCCCTTGTCATTCTAGATTGTAGTGGTCGAGGGTTTGGAAGATTTTGTCTAGGGAACTTTGCAGAATTATGCAGTATATGTTGTAGATGGTACACACTGCTCCTACTTGCACTGATGTTGGAAGGAATGAATGTTTGTGGATGTGGCACAAATCCTTGGTAGAATTATTTGAGAAAAAAATGGAAAGAGGCTTGAATGGAACATGAACACCAGCATGGATAGTAGGATAGAGTAGCCTATCTCTGTGCTGCATATCTTATGCAATCCTATGAGATGGAGGCTGAATGTCTTTAGTTTCTCCAAATGTTATATTGTGGAAATCTTAGTTCATCCAGCACAGGATGTCAGGAAAATATTATGTGTAAGAAATGCTAAAAAAGGTAAAGAACACACAGGGCATCCTAGCATTATGGAAAAAATTCTCCAATGACAATGAAAATTCCTAAGAATTTAAACAGGCAGTAACCATACAAAAACATACTTCTTTTATCTTGTTAAATGGTTTTTAAAAGCAGACATTTACAAAAAAAAGCATGACCAATATAATTCAGATTATTTTGTATAAAACTGAAGAGTACAGTATTACATACGGCCATTTTTTTCTGGCCATGTGACTTAACATATTTTGGTAGCCTAATGTTGTCTATTTCCTGTATCTGATCATATTCAGTATATTAGATTGACCAGGAGCAACAGTTTGACATGTTACATATGAATTAAAAATTTACAACCCAAATCTAAAAGTGCCTTCTTGTGGGGTAAAATGCTATGATTTATTTTAAATTTTGTGCTTATGTTTCAAAATAAGATTGTTATTATTATATCATCAACTGCTATTTTCCTTAGATAGCAATTTTCATGTTTGAATTGCTACGATTTGACTTCTGATTTTCTGAAATACTGGAAGGAAATTAGCATTTGAGTTAGTTTGCTAAATTACCATGATAAATTCTGTTGAGGCTACAGATGACCTTTTGGATGTAGAAAAACTGACTAAAAATGTCTGACGGATATATTTTTCAATGGGCATCTATCCATTATCACCAATTTATAAATGAATCCACTGTAAATTACTTACGCTGTACAGTTTAAATTTTCCGATTACGTGATATCAGGAATACCTGATCTAGTCATGGTAAATTTTTGTTGGAAATTTTAACATTATATTTTGTCATTCACAAAAATCATCAGACTTATTTGGGTGGGGATATCATGGTTCTTACCTCAAATGGTTTATATAGTGGCATCTTAGCATACAAATCAAGACCTTCAGCAATAATGCCGGACATAGTTATTTCACCTTTATAGTCAACAGTTTCATTGTATGTTTGAAATATCTTAATCGTTGGAACTTGTTGAATCTAAGAAGCAATGATATCTTAAATTAGCTTGGAATTAATTATGCTTAAGACCTGATACTTCCTTTGACACCAAAATAAAATGTCAAATCAAAAATGTTTTGAAGATGCAGCAAATCTAAATACAGCTTTCGTAATTATAAAATTTTGCAGGCTAGAAATACGTTATCTATTTCTTTGGATTATAGGTGTTGTGATTCGTGATTCTGACCAAAGTCACCAACTGGCAAAATTGGTCCAACCATCTCACCTGCACGATTGTAGCATTTGCCAAGATGCTCCCACGTTGCTTCCTTTTTCTTCACATTGCTGGCTATCTCCGTTCTCTAGCAGTGAAATAAGTGGTGCAGCCAATTGGTTCTTTTTAAAGGCAAGCTGTCCTTCTTAAAGAGATGCTGCAATTAATGATGTTTGTGGGTTTTAATTAACGGAAAGTTGAACACTCAGGCAGAAAGAAGGTTCTGGGTGACATGAATCATGCTGGAGGTTTTACTTGTGGACCTTGGACAAGAGTCCTTCAAGGACCACCCTCAGAGGTGGCCAAGGAGGTTAATGCGGTTGTTGCTGGGTCAGAATCGGCAATTAAACGTTTAAGCCGGTTCTGAAAGAAAGTGAGTCAGAGTAATATTGGAACAATATATTACTCTCTGGTTAAATATGGTTTAGTCAGTTTTTATGTAGAGAAATGGTCCAAATAGAATCCCTTAAAACATATCTGAAGAACAAGACAAGACTGATTTCTTACAGATCACTAAATATTGTAAAAGAAGAGAAAGATGCACACAAATCAGAAAATGTTATGTCAACAGAAGAATTGCAATTGTTCCCCAAAGTGTTGGATATTAGGTGCTCCACCAAGTGAATTTTCTGTAGGGAGCATGTAAAAGAGAGTGGGTAGCTTGCCACTTCCCACTTCCTTCCATATGGTGGGTGGGCATGCATCAAAATCAGTAGCCTGTCAATTATACTTAAATAAATAATTAGGAAACAATTGAACAGCATATAACCCTGCCCATATCACAACATGGTTGACAAAGATGGTTCGGCAGAATGGATGGTCCTTTTTCACAATAAAAAAAAGTTTTTAAAACAACAGAAAGTAAAGGGTACAATATTCTGAGACTAACCTTCGCTCACCTGAGACATCCCCAAGAAGATACTGCCCAAACTTCCTTCCTGTCTATACTTCAAATCCCAACAAATTCCCATCACTGAGATGGGGAAACACTCCCCATCTAAAAACTTTTGACCTAACTCACCAGAACCATTAGGTCTCCTTTGTGGGCCTGCCTCAACTGATAGCACCTACTACTGAGTTGTGGCATTTTGCCCACTATTGGAGCTGCTAATCATTCAAATCGACTGGCAACTTCAGAGGGTGGGTCTTCCTCCCAAATTGGGGGTGGGATTCTAGGCCATTAGCGCTTCAGCTAATGTCATATCATGGATTATCATTTTGAGTCCAGTGACCCCTTTTCAGAACTCCACATTGCTGAGCATTTTCTGTTTTTGTGTGTTTCAGAACTCCACATTGACACTTGTTTGTTTTATATTGATTTATTAGGTTATGGGTTCAGGCTTTTCTTCCTGGAGTGAGTGGTGCAGTCCTGTCCATAATTTTCTACCCACAGTCTGTATTTATTCCAGGGTGCTGATAGAGGCCAGACAGCAAATTCATGAAGTATTGACAATTACTATTAAAAAAATCAAGACTGAAAAGGTACCAGCACTATGAAAATAGACAAATATGGTATCTGCATTCGAAAGTGTGAACTAGCAGAGGCAAATATGGAAACATTATTCTTAATCAATGCAATTACCTGAAATGAAAGTATTAGGAGAAATTGAGAAGCTTCTGTACAACAATAATCTTGTTAACTGCAGTTAGCATGAATTCAAAAAGGGAGTATATACTGACCATCTTCCTCAACATTTTTCAAGGAAGCGACAATCTAAATGTGCTGTGAAAAGCTTTATGGTGTTTTATGTTACATCAACTTCCAAAATGATTTTGATAACGTTCTGTATAAAAGACTATTAATTAATTCAGAGTTACAGGATTGCTGGTTACAAAGTTTTAAACTAAACTTTCAACCACACATCATGATGATCTGGTATGAAGCCCAAGTGGTATTGAACTGTTTTGCAGTCAGTGGCTGTTTCCCCAAGTTGTGCTATTAGTTTTGCACTAATATGCATTCCAAATCACTTTGCATTAAAACAAAGCAGTAACAAAACTGGCCAAGCACATCTATCCAATTGCCTTGCACTTATCATCTTAACAGATAATGACCATTGTGTTTACAGAGAAGATGGAGTATTAAAAAGCCAAACCAGTTACACAAATTATTTTTGCATAGGTAATCAACACATTTATATCCAAATATATTAAAAGTCTTACATCTGTACACACTTTCAAGGACATTATATATTTCTATGGCCACACTTTTAGAAGAAATCAGCTATTTAACCAATGATTTTACATTACACCCTTTCACCAGTGAGGCCACATTACTTCAACAATAAGTTTCCTAACTCTAGTCAATACTATCTCAATATTTCTATGCTTCAAATCAATGCAATTCCCAATTATCATAAGCATTGCTTTTTAGCTGTAAATATCTACCAAAAGTATCGAATAAAAACAAAAATGTATCACCAGAATTTGAAAACTAAATTGTCCGTTTGATCTGACTGTGCTTGGGACAGGATTTCTAGGCCCCAGTATGGGTAGGAACAGAGGTCGCAGAGTGTTGCCTTCTGGCTTGGTTTCCCATTGTTGCTTTTGCCAGCAAAGAACTTCCTTAGGAAAGAGAAAGGTGGGCCATGGAAACTCATCCAATTTTGGGATCAAGACAATTAATATTGTTAATGAGCTGTCTATAAGCTTGTGAAAGGAGACAGGGGTTTTGGTGAGAACACAAGGACTGCGTACTGGATCAGGTACAGACAAGATGTATGGTAGTGGCAAAAGATTAGTTAACACATCTTCGTAGTTGAGCCCATAAAAGGGAGAATGTCTGAGAGGGGAATTCATCCATTGCAAGCAGCTCCTTTGCATGTGCACAGGTTGCAGAAGGAGTGTTCTATATACACTCAGGCAGGGCAGAGAGTCATGTCATCATAGGGACAGAAGAGAAAGGGCTAGGCTTACAATCATTATTAGGAGAACTGCTGAGTGCAAGGGAGCTTGCAAGGGAGCATTTTTTTTTGATCTTGAATCTAGTGGCAATGAGGATCAACGTTCTCAGGATCAGAGGCAGCGCTCAGGGCATGAGAAGGGTAAAGGAGAGGGATGGGGGCATACATGCAACATAGGACCGACTGATGTAGCTGCCTAGAGACACTGGGGAACCAATGGCATGTAAAACTGTGCCTATTGATGTAGATGTCCATTGAGGTTTGTTCCCCTTTCATCGAAGACCTCACAACTTGCAGCAATGCTTGCCATGCCCTGCCAATAGTTGTGAAAGTCACTATGACCTTGAATTTCTTTGGTTCTCATTCCTTTTAAAAATAAACTGCAGACATAAGTGTCCACTCACAATGATTGCACACTACTGCATCTTGCAAGTCACTGTTGTCCTATTTGTGAGAGCTGGACATTACATACAATTTCAGACAGATGGTGCCTCGTGGGCATGAAGAGCAGGGGATTAGTCTCTTTTGCTGGATGCACCCGGAGCAAGATATCATCAATTGTTCTCATGTGGCTTTTGAGGTCAATGAGATTCATCAACATGAAGGGCTTCCACTTCCACAATATTTACTCAGTGTGAAACTTGACAAGATTTTTCTGAATGTTTATGCTCAGTTTCCTGGCAGCTGCCAAAACCTTTTAGCATTTAGCTGTCCGGAAAGCACAGCTCTTCATTCTACTCCCCAAACTAAAGGTTAGATTCTAGTGGACTAGAGTTACTTTTTGAATAGATGTGTCCTCAACTCTTTACATGACCCAGACGTAGAGTCAAAGATGCACTAAAACTGAAGCCATCTGTTTAGAAGTAGCACCAGTAGCAGTCATGAGGCTGAAGGGATGGTAGGACCAGTTTGGTGGGGCCTACAGTATGTTCCTGAAAGGATCTCAGCACTATGGTGGTGTACTGCATTCTTCACAATATAGTCCTCCAAATAAATGCACTTTGAAAAAGGTGAGGCACTCAAATGACAGACTGTCAGAGGAAAAGGAGATGGAAGAGAAGAAGGAAAATTAATAACAGAAAAGTGGAAAAGCTCAGCAGGTCTGGCAGCATCTGTAGAAAAAATCAGAGTTAACGTTTCAGAACTGAGGAAGAGTCACTGGACCTGAAACGTTAACTCTGATTTTTTCTTTGCAGATGCTGCCAGACCTGTTGAGCTTTTCCAGCAACTTCTGTTTTTGTTCCTGATTTACAGTATCCACAGTTCTTTCGGTTTTTAAGAACAAAAAGGTACCTGGCTGCTCAAGGAGGTGACTGAATCTGGTAGAGAAATCAATAACCATCTAATCCAGTCATTTTGTTCTAGTTGAATCCTTATAATCCAGGATGATGGTATGGTCCGGAATTCACTCTGAGCTGCCTAGGAGTGTCATTCTATTTAAGATCCAGTTTGGAATAGTTTCAATCTTGCATCAGTGATCAGTGAATGATCCAGAGGTTTCCACTTTCAAAGCTGTTTGCTTCTGTTCAACATCTCTTCCTTCTTTTCTCATCCTTCCATCAAACAATGAAAGCTCGTACATCAGGCATTATGTACCAATATCTATATTGTGTTAAAAAAAAAACCCTAGTGAATCATTCAGTGCTCTTCCAGTTATGTTACGGCATCTGCTCATGACCACTTCTCTGTGGTGTGCCCCTTCTGGCCCTGGATGAAGCGAAGGCAGCCTGCTCATTTGTATCTGCTGCTGACTGAGATGTCCATAGTGAACATCTTGTTGTATAGGTGCCAGCGGAGCTTGTCCAGAGGTTGCTGCACTGGCATTAGCACAGATGCAGCCTCAGTCCCTGCTCCCTGCTGCTTAAATGTTTAGTCAAATGACCCAGAAGACATCTGATGATGATGATGATGATGATGATAATGAGGAGTTGCACTCTCATGCAACTTGGTGACAGCCTCAGCTCTTGGAAGCAGAGTAGATAGCTGAAAAGGAGAGCAATAATGTCTGTTTAAGAGGGAATATGTGAATTAGCCAATAGCCAGGATGTAGAGCACATGACCAGCAGTCATTCCACAGCATAGCTTGCAGTATGTAGTGTGAAGGAGTTTTTTTTTATTCATTCAAGTGAGTGCCAGCATTTACTGATCACCTCTAACTGCCAGGGAGAAGGTGGTGGTGAGCTGGGTTCTTGAACCACTGCATTATATGGGGTGCAGGAACACCCACTGTGCTGGTAGAAAGGAAATTGCAAGACTTTCACCGAGCAATACTGAAAAAACAGCAGTATAATTCCAAGGTAGGATGGTGTGTGACTTGAAGGGGAAGTGCATGTAGATATTCCTATGCATTTGATGTCGCTCTTTTCATTCCAGCTGGTAGAAGTCACAGGTTTGGGAGGTGCAATCAGTGGAGCCCTTGTGACTTACTACAGTGTACCTTGTAGATGGTATACATTGCTGCCATTGTATGTCAATGGTGAAGGGAGTGAATGTTGAAGATGGTGAATGTGGTGCCAATCAAGTGGGCTCCTTTGCCCTGGATGGCGTCAAGCTTCTTAGAATTAGTGCAGCTGCACTCACCCAGGCAAGTGGGGTGTATTCCATTAATTCTTTGTAGATGTTGGGCAGTCATTGTGGACACAGGAAGTAAGTTACGTGGCACATAATTCCTAGCTATACTTTCCCGTCACCATAGTTGCTTAACCTTTTATAATGAATCTGTGTGTGAGCTCTCCTGTTAACTAACTTCAAGTAAACAGAACATATTTTCAGTTTACTAGACATAGCGGGAGATTGGTAAATTTGTGTTAAGCAAACATAGAACAACAAGGAACATCAATTGGAATGCAACTGTCTCCATTTCAAACATCTTTACCCGATCAATACCACTGACAGATCCATGCAACAGAAGGTGGTATTGACTGTCCCTCAATTGGAGGATAGTGCCGGCCCAGGCTGGCAAGTCTCTACCAACGTTCTTCATCAAGTCTTCATCAACATTCCCTCTAAACCGTGTGGCACTGCTTCAAGGGTCTGTGCATACCGATCAACATGTTGACACCATTCCCAGCATTAACTTCTGGTTTTGGAAGTTGCAGAACACATGGACCTTGGAGGCCTCCATAGAAGAAAAAAGAATTGGAGGGAAGGTAGGTCTTCATGTGATGAAACATACTGATTTCCATTCCATATGTGTTTGGAAGAAGAGTCATTTTGGATTCAATGTTAACTTTGGACAGAATTTGCTTCCGCAGAATTTGCTTCCTTTTGTTTCCTTCTCTGCTACTACTCTGCCTCATCATTAAGGCTTTGGACTGGAGGCTTGATGCAACTCAATGGATGTGTTGTCACCATTTTGAACAACTGGTATTAGCCTCCTCCTAGACAACAATGTCAATGCCTTTGAACTTCAAGAACAGCTTCCAAACATCTTTGAAGCATTTCCGTTATTATCTCGGAACAGTGGCTATTTGAGAGTTGAGAAAAACGAGACCTGGTAGGGGCATGCTTTTGGCCATCTAAGTGCGATGTAATCAATCCAAATTGATTTAGCAGGAGTTTTGCCTGAATCCTCGTGAAGCTGTCTTGAAAAATTAACATTTGTTCATTGATCTTACCATTAAACTGGCAGGCACAGCAGAGAAATTGCCGATGGAATTTCTCTAGTATTCTTACATGTCACTGATTTATAGCCTGGGTCTGACTGCAGTCAGGATTGTGGTGGCAAGAACACTAAGACTACAATTAACTTGTGGAGATTTTTGTTGTCAAATACCTGTGGCTATAATTTGAAGAAGGCACAGCAATCCAGTGTTGGATCTCCTTGTCAATGGTGGCCTTTTTACGAAGGTGGTTCTGAAGGTATGGGAAGAGCTCAACATATCCTGGAGTCTCTCCTTCTATAAATGAGATGTGGAACATTTTACTGACCAGCTGTAGCTTGATCTCAGTTTAGTTCTCACAATATTCAAGGGGAGACAGAGTCTCTCAAATGCAGACTTAAGGACACATGAAGACTGACTTGTAAATCTGCTGCAGAGAAGGCAATGAGATATCAATCATCAATAAACTGTAGATCACGCATGTTTATAGTGCCTTGTTTGGCTTTGGCACAGTAGCAAATGAGGGTAAAGAATTTTCCATATAGCTAGTATTTAATACTTATACCAGAAAACAGTTGATCTTTGCAGTGACTATCCAATGTCAAGTAGATTGTAAATAGTACAGAAGCTATCACATAGCATTGGCTTACACTAGTTTAAATTTAAAGATGACCTTTTAAGATCTGCTGCTTGGACACTTGCAGTCATATCATCATGAAGCAATTATAGGTTTGTGATGAAGTTTTTGATCATCCAAACCCTCAGAGCAAAATCCATTGTTACGCCAAGCAAAGAGGAGGACATTACAAATTAAAAAAAAAAACATTTTTATAAAAGAACACGATTGATCTTTAAAACGACTGTCACAGGTAATCTGACTTTTGGAACTGAATGTTGGCCAGGTTTGTAAAGTGGATTACAATGAACGTATCTAGACGACATCCTTTTAGAATATCATACTGGCCATTATCAGGACTTACTCAAAAGAGTAAGGACAATAAGGCCTCAGATTTTCTGCTCACAGGACTACTTAATAACAAAGAAGTACTAACGAAACTGTGATAATGCAGAAGGGCAGTGCTAAAGAATCTTGCGCCTCTTTATAGTGAATTTTAACCATGGATGGTGAAAATATCTTCACGAACTCAAATACACTAATTATCAACTAAAGAACTAATTTCATATCTTTTGAGGCACCTAGGGCTGAATGCTGAGTACACGTTTCTTTGCATTTAATTTCTTTAATCTTTTATTAGCCCTCAAAACATCCTCAGTTATACAAGTCTCATCCTTAGTTCCAATATACCATAACTGGCGTTGGGTTTTGTCTGAAAACCTCAGCCAATTTAATTGTCCAATCAAGCTTCTTAACTGCTCTGTTTCTTCTTTGGTTGCAAAATCATCTTTCCTGTCCTAATTTACTGGTGTATGATTAACACCTCCAGCATGATTGTTGAATCAAGGTTACTCCTGATCCATTCTGATTCATGTGTAAGCCTATACATTTAAGGCCCCAGAAGGCTGACTTAGAATTTTAAGTTCTCTTTTATCTTATCGAAATCAAATTGGTCAAATTCTGCAGAATCTCCCCACAGAAAATTATTGGTATGCATCAAAAGATGCCTGAGAGTTTCTCCATGACACTGACAGAACATTGTTGAATCTGCTCTCAGTAGAATATAGACTATTTTCATAAGGACTAACCTAACTGAGAAATACCATATCCTTGACACATCGTTCAATCCACAAATACATTTGTTTAATTTCCATTGCTTCCCTTCTACATCACTCATTTCTAGAGGTGGTTTCAAAAATACTTCATTTTGAAATTTTTACTGGTCAAATATATCAACTGACCTACATTTCCATGCATAGAGAGGCTAAGAGAACAAGAAATGTTCAAGATTGCTTTTCCTGCTTTGGGGAATCCATTTAGCAATGTGACCACCACCCACTTTGAAACCTTGAGTCACTAGTCTTGCATTAGCATTCTGTGCCCAATCTGGGAGAATTTTTTCCTACATATGTGTGATATGCTGACACTTCAGAGTAGACAGCAAATTCCTTACAATGATCCAACTCTGTTTATTGTATCATCTCATATTGATTTATCTTGACTTGTTTGCAGCCACCAAAATCTTCCAATATTCACAGAATCATAGAAGTGTTATAGAGCAGGAGGTGGTCATTCGACCCATTGTGTCTGCCCTGACTCTGCAACCGAGCACAATGACTTGTGCCTTTTCCCTTGTACCTTTGCATGTTGTTTCTATTCAAATAATCTCCAATATCTCTTGATTATCACAATTGAGTCTGCCTCCACAACACTTCCAAGCAGTGAATTCTAGACCCAAATCATTCATTTGTGTAATAGTACTTTTTCCTCACATCTTGTTTGCTACATTGCAAATCAACTAAAATTTATACCCTCTTATTCTCAATCCTTTTACGAGCAAAACAGTTTCTCCCTTTCTACTGCATCCAGACCTTTAAAAGCTTCAATCAGATCTCCACCTCGCCTCCAACCCACCCCTACTGCCCTCCAAACCACCTCAAGGTGTACAGTCTAATCCTTCCAATCTATCCTTATAATTGAAGTTTCTTGTTCTTGGAACCATTGCTGTAAATCTCTTCTGCACTCTCTCCAATGCAGTCACATTCTTCCTGTAGAGTAGCACCCAGATCTGTGAACAATATTGCAGATAAGTCTCAAAAATATCTTGCGTTAATTCAGCATAATCTTCTTGCTCTTGTATGCCACTATTAATAACTGCAGGATATTGTATGCTTTATTAACTGCTATCTCCACCTTTCTTGCCACCTTCAATGAACTATGTACTTATGCTCCCAGATCCCTCTGCCCCTGCATGTACTTAATGCAAAGCTCATTGAAGTGCTTAAGTGCTTCTACTTCTTGTAGTGTTCCTAGATTGCTCTGTAGTTCTTGTCCTGGCACATATCCTAGTCAAACTACAATATCTGTAGTGTTCTGGTTTGCAATCAGTAACCTGATTTTTAGGTCATTCGAATCACCCCCGATCGCTGGTTCTGACACTGAACTTATTTAGGAATGTGAAATGAAGAAGGCAGTAGATAAGTGTTTCAGGGCAAAAGAATCTCCATGTTTATTTACAAAAGGTGAGAATATTACAAGAAATAAAGGCAAATACAAAACAGTGAAAATGACACTGAGTTATACAGAGGACAGTACTTAAATACACTATTAAATTAAACACAGGCTAAACACTACTAGAAGCTAAACAGTAGCTTTAATCACAAAAACTTTTATCAGGCTTCCTACCCTTGGGATTCTCTGTACTGTCACCACCCACCTTCCCCTCCCTGCTAGCTAGGTTGGATACTTTGGGGTCTCGAGAATATAAGCTCACCACTGGGGATAAACATGATTTTGAAATACAGCTGGCCATTCCTACTTGCTGTAGCTGGTGCTTCAATGAAGACTTCAAACGGTGTAGGCCTTCAGTCTGGGTTGAGTCCACTGATGCGGAAGGATGTGTTTTGGATTTATCGGGTGGGTATTTGGTTTTCCTACTTTGTGGTGGTTTTGTGAGCTGGTTTTCACCTCAGAATGTGTCTGAGGCCTTGTCAGTTGGGTTGGTGATTTTCGGAGTTCGTCGGTTGTCAGGTCTGCTTGTGTGGTTGATTGCCATTGGTTCCCCTGGTACGGAACAGGCCTGTGTCCGTAGATTTCGGGATTGCCGTCGGGATCTTTTGGAAATAGCTGTGCAGATAGTTCTCAGGCCTTAGCTCTTTCCGATCCTTCTCCTGGTAGTAGCTGCGGAGATAGCTCCCAGGGCGAATTGATCTCTCAGGTGAGGTTGGGGCCTGCAATTATACTAATTGCAGGCCTGTTATCTTTGTGCCAAATCTGCACTTGCCATCATGTTACTGGCTTCCTCTGAGGCAACTGGCTTCCTGATAGTTAAGAACAGGTGTAAATGTATTTTGATTAAATGGAATATCTGGTATCTTTGTGCATAAATATTGATTGAAGTTGAATGTGTTGGTATCTGTACAGGCTCCATAATGTCTGGGTTGTGTAGCCCAAAGGGTAAAAGTTAGTTTCAGTCTAGAGTGTTAGGTCTGGTTAATTGTTCTCTTAGAGTGGAAGTGTGAATGGGATTTTCAGGCTGAATGATGGTTTGAAGCAGCCATCTCTGTGTGTGTATTTTTCCCAGAGTTCTCAGCCCAGCTGTCTTTTTTTTTCACTTCTAAAAGTTTTTGAAAAGTCCAGGGTTTTGGCCCAGTATTTTAAATGATGGGGATTTTTGCTCAATTCTACACCTCTAATCGCTCTTCCATGTCTTTGTGAATTACTGCTACAGAATCTCTCTCTCCCATGATTAGCAGTTGCATTGCCAGTATGTGATCATCATGTAGTGCCAGTTTCACTTCCAGTTCTAATATGGAGACTTGAATTCTATTTTTGGTTTCACTTGATGTACTGTTTCTTGGTATATGGTCACATCCATCCATTCACTAGACCCTTTGGGTTTGTACATTACCCTAGTACCAACTTTAGACAATGGTCTTATGAGTACAATAGTCCTATGTTCTGCATTGGTTTTACTATTTTATCATCATCCAGCCCTTATCTACTATATAACCGTATCAAATAAATGAGCATATGTGATACAAGGTGCCTCACCACTTTCAACTAATTGTTCGAATCCTGAAATCAATCCTAAATCAAACCTAGATGAATGGACCTAATAGTTTGACTCCATATTAGAGAATTACAATCTTCCTATCACATCCTTTCTTTTTATGCAAATTTTTCCACTCTTTCTAGCCTTCTCTTTTATGGTACACTAAATTCCCAGGAATAAAGTTTCTCTCTGACAGATTTATACGATGCAGTAAGATTCAGTGAATTATCTGAGACATCTGCATGAAACACTTTTGCATATTATTCTGCATTGAATCACCACTCTTTTCAGAAACCTCAACATATTATTCCCAAACTTGAAGGAAATGGAATTTCTCCATCCTTACTTCAAACCTTACTACTTAGTGAATCTAAATAACATTGCAACAGTTGTTCCAGATACTGTTGGTCCTTAACCACTGTACCACCCAACATAATTAAACGAATCAGATTAGCACACTCATTTTCAGACTACTCTCCTTGTGACCAGTACTATTCTCTCAGACTGATCAACATCACTTTCCACTTTTGAACTTTCCACATCGCATGTCGTCTTCAAAACCCTGTACTTTGTTTCTTTTGGGCAATTTACTGCCTAATGACATTTTGACATTTGTAGCTCCTGGCATTTCTGGGGTCATAGCTCTGTTTTATTATTCCAATCCTGTTCTCAACCAAATCTACCAAAAATGTCTCCATCTTTATTTCTTTTGCTTGTAATTCTTCTCTGTATTATTCTTGTGCCCATACCTGAGCAATCTCGAGAGGTATGACCATTGAAACCTCCAACTTTACACAGAGTGGTTCGTATGTGGAATGAACTGCCAGAGGAAGTGGTGGTTACAGGTACAGCTACAATATTTAAAAGGCATTTGGATAAATACACGAATAGGGAAGGTTTGGAGGGATATGTACCAAATACAGGTAAGTGGGACTGGTTTAGTTTGGGAACATGGTCGGTGCGGACTAGCTGGACCGAAGGGTCTGTTCCCATGCTGCATGACTCTATATACTTCTGGGTATCCCATTTGTGCCAGGAAGGCTGCTGGAAATGACTGGTTTCTTAGCAATTCCTTTAAACCATCAGATCTGATTGAAAAGCATGTCTCTTTTTGAGGATCTAACTCCAGTTAAGACCAGCGCCTATCCATGTACAACACATAGCAAAATCCAACAATTTGAAAGTTAAAAAATACTGAAAAAGGAATTTCCAAATCAAATTTCTGCAATCTTTTATATGGACTATTAAACATTGCCAAATACAGAGTGAAGTCAAAGTTTTTCATCTTGCACTCAACACTGAAATGTAAGAAAATCAACTTTAGAAAGGAAAGACCATTTTTTTTACAGCATGAGAAGAGAATACTGATTGGTTGGACAACAACTGGCATGGAAACACAGAAGGAACTGTTAACTTTCTTAGTTAACTGATTAAATTCAAACATGGCAAGTCTACTCTAATTGGTCAGTATAGTGCCATTGAGATGCAGCAGAATTGACAGTCTGCATTGCAACTTTTTCAGTGACCAAAGGGCTACATATGGACATATTCTTTTGGCTTATAAAGAATAGGATCCTGTGTATGAATAAATTTATGAAGATACACATGGAAATATTTCCCTGGTTGGGGAATTAAGAAGTACTTATCATTAAGAAATTATCACTCAGCAAATTATGTGAGATGATAAGAGAAACTTCTTTAGATAGAAGCTGTTGGAAAATAAAATGTGTTACTACAGGAAGTTATTGAGCAATGAATTGCTTCTCTTTGAAGCATAAAATTCATAGTTATGGAAGAAAGCAAGGCAACAGAGTTAGTTTTGTATTAATTTAGCAACAGCTAACACATGTGCAACATGTGGTTTAAACAGTTCCAAGTATATGCTCACCCCATATCGACTGGTTAATATTCCATTTACTGAAGTATCTACAGCTGCAAGATGGACCTTTCCCTTAGTCCGTCTTGTCAGTTCAATAATTGCATTAGTCCACTCAGGTTCAAGACTGTAAAAAGAAAAGATTATTCAGTGCTCTGCAATGGTGAATTACAGAAATACTGGGTGAATAAAATTCTGTTGCAAAAATAACATTCATAAGATGGAAAAGACAACTGTTTTAAGATTAGATTATAAACATTTTAATAGGAAATAAAAATGATCTTAAGTGCATTGCTACTTAAGTGTGTCCTAAATATTTTCTTTCAAATGTGTTTGTTATTATGTTCCTTTAACTCTTATGATCTGCCCAAATACTTAAGAACTGTTGGAAGTGACATTTTTTTTGTCGTGTTGCCGAGTTTACCAACATGGGATTGTCAAGGAATAAGCAGCTTTTACTTCTAAGCTATTTCCTAATTGACCATGGTGGTCCCAATGTAAATTAGCATAGCGTTTTTTTCCGATGTGCTACATTAAGTCATACAACAGCACTAATTCCAAGTTAATGGGGCTTAAGTTACTTTGGGTACTTGTATAATGATATCTTGAAAACTCAAATCTATTTACAAGATTGCTCAAAATATCAACTATAAAATACTTCATGAACCACATTGCTACATGGAGTAAGCAAAGCATTAATCTCTAAAAGAAGTTTCATCACACTTCTAAGTATATCAAAGTTTTCTCTTAAAACATTGAAATACTGGAATATTTTCTGCCAGCAGGCAAAGACTTGCTCATCCTGCAACTGGAATAAAATATTTTTAAAGTAAATAACACAATCTGAATTATTTGCAATGGATATCTTTAATTACCTTCATTTTCAGTGAACACAACAATTTCAATTGCAAAATTTACAATTCTCATTGGTGACAAAAATTACATATGAGCAATAATAACTTCAATTAAGTTTTATGTAGGTAAACATGCCCAAGGCTTTTTTTCAGATGTGTAAGATGTACATCGACTCAAAGAGGATATTAGGAGAAAGTTCACAAAGACTTGGGATTTTAGGAGGATGGTAAAAGAGAAAGTACAAGGGAATCTAGTGAGAAAAACCAGAAGGTGAAGCTTTCGTGTCTTAATTTTTAGAAGTTTTGATGACATAGCAGACCAAGAAGATGAACAGTTTCAGAGAATCACTGGGCTAAATTATCTACTTCTATACTTTTATTGATTTTCTATAAAAATCTATGTGCTATTGAAAAGCTCAATGCAATTAGGAGAACATTTATTAAATATCCAATTACTCAGAAAGATAACTTAATTTCATCTGTATTATGGCAAAATAGATATGGCAAAATAGATCAAACAGTTTCATTACCACTATAAACCTTTACAATAATTGTATGTCATAATGCCTTTCCTTGAAAAATTTAAATAAAATTATATCCTAATTGATAGGAAGGGGTACATTTAAATGAACGTGTGCAGATTTTCTTTACCTTTGCAATGCAGAATACAGAAAGCAGACAGGTAATGATGTGTTTACCTGACCTGCTAACTATAAACTTTATCCCAAAAAGTGTCCAGACTTTTTCTTATCCTTTATAAATAAAGCAATAAATAAGAAAAAGCCACTTGACCCAACCTACCACAGGTCACATAAAATGTGTACTCTACACAAGCAATTTACGGGCTAAATAAAAACCCAAAGAACTGTGGATGCTGTAAATCAGAAACAAAACCAGAAATTGCTGGAAAAGCTCAGCAGGTCTGCCAGCATCTCTGAATAGAAATCGGAGTTAACGTTTCGAGTCCGGCAACCCTTGCTAGGAAGTCCTGAGGTAGGGCCATTTGACCCAAAACATTAACTCTTATTTCTCTTCACAGATGCTGCCAGACCTGCTGAGCTTTTCCAGCAATTTCTGTTTTTGATTTGAATTTATGGGCTAGTATTCTATCCTCGAAGTAGGTAGAATGACTTCAGAAAATTCAAGGCATTTCAAGCGAATAATGGATATCTAGTTCCGATGCAAAGCCTCATTATTTATTTTTGGCAGAGTCATCAACTAGAGGGCTGAAACATCTGCATCTTGTGATGCATTTACAGGTCTGGCTGGCCAATCTCTGCTGTCAATTTCATGATGTTTGTTTACACATGGTTAAGAATCATGTTGCTTTCAGGTATGAAAACTTTAAAATATGTGAAAGACAAGGTGTAGAGCTGGATGAACACAGCAGGCCAAGCAGCATCAGAGGAGCAGGAAAGCTGACGTTTCAGGTCTGGACCCTTCTTCAGAATTTTTTCTTTCTGAAGAAGGGTCCAGACCTGAAACGTCAGCTTTCCTGCTC
>NC_063336.1:104940752-105003933 GCF_021869965.1 Rhincodon typus
AATTTTTTGAAGAAGGGTCCAGACCCGAAACGTCAGCTTTCCTGCTCCTCTGATGCTGCTTGGCCTGCTGTGTTCATCCAGCTCTACACCTTGTTATCTCAGATTCTCCAGCATCGGCAGTTCCCACTATCCCAAAATATGTGGATGAATGACATTTCCAATGCCCTATAGTAGGATGAAGGGGAAGTTTTGAACATCTCTGATTTACCTTGAACCACGACTCTTTAAATACCTGCTCTGACACCAGGACACCTGCAGAAGAGCAGGCTGTGCTTATCTGTGTAATGGAGCCATCTAGGCCAGGAGTGCTGGGTGTACCCTTAAAAAAGGTACTGCTGACAATCAGAAAGCCTGAGAATGGAGTCAGGAATCCCAGATTTGAGTCCTGGTCACAGTTTTTAAAAGGCTTTTGGGTCATTGAAACTCAGCAAAGATCTGACTCTAAATATCAAATGTTCAAAATGTTTCTTTGAATAACTGCTTCACAATTAGTTCACTATTCTGTGATCCAACAGTTCAAGAATGAGCATTTGATTCAGTAATTATTATGTGACATTAATCAACTGCACAAAATGGAAAACAGCAATGTAAATCTATACATGTAATGAGATAACCTAAAAAGTAATGTGATCCTTTGAACTTCTAGGGTGTTCATTTTAAAGGGGTTTCAGAAATTATGTAAAAAAAAAACCTGAAGGCTATTGTGCTACCCACCTTAAACAATGTTCACACCAAGGTGCATAGAACTCTACGATCCACAATTCATCACCTCCCGCCAATTGATTATCAAAGTTGCTATCGTTCAAGTCAAACGCATGTTGATTGTTTATTCGTCTACACTGTATCAAAGAATAGACAAATCTTGCTGATCTATTGAGAAGAGCTAACAATAAACTGGCGCTGATATTCTAGTTTTAACTTCTAAAATCTGATTAAAATATCAGGGGCTATTTGTGTATTTAGCACGTGCACAGTCACAGAGCGAAGCATTAGCCTTGTCGGTTATAAGCTGGAATTCTTTAAGTACACCTTCAAGTTTAGTTAGCAGACAATCCTCAATAGTAAGAGTCATTGTTTGGTCTTTACCACAACTATTTTGAGAGGATTTTTAAAATTCATTGAGAGGGTGTGGGCTTTGCTGGCTGGGCTAGCATTTATTTCCTATTCCTAATACCCTTGAGAAGGGGGTGCTAAGCTGCATTCTTACATCAAATGGACTGCGAAGTGTACCCACAATGCTGTTAGGGTGGGAATTCTAGAATCTTAAACCAATGACACTAAGGAGCAGCAATATAGTTCCAAGTAAAGATGGTGAGTGACTTGGAAGGGAACTTGCAGGTAGCGGTATTCCCACGTATCTACTATCCTTGTCCTGCCAAGTGGTAGTGACTGTGAGTTTGGAAGGTGCTGTCTAAGAAGCCATGGTGAATTTCTGCAGTGCCTCTTGTATATGGTATACACTGCACTACTGTACTTTGGTAGTGGAGGGAGCAAATGCTTGTAGATGAGATGCCAATCAAATGGGCTTCGTCTTGAATGGTATCGAACCAAAATCAGTATCTGTATACCACAGCAAATATAATCTGTGCAGTTTAATCTCAGGAACGAGGCTGGGGTAGTTTACTTAGTGTACAGGTTGAACAGGGTTAACAGTGGGGTAGCTCATCCATTGTTTTCTGCCAGGCGCTAGTCTTGTCTTCCATATGAACCCTGAACTGTCTATGCCAGAGTAGCCAGTTCAATAGTCAGCAAACCAGGAAAGGAGGACTCTTGAAGAGCTGATGAATCAGTCAAGTACCAAACAGGGCTATATGTTACAGGAAGATCAAGTTAAGTTGCCTGTTTTTAAAATTCCTTTGAGGACCATTGTTAAAATGTTAATATGAGTACTTGATCGCAAGAGTTTTTCCTTGCTGAAAACGCACTTGGTCCATTTTTAAGATGTTCTCCAAGTATGGCTTGATCCACTATAGGAATGGACAGTCTACTATCTTGAAGCATATAGACGGCAGGAATATTGGTTGATAGTTTGGCAATTTTGACTTTTTGGTTGGTTTGGAAGGTTAATAAATTTAGTTGTGCTCGAATTTTGGTCGTGTTCCCTTGTATATGTCCTAGGGATAATCGGTTGCAAGGAATGTGTGCTTTTGGTTTGGAAATATAACAATACTCAAATTAGAAAAGCTGCTTTACCCCTTCATTGGGATGATGGTGTCATTGGTTCAGCCAGCATTTATTTACCAACATTTATTGGCCTGGAAAAGGTGGTAATGAGCTGCCTTTTAGAAGTGCTGTTCTCCGAGAGGGATAGGGACACACTTAATGCTGCTAGGAAAAGGGGTTCTAGGATTTTGACCTGGTGACATTGAAGGAACAGCAATATAATTCAAAGTGAAGATGATGTGTGAATTGGAGGGAACTTGCAGGTAATAAACGTTCCCATGCATCTGCTACCCTTGTCCTTCTAGGTGGCAGAGGTTTGGAAGGGGCTGTTCAAGGAGCTTTGGGGAGTTACTGCAGCACAGTCCACACTACTGCCAATCTGCGCTGTTGCTGGAGGAAGCGAATGTTGACAGTGGTGAATGGGGCGCCAGTAAAACAGACCGTTTTGTCCTGGATATGTTTGACTTGCAACAATCACAAACCATTGTCCTTTGTGTTACGTATAACTTTAACCAGCCCTCCCGATTCCCACGACTACACTTTTGCTAGGGTTCTTTAATAATATATTCGGTCAAATGTGGCCTTGATGTCAAGAACACTTACTCCTGCCTTTTGTCCATCTTTCTCCAGTGACTCTGATCTCCATAATTATGAAGTGCTTCAAGAGGTTTGTCACGGCTCACATCAATTCTAGCCTAACAAACTGCCTTGATTCTTTGCAATTCACCTACTGGCACAATAGGCCCACAGCAGACACCATCTCCCTGGCTCTACATTCATCCCTAGAACATCTGGATAACAAAAATACCTATTTAAGACTCCTACTTATTTACTACAGTTCCGCCTTCAACACCAAAATTCCAAACAAGCTCATCTCTAAACTCCAAGACCTAGATCTCAGCTCCTCCCTTTGTAATTGGGTCCTCGATTTTCTGACCCATAGGCTGCAATCAGTAAGAATAGACGACAACACCTTCTCCACCATAATCCTCAACACAGGAGCCCTGCAAGGTTGCGTACTCGGCCCCCTACTATACTCCTTATACGACCACAACTGTGTGGCCAAATTCCACCCCAACTCCATTTACCAGTTTGCTGATGATACCACCATTGTCGGTTGGATCTCAAACAATGACGAGACAGAATATAGGAAAGAGATTTAGTGCTTAGCAACATGGTGTAAAGCCAACAATCTCTCCATCAATGTCAGCAAAACAAGGGAGCTGGTCATTGACTTTAGAAAGTGGAGTGGAGGGCACTCTCCCATCTGCATCAATGGTGCAGAGGTGGAGATGGTTGAGAACGTCAAGTTCCTGAGAGTGATGATCACCAACAATCTGTCCTAGTCCAGCCACACTCGACGCAATGGTCAAGAAAGCACAACAATATCTGCACTTCCTCAGGAGGCTAAGGGAATTTGGCATGTCCACAAGGACTCTTACCAATTTTTATAGATGCATCATAGAAGTATTGTGTGGCAACTGCTCTTCCCAAGACCGCATGAAATCACAGAAAGTTGTGAACACAGTCCAGTCCAACACACAAATCAGCCTTCCATCCATTGACTCTATCTATACTTCTCGCTGCCTCGGGCAAGCAACCAACATAATCAAAAGTCCCTTCCCACCCCAGTTACACCCTATTCAGTCGGGCAGAAGACATAAAATTTTGAATACACATACAAATAGATTCAGGAACAGCTTCTTCCCCGCTGTTATCAGAGTTTTGAATGGGCCTCTTAAATGATTGATTGATTTATTGTCACATGTACCAAAGTTCTGTGAAAAGCTTTGCTAATGTGCAGTACAGGAAGGTCATGGTAAGCAAGGATGTACAGATCAAAAAGACTTAGACAGAGACATACAGGTTACACTGCACAGGGCGTGTGCTAGGTGAGATCAACGTTAGCAAGATCAGCATTATTTGAGGGTAGAAAGTCCATTCATCAGTCTAATAATGACTGGGAAGAACCTGTTCCTGTATTTGTTGGTGCGTGTGTTCAGGCTTCTGTATCATCTGCCTGACGGAAGAGGTTGTAGGAGATGATTACCAGGGTGCGACGGGTCTTTGATGACGTTGGCAGCCTTTCTGTGGCAGCAAGCCATGTACATGGAGTCCATGGATGGAAGGTTGGCTTCTGTGATGGTTTGGGCTGCGCACGTCACCTTCTGTAGTACCTTATGGTCCTGGGCAGAGCAACTGCCATACCAGGCCGTTATGCACCTGGATAGTATGCTTTCAATTGTACTTCTATAGAAGTTGGTGAGGTTGGTGAGGGTCCTTATGGGCATGCCAAATTTCCTCAGCCACCTGAGGAAGAAGAGGCGTTGTTGTGCCTGCGGTTAATTCTGATCTTTCTACCTGCACCTTCTCTGTGGCTGTAACACTGTATTCTGAACTCTCTTCTGCTACCCTGATGTATTTTGCAGGTACGATCTGCCTGTATAGCACACAAAACACCACATTTCACTGGACCTTAGTATATGTTACAACAATAAATCAATCAATCTTTTAATCTATGCTGTAATGTCATAAGGAGAGGTCCTGGCAGAACCCAAACTGAGTGTCATTGAGCAGGTTATTCCTTTGCAAATGTTGCTTGACAACCCCTTCCAAGACTTTGCTGATGATTGATAGAAGACTGATAAGGTGATGACTGTTGGGTTGGATTTATCTTGTTTTGTTATGTATAGGACATATTGGGCAATTTTCAGGTAGTCATGTAGATGCTATTATTGTGGTTATACTGGAACAGCTTGGTAAGGGTATAGCTAGTTCTGGAGCACAAGTGTTCAGTACTATTATTGGAATGTTGTCAGGGCCCATAGCCTTTGCAGTATCGAGTTTCTTCAGCACTTCTGACCCAAGACGGATGCAAATATCTGGCTTTTGTACTTATGTTCTTGGCTCCCCCATCATTGAAGGATGGATATATTTCTGGAGCTGCTTCTCCTTGTTGTTTAACTGTCTGTCACCATTCATGAATAAATGCAGCAGGACTACAGGGCATAGTTCTAATCCAATGGTGGTTGGATTGATTAGCCCTGACTACTGCATGCTGCTACTCCTGTTTAGGAAGCAAGTAGTCCTGTGTTGTAGCTTGAGGTTAATGCCTCATTCTTAGATATACCTGGTACTGCTCCTACTAATCCCTCCTGCACTCTTCATTGAACCAGTGTTGATCTTCTGAGTCGATGGTGAAGATATAGTGCAGATATGCTGGGCAATGAGTTCACAGATTGTGATTAAATTTAATTTCGCTGCTCCTGATGACCCACCACAATTCATGGATGACCAGTTTTGAATTGTTAGAACTGACTGAAACCTGTTCAATTTACTATGTTGCTACTGCCACACAATACAGAGGGTATCTTCAGTGTGAATACAGAGCTTCATCTCCACAAGGATTAAGAGGTGATCAATCCTTTTGATACTGTCAAGGATAGATGCACCTGCAATGGCAAGATTAGTATGGGTGATGTCAAATAGATTTTATCCAGGTTGTTTGGGGCGGGTGGGGGGTGGGTGTAGTTTGAGTGGTATTGGGTTAACAAGCTCCAGGGTAGTGGTACATGCTAATCCAGAAGAGGTTTTCTTGCCCATGTCTGACTTCATGTATTAGGCTTCATGGAGTCCTCAACGTTCACTCTGGACCCCTAGTGCAATTACATCTTGACTATATACCATTGTCTTGCAAACTCTTCCAGGTTCTGCTGCTGAGACAGGACATGCCTATGGATAGTGGTGTGGTGCTTGGACACTGTCTGTAAGATATGAATTTGTGAGAATGATGATGTTGCTTCACTATGGCTGTTGCTCGATTAGTCTATGGACAGCTCTCTCAATTTGGGAACCCGACCCAGATGTTATTCTGGGTGACTTTGTGGAATTGACAAGGTTGCATTAAGATTGCTGTGGGTCTGGAGTCACATGTAGAACAAACCAGGTAGTGTCTGAAGAACATTAGACTTTAGGTCTCATCAACAAAATGACTTTAGAAACAATCAGTAAAGGACTATTTGACTTAGCAAATCTGATGAGGTACAGTGTTGTCTATTAACTTCACTGGCTTATTTTCCCTAGGCTATCTGATATATAGATTGTCATGGAGTATACAGCAAAGTAACTGGCTAAAAGACCCAAATGTTTGTGCTCCATCCACATCCATCTTTATTTCACTCCAAGCCTCAATATGCATTCTTGACTGAGAGCTTTGGTGTCCACCAAAGTGCTGAAATACTTTGTGCTCCTGTCTGATTGACAGCTTTGGCTATCTGACACCTGTTGACAATTTCACAATATTTATTTACATATGGTTAAGTGGGATCAGGTACCGTGCAGCCTCACTTACTAAAACCTTAAAGGGGTCTGCATAATTGACAGTTACTGAACTGTAGTGAATTGAGTTCTTTTAACATAACAGATCGGCTGGGACCTTTTTCTACTGGAGTGAAGGAGGTTGAGAGGCGACCTTATAAAAATTTATGAAATAATGAGGGGTATAGATAGAGTTGATGGTAGTTGTCTTTTCCCTAGGGTGGGGGATTTCAAGACCGGGGGGGGGGGGGGGGCACTTTTTAAGGTCAGAGGAGAGAAATTTTAAAAAAAAACATGAGGGGCAAAATTTTTACACCGAGTGTGGTTCCTGTGTGGAATGAACTTCCTGAGAAAGTACTGGATATAGGTACTATTACAACCTTTAAAAGACAATTGGATAAGTACACGAATAGGAAAGGTTGGAAGGGATATGGGCCAGAAGCAGGCAGGTGGGACTAGTTTCATTTGGGATTATGTTCGGCATAGACTGATTGGACCGAAGACTTTGTTTCAGTGCTGTATGACTCTAAGTGGAAAGTCACTTCTTAGATACATTTGTAAACATATACAACCGTTACTCTATATATTGCTTCTATACAGTGTATAGTGGGTGAATGAACATGGAAGTGTCATAGCTCATCATAGTACGCAGTGGAGTGGGAGGAGGAACATAGCCTGACATGGGGGCATGATGGGATATGGGATTGTTTGCAAGTGCTACCTTGACATAGGGGCACATGGAAGACCTTTTGAAGTTACCTTACAAAAGGTTTCCTCATGCAGACCATAGCTCACAACATTTCTGAAATGCCATGAAAGAAAATCTTTTCAACATCTGAGCCAACTCAAAGATCTTGTGAAAGAGTAAAACATGCCTATTGCCACAATAGAGCCGGCCAGGTCAGGAGTGCTGGATGTGGGCTCTCTACCTGAACCAGCCTATACCTTTAAAAGGCACTACCGAAAATCAGAAAGCCCAGGAATAGAGTTGGAAATCCAAAAATGGATATTGAATGCCATTTTAAAAGGGCTCCTGATCAACTTGACTCAGCAAAAGTCCATACCTAGAACTCTGCATTGCATTCTAAGTGTGGCCTAGCCAAGGTTCTTTTACATTCAATTTAACTTACATGGCTGAAAATTCCCCCAGAAATTAAACCACGTGCTTTGATTTTTTATGGCCCATCAATTCTGTTACTTTTACTGCTCGGTTCCTTCGCTCCTCTCCTGACTTAGACACTTACTCTCCAAAAAATATATGACATCCCTATTATTCCTACCTATCTTTTCACACTTACATTTTCTTCATCAAAAATTATTCAACACTGTAGTGTTCAATAGTACATTTAGCATCAGTATAGAAGATATTTTAAAAATTTCTCTTAAGAAAATTAGAGATAAAGATAAAATTTTCGAATGATAATGCATAAATTTCAAAATAGTATTTTTCACCTGTCCTCCAGATCCACATAGATTGTCTTGTTTATTTAGTCTCTCCTTTACTATGAACCGTATTGAATTAAGGACTCCATTGGTAATGGCTGTACTTGACCTTCCTCCTGAGTAATCAAATTCCATGTTAGGCATTTTAAACTGAGCTACATTAAAACAAGTCTGCAAAATGTTTCTGATAATAAGTGTGTCAAAATAGCAACCATTATTAATAAAGAGTATTGTATACCATAATATTTTTCTGGCTTGTTCTTATTGGGCCCAAAGAACTTGATAGTGGGAAATTCTTCTATTTCATATTGATGGCCTATTGATGCATATTTAGTCACATCTATTGCACCAACTTTAACAATACCCTGTTCATGAAAAGAATTTTTTTCAAAATTTCAGTCTACACCATAAATTAAGTAAAAAGGAAGAAAAGTAACTAATCATACACTTAAGTGACCTAGTTATCCTACCTTCAAAGCAGTAGCTACATTATTCCATTCTGAAACAAACTGCTCACAATGTTCGCACCTGCAATACAAGGAGTTAGCAGCTACTGAACAGTACATATAAACATTTACAAAAACAGTTACGAAGTTCAAGGCCAACTAAGAAACAACTTACTTACCAATGAACATAGAATTTTACTAGCCAAAGTCTGTCACTCTGAATAACTTGAGAATTGAAATTTATTGAAGTTAATTTTATCACATTACTTGATGAGTAGAATGCATTTGCAGTCAAAAGGCATGTGCAGGCTATAATACCTGAAATGATAAAACATCAAGAATTGTAATCTTCAGAATCTGTTCTTACTTTCATCTTTGTAGTTATCTTGAAGTTGAAAACTACAGTTCAATTCAAGACAAGATACTCACAAAGAAATGCAATAGAAAATTTAGAAGAAACTTATCCATGTAAAGTGTGATAAGAATTTGGAACTTGCTACTCTGAGGAGCACTTGAAGTGAATAATGTAGATGCAGTTCAGGGGAAATTAAATGATTTCATAAGGGAGATGGTTATAATGATAGTTGGTCATCACATGAATCTATGAAGAAGCATGGTTGGAGCATAAACACCAACATAATCTGGATAGGCTGAATGGCCTGGTTCTGTGCCGTACATCCCATATATGTAGCAGACTGACTGGAAAGAGAAATGGCTATTCATAGGAAGTGACTATTACCCATGGAAAAGTTGCGTATTTTTCTATTCTTTCTCCCTAATTATTTTTAGACCTTCATCCCATTTAAGACCTTATTATTAATAATTGTTATGTATGGCAGAATCTAAAGTGTTACCGGATTTGAAACATCACCTCTGCTTTCTTCCCATAGATGCTGCAAGACCTGATGAATTTTGCCAACAATTTCTGTTTCTGTTTCAGAGTATAAAGTGTGCTGATTCTTTAAAAAAGGTGATAATGATGTGATTATATCATACTTTCAATTTCCACCACTGCCACCTATTTACACACAGCCCCTACTATTCCTGTAAAGTAGTAAGTGTCTAAATTTGCTAGGCTCTGATCAGGAAAGAAGGGATCAGTGTGAATGAGCCAAACAGTAACAGTAATAGACCTGAGGCTCTGTAGAATTCTTGGCCTGGATTTTGCATTACTACACATTCTAAAATATGGCAATATACTGGTGGTGGAAGAAAAAAAATGGGAATGGTAGCTTACCATTAGATGCCCTCTGTAAAACTGGCATAGGTAGTTTTCCTTCCTAATGATTCTCCCAGTCAGGGGTCTCAGAGGTGTTCTTGATTAATCCCCATGAACATGCATGAAAGCAGGGCTAGGAAAATCCATTGCAGTACTTGGCCTCAGCTAAGACTAGTTAATGAGTGGCAATAATGCCAGCAGTTGTAGCAGTAAGCTCACCAAAAGCTCTGGTTTAAGGAACAGGGCCTCCTTGTCACCATCTCCCTTCCTCTACCCCTTTACATGAAGTATTTTATTATAATTCACTCAGACATTTTTTTTCCAAGAATCTTCAGGTACTTCTGGTACATTGCTGCAAGTATACGACAGACACCCAGACATTAGTAGTAAACAGACGAATAAATATGTAGGCAAATTGCTAACATGTTCAGAAAGGGTCTGGACAGAATGAATAGGAAGTTGTTCCCATTGGGTAAAGATAAGAGAACCAGAGTGCACTAATTCAAGGTGAATGACAAATGAAGCCACAAAGACATAGGGAAAAACTTTTACACAGTGTGTGATTAGGATCTGGAGTGCACTGTGTCAGAGTGCAGTGGAGGTGGATTCAATTGTGGCTTCCAAAAGTGGATTGCACAATTATATGAGAACAAACAAGAGATTTACAGGGCTACAGAGAAAACACGGGTGAATGGGACTGAGCGATTTACTCTTGCGGAGAGTTGGCATGGACACAAGACCGAATAATCTCATTCTGTGTAACCATTCCATGTTGTTAGGGTTTAGCAAGAGGATGATTTGACAATGATTTGGCATTGACCCATTTTGGAGGCCATGATTAAACTTCATTTAAGACTAGTAAGACCTGATATTTTCCAGTATTGTGGCAGTAGTATATGGATAATTTACAGATTTGTTATGCTGTTTATGATTTTGGTCAAAGTTTTGATAGTAAATGGCTACACTTCCTGATCTGAACCTATGGCCTCCCCTCTAAGTGTCCCTTGAAGCCTTCTACACCTTGATCAAAATTTTTTCTGAAGAAGGGTCCAGAACCAAAACGTCAGCTTTCCTGCTCCTCTAATGCTGCCTGGCCTGCTGTGTTCATCCAGCTCCACACCTTGTTATCTCAGACTCCAGCATCGGCAGTTCCTACTACCTCTCTTGATCAAAATGTTGCTGTCTCAGTACAGATCCCAAATTCTCCCATCTCCTCCATTTCGAATGTCAACCATTTCCATCAGTGCAGGAGAAGTCTTAGGAGCCTGTGTGCAGTGTGAGAAATGTTGTCCGAGCCATCAACCCAAGTGCTGAACTTGCATTTCAGATTTTCATATGGTGCAACAGAGTCAGAAGGCTGTTTAAATCACACTGTCATAAATGGCATGGGAAGCTGTTCTAAAGGTTGGAGCATTTCTGGAAGGTGTGCAATTAAGCAGACCTTTGCATGAAAGTGAGTTGAAAGATTCTAGGAAAGTGCTCAAATTGCACACAGGAGGATGGAAGAGGCAGGGCTGACACCTGTGGCAATTTGGGCTAGTAAACTGTATAGGGCTAAACTAATAGAGCATAAGGCCATTCAGGCACAATTGTGCAAACTATCTCTAGGAATGAAGTTGCCATTGAAAATGGGTATAGTTTCATTGCACCTATATGCCATTGGAATAGCACAGTAGTAGTAGCTCAGCATGAGGAAGGGGTCCTGGACAACAAGACGACAGAAGTCAGAAACCAAGGAGGAAGACATATGATTACTCATAGCACAGAATCTACCTCAACATGCTTACCTACCTTGAAATATCTGAGCACCAGAGCAGGAGCAGATTGTGACTACCTGAGGAGATGGAGCACTAGGCCCTCTGTAATGATGATTTCTTAACACAAATTAGTCATTAATGGGTTTTGCCAGTGACACAGAAGGTGATAGTGACACGCAATTCCATAGCTATGGGCTCACCTCAGGGTTCTTCTGGTCTATGGTATCTCTCACTTGGTGGACCACTGCTGCATCCATGTTGTCACAATTTCCCTCTTCCTAATTGTGGCTGACTTTACAAGCTTCCCAACGGAGGTGGCTTCCCAAGTGCAGCATGTAATGGGCTTTTCCACAAAAGCCAGAATTTCCAAGGTGATGTTGAACTGCATCCATGTTGCTCTTAAGACAAGACAGGCCTGACAGATTCATGAACAGGAAGGCCTATCATTCGTCATTGTGCAGTTGGTGTGTGATCACAGAAAGAACTTGACATCCATATGTTTTCCACATTGTTGCCACAACACTCTCCTATTAAGAAAGTCAAGCCTGCCACAGCTCTTCCACCCCAACCTCCCAGTATATGGATTCCAGACGTCAAGGCTACTCATTAAGTTGGTGGTTCCTTACACCCCTGCAAGATTTACAAACAGAACCCCAAAGCCGCTACCACGAGGGCAACCTAGATCAGGGCCATGTCCATAAGAACCCTCAGCAACTTTTACAGATGCGCCATAGAAAGCATTCTAGCCAGGTGCATAACAGCTTGGTACGACAACTGCTCTGCCCAGGATGGTAAGAAACTACAGGAAATTGTGTGCACAGCCCAGGCCATCACAGAAGCCAACCTCCCATCCGTGGGCTCCATTTACACTTTGCGTTGCTGTAGAAATGCTGCCAATATCATCAAAGACCCCTCCCAGCCCTGTAATATTCTCTTCCAACCTCTTCTGTCAGGCAGAAAATACAGAAGCTTGAGCACATGCACCAAAAGGTTCAAGAACAACTTCTTCCTTACTGTTATTAGAACGCTGAATGGAACTCTCTAATTTCAAATCTAGTGTTGATCTTGCTTTGTGCACCTCCTGTGCAGCTGTTACCTTGTATGTCTTGCTATGTCTAAGCACCCTATGATCTGAATGTCCTTGTTTGCTATGATCTGCCTGTACAGCTTGCAAGACGAAACTTTTCACTGTACTCGGGTACATATGACAACAATAAATCAAATTAATCAATGGTCAGGACTGTCAATTGCCAGAACTCAGGCCCAAGATGAGGTTTTGATGCCTTGACCACTCTGATGGAGATCCTCATATAATACACTGTGGAGATGGGGTGTCTCCCATGCTGCATGATGCACAGCATGGCACAGCCAATTATAGTGATTGAAGACCACAACGTAGTGAAGGCACAAAATCAAAGAATAAGGAGCAAGTGGCACAGTGGCTCAGTGGTTAGCACTGCTGCCTCACAGTGCCAGGGAGCCGATTGCGATTCCAGCCTTGAATGTGGTTAGTTTTTACGTTCTCCCTGTGTCTGCATGGGTTTCTGCTGGGTAATCCAGTTTCCTCCCACAGTCCAACGATGTGCAGGTTAGGTGGATTGGCCATGCTAAATTGCCCCAAAGCATCCAGGGATGTGCAGGCTATGTAGGTTAGCCATGATAAATACAGGGTTACAGGGATAGGGTGGGGGGGGGGGTAGTGGATCCGAGTGAGATGCTCTTCAGAGAGTCAGTGCAGACTTGCCGAATGGTGTTTTTCTGCACTGTAGGGATTCTATGATAACACAAGGGAGTAATGCGGCTAAGCAACTCAGACAGGACATTGGTCAGGCCTAGGAACTAGGAGAGGGATCCATGCAGACACCAATATCTGGAAAATATACACATATGTATGTGAAGTTCTTTCTGCGGTCACACACCAGCTGGACATTGATATCAGCTGAAAGTCTCTGAGTGGTTCAACATTAAAGACAAAGCTGGCATTACATCAGCATGAATCCTTTAGAAGGATGCCAACACCCATTCAGAATTCTATTACCACATGAATGTCTATTATGGCTGCAGTCTCCATAGGCACTGGTGAGTACCAATTGGAATACCTGTATATAGTGAATAGTCTTGACATTGATTTGTAAAGAGATACTAAACAAAATAAACAGTTACTTTAAATCATGGGTAAAATAAATTATTTACAGACTCCAGGTAGTTCTCATTTAACCTTGTTAGTTCTCATGCTGAGACTTTAAGTGAATCATTGATTCTTTTGGGAACCTATGTTGGAGCCAGAGTTAGGCTCCATCAGACATTTTTTTGCCCAGAGAAATATTGTACTGTACACGTGCAGCACTGTGCATTCCTTGCTGAAATGACTTGAAAAATAAATTACTGAATATAACAGAAATACAACAGATACCAAATTAATATAAATGTTTCAATCCAAATCCCACAATTTTAAAACCTTACAGCAGTACTGAATTTGTTACTAGGGGAGCAGATCTGAACCAAAGCTATTCAATCATTCTTTCTATAAATTATATGAATGTTGGTGTAACTTAATTTCTATAATATGTCCATGGTATTCCCCAGCTGACTCCTCTGGCTTCAAAATACTCACTTTAATTGTTATACCAGAAATAGCTCACATGTACATACCATGAGGCTAGTAGAGTATCCTCGTGGATTTTTCAGTATGAAACCTGGGCCATTTTAATTCTTGGGTCTTAACTGAATTTACCTGTATTACTTCCACCCTAAAACCAACAGAAATTACAACAGCCAGAAATTGAGCTGAGCCTGTCTATGACTGTTGGCCTTCTCATAATTGGTAAATTAAGATCAGGTCCCAACTTCAGATGACACGGACATAGGATGATGCATTAATGTATGACATAAATCAGAAATACCAACCTAACACGAGGAAACAGACCCTAAAAATATCCAAGCAAAATGATGCTCAAAGGACAATGTTAAAAGAGGACTACCTGCATACAGATAAGAAATCACACTGGCCAAATGTGCCTTGCAAACATGAACACTCTAGGACATGCTCCCATTGTGGCCTTGGAGGTGGAGGAGGTGGACTGCTCATGTCTACAGCTTGGGCACTGTGTGGTCTGAGGCAGTCAGCTTTGTCATGCAGAGACCTGTTGAAGTTCCTCTTGTGACAATGCTGCTGTATCTAAATGGTGCAGCTGTTGTCACTGGGATCTGAACCATAGATTCTTTCTCTTATCAGATAAGCTGAGGATGATGAGAGTCACACCAGCTTTGTGGAATCCTCATCATTCTCTTAAGCATCCTTGGCTTTTGGTCAGGTTTCTCACTGGCTTGAAGCAGTCTGTGCTGGGGTACAGGTGGCATTCCTTACAGCCATATTTGGGGCACCTGTGCATGAGACCTGTTCAGGGTCTGCAGATCCTCACCTACTCAACGGACATCCATGCTCAAGGTCTGAACTGACCGGTCCAAGCTACAAAAAGAGCAATGCACCCTGTACAGAACATCACGCATGCACTGCTGGTGCCATGGGTCACTCGATGAGGCTGACCATTTTTTCAAGGGAGGAGAGCTTGCACTCAAAGTCCCAAAACATGGCTAAGCTCAGTTACTCTACAGAATCTTCCCTTTACATGGCATAAGATCATGCACCATCAGAGATTTTTGAATGATGCCCACACATCTATCTATTGTTATTGCTCCAAGAACTGAGCTCCAAAGAGTGACTCCTGAGGCCTTTCCCACTGCTTGGTGGAACATAGAACATAAAACAGTACAGCACAGTACAGGCCCTTCGGCCCATGATGTTGTGCCGAACTTTTACCCTAAACCTAAGGTATATCTAACCTCCACCCCTACCTTATACTATCATCCATACGCCTATCCAGTTGCCACTTAAATGCCCCTAATGAGGCCGACTCCACCACCCTCTCCAGCAATGCATTCCACGCCCCGACCACTCTCTGAGTAAAGAACGTCTGACGTCTCCCCGATATCTACCTCCAATCACTTTAAAACTATGCCCCCTCGTAATAGCAACCTCCACCCTAGGAAAAAGTCTCTGCTGTCCACTCTATCTATACCTCTGATCATTTTGTACACCTCTATCAAGTCACCTCTCATCCTTCGTCGTTCTAAAGAGAAAAGCCATAGCTCTCTCAACCTTTCCTCATAAGACCTTCCCTCCATTCCAGGCAACATCCTGGTAAATCTCCTCTGCACCTTTTCCAACGCTTCCACATCTTTCCTGTAAAGAGGCGACCAGAACGGGTCACAATACTCCAGATATGGCCGAACCAGGGTTTTGTATAGCTGGAGCATAACTTCACGGCTCTTGAACTCAATCCCTCAATTAATGAAAGCGATGGAGTGTTACTGGGATCGCTGTCTCTCCACCAAGGGGGATTGTCCTCACATGTATGCCTCAAATGTCTGTTTCTTCACAATTGTGATGTGCTCCTCATGCAATGTCACAGACTCCTATAAATAAGCTGGAAGTCACCAAGATGGACATATAGGTGACAGTGTCTGGTGTTCTAGTTTGACGTGATGCTGCATTCTTGAACATGACTTCATTCTGTTGATGTTGGAGGGATTTTGTGGCTCACAGGGATGATCATACACCACTAGGTCCTGTGTGAGGTACAAGAAAAGGTCATGAAGGGCAGGTATACAGATTCTGCAATTTCCACAATGATGGGGGTATCCACACTACTAAGTGTGCTGTCAGACTAGAATTTCAGCGGACTCTTTGCACCACCCACCTCCTCCCACTCACTGGCATCATGCCCCCATCAGCTTCTCATCCAGCAACATGGAATGGGAAATCACTGTTAACAACAATTTCTTGCAGTGGGATCTTGGTTATGTTCTTTGCCTCTCAACCTAAATAGGCCTTAGACTTTGCCATCTCACAGGTGTTGCATGCCTACTTCTCCTGCAAGGACAATAGGGAGGGATTATGGAAAGACAGAGAAGGGCGGCTCCTATTTGTGGTTTGAGACATCATTTACACATCAGTGGGGGATCCCCTATGCATTGGACACTAAACCATTGGGCACAAACTCTTCCAAATTCAAAAGGAGCTATATTCTCACTGTGTTCTCTAGCTGCAGTGTGCGCGGTTGGATATAATGAACAACTGAGTGTCCTACTAATCTTTCTAGAGTGCAATAGGTGATGAAACCTCTTTTGACACTGCATTCATGTTCAGCAATGTTCCCTAGAAGCGCTCACCACCTCAGCTCTCTCACCAAGGTAAAGGATGTTCCTTTTTTTGTTCACTGCGTTTACCAGTAATTCCAAATCATTGTCAGAGAATCATGGAACTAAGCAGCTCTCCTGGCTGCTGGACTGCTGTGATATTTTGACATTGGAGTATATTAAATACATGGGTCACTAACTCTACTTACGTGTAGGGTGTATCAGCAGCTTGACATGATGAGAATGAAGCAAGGGCTAGTAGTTTGTAGTCTGAATCCCAATGATAGGTTTACTATTTGTAGGTTTGATGAATTCACTGTTAGTGCATGAATGAAAGCATGGCATGTGTTGATGGTGTACAGCAAGGTTCTTGGAGGCCAGATCTCTTTGAAGGAGGTACTTGCACTGAGATGATGAGGTGTTTGGAGTTGCCAAAGAATGTTCAATGGTTGCCCCCTCCTCTGCAATGTGATAAGAACAAGTGTACCATGTTAGGATTCAGTTGAGGGCTTACTATTGGGAAGGACTCCCAAGTCGGGCTGTTGTACTCAGTTGCATTGCGGTGTTGTGGCCTGCTGCAAATGCAAATGAAATACAAAAATATAGTGAAATACAGAGACACAGGCCAGGCAGCAGTCACTTAGAACATTTATTGAGGCAGCAGAGCAGGAACTCAGGGAGCCAGAAATGGGTTGGGAGTTGACTGAGAGTTCCTTCATGTTGAGCCAGTTATAACTTATACATGACACAAGTGGTCAGTAAAGATAGTAATACTTATATTTTCTTAACTCTCAATTTGAAGTGCAACCAGCACTTCATTCTTTCAGTGCAAACCTTTAAATTCTTGTAGCATAAAAACAGTACTGGGGGCAACAGTTTTATCAAGTCCATGTAAGAAATGGCCTGCCTGCACTTAGTTTACATCTCCATGCTGCCACAGAAGGCTCATCTCTAACTTATTCTATGCCACATCTCTCTGATGAAAATCCTGGCTGAGGCAGAAGCCCAGCCAAGAAATTTCCTGAATCTTGACTCCTACCTTAAACATGAAAACCCTGCCCCTTCTCCCTATTCAGACTTGCTTTCTTTTAAATATAGAAAACGATTAAATTTCATTAATACACTCATTGACTAACATCAATCATCTCATTGTCCAGTTAAAAGTATGGCACAGACTCAAAGTCCAGACTTAGTCATGTTTTGGTTTTGTAACTCCTGAAATTACACTTTTTTTCAATTGCTGAGGTTATCAGTAAAGCTGTGACAATAAAAAGGAGCATCTTGACTGTGTCATTTATGACCTAATGATTTGGGCCAGAGATCCCTCTTGAATCAGGACACCAGTCCTTCCTTATCTCTCATAATATTTCAACTAAGGCATCATGTGAACAAAGCTGCCTCTGATTTTTTCTGCTCCTCATTTAACTTAGTTAGCCATCTTACCCAATATCTCTTTTGTTGATTGTCATGCTAATCTTATTACTCCAACTTTCTTCAAGCTATAGAGGCATGCAAGTCATGACGATTTCTTAGTTCTTTTTAATTCATTCAGGAGATGGTGGCTTCCTTGGCTAGGCCAGCATTTATTGTCCAACCCTATGCCCCTTCAGAAGGTGGTGATCTTCTTAACTGTGACAGTTCATTTGGTGTAGTACTTGCACAGAACAATTGGAGAGGGAGTTCCAGGATTCTGACCCAGAAAGTGAAAGAGTAGTGATAAAGTTCCAAGTCAGGATGATTATAACTTAGAAACATAGACAATGATAGGAGCAGGAGTAGGCCATTCAATCCCTTGAGCCTACTCCTTCATTCAATATGATCATGGCTAATCACTGAGTTCAATACCCTAATCCTGCCCTCCCTCCATTTCTTTTGATCCCTGTAGCAACAACAGCTATATCTAACTTCTTCATGAAAATACTGTTTTGGCCTCAACCATATTCTGTGGTAGGGAATTCCACAGGCTCACCACTTTCTGGATGAAAAAAACTTCCTGTCATCTCTGTCCCGAAAGGTCATCCCTTATCCTTAAACTAAGACCCTTGGTTCTGGACAACCACACCATCAGGAACATCTTTCCTGCATCTAACCTGTCTATTTCTTTTAGAATTTTATAGGTATCTATGAAATGCCCCCTCCTCATTCTTCTAAACTCCAGTAAACTCAACTCGATCTCTCCTCACATGTCAATCCTGCCATCCAGGAATCAATTTGGTAAACCTCACTCTATAGCAAGATAAAGAGGCCAAAACTGCACACAGTATTCCAGGTGTGAATTCACCTATATAATTGCAGCAAGATACCTTTGTTCCTGCACTTGAATCCTCTCACAATGAAGTCCAACATAAAGTTTGCCTTCCTTACCGTCTACTAGACTTGCACCTTTACTTTCAGTGACTGGTACACAAAGACACTCAGGTCTTCTCTCAATTTATTCCCATTCAAATAATAAGCTGCCTTGGATAGACAATGGAGTTGATAACAATCTGGCCAGGAGGGTGAATAGTTGTTAATGACTAACAATGAGTAGTGGGTAATGGTAGGCTATGTAATAACAAGGCTGGTGTGTGGGGTAGGGGGCTAGCACATGGGAGAGTTTAGGCCCTCAACCAGGTCTGACCCATCTCTTCCACTTCTGCCCTCACCCTTGCTCTTCCCTCCTGCAACAGCGATGGGGTTCCCCTTGTCCTTACCTACCATCCCACCACCATCCACATCCAGTAGATCATCCAATGCTATTTCTGCCACCTCCAGCAAGAAGCCACCAGCAGACACATACTCCCCTCCCTTCCCTTGTCCGCCTTCTGCAGGGACCGTTCCCTTCGGGACACCCTGGTCCACTCTTCCTCCACCCCCAGTACCATCCCCTCCCACCCCACAACCCCACGGCACCTTTCCCTGCAACTGGAGAAAGTGCAACACCTACCTATTTATCTCCTCCCTCCGCAGTATCCAAGGGCTCAAACATACCTTCCAGGTGAAGCAACACTTCACCTGCACTTCACAGAATCTAGTCTACTGCATTTGCTGCTCACAATGTAGTCTCCTCTACATTGGGGAAACAAAGCACAGACTGGGTGACTGCTTCGCAGTACGTCTACGTTCTGCTCGCAAACAAAGACCCTGAGCTACCGATTGCCTGCCACTTTAACACACCACCCTGATCCCTGGCCAACATCTCTGTATCTGGCTTGTTGCAGTGTTCCAGCGAAGCTCAACGCAAGCTGGAAGAACAACACCTCATTTTCCGCTTAGGGACCCTGTATCCCTCCAGACTCAATATCAAGTTCAATAACTTCAGGGCCTAAACTCTCCCATGTCCTAGCCTCCTACCCCACACACCAGGCTTTGTTATCACAGCCTGCCATTACACATTACACATTGTTA
The DNA here is from genome assembly GCF_021869965.1 of Rhincodon typus. NCBI lineage: Eukaryota > Metazoa > Chordata > Chondrichthyes > Orectolobiformes > Rhincodontidae > Rhincodon > Rhincodon typus. Next base: position 104,960,684 of record NC_063336.1, read on the forward strand.
GTCACTAACCATCCCCATTAACAACTATTCACCCTTCTAGCCAGATCGTTATCAACTCCTTTGTCTATCCAACTGCTCTTCTCTCTCTTCGGGCTCTATCCTATCATTTACTCCCTACCCCATCCTCCTCTCTATTTTCTGCATATAAAACGGCGTTTTCCCAGCCAGCAGTTCTGAGGAAGGGTCACTGGACCCGAAACGTTAACTCTGATTTTTCTTCACAGATGCTGCCAGACCTTCTTAGCTTTTCCAGCAACATCTCTTTTTGTTCCAAATTAACCACATCTGCTGATTCCCCCGATCAACTTTACTAGTTGCATCCTCAAAGAATTCCAGTAGATTTGTCAAGCATGATTTCCATTTTGTAAATCATGCTGACTGTGTTTGATTCTACCACTTTTTTCTAAGTACTTTGCTATAAAATCCTTGATAATGAAGTCAAGCATCTTCCCCATTACTGACTTCAGATTCAGTGGTCTGCAATTTCCGGTTTTCTTGCCAGCTGCCTTTGTAAATGCAGGGTTACATTAGCTACCTTCCAATCTGTAGGAACTGTTCCAGAATCTAAAAAATCTTGGATACTGACCATCAATGCACACCACCACTTCTAGGGCCACTTCCTTAAGTACTCTAGGATGTAGATTATCAGGCCCTAGGAATTTATCAGCCTTCAATTCCATCAGTTTCTCCAACGCCATTTCTCTACTAAACCCTGTGTTTCCCATAATTTCTAGCACTTTATTCAGGTTCTCCATTGTGAAGACATAAGCAAAGTATGAATTTGTTGTTTTGTCAGCCATTTCATTGTTCCCTATTATAAACTCTCTCCTCCCACCACTGATTCCTGAGTGCAAGAGACCTACATTAGTTTTCACCAATCTTTTTCTCTTTACATACCTATAGAAACTTTAACCGTCAGATCTTATGTTCCTGCAAGCTTACTCTCACACTCTACTTTCCCCTTCTTAGTCAATCTCTTGGTCTTCCGTTGCTGACTACAAAAACTTTTCCCAATCTTCAGGTCTATTGCTCTTGATTGCCAATTAGTATGCCTCTTTTTTGCATCTAAAGCTATGTCTAACTCCCCTCCTAAGCCATGGTTTGCCCACTGTTCTCGTTGCAATTTTACACCAGACAGGAATAAACAATTTTTGTAGATCATCATTAGACTTTTAGAGGAACTTGCAGGTCATGGTGTTCCACGTATCTGCTGCTCTTGTAGTTCTAGATGGTATTAGTTTGGGTTTTGGAAGATACTGTCTAAGGAGTCCTGGTGAAATTCTACAGTGCACCTTGTATATGATATACACTGCTGCTACTGTGCTTTGGAGGTTTGCGTATTTGTAAATATGGTGCCAATCAAAGAGGCATGATTTTCCTGGATGGTATTGAATCTCAAGTGTTGATGGAGCTGCATTCTTCTAGGCGAGTAATGAATATTCCATCACACTCCTGACACAAGCTTGTAGATGGTGGACAGGCTTAGAAGAGTCAGAAGGTAAGTTATTCACTACAGGATTCCTAGTTTCTGACCTGCTCTTGTAGCCACCATATTTATGCTTCCTGTAAAGACTCTATTCCATTCTCCTAGTTCCTCTATCTCCGTTATATCTGTTCTGATGATGCCAACTTCAACAAGTAGGCCTCCACAATGTCCACCTTCTTCCTCAACCAAGGATTCCCCAGCACCATAGTTGACAGGGCCCTCAGCCGGATCCGACCCAACTCTCGCACTTCAGCCCTCACCCCCCTCTCTTCCCTCAGCTATCATCCCACCTGCTTCCACATCCAGAGGATCATTAGTCACCATTTCTGCCAACTCCAGCAGGATGTCACTACCAGACACATTCTCCTCCCTTCCTTTGTCAGCCTTCTGGAATGACTGTTCCTTCTGGGGCACCCTGGTCGACTCCTCATCACTTCCACCAGCCCACCCACAGCCTCACAGCACCTTACACTGCAACCACAGATGCAACACCTCCTCAATTATTTCCTCCCTCTTCAGTATCCAAGGGCCCAAACACACCTTCCAGGTGAAATCTTCACTCAATCTAATCTACTACATTCACTGCTCACAATGTGGTCTCCTCTCCATTGGGGAAACAAAGCATAGACTGGGTGACCGCTTTGCAGAATACCTGAATTCTGTCTGCAAAAAAAGACCCTGAGTTTCCAGTTGCCTGCCACTTCATAACACCACCTTGTTCCCTGGCCAACATCTCTGTCACAGGCTTGCTGCAGTGCTCCAGTGAAGCTCAGTGCAAGCTGGAAGAACAGCACCTCCTTTTCTGCGTGGGAATTCTACAGCCTTTTGGACTCAAATCAAGTTCAACAATTTTAGGGCTAGAGGCATCTTTTCCCATGTCCTTATCCCAACCCCCAGACACCAGGTCTTGTTATTACTACCCACTGTTAACCACTCATAGTCCCCATTAGCAGCCATTCATTCTCCTAGGCTGACCGTTATCTATGCCTTTGTCTTTCAAACTGTTCTTCTCTCTCTTTTGGCTCTATCTCTTCCTATTGTTTACTCCTTACCTCCTCCCACCCGATTGTCTGCATAAAAAACAACTTTTTCCTAGCTACCATCAGTTCTGAAGAAGGGTCACTCGACCCGAAATGTTAACTCTGATTTCTTTCCACAGGTGCTGCTAGACCTGCTGAGATTTTCCAGCAATTTCTGTTTGAGTGAGTGGGGAAAGGTCTGGCAGATGGACTACAATGTAAATAAATGTGAAGTCATACATTTTGGTAGGAGTAATAGTAAAAAGGATTATTACTTGAATGGTAAAAAGTTGCAGCATGCTGCTATGCAGAGGGACCTGGGTGTCCTTGTGCATGAATCACAGAAGGTAGGTCTGCAGGTACAACAAGTAATTAGGAAGGCAAATGGAATTTTGTCCTTCATTGCGAAAGGGATTGAGATTAAAAGCAGAGAGGTTATGTTGCAGCTGTACAAGGTGCTGGTGAGGCCACACCTGGAGTATTGTGTGCAGTTTTGGTCTCCTTACTTGAGAAAGGATGTACTGGCACTGGAGAGGGTGCAAAGGAGGTTCACTAGGTTGATTCCGGAATTGAGGGGGTTGGCTTATGAGGAGAGACTGAGTAGATTGGGATTATATTCATTGGAATTCAGAAGATTGAGGGGGGATCTTATAGAAACATATAAAATTATGAAGGGAATAGGTAAGATAGAAGTAGAGAGGATGTTTCCACTGGCAGGTGAAGCTAGGACAAGAGGGCATAGCCTCAAGATTAGAGGGAGCAGATTTAGGACTGAATTGAGAAGAAACTTCTTCACCCAGAGGGTTGTTAATCTATGGAATTCCTTGCCCAGTGAAGTAGTTGACACTACTTCAGTAAACGTTTTTAAAGATAAGGTAGATTTTTTTTGAACAATAAAGGAATTAAGGGATACGGTGAAAACGCGGGTAAGTGGATCTGAGTCCACGAAAAGATCAGCCATGATCTTATTGAATGGCGGCGCAGGCTCGAAGGGCCGGACGGCCTACTCCTGCTCCTAGTTCTTATGTTCTTTTGTTTGTGATCATATTTATATGGCTAGTCCAGTTGAGTGTCTGGTTAATAGTAGCCCCTATGTTCTTAACAGTTGGAGATTCAGCGATGTTAATCCCCCGCAAATGTCAAGAGGCGATGGTCAGATTCTCTCCTCTTGGAGATGGTCATTGTCTGTCACTTGTGTAGCATCTATGTTATTTGCCCCTGGTCAGCCCAAGCCTGGATGTTGCTCAGGTCAAGAATGTATTTACATACTCAACTTACTCAGTATTACTTCTCTGCTAATTGCAATTTTCTTGAGTTCCTCCCTTTCAAGTTCTGATATCCAGCTATTTATGAAAACCACTTAAGTTCCCTCAAGTGAAACTAGTGCAATATATCTGTTCAATTCATTGGCCAGCTCTATATCCTTCATTGCTAATTCCCCAGAATCATCTTCTATAGGACCATCACTTATTTTTTCAAATATCTGAAGAAACTGTTCCTTTTTTTATATTTTTGACTAACTTTCTCTCGTACTTTAATTTTTTTCCTCCTTATTAAATCTTTTTGGTAATTCTTTGCTACTTCTTAAATTCTGTCCAATCTTCTGACCTGTCACCTATCATTGCAAAATTATGTCTCCTCTTTGACTCTGACACCATTTTTTACTTTTTAGTTCAACATGGATAATGGGTATGTCCCTTAGAATTTTTCTTATTTATTGGATTACATTTATTCTGCTCTTCAGATAGTTAACTATGCTTTGTCTGCTTTGAGGCAATTAACATTAAGTATGTACAAGCATCTCTACACAAATGAATTATTTTCCTCCTAAAAGCTTAAATTGGAGAAATGTTAAGACTTTTCAAATCCTTTCAGAATGTCCCTGATTAAAACAATCCCCTTAAATTGTTTCAAAACTTAAAACGTTCATTTATATTGAATGTTTTAGTTACACCACTAGAGTGCTCCCTTTGCCCATTCAAACCTGTAGTTACAGTAATTAGCTGAATTAGGAAAATGGATGCAAATATCCCACTTCTATTTCAGCTTGTCTTAAACTGCATAATATCTGTTCTAGGGTGAATTTTGCTGATTAAAGGAAAATATATATTCCATGGTGGTTACAGGCGCCCTTGCACCAGATTACTCAGCATCTGTCCCTCTGCTGACAGTAATCTGGGAAGACAATTACGTACAATTCTTGTTGCAGAATATCACAATAGAATTCTTTGTAGGCTGAACCACTGACTTCAGTCCTCCCCATAAGCATTGTTCCCACCCACCAGCTCCAAATCTCTCCCTTCTCATTGTCTGAAGTTAAATTGTCCTATCTGACACTGAACTGAGCTTCTGAAGCATTTACCAAAATCACCTAATTGTACCCTACTAAGAATCAGTGCCAAAATTTTGTTTTTGGGAAGTACCTTCAGATATTTCACCATATTAAAAGTGCAAATTGGTACTGTTCTTTTGTACAGGATAAGATCATGGCTCTGAAAGGGTTACTGTTAGAGATTGCACTAAACTCCATCTAATCTGATGATGTAATGCCCTTTAGGAGAGAAATTTTACCATCCTCATCAGTCTGTGACTTGAGGCACACACACAGATCATGGTCAAACGCCCTCTGAAGTAGCGTGGAATGAAAACTTTATAGACATACAGACAAAACTGGACAGATCTCCCACCATTGGTCCATCCACCTGACACAAAGACAAAATCTTCCTAGTGAACACTACAAAATCTTATGTCAAATTTGAAGAACTATTCCACAAGCTAGTGAAGCAACAACGTGACAGAAATATGTTCACAGAATCATACGTTTCAGCCAACATTCCTGATGCCTCTGTCATCATTCCTTTGTGTGTGCTAATGTGTTGATAAGACAGAGACCCAGCTAGTTTAGCTGGTGACACTGGTAAACAATTGACAGGGTGTACCCTCAGAAGTTTTCAACATTGCTTCTAGACTCTACAAACTCCCATGCCACCAGATCAAATATGAATAAGGCAACTATGCAATGATTATAAACGATTCCATCAGCTGCGAATCTTGCTGATCAATGCTAATTTTGGCTCCAGATTAATTACAGTCTTGTTTTATGTATGGATTAAACAGCTGAATTCTACAAGTTGTGAATGATTGGCTTTGACATCAAGAAATAGCCTCGAACACGCCAAAGAGTCCAAATAAATTTGATCATTGGAAAAAGTGGGAAAGCTCACCATAGTTGGAGTCGTACCAGCATAAAGGATGATGGTTGTGGTTAATGAAGGCCAATCACCTCAGCCTGGAATATCATTGAAGGAATTCCTCAGGGCAGTTCCATAGGTTCAACCACCTAGTCCCATTTCATCAATAACTTTCCCTCCATTATAATGTCAGAAGTGGGAATGTTAGCTGATTGGATTTTGTTCATTTCTATGCACAATTTCTCAGATAATGAAGCATTCCACACATGCATGCGGCAAGAAATTCAGGTTTGGGCTTATAAATGACATTAATGCCTCACGTGTCAGGCAATGGTAATACGCTACACAGGTCCTTCAATGTTTATAATGCTTCCCAAGGTGCTTCCAGGAATATAATGCATTAAAAAGACAAGATACAAACACAGATATCAGGTAAAATGACCTTAAACTTGATCAAAGAAGCAGTTTTAAGGAGAGTCTTAAGAGCAGAAAAGAGGTAAGGTGCAGTAGGAAAGAAATTCCAGTGCTTAGATGTCTAGCATCCAATAGTGGAACAATTAAACTGAGGATTATGAAGAGCCACAAGGAGATAAACACACATATCCTGAAGAGGTGTGGGACAAGAGTATATTATAAATATAGGGAGGAATGAGGCCAGAGGAGGATTTGAAAACAAGAATGAAAATATTGAAATCAATTTATTTCTAGAATGAGAGCTAATGTAGGTCAGTGTGAACAGGAGTGATAGGTGAACAAAGCTTGATGTGAGTTAAGTCATGGGCAGGAGAGCTCAACTTTACAAAGGGTGGAATGTGGGAGTCCAGTTGGAACATTCATGTCTAGAGGCAAGAATGATGTAGATGGGGGTTTCAACAATGGACACTTATGGTGAAGTCAGACAAGATTACAGATGGAAATAGGAGATCTCAGAGACAGCCCAAATATATTGTTGAATTTCATCTTGGGGTCAATCTCAAACATGATAGAGTCTAATGACTTCCTCTTGACACTTAATAGCATTGCCATAATTGATCTTGTACCACCATCATAGGGGCTACCATTGATCAGAAATGTAACTGAGCTACCAACATAAATACTATAGTTATGAGCAAGTTAGAGGCTGGGTATTCTGAAATCAGGGAATACCTACCTTCCGCCTTCCCAGAATTTTTCTAGCTTACAGGGCACAATTGAGAATTTTGCTGGCATAATCGTTATTCACCTGAATGAGTACAGCCCTACCAACATTCAAGAAGCTCAACACCATCCAGTACAAAGCAGACTACTTGATCAGCACAGCTTCCACCACCTTAAATGTTCACACCCCCACCGCTGGAAAACCACATGCTGCTGAGTCAGCCCATCTACAAGACGAAATTCAACAATATATTATAAACTCATGACCTTTGCCACCTAAAAGGCAAAGAGCAGCAAATGCATTGGAACAACACCATCAGGAAGTTGCCCTCCAAATCAAACAGCGTCCTGACTTCCAAGTAAATCATTGTTCCTTCATCCTCATTGGCTCAAAACCCTGAAATTCCCTACCCAACAGCACTGTGGGAGACACTCAATACAAGGATTGTAATGGTTCAAGAAGGCAGCTCACTGCTTTCCCAAAGGTATTTAGGAACAGACAATGAATGCTGGCTTTGTCAGCGATGTTCACCATCTTATGGGCGAACAAAAATATAAAAGAAGTTTTACATTCTTCCTGCTTTCTGAGGAAAGTTTTCTCCCAAATTTCCTGAATTGATTTCTATTTTACATTTATGGTACCTAGTATTCACAAGTGGAAACATCTGCACCATATCTAATCTCTCAAACCTTTCATTATTTTAATCGTCATCCTCCATTTTCTAATTTCTAGAAAAAAAAACTGCCTGTTCAATCTTTCAAGATTAGGTTCTGGTATAACCTTTGTAAATGTTATTTATATTTTCACCAGACTGTTCACAGGACTTCCATGCAGTTAACCAAGATGTTAAGTGCTAGTTTAATCAACTTCTACTTCTCAACTCTCTTGTTCTGGAAATTAACTCCATTATTAGCTTTTTTTTTTGCTTTTGTTTTGATAACTAAATCTCATCATCATTCCTGATCTATCTTTTTACTGTTTTGTGTATTTTTACTTTCAGATCGAGTTCATCAAGATGGTTAGCTCTGTTGGCTAGATAGCTAGTAATAGAATTCAGAATAATAACAGCGGTTCAATTCATGTTCTGGCTGTGATAGAGTTGGGAACTGCCTCTTTGCCTGCTCCAGCTTGATGTCAAATGGTGCCCTTCAATATATATAACCAATTGACTTTAATAGATAGAGATGCCTATGATCCCCTCCATATCTCTTTATCCATTTAAGCACCTGCTTTCCAAGGAGATTGTGGTCTCTCTATTCTCCCTACCAATATATCAACACACAGTTATCTATATTGAAGCCTAGTTCCCAATTATACATATATTATGTACATACGTTACTGTCTTCCTGTATTTTAAATCACAATGCATTTCTATATTAATTATACTTCATTAGTTGGTGTCACCCATAAAGTTTGAAATTGCATTTCTGTTTCTTTAGTCCAAATCATTTTGATAAATGTGAACATCAATGGGCCGAGAACCAAATAATGTGAAAAACTGTTTCATATCATTTGAGTAACTGACTACTCACTTCAAACAATTTTTATCCACACAACTGTTTTCTGTTCTCTAGCTTGCTATCCATTCTGCTAAATGTAAGTTGATCCCACATATTCTGGCCTCAGTTATGAGTCTACCAAATAGTATGTTATCAACTACTAGGTTACGGAATTACTGATCATGTGCTGCTAGACGGATGTCTTCTATGCAAACAAAATGCCTGGCAGCAGCGTTAGCCAGGTTATTTGTGAAAAAGTTGAAAAGTTCATTTGATCTTGAAGCTATTACATTAGATTATTGTTACTTCCATAATTCTATGGTGTGATTGGAGACTATTAAATATTTCAACATGTAGTACAATTTTTCCATTTTTCTAAAGAAAGGTGTGTTGTATCATCATTTGGACAGAAGTTATTAAACAAGGTAGAAAATGAAGCAACACAAATTGGTCTCCCAACAAAAAAAATTAACAAAAATAACTGGGAATTATACTGTATAAAATCAAGGATTACAGGATGTTATTGATATTAAATACTTAAGGTAATGGATTGGAATAACAGAGGAAGATATGTTATACCAAAATAAATCAGTTTTTCTTTGAATGGCTAGAATTAGGAAGCACAAATTATTGGACAGAATTGACATGATTAAGATATTCAGAAATGGATGGAGATGCAGGTTTGATATATGGTGTTGACACTCAAGACATTTATGAAGGAACTGGAAACTAAACTAGATGGCATCTTCACAAGTCTGTTGAAAATGTCTTGGAGACAGAGGCAAGATAACAACACCAAAGTACGAAGAGCTGAATCTTGCTGGCCATTCCTTCAGACTAGAAAATAAAACTATTTCGGAACTGGGGAATTAAACAAAAGGAGAGGTAGGATGAAAAAGTGGACTACAATGCTCAAGTTGTAAGAGCATTGTACAGATGAATTGCCATCATGAAAAATTAGGCATAGATAGCAGTCATTATCACCCCGATGACTGCCAATCATGATAAAATGTTGAAGAGGTTGAAAGGGGTTATAATAATTCCTGTTCCTCAAATACCTCAAAGTAGCAGTAGGAAAAATAAAAACTGCAACTGGTAAGCCATATTTTTCAAATCCTGGCTATTGATGATTCTCTGAGATAAAGCTGAAACATGATTCACTGTTATGAAACTTTCAGATTCAGTAGTTCCAATCACCAGAAGAATGTCTTGTGGCTTTAAATACATGCCAGGACATAGGATTACCTTTTTTTTCTTTATTCATTCACAGGATGAGGGCGTTGCTGGCTAGGCAGCATTTATTGCCCATATCCAATTGCCCAGAGGGCAGTTCAGAGTCAACCACATTGCTGTGGGTCTGGAGTCCCATGTTGGCCAGACGAGGTAAGAATGGCAGTTTCCTTCCCAGAGGACATTAGTGAACCAGATGGGTTTTTCTGATAATTGACAATGGATTTGCAGTCATCATTAGACTGTTAATTCCAGATATTTTTATTGAATGCAAATTCCACCATCTGTCGTGGCAGGATTCAAACCCAGGTCCCCAGAACACTATCTGGGTCTATGGATTAACAGTCCAGTGATAATACCACTCGGCCATTGCACCGCCCCCCCCCCCCCCCGCCGTGAGGAGATCAGCAGAGACGGTGATTCACTTCCACATTGGAATGATCACATTGTCAGCCTCTGAGCCCTGCAGGATTCTACTCAGGTTTTATTTATAATTTTTGATCCACTACATTAGTGGGAGAAACCTGAGTGGGGGGCATCCAAGGGCCACCTCCTCATCAACACCAACTGCAAGAGAGCCTGAGTTTGGCCCCCTCCTCGTCATTGACAATTTGCTCTCCACAGCAAGCTCCATTATCTGCCCAGGAGAAACACATAAGTTAAGTGCTGGACACACCATTTGGTCCTTCAAGATGGGGCACTGGCAAAGCACTTTCTATCCTCCAGGTGATAAGTGTACAAGTATCTGTGGAGAGTTCCTGTGGTGTAGCAGATAGTGTTGGAGAAACTCAGCATCTGTGGAGAGCAAAAGTAAAGTTAACATTTGGAGTCCAGTGACTTTAATCTGAAGTGAAAGAAGCTGGGTGGTATTTATTCTGGTGATGGGGAACTGGGGGCAGGGGCAAGAGGAGACAGTTAAATAGTTGGGAGAAGATGCCAGTTGTTGAGAGAAAGAAAGGAAATGGTCGAAGGGATTCCTGCTGGGGGCCCTCATGTGGCACATTCCTATTCTCTGGATCATGAGGTTCAAGTCGCAACTGCTCCAAAGGTGTGCAATTACATCTCTCAACAGGCTGGATAGAAAAAAATAAAAAGCCAGGACAGAGTAAATGTCGAATGGGTGCTAGAAGTCCTGCGCAAGTCCCAATTGCCCCAGAGGCGTCACAACGCGTCTGAACAGATTGATTTTAAAGATCTCACTCTGTCTTGTATATCTTCAGAGTTGAGACGACTGCAGGGACACCCCCACCGCAGTGGGACAACTCACCAAATCCGCCAGCTCTCATGCTGCCGACGCAAACGGCAGCCACCCTCCGCTGACCCGAGCACTGGCCGCACTGAGCAACTGGACGATTCAAATTGCGGTTTATTAGCATAAGGCGGTTAGGAATGGGGGTGGGGTGCTGGGGGTGGTTGCGTGCGCATGCCCGCCCGGCCGCCCGCGAGGCCCCTTCACTAACGGACCTTGGCGGCGCGAGCGCTGCTGGCGCGCGAGGCGACGATCCGAAAATGACGAAGAAACGGGCGCTGCAGCTGCTGGCGAAGAAGCCACCGTGCTTCAGAGGAAATGGTTTCAGGCGTCCTTGTTCATAAGCCCTCGTTTGCAAGCGTGACAACAGTTCTACACTTTTTCTTCAATAGGTGTGAAAAAGAAACATATTGTCGTATTGAATGCAGAGTGAGTGGAAACGCGTATCGGATGTGAAGATTCGAGTCGAAAGGAATGACTTCCTCGTCTGTTCAGTTCCTATCCCGGTGTTTTACTCGGGACATGTTCGTATCTCCTCTTCGTGGTTGCGGGCGCCCCAAACTTGAGATTTCTTGTTGATTCATGTATATAAAAAAGAATCCAGGCAGTAACTGAAATGCATCGTAACTTGTGTAATCAAACACTTCCACAAATGTCACTCCTGATACCAAGTGGTTTAACATCACCAGTCATTCATAAATTATGCGGCATGTTAATTAAGTATACAATGACAACTTTCTCTCATTTTTAACCAGTTACTCGTCTTATAAGAGTTACAGTATCTGCCCGTTCTTTCAAGAATCATGGAATGTTATCAACACAGAACGAGACTATTCTGCCCGTTGTGTCTACGATGGCTCTCTGCAAGAAAAAAAGTTCTCTTTTCCCTTTTTTCCTATCCAGATAATTATTCAAATCTGTTTTGAAGGCCTCGATTGAATCTGCCTCCATCATCATCTAAAACAGCACATGCAATAGCGTAATCACTTGTTGCATAAATTGCTTATTCTCAATTTGCCTTTGTTTCTTTTGTCCAGTCCCTTAAATCCCATCCTCTGGTTTGTGATCTGACTGCCAATGGGATTAATTTCTCCACATTTAGTCTTCCAAACTTTCATGAATTTGAAAACCTCTAACAAACCTCCTTTCAATCTTATATAAGAAAAATAGTACCGTATTACCCTCATCAATTCCATCACCTAATCAAAAACTCAGTAGAATATGATTTTCCTTTAATAAATCTTGCTGACTATCAATATCCTGTGAATGAATAGGTAAAATTAGTGTTATAAAACTACATGTCTGCCATTATGACTGAGGCGGCTGCCTCCCTAACCTGTCCTTCCTCCCACCTATCCCCTCCTCCCACCTCAAGCCCTACCCCCATCTCCTACCTACCAGCCTCATCCTGCCCCCTTGACCTGTCCATCCTCTCTGGACTGACCTATCCCCTCCCTAACTCCTCACCTACACTCACCTTTACTGGCTCCATCCCCGCCTCTTTGACCTGTCTGTCTCCTCTCCACCTTTCTTCTCCTTTATCCATCTTCTATCCGCCTCCCCCTCTCCCCCTATTTATTTCAGAACCCCCTTCCCCTCCCCCATTTGTGAAGAAGGGTCTAGGCCCAACAGCTTTCCTGCTCCTCTGATGCTGCTTGGCCTGCTGTGTTCATCCAGCTCTGCACCTTGTTTTCTCATTAATGGCAGACATGTAGTTTTATAACACTAATTTTACCTATTCATTCACAGGATATTGATATCACAGGAAGACAACATTTATTGCATATCTCTACTTGCTCATGAGAAAGGTGATGATCTATATTCTTGTACCACCGCAGTTCATGTGATGAAGCTAATCCCACAGGCTTCAAGGTAGTGTGTTCCCAGGTTTTGATCCGGTGATGATGAAGGAATGGCGACATAGTTTCAAATCAGGATGGTGTGTGGCTTGAAGTGGAACTTAGTGGACCTTTTGCATCTCCAATGTGTCTTTCTGGACAGGAGATGTCAGAAACAATGTTCTTTCTCTTGGATGGTCTGCACATGCCATTTGACATGCAGATGTATGGATTTTCAGTTCCAGAAGTTGTCACTTTGCACAGACCTCAGAGGTCCATGCTGCAGGAAAAAAATAGAGCTTCAGGGTTTGAGAGCTGTTGCAGAAAAAACCTCTGTGAGTTGCTCTGGTGCACCTTGTCCATGGTGTTGAGAGTGGAGGGAATGAATACTTAAGGTGGTGAATGCAGGCTCATTGGTCCTGGATATTTCTTGAATGTTGTTGGAGCCACAGTTTTAAAACAAATGGAGATTATTCCATACATTTGTGACGTCTGTCTTGTAGATAGTGGATACATTGCAGGGATTCGGGAGATGAGTTACTTTCCATTGAGTTCCCAGCCTGGAAGTTGCACATTATTTATACAGTGAGATTCGTTATTGTTTTGGTTTATGATAACCCCTGGATTTTGATGACTGGTCTTCAGTGATAATAATGCCATTGAATGTCAAGGTGAGAATGTTACTTTTGTCCATGCTTTGCTGAATATAAACATGGATTGCTTCAAATTCTGAGGAATTGCAAATGGAACTGAGCACTGCAATCGGCGGCAACAGCCACGTCTGACTTTTTATTTGGAAGAATTGATGAACTAGCTGAAGATTGTTCATCCTAGAATGTTAGTCTGAGGAACTTCTTCAGTAACATCGAGGAACTAAGATAATTGGCCTCGAATGATCACAATTATCTTCCTTTCTTCTATACAAACTCCAACCAGTGGAACATTTTATGTCGATTCCTATTGACTTCAATTTTGTCAGTGATCCTTGATGCCACACTTGGTCAAATGTTACCCTGATATCAAATGCAGTCATTCTCACCTATTCTGTTTAGTGTTTTTTGTCCATTTTTGGTCAGGGTATAATGAGTTCAGGGGCTAAATGGCCCTTGTGGAACCAAAGCTGCTCATAAATTAGCAGTTTTGAGGGGAGTGATTGCTCCTCATTTCACTATCAGTGACACATTTTATCACTTTGTTAAAGATTGAGCATAGACTGGTAAGTTGGTATTTGCCAGTTTGGATTTGTCCTGTCATTATGGACAGGACATAGATCAGTAATTTACCATTTTGTCAGGTTTAACTCCAATGTTGTAACTGTCCCTGGACAGGTTAACTATTGGAAAATTCATTCTGAGATATAAGACTTCACACCTAGAGCTAGAATGTTGATGGGGCTAGCAATGAAGGTTGGAGTTTTGTGAGGACCTCAAAAGGAAACCATAAAATATTGTGAATTAGGCCATTCAACCCATCACATGTGCTCCACCATTCGATGACTGATATGTTCCTCAAACCCATTGTCCTGCCTTGTCCCCATAACCCTTGATCCCCTTACTAATCAAGAACCCATCTGTCTCTGTCTTAAATACACAAAGAAATGATTTGGCCTCCACAGCCTTCTGTGTTCCACAGATTCATCACCTTCTGGCTAAAGAAATTCCTCCCCATCTCAGTTCTGAAGGGTTGTTCCTTCACTCCAACACTGTGCCCTTTGGTCCCAGTCTCTCCTACTAGTGGAAATGTTTTCTCCATGTCCACTTTATCCAGGCCTTTCAATATTCTGTAGTTTCAATTGGATTCCTCCTCACTCTTTTAAACCACATTGAATAACAACACAGAGTCCTCAACCACTCGTCATATGATAAGCCCTTCATTCCTGGAATCATTTTGGTGAACTTTCTCTGAATTCCCTCCATGGTCAGTACATCCTTAGATACAGGGTCCAAAACTGCTCACAATATTCCAAATGCGGTTTGACCAGAGCCTTGTATAGCATTGGCGATACACCTCTGTTCTCGTATTCTAGCCCTCCTGAAATGAATGCTACATCACATTTGCCTTACTAACTGCCATTTGAACTTGCGTGTTAACCTAAAGAGATTCCTGAACTCGGACTCCTAAATCCTTTTGTACTTCAGATTTCCAAAGCCCTTTTCCCACTTAGAAAATAGTATACACTTCTATTCTTCCTACCAAAGTGTAAAGCCTCACACTTTCCCACATTGTATTCCCACCTACCACTTCTTTACCTATTCTTAGCTTGTCCGAGTCATTCTGCAGCCTCCTTGCTTCCTCAACATATCTTTGTGTAATCTGTAAATTTAACAGCAATGCCCTTAGTTCCTTTGTCCAAATCGTTAATGTATAACATGAATGGTTGTGGTCCCAACACTGACCCTTGCAGAACTACACCAGTCACCATCTGCCATCCTGAAAAAGACACCATTATCCCCACTCTATGTATTCTGCCATTCAATCTAATCTCTATCGACGCCAGTACCTTGCCACTAACATGATGGGCTCTTATTTAGCAGCCACCTATTTGGTACCTTGTCAAAAGCCTCTGGAACTCCAAAATAGATCATGTTCACTGGCCTTCCTTTGTCAAACTTGTTTGTTATTTTCTTAAAGAATTCTAGGTAGACTTGTCGGGCATGACCTCTCCTTGACGAAGCTATGCTGACTCAGTCCTGTTGTTATGAAGTTTGTAGAGTAACTGTGAAGTGGAAGGCAGGAAGTCCCGACCCGAAACATCAACTTTCCTGCTCTTCTGATGCTACCTGGCCTGCTGTGTTCCTCCAGCTCTATACTCTATGTCTCTGACTCTAGCATCTGCAGTTCTTGCTATCTCTGAAGTAAAATGTGTGGTTCCTTTAAGACGTTTGTGCTTTGTCTGTACTTAGAAAAGTAAAAAAAAATGTTTGTGAGTAGCATCTGAAGTTGCCAGTACAGAGAGTCTCAAAAAGTGAAACAAGTGTATCAAAAAACACCTTACAGGTGGCAGGCAAGACAGCAGCCTTGTTTTGATATTGTGACAAGTTTGAATTCAGCCAATTAATTTAGATGAAGCACCTAGATACAGAAAGCCAATTGAATTGAAATTTGATGGTGTAAGGCGAGGGCATTTGGAAAATTAGGGAGAGCCAACTGCCACCTGAATGAGAGAGACAACTGCCACCTGTCAGAGTTAGCACCATTCAGCTCTCAGAGAAAGCCCATTTAATTAATCAAAGGTACTATGGTATTTTAGCTCAAAGTCCTCATGGAGAAATTGTAGAGATAAAGCATCCCTGACAGGAGAATTAATGGAAGAAAGGTGTTTGTGAAGAGAGTGGAGATGACAATATTCTAGAAGACAGTCTGTGTGAACTTGGAGAGATTAAGTTATAATTTCACATTAATTGGGTTTATATCATTGGGAGTTGTTTTTATTTAAACAGCATTCTAGTAGAATTTAGACCAGTTAGGGAGTAGTTAGTAGACTGAGGGGAATTGTCGGTTTGTTAGCAATTTTGTTAATTTGTTCATTTTTGGGTTAAATAAATAAATTGTTTTGTGTTACTTGTAAAGTGAAGATCAGGGATTTTCTTTCTTTTAACCACTCTTAATAGATTACGAGTGAAAAGACAAGCTTCTGTCGGTGTTTCGAGGATATTTGTTTTAGCAGGAACCCCTACTCCTGACGTAACAGATCGGGGCTTGTGTTTTAGTTTAATTATCAGAGAGTTTTGGCCATTCCTCATCGTAACACTATTTTACCATACACTGCAAAGTTTTTCCAATCTCATCCTTAATCATAGAACCTAAAATCTTACCAAAACCGAGATGGATTATCTATTCGACATATCTGAATGACGATAGCACCAAATGCCTCAGTCTTGCTTTTTATATCCACATGTCAGGCCCTGCAGTTGTTCAGGATGGGAACATTAATGGAGCCTCCTTCACCTGATCGTTCCTTAATTGTCCAACTCCATTCAAGAGTTCATGTAGCAGTACTGTAGATGTTTGATCTGGTCTGTTAATTATGGAAACACTTAGATCTGTCTATAGCATGCTGATTGCACTGTTCAACTTACTTGCTGTCTTGTGTGGAAAGCATCATTTATTTAGTTCCGCCAAAGCTATTCCTAGCACACACTTCTGCATTTCTCATTGATTCAGGTTTTGTCATTTGGCTTAATAGTAATGATAGTGATGGATATACTATTCCATGAGATTTCACATTGTTTCCTCCAAGATTCTGGTATCCATCAACCACGTCCCAGCAATAGATGAAATTGTATTCACTGGCTTGTTTGTCTGGCTTAGGAGAGTCAAGGCACTGGCCTAGAGTCCTATGGTGGCTAGTGATCCTTTTATGAATGAATGATAATGTAGTTTACAGTGAGAAAAACAGTGAAATACAGTAAAAAGCTTTTCCATTGTTGTCATGATCCAGTGCCATTTTGAATACTTTCAGAATAAGATAAAAGATAGAAGGATATAGCTTAAAGAGAGTCCACCAGTCCTGAGTCAGCTCGTCAACAATGACTCGTTCGCCACTATCCCTCCCCAACCACCTCGCCACTGTCTACACCAGACTCAACCCAATGTTGAAGTCTCCACAAGATTTGCATAGTGGTGACTCCTACCAATATTGTCATTGAAAGATGTATCTGTGATAGCTAGCTTGATGAGGATAGAGCCATCTGCTGCAGGCCTTGTCTGGCAGCTTTTTCTTTCAGATAAGTACTACTAAACCACTCATTGTGATGAAATTGGTGAACTCTCCCACCCAGAATATTTTGCTTGCAGTGCTTCTTCCAATTGCTTTTCAACATGGTGGAACACTTATTCATCAGTCAGTGAGTTAATCACCAAGTTTCCTTTCCTGTGTTTGATTTGATACCAAGAGATACCATGGGATCTGTAGTTAGTGTTGACAACTCCCAGGGTCACTCACTGTCTATATTACTTTCAATTTATTATGTTGTCTCATGTGGTCAATTTACCCAGTCATTGATCATGAAGCCATTTTGATCACTAACTGAAAGGTGTGATTCAGTGTCACTTGATGCTGCTTCCCTACCAGTCCTGGGCACAGATGAGTGTATATTAGTGAACTGGGTGGGATTTTAACAGCAATTTGGTAATTTCTGGTCAACATTCCAGGTAACAGGAATAAGGAAATTACTAAATCACCCACCTCAGATGTAATTCCTCTAATGGTGGCCCTTTGTTTCAGGTGTGGTGGAGGGGAATCCTTGATGGAATTGGACTGCTGGAATTGGTGATTTTCCAAACAATAATCCCAGCAATTGAATTGTTTAAACCATTGTAATTTTGAGTGAATGGACCTTGGAGATCTCACCTGTTGGTAGTTAGAACCTCATTTTTTCTTAAACTGCTGCAATAGTTTTGCTGATGGAGATTCCATAAGAATTCCAAGATATTGATAGTTGATGTCACAGTGAAGTAGTCTGAGAAGGATGTCCTGGCAGTTGGCTTCACAGTGAAGCAGTTTGGGAAGGGTGTCCTGGCAGTTGGCTTCACAGTGAAGCAGTTTGGGAAGGGTGCCCTGGCAGTTGGCTTCACAGTGAAGCAGTTTGGGAAGGGTGTCCTGGCAGTTGGTGTCAGAGAAATGCAGTCTGAAAAGGAGCAGAGAACATGTCCAAACTTGCCTAAGTGGGGGAAGGGCAGGTGTGAAAGTGACATCACTGAGAATCTGTGGTCTGATTGGCTGGTATGGGATCTACGCTAGAGACTGGTCTTAAACAGTGGTAGATTCAGAAAACAGTATAAATAATTTCAAGACAATCCAAGAGTAATGTATTTTAACAATAAATAAAAGCTAATTAACTATACTACAAATGGCAGAATAGGCAATATGTTATTCTTGCATTATGTGGAGTTGGTCCATTTTGATCCACATCTGCAGTAAGTGTCTACATCTCAAGGAACTTCCTGTCCCCTACCAGTGGCCAAATTTGAAATATTTAAGCTACAGGGTGTTGCTGCCTCAAACATAGTCTCAAGATGACTCTTCCCCTCCCAAATGTGCCGCAGTGTCTGAAGCTTGGATTCCAGCTCATCAACTTAGAGAGTTTGGGGGCAGAAGTCAGTGTATTGGCCATCACTAAGGAGAAACGGCTGGGGAAGCTATAAGATCTGAAGTGAATAAATTACCTGGACCAGATGGGTTCTGAAGGAGATAGCTAGGGAGATTGTGGAGGCATTGGTGATAATCTTTCAGGAATCACTGAAGTCAGGGAGGCTCCCAAGGATTGGAAAATAGCCAATATAAAACCCCTTTTCAAGAAAGGAAGAGAGCAGGAGACTGGAAATTATAGGCCAGTTAACGTGACTTTGGTCATTGGTAAGATTTTAGAATCCATTATTATAGAGTCAGAGAATTGTACAGCACAGAAACAGACCCTTCAGTCCAACTCATCCATTCTGACCAGATATCCTAAACTGATCTAGTCCCATTTGCCAACATTTGGCCCATTTCCCTCTAAACCTGTCTGTTCATGTGCCCATCCACATGCCTTTTAAGTGTTGTAATTGTACCCACCTCCACCACTTTCTATGGCAGCTCGTTCTTTACACGCATCACTCTTTGCATGAAAAGTTGCCCCTTAAGGCCCTTTTTTTTCAAGGATATGATTGGAAATATTTGAAAGTGCATGGTAAAATAGGGCTGAGTCAGCGCAGCTTCGTCAAGGGGAGTTCATGCCTGACAAATCTGTTGGAATTCTTTGAGAAGTAATCAGCAAGTTAGACAAAGGAGAGCCAGTAGATTTGATCTATTTGGATTTCCAGAAACAAAGTGCCACACAGGAGGCTGCTAAATACCATAAGAGCACATGCTGTTGTGGAGTAAGGTACTGGCATGGTTAGATGATTTGTTGAATGACAGAATGCAGAATGCATTGGGGATAAAGGGGTCCTTTTCAGGAAGGCAGCCGGTGACTAGTGGAGTTCCACAGAAGTCAATGTTGGGACCACAAGTATTCATGTTATACATTAATGATCTAGTCAGAGGAACTGAGGGCACTGTTGCTAAGTTTGCAGATGACACAAATATAGTCGGAGGGACAGATAGTTTTGAGGAGGCAAAGAGACTGCAGAAGGACAGGCTAGTAGAATGGGCAAAGAAATGTGATACAATGAAATGCAACGCCAAAGTGTACTTTATGCACTTCGATAGGAAGAACAGAGGCATAAACTATTTTCTAAATGAGGAAAGGCTTTGGAAATCTGAAGCACAATAAGAATTCAGAAACGGCACTGCCATTGAAGTTAAGGAAAATTGGTATATCTTTGTTTTTGAGTTAGTCAGAACTGGCTGTAAGGCAATAAAAATGTTACCTGTCATTTAACAGCCCAAACCTGAATGCTTCATTATCAGAGGTGGAACATTGTGAAATCACCACCAAGCAGCTGATGCTATCATGGAGGAAGTCATTGATTAAACTGTTGAATATGGGTCATCTGAAAACTGCTGTGAGACTTACAGTATTTTCCTAAAACTGCCATGATTATTCTCCAACAATAAGGGAAACGGTATCACAAGGACCTGTGGGTAAAAGGCAGAAAGGAGACAAGCAGAAGAGGTGAGACAGTTGGAAGAATAGACTTACAAAAAGGGAAATTATGAAGAAATTTGAATGCATAAGATGAGGAAGAAAGTGAATGCAAGATGCATAGAAAATACTGGAGGTACAGTAAAATATAGACAGGAAGCTAAAAAGAATCCCATTAGAAAAAAAAATTGTTACAGGATGAATTAACACTTTTATTAGACCTTCTTGCAATGAACAGTGGAGATTTATCCTGCTGAAGATGCTAAAGAACTTCATTTTCATTATTTTAAGTTAGGGTTTCATTCTTCCCAATTTTGTAACGTTAGAATGATCTTCTGTGGCTGCTGCTAAAAGACGTGAAAGGTGTATTCAGTTCAAATTAGGCGACTGCGGCAATCTTGACACTATAGTCAAATAATGTTTTTCTGAGGAAGGGTCACTGGACCTGAAACGTTAACTCTGATTTCACAAATGCTGCCAGACCTGCTGAGCTTTTCCAGCAACTTCCGTTTTTGTAATAATATATTGGGTCGTTTTTTTCAACTTTTTTCATTATATTTAAGGAAACGTGTAAAATTGCATGTTCGCTTCGTGAACTAAATATTTTGCCCCGATAATGTGTAGGCACTTGATATAATTGGTCAATTGATGTAATTGGACACTGTAGGGAAGCTGACTTTGGTGTTGAACATGACAGTAGTAAACAAGTGCTATGAAAGGTAGCTAATTTGTTCTTAAAAGAAGAAAAACCTGTATTGAATTAGTTCAGCGGAATATAAAATTACGCTTTGCGTATGACTCACCAACCATTTAGCTGTAGTTTTGTAAATGGGCTTAATGATTTTGCGTTTTGAATTATAAAATATGAGGAGTGTAATCGATTTTACTGTATCGTTAACAGTTTTCAATAGCTGTGCAGTTTTTTCACCAGCAGGGAGTGTGGCTTGCTGCTACAGTTTGTTCATATTATCTCATGTGGAAGGGAAGAATTTCAATCCGCGTCCAAGAGACAGATTATGTTACCTTTCTGATCCGAACTGTTGACATTCTCCAGCGCTGTGGATGCAGTGACAAAATTCGCTTCACTTTGTGCAACGCTACAGATGCACTGTCGTCAAATAATCGTCTTGCAGCCCTTTTTTAAAAAAAAAATCAGACTGGCTGCAAGAAAGATAGCTTTCTTCAAACCCACGTTTCCGAGGTTTTGTTCTGGTTTGACGAGATTAGCAACATGACAGATTGCCTGGTGTCCCGTTAATTGAATATATCTCATTAATCAAATACTAGAGAGGATGACGTACTTGGATGGCTCTCCTTTGAGGTTTATAAGTAGGCGATTCCAACTTCCAACGGTGAGTTTTTGATCTAAAACGCTTTCTTCACCATATTTCCCCCATTGTGAAACCAATTCTCCCGATTGTATTCCGGTGGTTTGGTGTGTGTGTGTACATGTATACATTTCAGGAAATACCGAGAACATCGATGCAAGTTGGGGTCGCGTTTAGACATTTCTCAAAGGAGCGAGAAGTGTGTTGGTTAAACTCGATTTAGTGTGAAATACTCAAAAGCATGGGGACGGAATCGAGAAGCCTGTGTTCTGCTCAGTCAGGCGCTTCGGAAGATCAGGAGATGGTGGTGAACATTGGCGGCGTGCGGCACGTTCTGTACGGGGCTGTTTTGAACCGATACCCAGAGAGCAGGCTGGCGAAACTGCTCAATTGCAGCGGCTACGAAGCGATCTTCGCCCTTTGCGATGACTACGATCCGAGCAAAGGAGAGTTTTACTTCGACCGAGACCCGGACTCTTTCAAATGTGTCATGGACGCTTACTATTTCGGGGAAATCCACATGAAAAAGGGAGTTTGCCCCATTTGTTTCAAAAATGAGCTGGACTTCTGGAAGATCGAAGTGGACTTTTTGGACGAATGTTGCAAATGCCTCTTAGGCGAGAAAAACGAAGAGCTGGAAGAAATCGCGAAACAAGTGCAGCTTATTTTGGCCGACCGGGGCAAATCGGCTGATAGCTGCTGGGGGAAATCTCAGAAATTCCTCTGGAAACTGATGGAAAAACCTGACTCGTCCTGTCTGGCCAGAGTTATTGCAGTTTTATCTTTTCTGTTCATCTTAATTTCATCCGTGGTGATGTGTATTAGCACTATCCCTGATCTACAAGTAACTGATGAGGAAGGGAGTCCGGTGGAGCATCCAATTCTCGACTGCATTGAGACGGCTTGTATCGGTTGGTTTACAGCCGAGTATATAATGAGGCTGATGGCAGCCCCCAACAAACTCAAATTTGTCCTGTCTTTCATGAACATTATCGACGTGCTGACGATTCTGCCTTTCTATGTGAGCCTGATCTTGACCACAGTAGGGGCATCTCTCATGGAGCTGACTAATGTACAGCAGGCGATCCAGGCCCTTCGGATCATGCGGATAGTGCGGATTTTTAAACTTGCGCGCCACTCCAGCGGTCTCCAAACACTCACGTACGCACTGAAGAGAAGCTTCAAAGAACTGGGTTTATTGCTCATGTACTTGGCCGTTGGTATTTTCGTTTTTTCCGCTTTGGGCTTCACCATGGAACAGAGCCACCCCGAAACCCTCTTCAAAAGTATTCCCCAGTCCTTTTGGTGGGCAATAATCACCATGACCACTGTTGGATACGGGGATATTTACCCAAAGACAACATTGGGGAAACTCAATGCGGCAATTAGCTTTCTTTGCGGTATAATAGCCATCGCATTGCCAATCCATCCTATTATAAACAATTTCGTACGCTACTACAATAAACAAAAGGTCTTGGAAACGGCTGCAAAACACGAACTTGAACTAATGGAGTTGAATGCTAAGAATGAAGAGAGTGGATTTGCTGGAAAGGAACATGTAGACATTGTGGTCACTAAAACCAATAGCAGTAGCAACCTCTCTCTGAGTAACAGTCTGCTAAATTCTTACAATGACACTTTCATTCCACTTTTATCAGAGGAAAAAATGCATCGAAATAGGCTTCAAAGCTGCAAGTAAAATAACAGTGTGCTAATATAGTAAATTTGGACACGTGCGGTCTATTATATGTATCAGAATGCAGAATTTCGATCGTCTTAGGCCTTGTCAAGTATCGACCCATCAGACATTTATAACTATGCATGCTGATACAAGGATCACTATGAATAAACATCAGATACCGTCAATATTATAAATAGTCATAATAAACTGTACTTATGTAATCATTTGGCACTGAGGATTATAATTCAATTCTTAGCTTTTTACAAAGGAAAGATCATCAGCACCAAATACAGTTGGAAATTTTCCATTGGACATTTTAAGTTAGCTTTTAATTATAATTAAGTGGATAGAGACCTATAAACTTGAATTGTTGCATAAAGTTACACAGGATGATATTCTCCAGACAAAAAATAACTCCATGATGAATGTTGGGAGTGGTTAGCACATTTTAACGTCATTGCTCATATTTACAGACTGTCAAATTATATTACATATTTGGTATTGCAATAAAGTATAAATTCCAAATGTATCATGAACTTTGTGGGACCCAACATAAGAGATTTGTGATAAATGTTGATCATTGTCAAGTGATAATTGTAAGGAATAGTTGCCAATTGATGCCTGTATATCATTAACAAAGAAATGAGCATGTTTCAAACTATAAAAAACTCCAAATTTTGAAACTAAAATATAGTTGGAAAATGGTGTAGAAATACAGGAAACTCAACATCTGTAAAGGGAAAAGGCAAGTTATTGACATTGTGTCAATGCTGAGCCAAAAGTTCACTTCAGTTAAAAAAAAAATAAAATGTTTATAAATAATTATTTGGAAGCTTTTAATGTTATTTTAGTGCCTGGAATCATAAAATAAAATCAAAGTGCTTGATATTCATGCAATGAACTTGTAGTTTAGACACTTAATCCATTTGAACATACAACTTATTTAAGAAAACCAACTAATAAATATTCAGAATCAATTTTGGTGGAGGATTCAGCACAATATATGGCACAGAGTGCAATTATTTCAGCATGCAATGTTTGAATAATGAAAATGCTGTTAGCCAAATAATGCAAAATGTGTGTGCAGATCACTTCCAGTTTTATACAAGTAAAATGTTGGCAACTTTGTTTATGTTTAAAATTATTTTTAGAATAATCACTCTTTTTTATATTTAATGGTATTAATAATATTCTGGATATTCTTTGTTAACTACTAATGGAATTAATGCTCCAAAATCCAGGCACTTGGTTTTTTGGAATGGCAGTTTTCCATATTGTCCAGTTCCTATTTAGAAATGTCCATAGTACAATATTTACATTATCTCTCTGCTGATCTTGTCACAGTGTCAGTCTTTATTGGCTATACGTGTATTACTGCTTTCTGTTTGTTTTAGTTGACTTTATAGTATGTGCATTTTCAAGTGTGCTTTTGAATAGTTAAAAATGTCACTGCTACTTGCAACTTGCACACATTATGCTAGTGCTAATTGGAGAATACAGGCCAAATATAACATATGTGTCTAACGTAATGATTGCATTTATCTATAATGCAATAAAAAATTTTGCATCAGTGCAAACTCCGTATCAGCTTTTTCATTGTAAATTGTTATGTCCATTCTTATAATAGAAATATCTCTTGCAAACTCATCATTCTGCAATGCCATCACTGACAGGAGGGTGTAATTACATGACATGTTTCCACGGACAACTTCTGATATTAATGATGACCACAGAATTTATAATTCTTTCTGAAAATAACAGAGTGTATTCCAAGAGAGCTGAATGCATTTCAGTTGCAGCAGATCAATCATATGGCTTTGTGAGGATGTCAGGCTTCCCCCACAGTGTATCGGATACCTTTGGTTGCACCCATGTCACTTTGAAGGCAGCGCATGTTAATCCTGAGATGTACCATAACTGAAAGGGATTCCAGTTTCTCAGTGTCGATTTGATATATGACCACATGCCATGTACAATGGGGGTGAATGTCAGGTGCCCTAGTAACAACCATAATGCCTTAAATTACTGACAGTCCACTATTTCTCCTGCATTTGAGCTCTCATGTGAAAACAGAAGGTGATGTTTGGGTGATGAGGGCTCTACTTTGATGAAATGGCTGATGACTCTAGTCTACAAAGTTTGGACATGTAAGCAGCATGTGTGCAATGGAATACTGTAAACAAAATGTGATATTGAGGGTTATTGTGTGACGCAATGAAACATCAGTTACTTGGACTGATAATGAGCATCAGGGCTTTCTGATCCCATTGCCATTGTCCTCCCTATACTTTATTCAGCAAGGTGATGAATGCTGTGAGAGAAATTAAATACTGGGAACAGTGAAGTTATTGTCGTTGACCCCTGCTCGATGCTTTATTCCATAGTTAGCAAATCCATCCCTTATTCTACCTGCCATTTGCCATTTACACCTCCTTATTTTCAAATGAAGTTGACCCTTTATCTCTGTAATCTCCTCAAGGTTGGTGGTGGGGGAAGTATACATCTACAATGTTAGATAAGGTGTCAATTAAATAGGCTGCTTGGTCCTGGAATACATTGGGCTTCTTGAATGTTGCTGGGAGCTCATCATGGCATGTTGAATGCTTACTTGGTTCTAGAACTTGTTGTTATGGACATTGAAACTAGTAGTTCAATAGAACACATATTGCAATAGAAGTACTCTGATAGATGAAAACTGCATTAATTTAGGTTAAGGTTGACATGTTTTGTTCAAATTCAGAAGATTACAAGAATATAGCATATTTTGTGAATGATAAAAGTTGTGTTGATTACTGCACAAAATTCTGCTTTAAAGATACATTTTGATTGGACAAATAAAAAAAAAACACATTGGTCAGAATTCACTCAGCTCAGTGGAGGTGAGTTGGGGGAAAATCTTACAAATTAGCATGGAACACAATCCCAAACTCTCCTTAACCCTCTTCCAGTTTCCATGGGATGTTTGCAAGGGATGGACCCAGTGAGACCTGTTTAGTGAACAGTTAAGAATTTGTTGAGGTACTTAAAACAATAAAAAAAATTAACGCTGAATCATTAATATGTCAATGACTCATCAGGGAGGCAAGTGCACATCAGGCAAAGGTTTTTCAGTGAAACCGACAAGCTGTGATGGCTTTGGTCAAGCCAAGTTCTAACAATGGCCTGCTTGTCGAAATATTTGTTCTCTCAGAATGTCTTCACTGCTGTATAGGCTATTGCCAACTTGTTGGTAGGTATTGCTCCAGTATAACACTTCACTGGCCTGCAGTAATTGCAGCAGCTGGCAGACTTCAACATAGCATAGGAGCAGCTTATGCAACTCCACTTTTCATCTCTGCTGAGAGCCATGCCAACTGTCCCGGTAACAAAAGGAGCAATATCAGCAATAGCACTTGCTGCCTTCCACACGATCACATGTTATAAAAACATACAAGTTTGCAACAGAAGCATGCCTTTTGCCTCAAGCCATTCAATAAGATCATGTCTGATCTATTGGTGTTTCAAATAACACATTCTCATCTACGGTTCCTTTGCCAAACGCAGATTGAACTAGGGTTGATGATAATGGTTAAGTGCGGATATGCTTGGCCATGAGGTTGCTGCTGCTGATGGCCCCTAGCTAGATGTCCAATCTTCAGTCACTAGATCTGTTCGAAGTCTATCCTATTTAGTATGGTGATAGTGCCATAAAATACAATAGAAGTTATTCTTAATGTTAAGGCATGACTTTGTCCTCGCAAGGACTATGCGATGGTCACTCTTACGCTAATATCATGGACAGATGTATCTGCTGCAGGCAGATTGGTGAGGATAAGGTCAAGTAGTTTTTCCCCTCTTGTTGGTTTCCTCACCTTATGCTGCAGCCTCAGGTCAATATCCAGCTCTTTCTGTATTTATTCCCTGTAGGTCTGGTCTCACCCACAAGAAGAAATCTTATTTCCACATTCACTTTGTCAAAGCTAGTCAGGATCTTATATACTGCAAAATGGTCATTCCTCATTCTTCTACACTCTAGTGAAAACAATCCCTGTCTGTCCAACTGTTCCTTATAAGACAATCTGCTCATTCCAGACACCAATCTAGTAGACCCCTTCTGAAATGCTGCCCATACATTTACAATCTTCCTTAAATAAGTATTTCAAAACTGCACACAGTATTTGACATGAATTTAAACATTTCCCTGTCTAACTCAAGAATAACATTTTTACTTGTATGTTCAGTTCCTCTCACAATAAGGGATAAAATCCCATTACCCCTCTTAATTACTTGCTGTACCTGCATTCTAACATTTTGTGACTTACGCACTAGAACACAATCTGCACCTCAAAATTCTACAGACTCCTTGTGGGTGAGACCAGACCTACAGGGAATAAATACAGAAAGAGCTGGATATTGACCTGAGGCTGCAGCATCAGGTGAGGAAACCAACAAGAGGGGAAAAACATACTTGACCTTATCCTCACCAATCTGCCTGCAGCAGATACATCTGTCCATGATATTAGCATAAGAGTGACCATCGCATAGTCCTTGCAGGGACAAAGTCATGCCTAAACTTTAAGAATAACTTATATTGTATTTTATGGCACTATCACCATACTCTGCATTTTTATTATTTCTGCCAAGGTAAACAATTTCACATTTTCCTATGTTATACTCCATCTGACATATTTTTGCCCACTCCATATAGGTCTGCAATCTCTTTGTGTCCTCTTCACAACATACTATCTATCTTTGTGTCACCTGCATACTATGCCTTCAGTTCCCTTATCTAGGTCATTGATTAAAACTGTATTAAGTTGAAGACCTTTGTGACACCAATTCCCACATCCTGTCAAAGAGCCAAGGACTACTTTATGTATACTCTGCTTTTGATCAGCTCTTTCATTTCTATTCAAGTATTAACCCCTTATGCATGCTACTTCTTTAAAGAACTTCAATAAAATGGTTAAACATTTTCCCTTGCGATTTCCCTTTCACAAAACCATGCTGACTCTTCCCAACTATCTTGAACTTTTCTAAGAGTGCAGTTACAATTTCTTTAATATTCAATTTTATCAACATCCCCACAAGAGATGTCAAGTTAACTGGCCAATAGTTTGCTGCTTTGCCTGTCCCTTTTTCAGCAAAGGGTTTATATTTTCTACTTCCCAGTTTGATGAAACCCTTCCAAAATCTAGCAATTTTTGGAAAATTAGCACCAATGCACCGAATACCTCATTAGCCAACTCTTTTAAAATCCTAAAATGAACTCCATCAGGACCTGAAGAGTGGTCAGCGTGCAAATCCATCAATTTGTTTAGTACCAGTGATTGTAATTTCACTACTTCCTGTCTTCCTTCCACTGCCACAGACCTTACTTTGGTATTCTCTATTGTGAAGACAGAAGCAAAGTATTTGCTCATTCAATCAACCATTTCCTTATTATCTACTATTAATTCCCCATTCTCAAACTCTAGAGGACAATGCCCACGTCAGTCATTCCTTTCTTTTTTAGATGCCTGTGGAAATTCTTGTTCTCGATTTTGACGTTTGTAGCTAGCTTCCTCTCTTACTCTAATTGTTTAGCCCTGAAGAACATTTTAGCCATTCTCTGGTGTATTTTTATATTCTCATCAGTATTAACGTTACACATCTTTGAGCCATCTTCCTTATATCTGATGCTTTCCTTATTCTTTAGTTAACCATGGATGGTGCATATCCCCTTGGAATGCTTCTTTGTGATAAGAATATGCTTATTCTGAGTATTCTGACATATTATCTCCTAATCCAGTAGTTTACTTTAGCTAGCTCAGCTTTTATGCCCATATAGTTCCTCTTATTATAATTTAAAATATTCTTCCTTTCAAACTGAATGTAAAATTCAATCATATTCAATCATATTGTGATTGATATTGCTTTGAGGTGCCTTTACTCTGATGTCATTTACTAATCTGTCAAAATGCACAATTCTAAATCTGATATAACCTATTTACTGGTTGGTTCCAGAACATGTTGTTCAATGAAGCCATTGCAAAAGCATTCTTTGAACTCCTCATCCAGGCTACTGTTGCCAATTTACCAATCTGATTTAAATCACTCCTGATTATTGTGATTCCTTTATCACAAATACCCAATATTGCTTCTTGTTCTGAAGAAGCATATTGCAAATTTTAATTCTGTTTCTTTCTCCACAGTTGCTGCCAGACCTGCTGAGTTTCTCCATCTCTCTGATTTTATGTCAGATTTCCATCATCCTCAGTATTTTGCTTTTACCCAGGAAGCGTTTACTGTTTTCTCACTTCCAACTCTGACATAACTAAATAAATACAGGCCAACCTTTCAATTGCAAATAAATTGTCTGTTAATCAGCCTCTCACCAGGTGCTTCTGTTATCTCAGATTTAATCATTTCAATCTCCATTAAGTTATGCTCCAAAAACATATGAAACATGAAATTAGAGTCGATACAGTGTGGAACTGGAGGAACACAGCAGGTCAGGCAGCATCAGAGGAGCAGGAAAGTTGATGTTTTGGATCGGGACCCTTCATCAGGACTTGTGTTCCTCCAGCTCCACACTGTATTGATTCTGACTTCCAGCATCTGCAGTTCTTGCTATCTCCTGAATCAAGAAATTAGATATTTTCACAACAAATGTGACTGTAAAATTCTGTGA
The DNA here is from genome assembly GCF_021869965.1 of Rhincodon typus. Lineage (NCBI taxonomy): Eukaryota > Metazoa > Chordata > Chondrichthyes > Orectolobiformes > Rhincodontidae > Rhincodon > Rhincodon typus. The sequence goes on from NC_063336.1 coordinate 104,990,563, forward strand.
TTCTATAAGTTATTACAGGAACAGGAATTGCCAGCTATGCTTAATTAATTCTTCATAGCAAATTTAACAAATCAGGGCCCTTTACTAATCTGGGACAAGAGCATCTGTGTTTGATCTCAAAATACCTCTGAGCATCTAACTTGAATCTTAGCTGTATTAATTTCTGTGTATCTGGTTCAAAATGTCTATTTGTTTGCCAAATCAACATGTTAAAAAAAATCAACAGCGGTATGATCTGCTTATATTATTGAGACAGTTTATATTTTTTCTAAATTACTTCTTGTTTAAAGGTATAAATTTCATGGGCCTTTGGTACCAATACAACATTCACCTGGTCAATCTATACGTGTTAGCCTTGTCTAAAGGTAGGAATATTCACCCGGAACATCACAAGGAAGTTTGATTATGTCCTCTTAAAGACAGCAGTGATCACTAAACTCTGATCCGAAATAGGATAATTGTTAGGTTGTTTTCTCTTCATATGCTGGGGAACTAAAGCAAATTGTAGTCCTACTATGTCGTCCTGACGTGATTAGCTAACTTGATCCAGTCTAAGGACTGAACCTGGAACATTTCTAAGTAAAAACCAAAAAAAACTGCGGATGCTGTAAATTAGAAGCAGAAACAGAAATTGCTGGTAAAGTTCAGCAGGTCTGGCAGCACCTGTGGAGAGAATTTAAAGTTAATGTTTTGGGTTGAGTGACCCTTCTTCTGCTTTTAACATGTTATTTCAAGCAATATTGTACAGCAGGACTCCTCTATCTTTCTCGCTGCTATGTAAAAAGAGAGTTACACAATGAAACAGATTGTTACAATTCTAGATGAGACCACTAAATTTATGTTAAGGTCTGGGGAAAGAAGTGATTACTTTTACTTTTAAAGTAGACAAAGTGTGAGATCTAAGGGATTTACCATGAGAATAAATCCACAAGATTCCATTTATGCAACAATAAACTTTATTATGCAACATTAGAATTGTAATACAATCAACCAAAAATGTACAACTTAATTTCCAACACCCCAGAATTAACATGTGTTAAACATGGGTAATTGATTGCTCCCACAGTATGCATTAAATAGCAAATGCAATCAAGACAGATCCCACAGATTTCTCAACAATTACTCTCGGATGTTAGTAATGTGGTAGTTCATGAAATCTCATAAAACTTCAGAAGGGATCAAATTCTTCACTTTTGCCCGTCTGCCCCAGACATTCCTATCTAGTGACACTCCATCATTGACTGCCTTCATGGCTGCTTCCAATCTGGTAGATCTCACTCCTTTCCTGGATCTATGCTTCCCTGGTCTCTGAAACTGTACTCCAGTATTCATTCACAAGCATAACTCCAGGTCTTCATTGACAGCTAGCTTCAACAAACTAAAACTTCCCCTGGATTTTTCCCTGTGTTCCAATATTGCTCAGTTGCATGAAATTAATATTACATTTCAGCTTCTCAAACCCCAATTTCTCAGCATTCTAAAGTATTAATCCTCACGGGCTTCTTCCAAGCCCCTCGTGGCTTTCCCCACATCATAGACAGTGACATTCCCACTTTCTAAGCTCTCCAGGGACACCACACTAAGAATCTAAGTATCAAAAAAAAGTTAGTAATACTTAATGTTCAATGCATTGGGATGCAAGTTACCAGATTGCGATTCATGTAATTTATTGCTATCATCCCTCTCCTTGACTGGGTCTAAGGACCCACTTGGTCAACAGTGACATAGGAAAACCACTTAACAAGAAGATATTCTTATTTTAAACAATATGTCATTTATTGCATGACAGCAACCATTAGTAAATAAGATATTGAGTTCAACAACCAGGAATGTTAGGATCTCAAAGAGGCTAGGTCTAAGATGTGCATCTTTTCTTCACCCAAGCCCTTGTGATATCATCAGATTAGGTGGTGCGCAATGCATTGTTCAACATTAACCCTTTCAACACCATTAGTTTAAACAACACTTGATATTGTTTTAATTCTTTATCTGGCTGAGTTGCAGGTTGCTCTGCCACAGTATATCTTGTATAATTACAAATCAAGGTTTCATTGAATTAGGGATCAATTATCTGTCTAGCAAGTCTGTTTAGTTAATATCAGTAATTTGCCCTTTGTAAGCTGCAAAAGGGGTATTGTATAATAATGAAATGATAATTGCAGTTAATTTAAGTCCTCCACTTCTTTGAGTGAATCATATGTTGATTTGAATTGCAGTGTTAAAGGAAGCAATTTACATTGAATCTATCTATTAAGCTATTAGAAACAAAAGCCAGTGAAAAATTACAATTTGCATTTTAAATAATTCATCAATTCAAAATAAAATGTCTACCATTTACAAATTTAATTCAAATCTTCCACACTCGGCTGTATGAAAATTGCAGAAATTGAGAACAAGAATTTCCTCACAATATATCACTATCATGTATTTTAGGTCATTAATTTATGGTGAAGGACGAAGAACTGACACATTTGATCTGGATTTTATAGAAAGGCCTGAGACTGCACCATTCGTGATAGAAGCCAGAAGCAGGTGAAGGGGAGGCTAAATTTTTCAATTATGTCACAACTAACTGCAGCAGGGCAGTGGTTCACTTGGCTGTTAAGCCATCATGAACTCATGCTGTTGGAATCATACAAACGGAGATTTGAAGTAAATTCATTGATTGGGGTGTTAAAAAGATGATTCAAGGTGGTTCAATGGTTTATGATGATTCCCTGCAAGCTCTTCTCCAGACTGTTTGATAAAGGAGCAAAGTCCTCTCGCCCCTGGGATGGGAGGAGGAAATTAACCAAAGGTGAAGGAAACTTGGTCAGAGATTGAAGACGAGATCAACAGCTATGGAGCCATCCACTGAACCTAGCTTCAATGTCATAAGAGGTTCAGCGTCTCATGCTTTGCCAAAATGAGTGCAGCACATTTTTTTATCCTACAGCCTTACATGTGAGATTTATAGAAAGTGTATGTCCACCCAGTCATTGACAATGCCCAGTCAGTAGCTTTGGCTGCTGGATACATGTTACTCTCTTTGTGAACAGGGTCAGTCTACCAGGGTTGATTCCTGCTGCTACTGTGTGGCTGCATGCAAGAGGCATCACAGATAGTCAGCTTGGCACATACATAGGAATTTGGCAAGTGATTAGTAATGGACATTAATGTTCATGCAGAAGAAGACAATGTAAAATGTGAAGGAGAAAGTCAAGAAGGGTGGCAATGGTCCCTTTCTTTGTAATGCAGAAATGAAAGGAGGAAGAGCTTCTGTTGCTGGGTCCTTGAATTGGGCTGCTCCATGGCTGGTGGTGAGATGGGCGTGAAGACCTGAAAAATTAAGTAGTGGATTAAATGGGCACAAAAGAGCTTCAGGTGAACATGAGGCATAGTGCTTATACGTCTATACTGAGCACATGGAGCTCCACACTAAGAGTGCCGTGAAGACTTAATTTGATGAGCATACCTTCTAATTGCTCAAGACAAGAGCAGCCAGTTGACAAGACTTGGGGACAACTGTCCACTTCTGAGATGGGGAGACCCAAGAATGTGCACCATCACTTCCATTCCCCTGAAACTCCCACTAGCACACAAATTCTTGTATTAGCAATTAAATGTGCAAGCATTATATTGTGGGTACAGCTAATAAACATCACAACAGCTGATGGAGACAATGACAGTTGAGGTTTCTCACACTGGAAGGGTGGCAGGATGCCAGGGTGATGCCGAGCTTTAAGATGGCCTCTGATGTTATCAATAAGGTGGCAGATGCTGGATCTGCAGTGTGCAATCTGGTAGAGATTTCAAAGGTAATGCAGACCCACACACAAACAATGGAAGAATTTATGAGGCTATTTGTGCAAACAAATCTTTGGCATATACTGACATAATTTTTGCCATAGAAAGTGGCAACACTAATTGAGAGTCACATTCAGCACATCAGTCGATGTTGGAAGTGTTTATGAATCTGCATACCATCTCCACTTCCATAAACTATAGTGAGCAGCAGATGGTCAAGAAAGAATATGAGAGCGTTAACGTCACTACCAGGTCCTCAAACTCATCAAGTGAATGGGAAGAGACATGTGCCCTGAAAGAGTGGGATAATGGCTGCCTGCAGAACGTGGATATTGCCCCAAGGGTGCTCTCCACATAGCTCCAGGTCGTCAGCCTCTCTGTCACCTATACAAGAAACCCCCAATACGCTGAGGAACCCCATGCCTTAGACAGCCAGAGGACAACTGGTAACTGCCATTGAAAGCCATGCAGCAGAAAAATCAGCCTCTCTGCACCTTAGCTGACAATGCAGGAAGTGCACCACATCGATGCACATGCAAGCAGTTTAAAAGCAGTACTTGAGGGTTTATAAGTTTACTCTGTGAAAGCATTGTAATGTTTGTGTTTTTCTACAAATGTGGAAAAGTTCAAGTCAAGAGCAATCCTTTAATTTTTGACAGACTTCTGGGCCTTTACCTTGGCTCCCTCCAAAGGTTGTCATGCAATTAGGGGTGAGGGCTTGACAACCTGATACTTATCATTAAAACTGGACTAATGCACCAGTAAGTGGAGGCAGGCATGCTATCCTTACTATCCATCCACATCCATTTGCTGCTTTAAGCCTGCATCCAGAGGTGGCAGACCTGACTGCATGTTGCCTCTGCCTTGCTGCAATGAATGTATGGCAAATGGTGGGGTTTGCTTTTTAAAGAGAACAGGTCTGCCAGTAGGGACGTACCAGAATTCAATCTTACAAGCTCTCCACACAAATCTGGCACACTGTATCTGAATGTGCAAAGCGCATACATCAAATAAGCTGAATGAATAACAGTGACAGAAATTAATAGGCTCGATCTAACAAACATCACACAGACCCGTTTGCATAGCAACCACATTGGGAACAAACTATTCCACGACGTTTAGCTTTTAGAAATGTTGAGCATAATAGGAAAGCAGGAGGGGTAGTCCTGATGATAAAGGATTGATAGAGGCAGTGGAAAGAAAGGACCTTAACACAGCATATAAAGGAGTAGAATCAGTTTGAATGGAACAAAGAAACGGCATGGGGCAGAATACATTGATGAGAATTACTTGTGGTCCCCCTTACAGTAGTTATAGGACTGAGTATAAATCAGGAAATTAGAGATGCATGTAATAAGTATAATACAATAATCATTCATGTAGAACAATGAAAACATTGTAGTAATATTGTGCAGGCTGGGTTAATAGAATGTATACAAGGTACTTGTCTTGATCGGTACATTAAAGAAACAATTAGAGAACAGACTATTTTGGAATTACATATTGTGCAACAAATTATTAGCTAGTCAGGTAGGCCCCAGCAATTTAAGGGATGACTTCTCCAGTGATAGCATGGGAAACCATTGCCTCTAGGGTCCCCACCGTGAGCATGAAGCCTTCAGAAAAGAAAGGAACATAGGAAGATACTAAGCAGCTGTTTCAATACTACCGATGGACAGACCACCAGTGACTGTGAAGGCTGTTCCAAAACTGGCAAAATGCTGTGAGTTTGGCAAAATGCCCATTAAATGGGAAATTAATTCACTTATTTGGCTGCTCAGCTCTGGTTAATAGACGACTGAGCTGTTGCCATTCCTGCCCCACCAGTGGCACTGTCACTGTCACTAACTACATGAATACCTCCTGCCATCCCTCCCTCTTCTCATAAAGATGTAAGGGTCTGAAAGGGATGATGCTGATGCTCAGCCCACTGTGATGATGTCATGTGCGTTTGGAGGGAGAACAGATTTGGATCTGAAAGGAGTAGGACTGTAATGAGGGTCTTCCTCATAGTCTCTGAGACAATGCCTATCATATTCTTGTACATATTCAATAACTATTATACCTTCTATGTTGTTGCTGTGATGAAATAAACTACATCTTGTTTAAGACAAGAGCTTCTTCTCATTAGACTACCAACTGATTTTCCATTACCACACTGGACCAAGCAAGCCCTGAAGACCCCATGCTGGCAGAGGATGGTGATAGGAAATCTGCCTTATTATGAGCAATGCAATGTACAGAGAACTCATACAAAATGATGAGCAGTGCTTCAGATTACTGATAACAAACATGATGGCAAGCAGTGCAGATTCAATTTAGCTGCTTCCTACATGCTGACAGTGGTGGAAGTCTGAAGTTTTCTTCAGACATAGCTATAGGAAGTCTGCTCATCCAGACAGTTGGCAGTTGAAAAAACTGAGTGTCAAAGAATGCTACTAAAAAGAACTTCATGGCAAGATTCAACAATATAGAATCTACAGTCAATTGGAAAAGCATTTCAGACCTTGTAAGAGGTGGCTGCAGCAAGAAAGTGTTGGGACTTCAGGAACTGGAATATTAGTCAATCCAAGATTGTTCCAGGTTGTACTGGATACCAATGATCTGTACGAATGGTGCCACGTCAGGCTTCTGCCACACAGCAAACGGACTTGGAGGCCCCATGAATAAAGTTAAAATCTCTGGTGGCAAGCAGAAAGCTGGAAAGTATAAAGCAGATTTACAGGCTTGAAAAAAAAACATTTTTAGTTCTTTTTGAATGTCGCTTACATTATGAGGCATGGTTACAGTAAGGGAAATACAAGGCCACAAAAGCAATTTAAAATGAGGTCGCAGACTGCTTCAAAGCCAGAATTAAAATGTTAAAGGGAGCATTTTAGTGAGTAGAAAAGGTCGAACGGAAAGAAAAATTTTGAAACTATTGAGGTCACAGAAAAGGTGGGAGATCCATTATTTAAATAGTAGTAAAAGTGGGAAGTATTTATTCAAATCACAGACGGTAGTAATCAATTTGATAAGATCAGAGCTGATCCTATTGTAGCCTCTACTCTACTTTCCTGTGTACCTTATAATCATTGGCTGTCTCATCAATCAAGAATCTATCTAACTCAGCCCTAAAAATATTCAATGACGTTGTTTCCACTGCTCACTGGGAAAAAGAATTTCACAGACTAACAAACTCCTGAGAGAAAACATTTCGCCTTGTTTCTTAAGTGGGAGGGTCCTTATTTTTAAACTGCATCCCTTAGTTCAATTTTCTCCCATAACTGGAAATACCCTCACAGCATCCCCTCAGGATCTTAGACGTTTCAAATAACCACTTCATCCCAGGGATCATTCGAATGAACCTGCTGAACTTTTCATCACGCATTTATATCATTTGTTAAGTAAGGAAACCAAAACTGTGCACAATATTCCAGATATAGACCCATCAGTAGATGCCAACATTCCATTTGCCTTCCTAATTACTTGTGGTACCTGCATGTTAACCTTTTGTGATTCATGTAACAGAGTACCCATGTTACCTCATACTGCAGATTTCTCTCCACTGAAATCATATGTTGATTTTCTATTCTTTCAATCAAAATGGATAAGTTCACATTTTCAGATGTTATACTCCATTGAGGAATTTTAGCCCTCTCACCCAACGTATCTCTATCCCTTTACAGTCTCTTATCTCTATCCCTTTACAGTCTCCTTATGTTCTCTTTACAACTTGGTCTCCTACAGCTTTATGTCATCAGCAAATTTAGCAACTATACAAATGACCCTTTCATCCAAGTCATTGATATAGACCATAAATAGTGAGGTCCTGCCACAGATTCCTATTGCACTGTAGTGGTTAGAGCCTGAAAATGGCCCATTTATCCCTATTTTCTGTTTTATGTGAGGTAAACAATCCCCTATCCTTGCTAATATGTTACACTCTATAACATGAGTATTAATTTTACAATGTAATCTTTGATGTGGCACCTTATCAAATGCCTTTTAGAAATCCAGGAACAGCACATCTACACATTTTCCTTTAACCTCACCAAATAACTCTAATAAATTAGTCAAACATGATTTCCTTTTCACGAAGCTATGTTTACGCTGCCTCAATATGGTACGCTATACTTTTTCAGGCCCTTTATATTATTTATTTTAGTGCTTTCTAGAACTATCCAGCAACAATTTTGATTTATATTATGCTTTTAACACATGTTCTAAAGTGCTTCACAGACGAATTATCAAACAAAATTTGAAACGACATTTTGAAATATTGGGATAGATGTCTAAAAACTTACTCAAAGCCAAAAGTTTTACGTCGTATCTTAATGTAGGAGATATAGGCAGAGAGATTTAAGGGAGCTTCAGGCCTAGGCTGCTAACGATAGGATTATCATTGGTGGAACAGTTAAAAATAAGGATGTGCAAGAGATAAGAATTAGAGGAATACAGAGATCTCAGAGGGTGTGGGTCTGGAAGAGACCAGAGAGATTCACTTGGGGGCTGAGAGATAGGTGTGTGGGGCCATGCAAGGAGGGATTTGAAAACTATCCTTGTCTATTTAGTCACAGCACAGCTTGAAGTCCTGAACAATTACCACAAATATCCATGGATATTATACTTTCATTCCTTATCATCTTAGCTGTACAATGCATATCCATATAACAATTTATACTGTTGTTGACACAGTGACCCTAATTTACTCTCACATCTATTTCTATCGGACCCATCTATTTTGAGTGTCAAAACAAAAAGACTATTATATAGACCAGACATAACCCCCTCAAAATATATTAAAAAGATAGCCTAGATCATAACCTTTTCTTAATTTAAAGATAAGTGTAAGGCATTGTGTTTAAGATGCAATTTGATTGGTCAAACTACTCAACTTTAAACAAAACACACCTTATTTTTACACTACAGTTAAAATACAGAAAATATAAAGGAAAATAATTGGCTTAATTGTAACCCTATTGAAATGCTTAACAAAATAATATATATTTTACCTACTATTTATTAACTGTTCCAATACAGTAGCATCCCATAAATACGCCTTTGGCAAAGGCAAATTCGGTAAAATAGATTGTCTCACATTCAATTCTAACAGTAGGAAGAGAACCCCAGTTTTTAGTTGTAACAGAGGAATAAGAGCGTCCACATCCAGCTTCAAAATCCCAGCAACTACAGAAAGCTAAAATTAAAAATCCTGCTCTGTGGGAGCTTGACCCCACCCATTCAGGCTGCTTATTTTGTTCTAACTTTAAAATAGAATCCCAAGGCCTCACAAGCTATTTACTTTATTGGCTTTGAGCAGACCCCTTGCTACCTCCATCTCAACCTTCATAAAAAAGGACAAAATATGACTCTTAAAGCCATAGTATTGTCACACTATCAATTATGTGCTACATAAGTTGATTGCACAAACTTAGGACCCATGGTATTGGAGAAAATATTTTGGCCTGAATTGAGGATTGATTAATTGACCAAAACAGAATAAGAAAACACAAGTTGGTAAGATGTAACTAATGGGGATACTGCAAGGATCAGTGCTTGGATCTCAGCTATTTATAATCTATATCAATTACTTAGACGAAGGGACCATGTGTATTGTATACAAGTTTGCTGATGATAAAAAGCTAGATGGGAAATTAAGCTGAGAAGAGCTGAAAATGGATATTGATAGGTTGAGTGAGTGGGTAAGAATTTGGCAGGTGAAATATAATGTGGAGAAGTGATTTTTTAGGAGAAACAATAAAAAAACAGAATATCTTTGAAATGGTGAGACTGGGAATTGTTGGTGGTCAGAGGGACCTAAGTAGTTTTGTATGTGCATCATAGAAATAACATGCAGATACAACAAATATTTAAGAAAGCAAATGGTACGTTAACTTTTATGACAATTGGATTATTATATCACAGTGAAGGCGTTTTATCTGTAATGCTGTACAGCCTGATAAGACCACAGCTGGAGGAATTTGTATATTTTGGTCTCATTACCTAAAGAAGAATAATTTAGTACTGGAGGGAGTAAAATGAAGATTAAATAGACTAATACCTGGGATAAAACAATTGTCCTAAGAAGAAATATTTAGACAATAGTCACTATATTGCCTGAATTTTGGAAAAAAAGAAGATGGTTTAATTGAAACACATTAAATTCTAAGAGGATGTTAAGATAGATGCTATGGATATTTTTCCCAGCTGTGGAATCTAGAACTATTGATCACAGATTCAGAATAAGGAATCAGATATTTAGGACTCAGATGATATTTCTTCATGCAAGGAGTTGCAAATCTTTGAAATTCTCTACTCGAAGGGCTCAGTTATTAAATATTTTCAACACCAATACTGATAGATTTTTGGATTCTAGGAGATTTAAGGATTGTGGGGTAATTTAGGAAGGCGTAATTGAGGTGGAAGGTCACCTATAATCAAACTGAATTGTGGAGCAGGGTCAAAGGTTTGAATAGCTTATTATGCCTCTTTTTCCTCTGAATGTATTCATATGTTTCTCTCCTGATTGGGTGGTATGCAACACATCATTTTATGGGACAAAGTACTGACTACACACTTCAGCCATCATGGGCCTTAAATGCACCTATATTTGACGAATAAGCTGTTATCAATGATGTTTCCTATGGCCACATGAAAGAATCTTGTCATGTTGAAATTAAAAGCAATGTTGCCTTTTGTAATTACCAGCAAAGTTACAGCAAGTAATGTTACAAGTCTGTTTGAAACATGCAATGAAATGCACTGTCTCCTAAAATACTGTTTCCCAGGTAAATTGAATTAGAGTTGCCTCTGCTTATATGTGGCCTTGGAAAGTAGTTAACAATACAGTAAACTCAGCCGTGATTTGACATCAAAATATATTATTTTTGACGGTTCTTCTTGAGATTTTCTTATAGGTTACTTTTGATTTTCAGGTCTCGTGGTTTTCGGGTGATCATTTTCCATTTCTTCTGTGGACTGATGAGTTCATAGCTAATGCATTTTCATCACATATGCACAAAGCTAGAAAGCTTCAATCAGGAAATTAGGACAAGTTTTCCAAGATTAAGACAGAGACAGCACAAAAAAGTCCTCAGATGCACCAAGTCCAACTTTTAGAGAGAGCTGGTCAGCCCAAAGTTGCAAAGGAGGTGAACACCAAGATCTTTCTGTTAGTAATAGCAACATATTGCACAAACCCCCAACAAATGAATAAGGTAATCAAGAATCATGTTGAAATGTTAAAAGGGAATGACCATTCTCAGAGCTGACCTAAAATACTGTCAGCTTTTTAAAGAACAAAAAGCCTAAAAGATTTAGCACTTAGGCGTAAGGTAAGAACAGGAGCTACCTCATTTCTCAACCTCCCCTCCCAACCCTCACGTACTCAATAACCCACTTCCTAAACTTCACACTGCCTCTCATCCTTTTTGAGTCCACATATGTTTTCCCTCTCTCTCACAACTCCTTAAAGTCTATGAGTCACTCCCTTACCCTGTTGGAGCTGGTGCCCCTCTCTCTAACCCCTTTGGAGTCTCATGTCATCTGTCTTTCTCTCTCCTTCTCAAATGCTGAGTCTCTACTCATTCCCTCGGAGTCTGAGTCACTTCTTTCTCACTCTTACGAGGTTCGTCCCTATCTCTGTCACATACCCTTGCAAAGATGTGTGATGTGATTTTGCCTCCAATTTTATCTGATTCAGTAGTGCTTGTGTTGCTTCCCAAAAGAAACTGGGTGTAGATATCAAGGTATTGAATCTAACAGATATTTATTACAGCTAACCATTATACACAAATATTAGATTACAATGAGCATCATGTGACATTTCAAATGCTTCCAGTCAAGATAGAGGATGAAATTTTATACTTTCATTTATATGTTGTGATACAGTGATGATATCATGAATGTGTCTTTTAAAGGGACACAGACATGCTGACTGAGAGACATAGGACAACATCCCTCTTTTTCCAAAGATAAAATCTTATACAAGGACACATGCATGGCTATATATAGGTACATGTTACCAATTAAATAATTATGCAAACACGTAAAACAGCTTGATAACTCAGTGCAATGCTTTGGACATTTGCTATCTTACCCTGATCTACTAATTGTGTACCCATCTGAAGCAGCACGTGTCAGTCTCTGTTGCACGTTTTGACAATTTGATGTCTTACTGCTTGTTGTTATCATTCAAAATCACCACACAATCATTTTCAGAGTATTCTTTCTGACTACCTTTGTGCACGATTGATGTGTCCTACTAGTACTTTTGAGCTGGCTCCTGTACCTTCACATTGTAGCAGTTTGATCCGTAATTACTTTGTATGAGCTGGGATGAGTGCGTGCACCATCATTGAATATCTTGATTCATCCTTGGTCAGTGTATAGATTCACCTGATAGCCATCTCGTGCATTCAATACCCATGAACATGTTACCATTATCTTGGTGTAACACTTTTGGTATTGGGTCTTGTTTGTCCTGGAAAATGATTTTTTGTGACATCCCAAGAATGTCTCTTATTGGGCAAAATGAACAAATCTTCTCAGGTAGTTCTTTAATACGGTCAGGTTTTCTCAATTTGCAACTCTCGTAGTTGCTTAACCTCAGCTGCTGCTGACTGCAACTGTTTACACTGACTCTGGCCAAAATGTAACAGACCAGCCTTGAGAATGTCTTCAACTTCATACTCAAGAGAATCGACATGTAGATCAAATGCAACATCTCGGTCCTTGTGTGAGTTGGACAATTTATTCATTGTGTTAGACATAATCACCCTGGTGCCTGGCATATAAGTTAGGTCCTTACCGATAATTGATTCTATTGTGTCATGTGTGATTTGTTTCAGCACAGCAGGTGTGGTTTGAATCTCATGAGTTGTGATTATCGTGAAATCTGTGTATGTTGTGTTCTTACACTGTGAGACTATTTATATCTATTGACTAGAAAAGTTCAGGAAGCAAAGGTGAGTTGTATATTGACACTACATTGTGATTCTGCTAATGCTTAAGACTGGTAATCCATTATTTGTTGTGGGATAGTGTCTTGTAGGCTGTGCCAGGATAAGCCACTCAATGAGGTATGTGCATTTCAGGATGCATAGTGGTAATATGTTGGCACTGGCTTCTGTGTTGATTTTAGTATTTAGGTTGTGTCATCCTGCATTTTCAGGACAGTTGATGTTAATAGTTGTAAAAGCTTCTGATGGTTTTATACCATAAACATGGTGTGTGAGGTAATAATTTAGAAAACTTGGTTATCTTCCGCAATTTGCTTTTTGCTTGGGTGGCTGTGAATCTCATTAATGCATTTGCATTTATGCATCTGATTAAGACTCTCTTTGCTGCCAGGGTTGTGGTATTTTGTTGGTCATCTGTGTTTTGTTTTTGTGTCTGTCTTGGCCTTTGGAACGAGATTTCCTGCATATGTGCCCAATGTCCTTTGGTACCACATACTTTCAGCTATCAAGAAAATCTGGATTGTTTTGGGTAGGGGCACATCTGTTACACATTTTGGTGCAGAGCTGGATGAACACAGCAGGCCAAGCAGCATCATAGGAGCAGAAAGGCTGACGTTTCGGGCCTAGACCCTTCATCAGAAAA
>NC_063336.1:105028933-105046413 GCF_021869965.1 Rhincodon typus
CGAAACGTCAGCCTCTCTGCTCCTGTGATGCTGCTTGGCCTGCTGTGCTCATCCAGCCCTGCACCTTGTTGTCTCGGATTCTCCAGCATCTGCAGTTCCTACTATCTCAGGCTCAGACTGCTACAATTATGGGTGAACATCTTATTACACAAAGGGGCATTTAGGCTCTTACAGTAGCCCAGTAATCTGTTCTCCATCAGATTACTGGGAACAGTGAATTGCCTCCCTATGGCAGTGATTTACTGGAGGATGACCCATCTCTCCTCTGTTACGCTAACAACATTCACGCTCCCACCTCTGACACTTTACCAGAGCCCTGGCTGAAGCAGCTAGACCATGCTGCTGTCAATCAAGCCAAGGAGGTACTCTCAAGGCCCAGAGCAACTCAGCAGCATTGTGCAAAGTCATCTGCAGTGCCTACCAGCAAATCTCAGCAGCTGTTCGAAGGTAAGCAGCACCTGATGAGTGAAATTGTAGAGGTACTCCAGGCCAGGCAAAGGCACCCACTAGAATGTGTTCTAAAGAAGGGTCACTGAAGCCGAAATGTTAACTCTGCTTTCTCTTGACAGATGCTGCCAGACCTGCTGCATTTATCCATCAATTTCTGGTTTTGATTCTGAATAGTTCTTTTCTGCTTGTATAATCAAATATGTTGTTGTATAAAACATTCTATGAAGTCTGGTGTCATTTATTGTTGAATGTTGGCCAAAGAGATTCTCTGATGGAATATGCAAAGCAGAGAGTTGTAGATGCTATCAGGGTATTTTACAAGACGTGGCAAAGCTTACGTTATCCCTTGTAACATAAGAAACTGTAGATGGATGTTGTACTGAAGGATCCAACAAACATTTATTACAGCTAACTTATATATATACAAATATATTTATAAACATTGCATTTCTCACCTGGGCTACTATTAAGTTAATAAATTACATAGAACAGTGTCTTGTAGCATATCATGCTTCAAGCGATCCCAGTGTAAGATGGAGTATGAAACCTTTATACTGTCCAGGCCTACTTTGATGTTGATGTCCGTTATTAATTGACTTACAGTTCTACTTTTCCCAGATGATTTTTTAAAAACAATTACATATTTCAGTTTGAGTGAAGTTTCAGTTCATCTGCTGCAATGCCACAAAAGCTGGCATCACACTCCCTAGAAGCAGCAGTAGGTCTCCATATCGCCAATTGAACAAACATTATGCAATCAAATTTTTGACCTATATTGCCTCCAAGGGGAAGAAGTTGGATGAAAACAAAATCAAATTAAATTTAGGTTCATTTTCTTTCAATTGTTCTGCATAATTTATGTCTTAGAGAGTTTGTAATTAAGTGTTGGCAGCTGAAAGGAACAAGACCAACAGCAGATTTATTTGTGCAGGCACCAAAGCTGGTGAAGACATATTGGAATATTGCATTGTGCTCACCTGAAGAGATTTGTTAGTTCATTGGTCTGATGAGACACTTAAGTGAAGGGCATTTACTGAACTAATTGCTAACACCTTCATGACCAGTTTCATTGACAATTAAAGTTTTTAAATTGTCAGGGCGGAATTTGTGTTTAATGTTCTCTGGATTGTTAAGTAGCACGATCAGTGCTTTTCTTGGTAACCCGTAATAGGATTTCAGTGAGGACAGCTTTCAGGATGGTCGGTAGTCTACTCCCACCATTACCTGCTCCCCTGTTAGACCTCTCTGGGTGACAATGTTGTGCAGCATACAACAGGCTCGGTGGAGTTGTGAACTTCAGAAAGTCACAGAATGGATGACCTGGAAACGGCAGCCCATTATACAGCCAATTTTCCTTTGATACAGTTGTTTGTCTGCACTATCCTAAGTTATCATAGAGTCATAAATTCATAGAATCATACAGAACAGGAACAGACCCTTTGGTCCAACTAGTCCATGGCAACAAAGTTTCCCCAACTCAATTAGCCCCATTTGTCTCCGTTTGGCCCATGTCATACTAAACTTTTCCTATCCATGTACTTGTCCAAATGTCTTTTAAATGTTGTAACCGTACCTGCATCTACCACTTCCTCTGGCAGTTCATTCCATATAATGAACTACCCTCTGTCTGAAAATGTTGTCCCTCAGGTCGCTTTTAAATCTTTCTGCTCCCACCTTAAAATATACCCTCTATAAGGTTTTGAAGTAGATTTGTAGCTCGGGTTGTGGGTATTGAGGTTGTTGAGGTTGGTTGGCTTGCCGAGCTGGTTTCTTGTTTCGCAGATGTTTCGTTACCATGCTGGGTAACATTCTCAGTGCAGCCTCCGATGAAGCGTTGGTGTGTTTTCCCAACTGGTTTTTAAACTCTGGGGTCCGTTGAGATGGATTGCCTCACTTACTGTTTTCCTTCGTAGTGTAATGTATATGGGATCGAGTTCAATGTGTTTATTAAGAGCATGCTTTGTGGAGTGCCATGCTTCCAGGAATTCTTGTGCTTGTCTCTGCCTAGCCTGTCCCAGGATCTTGGTGTTGTCCCAGTCGAAGTCGTAGTTCTCCCTGTCCATGTGGATTGAGATGAGTGAGTATTGGTCGTGTCTTTTTGTAGCCAGTTGGTGTTCATGTACTCTTGTTGTTAGTTTCCTTCCTGTTTGTCCGATTCAGTGTTTCTCGCAGTCTCTGCAGGGGATCTTGTCATCTACAATCCAGCCTCTCCTTATAACTCAAGCCCTCCAGTCCGGCAGCATCCTTGTAAACCTTTCCTGAACAGTCTCCAATTTAATAATATCCTTCCTATACTAGTGTATAGTGGTATGACCAGAACTGTACACTGTACTCCAAAAGTGACCTCACCAACATCCTCCAGTTAAAGCTGCCATAAAGAAATGCCACGCTGACATCAGTCCCAAGAAGATCATTGCCCTTAGCCAAATCAGAAAGTGGCATGGTCTGTGGAAAGGATCCCAGCATTTTGACACCTAAGAATGAAGAGGAAAAGTGAGAACATCGAAAAGAACAAGTCAGGACTCAAAGCAATAATGTATGCCCAGTGAGTGCGGAGCACAGGCTTATAGTGATTGGTAGCATTAAATTGGAGACGAGGAATATACTTTTCGCCCAGAGAGTATAAAGGGTCTAGAACTTATTGCCTTAAAAGGAGAAGGCAGAAACCCACAACTCATTTAAAAAGTATCTGGACATGTAGCTCAAGTTAAGGACAGCAGATACATAGGAACACCACTACCTGCAAGTTTCCCTCCAAGCCATACACCTTCCTAACTTGGAAATATACTGCCATTCCTTCACTGTAGTTAGGTCAATATCCTGGTATTCCTTCCCTAATGGCAATGTGGGTCTACCTGCATCGCATGGACTGCAACAATTCAAGATGGCAGCTTGCCCTTCTCAAGGGCAATTAGGGACGGGCAATAAATGCTGCCTCAGCCAGAGATGCTCCCATCCCATGAGTGATTAAGAAAGAAAAAGAAAACCTGCAAGACTACAAACTAAATTCTGGGAAGTGTTGATGGATTAGAACTTCTTGTAATTCAAAAAGGATATAAAACTATGTGTTGGGCCTCAACGCCAATTTTCTTCTCTCAACCAACATTGCCAAGCTGGTAAACTGCCCAACAGTTCATCAATACAAATTTGGTTTTTCTCCTTTCTAATATTCTACCCTTTGAAGGATCCTGAAATGTGAAAAAAATTTCAATGTTTTATTTAATTGCTCTCTCTGGGGAAAATAAGTGAGTCTTTGCCAGATATCAGTCAGATCTTACTTTTAATTTCAGCAGTGATCATGGCACTGTTGTATGTAAATTACAAGGCTACCTTTAATTTGGCTACTTATTAAGAAATCTCACAATCAAATACTGAAACAATTACTAAAGGTTTATTGCATGTAGCAATTAAAATAAGACCCCTCAAGTAAGCAAGTTAAACCTCATAACACAATCATAGAATCTCTACAATGTGAAATCAGGCCATTCAGCCCAACGAGTCCACATTTACCCTCTGAAGAGCATCCTACCCCCCTACATTTCCCATGCCAATCCACCTAGCCTGCACATCCCTGGACACTGGGCAATTTAGCACGGCCAATTCATTTAGCCTGCACATCTTTGGACTGTGAAATGAAACCGGAGCATCTGGAGGAAACCGAAGCAGACACAGGGAGAATGTGCAAATTCCACTCAGATAGACACCTGAGGCTGGAATCGAACCCAGGTTGCTGGTGCTATGAGTCACCATGTCACCCCAATAAGTACTGACTTTGCCAGGACTTGAACCTGGAACCTTTGAATCCCTTCAACTACTAGAAGTCCAATGCGCTATCTATTGTGCCGCATAGCCACAACTTAGCTATCACCCAATTAATGGTAGAATTTAGCTACAATTCCAACCAACAGTGTCTGTCTCTGGATATGACCAGGGTTCAATCCTTACGCAGTGTGGTTCTGGAGTTCTGCTGCCGAAGAATCCAAAAGTTGAATTCTTATAGGATTTTCTGTCTTGTGAAGTTTCTGATATGACATTATTGATGATCCTTTAGATCCGTTCAATATTGATTACAGCCCCAGAGTCGTCAAGATTGTAGCTTGCCTTCTTATCAGAAGTAGCTTCTCTGTTCCTTGTTACATTCAATGTTTGCTGTCTGTTTGAAACAAGGAGCCTGCCCTGCCATTGACTCCTCAAATTCTTCTGCAGGGCAATGCAGTTCTCCTTGTGGCATAAAGCAGCTAGTTAGCAAGCAGTTGTTAAACAGTTTGTTCATGTAGCTTTGACTCTTTCTTTTCCCAGACATGACAAATTGACATATTTCTTTTTATTGTTTGTCTCGTTATCCTAGGAATCAACTTATCCAGAAACAGTTCTTGCAGATATTTTCAATCCCTGAACAGTTATTAAAGTTCTAAAGCTTACAAGTATCACAGTACCTTCATATAAAGATCTTATTAAGAGGATCAAGAACCAGAGGATACAGACTTAAAACATTTCGCATAAGAAGCATATACAATGGGACAAATAACTTTTGTTAGAGTGGTTAGAGTTTGAAATGCACTGCCTGGAAGTGTGGTGGAGGTAGGTTCAATCAAGGCATTCAAAAGGGCTTTAGATATTTATTTAAATAGAAACCATATGCAAGTGTTAAGGGGAATAGTCAGGAGATGAAGACCAAGCCTGTGCAAACAAGATGGGCTGGTTGGCTGCCTTCTGCATGTAACAGTTCTAGTGATACTGATTCTGTGATGTTTGTTTCATTAAATAGCCATTTGTAGAAGGGAGATTACAAAGTACTAGTCGACCAATATGTTTCTGGTTGTACTGTACTCACTGATGGATTGATATTTGTTGTGGTCCCTAGGATAGGCCTGAAGCATAAAGTGGTCACAGATATGAGATCTTGATTTAGGAATTATTTGTAGGTTAGATTCAAACAAATGGCATGCTGAATTTGTCTCCAGAATGAGGTGGAACTTTTCAAAACTATTTACCTTGCAACTAGCAAGGAAAATGTGTTGGAAATTGTGGACTCAGCCACTTGGGTACAAGTAGCTGTGGCAGTTTCCCTAAAATGGAGCTGAAACTGTTTTGCATTCCTCCTACCATTTATTAGATCCCATATGCAGATTTTTGACTTTAATAGCTACTAACAACACTCGATGGAAACATTCAAAATTAAAGGAAACAAAGAAAATTCTTCTCATCCAAACCCAAAGTTAAATTTCATATTCATTGAACATAAGAACATGGGAACATAAGAAGCAGGAGCAGGAGTAGACCATCTGGCCCTCTGCAATTCAATCAGATCATGGCTGATCTTTTCGTGGCCTCAGTTCCACTTACCCACCCTCTCACCATAACCCTTAATTCCTTTACTGTTCAAAAAATTATCTATCTTAGCTTTAAAAACATACAATGAGGAAGCCTCAACTACTTCTCTGGGCAGATAATTCCACAGATCCACAACCCTTTGGGTGAAGATGTTCCTCCTCAACTCAGTCCTAAATCTGCTCCCCCTAATTTTAAGGCTTTGCCCCCTAGTTCTAGTTTCACCTGCCATTGGAAACATCCTCCCTGCTTCTATCTTATCTTTTCTCTTCATAATTTTATATGTTTCTATAAAACCCCCCCTCATTCTTCTAAATTTCAATGAATATAAACCCAGTCTACTCAGTCTCCACTCATAACCCAATCCTCTTGACTCTGGAATCAATCTAGTGAATTGCCTCTGTACCCTCTCCGGTGCCAGTATATCCTTTTTCAAATAAGGAGACCAAAACTGCAGGCAATACTCCAGGTGTGGCCTAACCAGCACCCTATACAGCTGTAACATAACTTCCCTATTTTTAAACTCAAACCCTCTAGCAATGAAGGACAAAATTCCATTTGCCTTCTTAATTGCTTGTTGCATCTGCAAAACAACCTTCTTCGATTCATGCACAAGGCTGCAATTTTTTACCGTTCAAATAATAGTCCTTTTTACTGTTATTCCTACCAAAATGGATGACTTCACATTTATCAACATTGTACTCCATCTGCCAGAACTTTGCCCACTCACTTAATCTATCTATATCCCCCCTGCAAACTTTCAATGTCCTTTGCACACTTTACTCTACCACTCATCTTAGTGTCATCTGCCAACATTGACACACTACACATGGCCCCCAACTCCAAATCATCTATGTAAATTGTAAACAGTTGTGGTTCCAACACTGATCCCTGGCGCACACCACTTGTCGTAAATGTCATTTAATTAATGCTCTAGTTGTGAAGCATGAGGCAGAAAACGAAGTACCGTAAAAAGAGAGTCATTTTTTACCATGAAGGTATTGAAAGTCTTGATGCAGGTTGGAAAGGATGTTTTGAGCTGCCTCATTACAAAGAGGAGCCAAGTGTTGCAAATTATCAAGTAGGCAGATCTAGACAGAAATACAAAGAGATTACAGAGTACTGACCCTTCCTTAAGGTACTTTTACTTTGAGGTGAGTGAGGGGGATTGATTTGGATGGAATCTTCCAGTAGCAGCAAGGTTGTTGATAGTGGGACTGAAAGAGAAAAGCAGTTGTTCTTTTAGGTGGGACAGCTGGCCACAGTCAATGAAGAGCCAGCCAACTGGACATTCAAAGTCTTGGTGAATTGTACAATAGGGGCAGACAGGAAGACAATGCTCCCACTTTTATGTGACAGGTTCAAAGATCAGGGCACAAAGTTTATTGAGTACAAACACATTCATTCCTTGCAAAGCAGGAACATCATTCTTGATTTTCAGGACTACTTTTGAAACTAGAACTGCAAATATCCCCTTTCAAACTGCCTCAAGAAGCTGGAAGCCATTACCCTGCTCCTTCCCTTAAGTTTATTTTGACCTTCCCTCCATCACCTTTGACTAGCTTCCATTAAACCTTAAGTTCTTCCTAGCAGAGTGTAATCTGTTGTATATGGATCTGAGAAGCTTATCACTGAGGAATGACATGAGCACTACCAACTACGATGTCATATGGACTTGTAGACAGGACAGCTTAAGATTAGAGGAGTAAGGCCAAACCAGTCCTCCTCAAAGTCTCTGTAACAATGTCTATCATGTCAATGCAACATGCCAATAGATTTTAATGTGCAAATAATCACATCTTGTTAACTAAAACAAGCTCTTCTAGTTAGACTAGGAGCTGGTTTTCCCCTATCAGCGTAGGTCAAGCAGATTCTGTGGTTTCTTATATTCACAGGAGAACGGTGTCAATGACCTTCATCATGATCAGCATGTCAGTGTGCAGCTGGTATGCTCAGACAACATAGGAGTAATGGTACAGATTTGATTTGACTCTTTTTACTACCTGGCGAGCAGAGGTATGAGATCTTCAGACCCAGCTTTAAATTGTTTGCTCACTGAGAACAGTCAGCAGAGGGGTACAATTGAAGATTTAAGAACGCTGCAGAAGAAACTCCTGTGGCAGTTCTCAACAAGAAAGAATATCCCAGAGAACGTTAAAACATTGTGACAGGAGGGTTAGCAACTCCCAGGCAAAGTGACTTGAATACGGACACAGGCTGCATCACATCATCTGCTTTTGGGAGCAGATCCAAGTTGGAGCAAACAGAGATTCCATGTGTAAAGCTAAAATATCCTTGGTGACCCCAGGGAATATTTAAAGTAGCACAGTAATACATGCTGGAAAAATGACAAATTTAAAAACAAACTACAGCTCTGTTTGAGCTGAGGCATCTCAGAAAACTGACTATTAATAATTGGTAAAGATTGGTATTTGCCGTGTCAAACTTTTAAAAATTCATTTGTGGGGTGTGGGAATCACCAGCTGGGCCAGCATTTCTTGCCCATCCCTAGTTGCCCTTGAGAAGGTGGTGGTGAGCTGCCTTCTTGAACTGCTGCAGTCCACCTGCTCTGGGTTGACGCACAATGCTATTAGGGACGGAATTCCAGGATTTTGACCTAGCGACAGTGAGGGAACGGTGATATATTTCCAAGTCAGGATGGTGAGTGGCTTGGAGGAAAACATGAAGTTGGTGGTGTTCCCATGTATCTGTTGCCCTTGTCCTTCTAAATGGAAGTGATCGTGGGTTTGAAGGTGTTATCTAAGGGTTTTTGGTGAATTTCTGCAGTGCATCTTGTAAATGTGGAGGTTGCATATTCTCCTCATGTCTGCATGGGTTTCCTCTGGGTGCTCCAGTTTCCTCCCACAGGCCAAAGATATGCAGGTTAGGTGGATTGGCAAAGCTAAATTTCCTGTAGTGTCCAGGCATATGCAGGCTAGATGAGTTAGCTGGGGGAAATACAGGGTTACAGGGATAGGTTAGGGGGCTGAGTCTGGGTGGGGTACTCTCCAAGGAATCAGTATGGACTTGTTGGGCTGAATGGCCTGTTTCTACACTGTAGGGATTCTAAGTAAGAATATAATCCACACTGCTGCTACTGAGCATTGGTGGTGGAGGGAGTGGATGCTCGTAGTGCCAATCAAGTAGGTTGTTTTGTCCTGGATGGTGTCAAGCTTCTTGAGTGTTGTTGGAGCTGCACTCATCCAGGCAACTGGGGAGTATTCCATCACAGTCTTGAATTGTGCCTCGTAGATGGTGGACAGGCTTTGGGGAGTCAGGAGGTGAATTACTCGCCACAGTATTGCTAGTCTCTGACCTGCTCTTGTAACCACTGTTTGTGTGGTGAGTCCAGTTGAATTTCTAGTCAATGATGACCCCCAGGATGTTGATAGTGGGGGATTCAGTGATAGTAACAGCATTGAATGTCAAGGGGAGGTGGTTAGATTGTCTCTTATTGGTGATGGTCATAGCCTGGCATTTGTGTGGCACAAATGTCACTTGCCGTTCGTCAGCCCAAGCCTGGATATTGTCCAGATCTTGCTGCATTTGAACATGGGCTACTTCAGTATCTGATGTGTCACGAATAGTGCTGAACATTGTGCAATCATCGGCGAACGTCCTCACTTCTGACCTTATGATGGAGGGAAAGTCATTAATGAAGCAGCTAAAGATCGTTGGGCCTAGGACACTACCCTGAGGAACTCCTGCAGAGATGTCCTGGAGCTGAGATGATTGATCTCCAACAACCACAACCATCTTCCTATGTGTCAGGTATGACCTCAACCACTGGAGAGTTTGCCCCAATACCCATTGATTCTAGTTTTGCTTGGGGTCTTTGAGGACACACTCAGTTAAATGCACCTTGATATCAAAGGCTGTAACACTCAACTCACCTCTGGAATTCAGCTGTTTTGTCCATGTTTGAACCAAGGCTGTAATGAGGCCAGGAGCTGAGTGGCCCTGGCAGAACGCAAACTGGTCGTCACTGAGCAGGTTATTGCTGAGCAGGTGCTGCTTGATAGCACTTTTGATGTCACCTTCCATCACTTTACTGATGATCGAGAGTGGATTGATGGTGCGATAATTGGCTGGATTGGATTTATCCTACTATTTATGTACAGGACATACGTGGGCAATTTTCCACATTTTCGGGTAGATGCTAGTGTTGTAACTGTACTGTAACATCTTGGCTTGGAGTGTGGCAAGAATGTACTACCCCTGAGAATTCTGAAAAAAATGTGTGGCCACAGACAAACAGACAGGGGAAACCCTGACAATGCCTACAAATTTTAAACTTTCAGCATACAACGGTTCATCATTTCCAAGTGTTTTGATATTCCACTAATTCGAAACACTAATAAACTTGAGCTGGAGAGTAAGTCTGGTCAAAATGCCTGGACACTGCAGATGTTCTACATTGTAGACACTGAACCTGCAGGTCCACCAGCAGACCATGACCTAACGCAAGTCACAATTCATGGAATCAGTCCAACAGGAAGATATACAACAGAAATTGCAGCTGATTATTCAAGAATCACATACAGAATGTGAAAGAACAGAAGATCTCTTTCTTCTGAATTAGTGGAGCTAAGATCCATTGGCTCTCTGCTGTGGAAACAAGAAGATTGAACAACTAATTCAGGATAAATTCAGGCTTGACAATTCTACCTCTTGGATGTCTTTAGGGGATAGCTCCACTCAACTCACAAAGGCGTAATAAAGAGCGAAAGAGACAGCTACAAGCTCAATCATCAATAAAGATTGCCGGTTTAGGGGAAGATCTGGAGCAACTCCACATGTAAACAGATTTAAGTCAGCAGGAGCAAATATAGAAAAGTTGGCTTGAGCTCAGAGCAGTGCTGGAGAAAATTACAGACCTACAAAAGCAGGTGGGAATACACAATGCGCTCAATAATGTGCTGCAAGCAGCGTCCTTTCACAGAAATAAATGCCAGCAATGAAGTTCTTAAAGAACTCGAACAAGGCAGAGGAAATAAAAACAAAATTAATAAGTGCAAAAGATTCAAACTTCAGAGGAGAAAGGGAATGTTGAAGAAGTTAGACACTCATAACAGTAGGTATTGAAGGAGAAAATACACTGCACCGAATCACTGATAGAATTAGAAGAACACAGGGTGTAAAACCAGAAGGTTCAAAGTGAGCTAGAAGACCAAAGGAACAAAACAATAAATATCAAGAAGGTTGAAACCATTTGAAGCTGCCTGAGGAATGAGATCAGTCAGTGGCTAATCTGGAGCCAAACTTGGTTGTCATGCATCAGGAAAAGAAAATTCTGAAACAGCAACTACATTCCATGAGAGAAAAACTGATGGATCCTGCAGATAAAGTTACCACCACATTTATCAGCATGTTACCGATATATTAAGGATTCATAGGCTCAAAAGTTTTTTTGCAAATAGTTAAACATTTTCAATAGGGCCATGTTGCCTTTTAACACAATTCACCTTTAAGCACTCGGTACTGTGTATGCAATGTTGTAACTCTTCCTGGCAAATGGCCTGCTTTTTGTTTGCAAGCTGCCAACAGAAGTCAGTTGTTTCCTGTAATTTCTACTTCATAACATGAGTTTTATGATTCAAATAAATGACTGATGGAATTAATTACTGAGCATTTGATTTTAAGACCATTATCATTAACATGGCAACGATATTGTCAGATAGTGAGCAATAGTTAAGTAAACACTGTCTACAGCCGACAATAAAGGAGTAATGCCATGCCCCAGCTTCCTATTTTTACATTGCTCCTTTCAGCTGTGAATCTAATGGCAGATTCAGGACTCCCACTTTAATGGACATTCATATCATGAAGTGCAGTTAGCAAAGAAAGACTCCACCCACCACTTGCAGCATCAGTAATAGAGAAACGTCTACTGGTCAAATCCTCACAGTCTAAAACTGATATGCATTATTTATTTGAGCAAATAATCATTGCAATAAAGATAAATATAACTTTAATAAAATCTTAAATATTGGAAAATTGATGAGCAATTGTACACGCCAATGTTGTTGTGAAACAGACCATTACCAGTCAACTTGCATAATATTTCTGAAGGATGAAACACCTAGAAAAATAATTAGTAATAGTCTTTTTCTTTCAAGTTGAAAAGTCTCTTTGAAGCTGAAATAATTTTGCATTAGAAAGGAAAGTCTAAGCCTGATTACCATTGGTCCTAAAATATATTGTCTTTGATGTTGGTTTGCCTTGATTACTTAATCTTCCTTCATATTGTATCTTGTGCTGTCGTTTATTTGATTTCAAAAATTGCAGTCTGTTCTGAGCCAACTTTGTCTGTCACATAACTATTATACACAGGCAATGCAGAGGTCACAAAATGAGAAAAATATTTGTGCTGTAAGTGTGATAAACCCTTGCAACAGGTACTGTATTAATGAATGCCTACAGACATCCTTTTGGAATACTTTAATTACCATCAGAAATCGTATGTAAAAGTCTCCAAATGCAGCAAAGCTTGCTGAATAAATATACTTTAGTAATTGGAAGTGATGTTGAAAAGAGCCTTCATCTATTTATGTACATGACAACTGCTCGCAGGGAGTTGTAATTTATGCAGAATCTATCATGTATTATTTCACAACATGCTAGACTAAGTGCAGAAATGTCGTAAAAGACTTTTTTTTATTTCCATGAAAGAGTGGCTATATTGAGATTTTGCATGATTTATTCCTGGTTTCATTTTCCACACACACTTTCTGATGGAAATGAGTGTGAATGAAAGCCTAACCTTTCTGTTGCACACCACATGTTCATGTGTTAATACATTTTGCATCTGGATTAAAGAAAACTTTTTGATGTTAGTTTGCCTGATTGAGTCCATATGCTTCTATTTTGAAACAAATCACATTTAGTATGCAAATATATTATGATTAGTTCTGTTGTGCTACAAAGGGATCTACATAAAGTAGCATCAGTGCTTCTAGCAGGAAGTTTCAAATCCAATGAAGAAATGGTGGCAGAGATAAGTTTTGGGTCTCACTATCCAACCCAATAATTTATCTTTTCAAAACTTCAACAATTTACTGAACATTTGAGCATGGGATTGAACAACAGAGGCAAGCACAAGATTTTGGCTGTGTTTTAAACATGAACTGAAGTTCTAACAAAATGATGGGCACTTAATTGAGTAGTCCCAGAAACCAGTTGGAGGGGATTATTATACATACAGTCAGTTCTGCTATAATGCGATAGTTGTGTTCCTGCATAACATCGCGTTATAGTAAATCGAGCTATAGACATTACGGGGTCTGTGGGAACAGCAGGATTAGGGGCAGACCACCAAAAAAATCACTCAAAATCATTCAAAAATCACTCAAAAGCTTAACACAAATAGCACACTTCAAATAAATGTTTGATTCATATCTAATAATGAAATAAAAGTAAATTTAACACCTTACCTTGAAAAAATGTCAAGATGACTTGATGTGGGAGGAGGTTTAGAGGTTGCTCTGTTGTCAATGCAGGGGTTTGTCACCATCATCATCATCATCAGCATCATCACCTTCAGGTGCAGTTGTGGTTGCAGGGTTGGGATGAAAAATAGTTAAACCAGAAGTGGATGGCTGTGGTTCCTTGTCTTCTTACTGTTTCTTGAGGTTTAGCTTAAAAAAGACATCCAGTTTTTGCTGCTTTGCCCTTTCTCTTCTTTCCTGAAGAAGCTGTTCGTAGGATGTCAAATAAGATCTTATTTCACGAACTCGTACCTTACTGCATTCTACATATAATCGTTGTCATCTAAGAGCTGCAACTTCTTTTCGATTTCCCTCAGGATAGAAGGAAAAACAGAACGGGAAAGCTCTCATGGTGCTGCATCCTGGACTTCATCTTCTTCATCTCCAGCTTCCATGACCCCCTCAGTGATAAGTTGCTGTAGATCAGTTGTATAGGGGTCTTCACTGTGGGACTCAAGCAGCTCTTCAACATCCTCAATCTTCACTTCTTCAAATCCAACTTGTTTTGCAAGATCAACACAATGTTCTTTGATTCTTGGGACTCCTCTGACGGATCAAAGCCTTTAAAGTCTTGAAAAATATCTGGGAGAATCTTCCGCCAAACTGCGCGCATGATTTTCCAAAAACATTGCTATAACTTTTGCAATAATGGATTCTAGTGCCTTCCCTATGACACATGTTAGGTTAACTGTTCTAATATTTCTTGCTTTCTGGCTCGATCCTTTCTCGAATGCTGATGTTACATTACCATTTTCCAGTCTAAGGAATTTTGTAAGTTTATAGCCAATTCACCATTTTTCTTTAAGACTCTAGGATACAAACCTGGGGTCTTGCTCACCCTTTTCCCCAGCGATAGATATAAACGTAGGAAACAGGAACAGAAGTAGGCCATTATGCTCTGCCATTCAATAAAATCAAGACTGATTAGTTTTTCTTTTGAATTCCACACTTCTGTCTCCCTCCATAACTCTTGATTCACCTGCCTAACAAGAATCTATCCACCTCTGTCTGAAAGATATTCAATGACACCCCTCCCCCGACTCCGCCACCTTCTGACGTTGAGGGTTCCAAAGTTGCACAACACTTTGAGAGAAGAAAACTTCTCATTGTCTCCCTCCTGAAAGACAACTACATTTAAACAAAAAATGTGCTTCCTACAAAAATGATCCACAAAATGAAATATCCTTTGAATGGCAACCTTGTCAAAACTGTTCAGGATCTTCTGCACTTCAATGGCTTCAAATGGTCAGCCAGTGACACCCATATCCCACAAATGAATTAAAGAAAATCAAATCAACCTTCACTCTTCTAAACTTCAGTGAAAACAAGCCCAGCCTGACCGATGTATTTACATAAGACAACTCACTCATTCAAGGTACTGATCTAGTAAACCTCCTCTGAACCATCTCTAGCGCATTTACATACTTCCTTAAATAAGGAAGCCAAACTCCACACGGCATTCAAGATGCAATCTTAACAACGCCATGTAACTGAAGCGTAACATCCTTATCTTCATGTTCAGTTCCTCTCATAATAAAGGATATTATCGCATTAGCTGCCTTGATTATGTGCTGTACCTGCATACCAACTTTTGTAAGTCATACACCAGAATCCCTCTGTATCTTGGTATTCTGAAGTCATTCTCTGTTTAAATATACTCTGCTGCTGTTTAATTAATATTCTGCTGTTTTATTTAGCTACCATGCCTTTACTTCTTTCATCCATGTCATTGATGTAAGTGGTAGAAAGTTGCAGGATTCCAGTTGTCACATCCCGCCAATCAAAGAAACTCATTCATGCATACTTTACCGTCAGCCAATCAATCTTCTATCCATGCTAATATGTTGCTCCCAATAACATGAGCTTTCTTTCTCTGCAATAATCTTTGGTGTGGCACCATATAAATTGCCTTCTATAAATGTAAATCTAAGTATGGTACATGCAAAGCACAGACCCTCCCCCATATCCAGTGTGCATGATACACTTTCAAAGCATTGCAATAAATTGGATAAGTATGACTTCCCTTTGACATAACCTTGCTACCTGTTACTGATTACCTCAAGTTTTGTAAGGTCTCAGCTATAATCTATTTAATTGATTCCAGCACCTTCTCCATGACAGATTTTAAACTAAATACCTAATACTGTCTTGCTTTTCACCTCTCTTTCTTGAATGCACTGGTTATAGTTGCTATTTTCCAGTCTGATGGAAGATTTCCTGAATATCATAAAAATTAGCAAAAATGTATCTATGACCTTATTAACAACATCCTCAAGATTTTAGAATGAAATCCATCTGGATCCAGAAACTTGAGAGCCTTTACTCCATCAGTTTGCTGAGCGAAATTACAATCACAGGGAAAGTGATCTGAAGTTCCTATCTCCCTCCCACCTTTATGATTTAGACTTATTACTGGAATTTTCTTGTATCTTCAATGAATATAGTACAAAGATACTTGTTGATTTAATTTGCCATTTCCTTTTATTACCTGCTGATAACTCCACATTCTCACTCTTGAGGACCAACACTCACTTTACTTAGCCTTTTTCTTTTTAAATACCTATAGACCTTCTTCACATTCTGGGACAGCTTCCTCGCATACTCTTAGTTCTTCCTCCTGATTAACTGTTTTGTCATTCTGTTCTGTTCTTTATATTTTGACCAATCATCTGATCTGCCATTCATCTTTGCACAGTTATATGCTTTTCCCTGAAGTCTGCTGCTTTCTCTCAATTCTTTAGTTAATTCTAGATGATCCCTTTAGAACTTCTTTGTAATAGGAATACCTTTATTCAAAGTATTCTGAAGTATCCCCTTAAATGTCTGCCCCTGAATCTCTATTGATCTATCTTGCTGTACCAGATCATTTCAGCTAGCTCGGCTTTCATGTTCACATAGTTGTTCTTTACTGAGGTTTAAAATACTAATCTTGGTGCCAATCTTTCTCTCCCTTTCCAGTTGGGTATAAAATTCAATCATTGTGATTGCTCCTATCAAAGGGTGCTTTCACACAGTGAATCCTGTCACATGATACAATATCAAGTCTAATGTCAATTCCAAAATGCACTGCTCCAAGAACACTTTCTGAGCTCGATATCCAGGCTATTACTGTCAATCGCTAGTTCCATTTTATATTAGATTGAAGTCACCCATGATTATTGTCATCCCTTCATCACGAGCACCAGTGCATGTGTTCTTGCATACTTTATCCCACAAAGTGGTTACTGTTATGAGGCTTTTAGTCTATTCCCACTAGTGACTTTTCTCCCCTACTCTTCTGCACCTGCAAGCAGTCTTCAGATTGTAAATATTTCTATTCAGGAGTCTGCCCACAAGCTGGAACACAATGCAGGATAGTATAAAGGAGCTGTTTGTAAGCACAGGAAATGATTATATGTATGGTCTTCTAAAGTACACCCCTGTATGAGATCTCATTCGTCAGTATTAGTGTTCATAATCAGACCTTCATAAATCGAGGCCCTCTCTACACTGAAACCATTTAGCCATAGAAGTCTACAGCACAGAAGAACGCCCTTTGGCCCATCAAGACTACATCAGTCAAAACCAATGCCTAACCATTCGAAAGCCATTTACCAGCACTTGGCCCATAGCTTTCTATGCTTTGACATTGCAAATGCATAAAATATCAAAATACTTCTTGAATATTAAGGGTTTCTGCCTCTGCCACCTCACAGGCAGTGAGTTCCAGATTCTCACCACCCTCTGGGTGAAAAAGATTATTCCTCACCTCCCCTCTAAAATTTCTTCCCCTCAATTTAAATCTATGCCCCTTGGTCATTGATCCCTGTGTCAAGGTGAAAAGTTTCCTCCTTCTACGCTGTCTATATCCATCAGTTTCATACTTTCAGCCATCTCCCACTCAGTCTCCTTTGCTGCAAGGAAAACGACCTCAGTCGGCCAGGCCATATTTTGGTAAATCTCCTGTGCACCCTCTCCAGCGCTATCACTTCCCTCCTATAATGTGGATTCCATAACTATACCCAGCTGTGGCCTCACCAACTTTTTGTACAGTTTCACTATGTCTACTTGCTGTGAAAAGTTGTTTTTACCTCACATCATGTTTTGAAAATCATTTTAAAACTATGCTCTCTCATTCTTGTTCTGAGTAGTGATACATTTCTGACATGCTCCATTTCTTTCCTTCTCTATGGTCTATTCTACAGGGTAACTACTATCAGGGACCTATAAACT
>NC_063336.1:105051413-105051857 GCF_021869965.1 Rhincodon typus
GACTTTCCACATCAAGCAAATGTTCACCTGCACATCTGCTAATGTGGTATACTGTATCCGCTGTTCCCGTTGTGGCCTCCTCTACATCGGGGAAACCCAGCAGAGGCTTGGGGACCGCTTTGCAGAACACCTACGCTCGGTTCGCACTAAACAACTGCACCTCCCAGTCGCGAACCATTTCAACTCCCCCTCCCATTCCTCAGACGACATGTCCATCCTGGGCCTCCTGCAGTGCCACAACGATGCCACCCGAAGGTTGCAGGAACAGCAACTCATATTCCGCTTGGGAACCCTGCAGCCCAATGGTATCAATGTGGATTTCACAAGCTTCAAAATCTCCCCTCCCCCTACCGCATCCCAAAACCAGCCCAGCTCGTCCCCGCCTCCCTAACCTGTCCTTCCTCCCACCTATCCCCTCCTCCCACCTCAAGCCCCACACCCATC
>NC_063336.1:105051957-105083029 GCF_021869965.1 Rhincodon typus
TCCTCCACCTATCCCTTCCTCCCACCTCCAGCCCCACCCCCATCTCCTACCTACTAACCTCCTCCCGCCCCCTTGACCTGTCCATCCTCCCTGGACTGACCTATCTCCTCCCTAACTCCCCACCTACACTCACCTTTACTGGCTCCATCCCCGCCTCTTTGACCTGTCTGTCTCCTCTATCCATCTTCTATCCGCCTCCCCCTCTCTCCCTATTTATTTCAGAACCCCCTTCCCCTCCCCAATTTCTGAAGAAGCGTCTAGGCCCGAAATGTCAGCCTTCCTGCTCCTCTGATGCTGCTTGGCCTGCTGTGTTCATCCAGCTCTACACCTTGTTATCTCAGATTTTCCAGCATTTGCAGTTCCTACTATCACTGAAACTATCCATGATTATAAGCTTATGGTTTTGCTACAAACACCCAGTCACCTCAAAGGAGGAAAACTTCTTGAAGAATGAACAGCATCTCTCCAACTGAGATCCTATCTCTGATTAAAGTTGGAAAAAAATCTCAGAGACAGAGAATTTCAACATAAAAGGAACTTTACGAATTGGAGCACATCCTTAGGGGTCGGGGTGGGAGAAGACTGATTGTGTTTCCTGGGGAACAGTCTCTTTTAAATTGCAATGTCTTAACAGAACCAAAAGATTAACATCACAATATATAGCTCTTTCATTTTAAAATCTATTCATTTCGATTCCATTTTCCTTTATCCTGTATCTTGCTCTGTTTGCTTGGCGTGCTCATATGTATGCAAATGTCATCGGATTCAAGACAGGATTCATCTGTAGTGATTGTAAAGAGGTCAGTCAGGTGGACCTCATAGAATATGAGTTCCTTGTTTGGGGCTGTTAATCTGGTCCATTCAGGAAACCTTGACTGACAGATAAGAACAGGAGTGTCAGACATCCTGTTCAGTTTGACAGCTGGCTCTGAGAAAGCTGGGTCACTATCAAGAACTCTCCACTTGTAAATAAAGGGTGAGATGGTGATGGGATAACAGCCTCTGTGGAGTAATTTCAGTGGTGACGAGAGTGGGATTAATTATGTAACCATGCAGAAGTGCCTATTAGCTGAAGCCCAATTGAACCTCAGACAGATACTGCAACTGGCTTTATCATTGGAAAATGCAGCAAGTGGAGTAGATGAGTTACAGGGTATTCCGATGGAAGTGGACACAGTGGCCAGTCCACTGAGCTTGGGGAACACCATTGAGTGAAAGCAATTTTGTGGCCTCACTCAGTACATATCCTGAACAGAGGGACTCTAGGTGAGCTCACAGCAAAACCCCAAAACAAAGCCAAGCCGCAGCCAAAGGGTTAAAATTTTCTTCAGGATCTGAGCCGGCAATCCATTGTAGTTGCTCCAGTATGTGGACTGAAGACAGTGCAGGAGTCCCAATAGACCTAAACTGAGTAAGAGAACTCATAGGTCAGTATTCAGGAGAGTGCACATCCTGGAAAGTCCATCTATATCTGGTTTGGAACAGTTACGTTGCTTATCAACAACCAAATCAGAACCAATCAAGGGTCCCAACCCGAAACATCAGCTTTCCTGCTCCTCTGATGCTACCTGGCCTGCTGTATTCCTCCAGCTCCACACTGTGTTATCTCTGACTCCAGCATTGGCAGTTCTTACAATCTCTCAATCAACATAAACGTCTGGTTAAATAGTCACCTGGTTCTAATGGAGGTCGATACCAGCATGGCTGTTCCAGTGATCGCAGAACCAGTCTTTAACTAAATTCGCTCTGGACTCCAACCCCTAAGTTTGTACAAGACCTTGACTAGACTGAGAATCTATACTGGGAATCCTTTATAGATTAAGGGTACAACTTTGGTTCTGTTCTCTTATGAGAAGCAGCTGGTTCAGTAACCACTGGTTATTGCAAAAGGCTCAGGCCCAAGCTTGATGAGGTGACGTGATTTGAGAAAGATTCACCAAGATTGGCCGAACATTTTTCGAGTAGTAAATGGCTGCCTGAGTGAAGTCCTGATTAAATACCCAGGGGTTTTTCAGGAAGGTCAAGAGACTATCAAAGGAGCCAAGGCTACCTTGCATGTTGACCAGGAAGAATTCCACGATTCTGCAAGGTCTACCCAATGCCATTTGCTTTATGGGCAAAAGTAAAGGCAGAAATCAGATGGCTGAAATGTGAAAGAATCATTAAACCAGTCCAATTTGCGGTATGAGCAGTACCAGTCATACCGATTGTGAAACCGAATGGGTCGGTTCGCCTTTGTGTGGATTTTAAACAAACAATAAACTGCCTTTTGCAGCTGGATAAATACCCAATCCATCACACAGGGGATTTATATGCAAAGCTGGCAGGGGTGCTGTCCTTCACGAAGCTGGACATGAGCCATGTGTACTTGCAATTGCGATTAAATGAAGATTCCCAGAAATAAGCCACAATTAATACCCATAAGACTTTGTGCCAATATAGGAGACAGCCACTTGGGGTATCGTCAGTCTGTGCAATTTTTCAGTGAACTATAGAAAACTTTTGACAAGATCTATCCAAGGTCACCATTTATCTAGATGAAATGCTAATAACAGGGAAGACCAATAATGAGCACTTAGAGAACTTGGACACAGTCCTTAAATATTTCTCCCAGGCAGGCGTACGCCTTAGAAGGGAAGAATGTGTGTTCTGGGCACTCCAAGTGACCTACTTGGGCTACAGAGTTGACAAGACCAGGTTACACCCATTGGAAGATAAAGTGAGGGAGATCAAATGTGCCCCGGCTCCCATATCTGTAGTGGAGCTTAGGTCTTTCCTTGGGCTGGTAAATTATTAAGGAAAGTTCGTACATAACCTAGCCTCCATCCTGGCACCTTTGCATCAACTCTTAACAAAAGGGTTAATCTTGGAAATGTTCGCATATCCAAGACATAGCTTTCAGGGAAATTAAGAAATAGCTATCATCGTCTAAGGTATTGGCATATTATGGTCCCAAGTGAGACCTGGTATTGGCATGCAATGCCTCTCCATACGGCGTGAGGGTAGTATTAGCTCATAGGTGACCCAATGGAGAGAAATATCCAATAGCTTATGCATTCAGGACTTTGGCTAATGCAGAGTGTAAATACACCCAGATAGAGAAGGAAGTTTTGATGGTCATATTTGGAGTCAGGAAGTTCCACCAATACCTTTACAAACCCCTGCTAGGTCTACATAAAGAGGATAAGGCAGTGCTGCCCATAGCCTCAGGCCAAATTCAGCGGTGGGCTCTAATACTAAGTGCATATAATTACAAATTGGAACACCATCTGGGAGGTCAAGTAGCAAATGTGAATACATTGAGCTACCTCCCACTGGTAGGTACACTGCCCACGGTACTACCACTGGAAGATTCCATAATGGTTTTATATTTTCTGGACACAGTTCCAGTCACAGCTGACAATATTAGACTTTGGATGCAGAAAGATCTGGTCCTGGCCAAACTAAAACAGCTGGTGGTGATGGGTGATACCAAAGAGTCGCCACAACCAGAATTGAAACCTTTTTGGACCCAGCAAGATCACAACAAAGTAAAGGATGGCATATTATTATGGGGAGCAAGAGTGATTGTCCCTGCACACCATTGGAGCTGAGGTGGAGCGGGCCAAGAGTGTCACGTTCCTAGAAGTGATGATAACCAAAAATCTGTCCTGGTCCTCCTACGTAGATGTGACAGTCAAGAAGCCTCTTTTTCCTTAAGAGGCTAAGGAAATTCAGCATGTCCATAAGGACCCTCACCAACTTTTATAGACGTAGCGTAGAAAGCATTCTGTCCAGGTGGATCATGGCTTGATATGACAACTGCTCTGCCCAGAACTGTAAGAAACTACAGAAGTTTGTGAACACAGCCCAGACCATCTCACAAGCCAACCTTCCATCCATGGACTCCATCTACACTTCTCGTTGTTACAGAAAGGCATCCAACATCATCAAAGACCCCTGCCATCCTGATTAATACTGTCTTCCAAACTTTTCTATCAGGCAAAAGATACTGAAGCTTAAACACATACACCAACAAGTTCAAGAACAGCTTGTTCCCTGCTGTTATTAGACTGCTGAACGGACCTCTCTAATTTCAAATCTGATGTTGATCTTGATTTTGTGCACCTCCTGTGCAGCTGTAACCTTGTATGCTTCATTCTGTCTAAACCCCCTATGATCTGTATATCTCTGTTTGTTTTGATCTGCCTGTACTGCACACAAAACAAAACTTTTCACTGCACTAAGGTACATGTGACAACTCCAGTAGGGTCACCCAGGGGTTTCGAAAATCAAGATGTTGACAAGAAGTTATGTCTGGTGGCTAGGATTGGATGCAGGCATAGCCAACATTAGATTTGAAATTAGAAAGATCCATTCAGCAGCCTAAAAACAGCAGGGAAGAAGCTATTTTTGAACCTGTTGGTACTTATGTTTAAGCTTCAGTATCTTCTGCCTGACAGAATTGGGGTGGGAGGGGTCTTTGATGATGTTGGATGTCTTTCCATGGCAACAAGAAGTGCAGATGGAATCCATGGATAGGAGTTTGACTTCCATGATGGCCTGGGCTGTGTTCACAACTTTCTGTAGTTTCTTGGTGGGGCAGTGCCCAGAGTGCCAACAAGGACAAAAATTACTGCCAGCCGCACCCTTACATTCCTGGGAATGGCTGGGTAAACCCTGGACACATCGACTATACGGGTTCTTTCATGGGCTGAATGTTCTTAATCATTGTGGGCCCCTACTCAAAGTGGCTGGATGTACATTGAGCTCATTTGTCAAACACGGGGAGGGCGATGAAAAATTGCACACATCTTTTACAGTACACAGACTACCGAAAGTTTTGGCAACAGAAAACGGGCCATCGTTTACCAGCAGGGAATCTGAGTATTTTCTAAAATCGAATGGCATTTGACATATAGGGACAGCTCCATACTATCCCTTATCTAATAGTCTGGCAGAAAGAGCAGCCCAAACTTTGAAGGCAAGCTTAAAGGAAACAGCCTACAGCTTCACTAGATACCAAATTGTCCTGCACCCTGTTTGATTATAGGATCACCCTTAATGCAACTACAGGGATAGCTCCAGCAGAGTTGCTCATGGGGAGAAGACTCCTCACCAGGTTAAATCTGATCTTCCTCAACCTGGGGAGAGGGACAAACTGCATCAGGAATGCCAATGTTGGACACAAGACTCTGCTAAGTGTTAGAGACAGTTTCCTTCAGAGGAGGAAATTTGGCGTAGGAACCATGGGAATGGCCCTGCATGGATAAGAGGCATGGTTGACGTGTGGTCAGGTCCAGTGACGTATAAAGCTCAGGTAGGTGCAATGGTCCTGAATGAGAATGTGGACAATATGAAAGCTGCAAACTTGCAAAAGGAGTGAGAGCAAAACATGTCTGGCTTCTCAACAGCCTTTCCAATTGTTCCAGATCTCATGGGTTCCCCCTGTCCATCAAGTGCTGAAGAACCTCAGAATCTGAGATAGATATGGCAGATGTCA
Source organism: Rhincodon typus (assembly GCF_021869965.1). Lineage (NCBI taxonomy): Eukaryota > Metazoa > Chordata > Chondrichthyes > Orectolobiformes > Rhincodontidae > Rhincodon > Rhincodon typus. The sequence continues at coordinate 105,057,440 of NC_063336.1, forward strand.
TAACCTTGACACCTTTGCTGCCTACAGAAGAGAACGAATTTCTTCTGAGACACTTTGGGCACAAGAGGCAAGCTACTGTGCATTACAGGCCATTTGTATCAGAAGCAGAGTCAGAGGAACCTGACCTGGTGCTAAAAGGTCCCAGGAAGAGCTGCAAATAAAAGAAGCAGCCAAAGTCCTCTAACTCAGAGGGGGAGGAATGTAGTGATCATAAGGAATATGAGTTCCCTGATTGGGGTTGTTAATCTGGTCCAATCAGGGAGCCCTGGCTGATGGATAAGAACAGGAGTGTTAGACATCCTGTTCACTCTGAGAGCTGGCTCTGAGGGAGCTGGATCAGTGTCAAGGATTCTCTACGTATAAATAAAGGGTGACCTGGTGATGGGATCCTGCCTCTGCAGTGTTATTTCATTACTTTTAATAATGTTTTTACTGTGTTTACAATAAAACTAATGCTTTACATGTTGATTAGCTCCGAGACCCATCTTGCCGGTTCCTTCATTATTTGCATATGGTCAAGTCTATGCTGCAATGAAGAATACCTGCCTTTAAAAAATGATTCAAAACTCCATTATACCGATCTCAGGAGTGGAAAGAGAAATTTATTCATTTCTCCAGACTTGGTCATGACAGCAGTCATTGTTTCTCTGTCACATTTATCTCCATTTCTTTCTCAGGGAAAATAGAACAGAGTAGAGCACAGCACAGGAACAGACCTATTGGCCTGCCATGTTTGCACCGACCATGATTCCATTCTAAAATAATCCCATCAGCCTGCACATAATCCATATCCCTCAATTCCCCGCCTTCTCATGTGTCTGCCTAAACGCCTCTTTATATTGGTATCATATCTGCTCCTACCACCTCCCCTGGCAGTGTGTTCCATGCACCTACCATCCTCTGTGTAAAAAAAACACTTGCCTCACACATCTCCTTTCAACTTTCCCCTCAAACCTATGCCTTTTAGTGTTTGACATTTCCTTGGGGGGAAAAAAAATCAACTATCCATGTTTCTCATAATTTTATATACTCCTATCAGGTTGTCCATCAGCCTTTGGCACAAACAATACAAGTTTGTTCAACGTCTTCTTATAGTTAATACACCCCAATCCAGGCAGCAACCTGGTCAACCTCTTTTGTACCCTCTCCAAAGCTTCCACGTCCTTCCCACAGTATAGCAACCAGAACTGCAAACAATACTCCAAATATGGCCTAGCTAAAGCTTTATTTAACTGCAACATGACTCGCAAACTTTTATACTCAATGCCCCACCAATGAAGGCAAGTATGCCGTATGCCTTCGTTACCACCTTACCCACTTGAGTTGTCACTTTCAGAGAATAATGGTCTTGCACCCCAAAACACCTCTGTATTTCAATGTTCCCAAGGGTTCTGCCATTTACTGCATATTTTCTTCTTACATTTGACCTCCTAAAATGCATCAACTCGCACTTGTTCAGCATAAACTCCACCTGTCTTTACTCCGCCCAACTTTCCATCAGATCCATATTCCATGGTAACCTTTGGCAACCTTCCTCACTCTCCACAAATCCACCAATTTTTGTGTCGTCTGCAAACTTATCAGACCACCTACAGTTTCAGATGCTGCAAGACCTGCTGAGTTTCTCCAGCATTCTGTATAATACCAGTCATATTTGGTTTCAAAGAATTTCAGTGAAGAAAATGGCAACACGTTATGGTTTAGATTTATAAAAGTTAAAGCGAAGCAATATTAGCGGTGACTAACCACATAAAGGTCAGACTCAACATCTTAAGGATACATACAAAACAATTCTAACCATTTTGACCGACAGGCATTCTATTCCACCCGGTCCAATTTTAATCTTGCCTGATCATCAGAAAAGGGCAGGTGGGTAGTTAAAATGGAGCTGTAAATTCCTGCTCTTTCCCTTGTGTTCTATCTGCCTGCTGGTTTTATAACTGTTTAGTATTTGATTTCATGAAGGGAGATTACTGCAAAAAGGCTTTGACCTCATGTCTATATTTAAGTCAGGATCCTGTGACACAATTACAATCCCAATACATTTTAACTCAGTCATAGAAGATCCACTTAGTACTGTACCTCCTGAAAAATCTCCCAAGCTGGACTTCCTGGAGCCACTGCAGTCATATATAAACAGACACTCAGCTACAGGTAAAATTAATCAAAGAATCATTTTACTATCTAGTTTCCAGCTTCTAACTTAGAAATCACTTTTTCTGCATTTTCTGACCTTAACTTCCTCAAAATAGTTTTCTAAGTATCCTGTCACCCCCTAATGAATTTTGGCGTTTTCCCATCATTTTTGAGACATAAAATGGGCAGATGACTGGGAACCACTGGAGATCAATCCATCTGGCCTCTAGTCCCTTGCTTTCTCTCTCCATCCTTTCTTGTGTTCTTTATGGTTGTCAGTTTTTTTTTGATTTGATAGAAAACAAGGATCTGTTGCCATCAGTGACCAGCACCCACCAATCACGAGGAAGGTATTATATGAAGATGGTCGTTCGTAGAAGCCTCTATCCAGCACACAGGATGTGGAAGCCGAGAGAAACATCCTTGGACTTTTTTTAACAAGCAATGCCTCAGACCTCTCCAAGCAGGCTGCTGAAGATGTTTCCGCCTCCTGCAACGCGATCTGTTGTTAGCCATCTGCAGGAGTCATGCTAAAATTCTCGCCAGTGGATCCTTTCAGCCAGTTTCTGCAAGTGATGACAGCTACATTGTTCAGTCTGCATTGCCCTGCTGAATTAAGCAAGTCAACAATACCACGTTTGCCAGAAGTGACAATGCATCACTCTCCCCATTGACTTCAACAGTCCACTGGAAAGAGCTGGCTTCCCTTGTGTGCAGGGATTTATTGATTGCAAACAAGTCATCAGAGCAGGAGAGAAATGACTTGTAGCATTCTTATGCAGAGAAAGCTACGACCTCATTAACGCCTAATCACTAAAACAGCTTTGCAAGTTTCTGCAAAATATCCAGGCTGTTATCATGCCTTGTTTATCTCATGCCAGTCCACTATCCTCCGGAATGGCCCCCTCCTGTCCTTGTTTGATCATTCCAGGAACATGGCAGAATGGTTGCTTCAGGATAACATGTGACTCATGACAACATTCTATAATTTCACTGCTTTTAAGCAGCACAAGTATAATCAAAACCAGGGAAGACCATGGGATCATTGTTAAATAAGCAATATGGATGATAAGACAGAGATATGGGTGTCTTACCAGTCTAGGTAGTCACCACAATAAGTACCATAAAGTAAATGAAGACCAGTCAGGATCCATTAGCTGTGTTCTTCCAAACTTCCTGCATTCTGGGATGGGTCTGTGCATTCACTATTCAAGAAAAGTTGGGGAAAGAAAGCAAGGGAATTACAGCCTTGATATCCAGTGGTTCCCCTTTGTCTGTCCAAGATGTCTGAAAAAATGTTGGGAAAGTGCCAAAATTCATTATTATGTAGTGATAGGGTAATTAGAAAATCACAATATGACTAGGCAGAATCAATATAATTTTATGAAAGTGAAATTATGTTTGACAAATCTAGTCGAGATTTCTAAGGATTTTCAAAATACATTTGATGAGGTGCTACATGAAAGGTTATTACACAAGACTTCACTGATTGGAGGTGATATATTAGAATGGATAATGGGTTTGTTAAAGAACAAGAAAAAATTAGGAACAAATGAGTGATTGTCAAGGCAATTACTAATGAGGTGTCACCAGGATCAGTGCAGACGTTTCAACTAGTTAGAAATCCACGTTTTAACTTAGATGAAGGAACAGAGTGTAATGTGTGCATTAGCAGTACAAAGCTGGATAGGAAAGTAAGCTGTGAAAGGACAAAAAGAGGTTCCATTTTCACAAGGACAGGAGGTGGCTGGCTTCATGAAAAAGTGCCAGTGCCCTGATTACAGGTTCACCCCCCAGAATCCAACACCCACCATTTTTGCCAAGGTGGGGAATGGGGGCAGGTTATGGTTTACACAGATGGTGAATCAGGGAAGCAGTTGTACATGTGAAAACCAAACTTCCTTCAACAGATCAAATCAATTCACCCAGGTTTCTGAAATACAGCTCTTTATACTTTTCAGGAAAAGGTCTAAACTTACCAGAGCTCTTTGAACAAATTGGGCACCCTTTTTGGAGAGGTAACGGATGCTTTTAGATAGGTTCATGGATCCCTTTGGAAGAATAGAAGAGAATCCCTACAGTGTGAAAAAAGGCCTTTTGGTTCAACAAGTCCATACTGACCCTCAGAGCATCCCATCCAGACCCATCCCCCTAATCTATACATCCCTGCACACTATGGGCAATTTAGCATGGCCAATCCACGCAACCTGCACATCTTTGGACTGTGGGAGGAAACCAGAGCACCCAAAGGAAACCCACGCAGACACAGGGAGAATGTGCAAACTCCACACAGACAGTCACCCAAGGGTGGAACCGAACCTGGGTTCCTGGCACTGTGAGGCAGCAGTGCTAGCCACTGAGCCACTGTGCTGCCATTGTAATTCTGTAGTACTAAAATATATGCATGAATACACATAAAAAGTAGATAAGTTCATTGGAACTGTCATGCCATTAATGCATTTAAATATCTATAAATGGTAAAAGAAAGTTTGCAGGTTATAAAAGAAAGATTTGCTATTTAGCTTTTAACAAAAGAAAGAGGGTCATAATTTTACATTACTGTTGCATGACAGATTCCATAACATACCATCATTACAGTGGGCTGCCTGTCACTTCAGTGTTTGACTGACCGTTCCAATCCATTGGGCCTATTTAGAAGGAAATAGGTTGGCATGCAGGTTTTCAAGAGACATTTGTGGTGGCTAAAAGGGAATATGTTAACCCAAGCTTTAGAAAGATTTAGAACAATGCATGAATACTAGGTAAGGTGGGGTGCTGAAGTTGCTGAGTCGGAATGTATGGGACATGGATGGTCTGAAAGCTTAGGGCGTGAAGGCTGGAGGGCTCTTTTATTTTCTTTACAGCTGGAATTAACTCCTGATTATTGAAATGACCTCCCATGGTCTTCCTCTATATCCAACAACCTCTGGTTCCCTCTGCACTGTTTCCATACACAGAAGGCCTGATACCTGTTAATATCTGTCCCTTCAGGAATGAAAATGGGGCATTTTATTCTGAGTCAGGTTTGTGGGGCTGGAATTTTTCCTTTCTTCATGTTCCAGATGCAAATGACAATCCAGGTCAAAGAGTCTGCAAAGGGATGCAAGCAGATTTAGCGAGTAGACAAGGAGTATAATGTGGAGAAACACAAGGCATTTTGGTCGGACAATACATAGACCTGCTATATAATTTGAAAGAAAAATGACTATCTCTTTTTTTAAGGGCACAAAGCTTAAACAGTTAAGATAGTTTCAGACAGAGCTGAAAGCTTGGTCCCTCTGAACTACTGTCCTTACATGATGTCCCCTTGAGTCTTAGGTATCGAGTACAGATTAAGCGCTAAATGCTAAGAAGTCTGGATCCCAAAACCAGTCCATTCGACCTTTTTAGGCTTTGCAGTAGTAGTTGCTATGCTTGCATATGGCATACACTATCTTACTTATCAAGTTATAATGCAGCTGTAAAGGACATACTAGTGTCCCATATTGATTACAATTCTGCTCAAAATTAGGCAGTATATAATTAATATGCTTTTGTTACTTGATCATTCCAAACCACTAAATTGCAAAGTAATTGTTAAACATGCACTGCCTACGCTTGGAAATATGACCATCACATCAGAAAATTCCTTCCTAAAAAGTGCATTACATAGATAATTTTGGAAATGTGTAAATTGTGTGTAATAAAACAAATCAAGTAAAATTACAAGATTTAGCCTGTAGACCTTTCCTATAAACAATACAGGTGGATTTCCATATGTTGAAATTTTACCAGAAATGTACATTGGGTTTTCCAACCAAACTAAAAGTTATAATAAACTTTAAAGTTTCAGCAAGATCTGCTTCAGATGAAATCTTGCCTGAAAATGGTTCTAATTCAAATCAAATCAAAGATGTTAATACTGCCTTCTTCTTGGAAGTCAAGAGAGTTAATATCAGGACAGCAGCTTGATTAAGTCAATCCTGCTTTCTCCTCATGATTGCAACTTTAACTTGCTCTCTTGAGCAAATGAAAAAGGCATTTAACAATGGTTAGAGGAGTCATTCTTCATAGATATTGATTTAGGATCAAGTGACAACATTAAGACCCAAGTGTAATTTCAATCGGAGGTCAGCCAGTGCCAGTCCAAACAGAGTTAGGGCAGTGAGAGGCATCTTCGTTTAGTTTAGCCTCCTTGATGACCAAAAGCAATAGGAATGGTCCTGCTGCTTGAAATCTTGCTCCTAGATTTTTATTTAACCCTTTGCCCTAATCGAACTGTTCAGAAATGTTATTACACTCATCTGAAGCAGGCAGGACTTGAACACAGGCCTCCTGCTCCAGCGACAGGGACACTGCCACTGTGTCACAAGACAGCCCCAAAGTAGTTTCTTGTTCTTTTTTAAATTTAACCTATTTTTCCTAATCAACCTGTTCAAAGATGTTATTACACACCTCTGGAGCAGTGGGGGCTTGAACCAGAGAACTATTAGTCCAGCAGTAGGGACACTACCACTGTGCCAATACATTCCCTCCAAAATCTTGGTCCTATCCCACCTTCTCTTTATGTTTTTCACCAGGTTGAACTGAAGACTATCAGTACCCATTCAGATTAAGCCTGGGAGTTAAATTATCCTGAACCCAATGACACAGCAGGTTGGAACTTTTGCCATTTGCAGCAGCTCTTGCCAGGAGTTCAATTGGCCTAAAAATGCTTATTTAATTGTTAAATGAACTAAATTATTCTTTACATCTGCATAATAATTATCAGCCAGCAGGACATATTTACAAAGTCACACTGGAGCAGACACAGTGACTCTGGTTAAATCAGATATTGGATTAAGAAATATGCTTTATATTCTACTAGCTATGATACATGGTGAACATTTTACTCGCAAGTATTTCCTGTCAAAGTATTCATCATTTAAAAAAAACTAACACATTTGACCATTTACAATCACATGAAAGTGTGTAAAAATAAGATGGGAAGCTCAGGAAATCACAGGCAATGCGATTTTAAAATAAATAAAGCGGGCCAGCTGGCCATCAAACTGACATATAGTATCTTTCCTTAGCTCTGATTTCCTGAACACATCTCATCAAAAAGCTAGGATCTACACCCAGAATGGCCCAACTCACTAGCCACCCTGTAGGTGCTCCTCCTGAGTTAGCACCTTAACCAGAATACCATCTGACACATTCAATTCCGGCCTCCCTGGTATAGGAAAGATGTACAAGGATGTTCTTGGAGTTGGAGAGCTTAGGTTATAGAGAGAGGCTGAATAGGCTGGGGCTATTTTCCCTGGAGCGGTCACCTCATAGAGGTTTATAAAATCATGAAGGACATGGAAAGGGTGTTTCCCCAGGGTTGGGTAGTCCAAAACTAGAGGGCATAGGTTTAAGGTGAAAAGGGAAAGATTGAAAAGGGACCTGAGGGACAACTTTTTCACAGAGAGGGTTGTGCAGAGGGTATGTGCATGTATGGAACGAGCTGCCAGAGGAAGTGATGGAGGCTGGTACAATAACAACATTTAAAAGGCATCTGGATGGGTATATGAATAGGAAGGGCTTAGAGGGATATGGGCCAAATGCTGACAAATGGGACTAGATTAATTTAGGAAATCCGGTTGGCATGGACTAGTTGGACTGAAGGGTCTGTTTCTGTGCTGTATGACTCTATGACTCTGTTTCAATATAAATAAATCTTTGTCTACTGAGCTGTGGCCTTCCTGACTGTGCATGCAACAAACAGCATGGGAAGATAATAAATAGAGCGATAATTAAAGAAGTGTTTCATGTCCCAGAATAATAAATATCTGTTCTAATTAGCAGCCAAAAGTTTAGCTACAGGATGATATCATCATTCTCAGAATGTGCATAAGAAGTAATGATATCCATCTGGTGGTGACAAAATGTTGTGCTAACAGACTGGAGTTCTTGGCATTTCAGAATTATATGATTCAGAATATTTGGCAGAGGATTCAGTTAGTAGGTAATTTATTGCAAGTTACTACTTTAAAAAAAAATTTCATTGGAATCAATGTTGCCTGGTCCTGCACAGAATAGGCACGAGTCAACTCCTTTATGATCTGTATTACTGCAATAAAACCTAAAGGGCCTGCACACTTCAACACATCAGTGGAGTTCTGTTGTTATGTCCTAGTTTGCATACAATATATCTCGCAAAGATTCATGCTTACGAAGTTATCATCATAGCATGGCACATGACCTGATCTTATAAAAGTCTCAGTCTCCGTTTGAACTGGGGCTACTTACAATTTGACATGCTTATGGAAGTGTGCTATAACTTGTAAGCAAATTTCTCAGTATTAGCCTGACGTGGAATTCCAGTGACTGAAATGTTTATATGTACCAGGAGCTTTAATAACGTTTTATAGGATCTTTCAGGACCAATTACTCTCATCTAGTTCTTACGTTGCAGGAGCTAATATTAATATAACCCCATCAGGTATGAATACCCTGCTGAAGTTAAAAAGTCCATCACAGCATCTATGACTCATCATGAGGGCAGAACAGATCAGAGAGCACTAAAACAAATGTTATGTTTTGTCTGCCAGCTTAAGTGACATCAGGAAACTTGTTTTATTCTTGATTCAAGTTATTTTTGTACAGTGATGATTGTTGTAAGAGATGTCCACTGCTCGCAACTGATTGCAATGGGATCTCCTTTTGGATAGATAATTATTTTCAATTAACCTATTCCTCCATATTGTGGACACATATGGGGCAGTGGGACTTGCTGGTGGACTATTCGGCTGTCTGTGGAGAATCTTTCATTTCTTCGAAGTGTGTAATCGGAGGCAATTGAGTTGGCAAAAGAAGTAATCATTTTCTTGTCACTGTCACAAGGTAGATCCAGGTGAAGATCCTCCAGTGAGACGCTTGTTCTTTTGTCTGAAGTTATAATTTTATTTGGTTTTATCATTATCAGTGGCACTGGCCATGTAATATTGGAAAATTCTGTTCTGAATAACTGTGTTTTCTGGACCAGTCATGTTAGGAGTTCACTACAGTTTGATGGTGATCCTAACAAAATTTTCTGGAAATCAAATCTTGAAGTTTGATGAGGAACAAATAGATTATTTCTTTCAGCCCAGTAAATCATAGAATCCTTACAGTGTGAAAACAGGCCCTTTGGCCCAACAAGTCCACAGAGCATTCCACCCAGACACATACCCCCATGATCTACACATCCTTACGGGCAATTCAGCATGGCCAATTCACCTAACCTGCACATCTTTGGACTGTGGGAGGAAACCAGAGTACCCAGAGGAAACCCACACAGACACAGGGAGAATGTGTAAACTCCACACAGACAGTCACCTGAGACTGAAATTTAACCCAGGTCCTTGGCGCTGTAAGGAAGCAGTGCTAACCACTGAGCCACCATGCCACCCTAAGTAAAGGTGGGTCTTTTTCTGTGCTGGAAACATGAAACAATCATCAAAGGCATTTGACAACTATTTTACTTTGAGATTTAAACATATTGTGGAAAGACTAAGATATGACAGAAGAACAGTTTCCAGGAGAACAATTATCTTTATACTTTGTCTGAATCTTGTAAAATTGCAGCATTAGAAGCACTTCTAATGAGAGGCAGAATTGTCATCAGAGTTTCTTTATCTCTTTCAGATCTTTTACAAGCAAAAGGTCACACATTGGGGAACAGAAATGCACATTTACTAAGAAAACCTTCAGAACCTACCTGTCATAAGGCAAAAGACTTCAAACAATCACAAGGGAAAGCAATGCAAAGATTGTACAAATCTTTTGATATTGGGAGTCACTGTTCACTATGTGAAGCAAAAACAACACACAAACAAAAACAATGTCCAGCTCTGCTGCAAGGATCTAAATTTTGCAAGAAAGAGGGATGTGGTTAAAAAAAATTGTAAAAAATCAGAAACTAATGATCCCTATACAACAGAAACAACATTGCTTATATCCACAAAGAAGTCAATACTTTCCCCAAACACGGTACAAAAATCGTATTACTCACAGGATAGGCTTTCATTAGAACATTATTTTTCTTCAAATCGGTGTTGATCTTTTTCTGTATTGTAAAGACATCTCTGCAATAAATCTTTAGATTAATTTAGGAGCATTTCAGATGTTGTAAATCTTGTTAAATCTTTCAGTGAATGAAACAATTGTCAAATAGTTGCCAAATGCCTTTAAGGCATCAAAAGTATCAGAATCTTACTTTTGTTTTTCTGCTCATAATATGGTCTGCTAATGGTCCCATAGAATCACACAGTCCTTTTATGGAACAAATTTGTTCTGCTTGTGATTAGTTGTGTAGATCTGAAGCAATTGTATATCTCACACTGATTTTTCTCCCACACTGACAAATTTAATTCTCTGCTCGAAGTATCTGTAACCTTGAATCTGCCTGAATGTACAATATATTATTCCATTTCTTTGTTTAAATTAAATTACTCACTTTAACTGCTGAAAGATGTTGAAAATTATTTAAATTCGATTGCATTTTCCATTTTTCTTTAAGTTTGAATTGTTTCAATTTATTTGCTATAAAGCTTGTAAGAGAAATTCTAGCTTGAAGGAATTGTAATCAAATTCTAAAGATTGACAAAGCAAAGTAATCTTCTAATAATGCTTTGCATTGCATTGTTTTGTACTGTTTTAAAACCTTCTCACCTTAAAAATGTGCCCTCTAATCTTGAAATTCCCCATTTTAGGGAAAAGACAACTACCATCAACTGTATCTGTACCTATCATTATTTTATAAACTTCTATCAGGTCACCTCTCAACCTCCTACGCTCCAGTGAGAAAAGTCCCAGTCTATCCAGCCTTTCCTTATAACCTTCCATACCTGGCAACATCCTAGTAAATTTCTCCTGAACCCTCTCCAGCTTGATAATATCCTTTCTATAGCTGAGTGACCAGAGCTGGATACAATATTCCAGAAGAGGCCTCACCAATTTCCTGTACAAGCTCAACATAATGTTCTAACATTGTTTTTTTTTCTCCTCTGTATTGCAAAGACATCTCTGTAATAAATCTTTAGATCAATTTGGAAGCATTTTAGATGTTGTAAATCTTCTTAAATCTTTTATCAAATGAAACAATCACAACATAAAAATGTAAATGGTGCTTTCTTGCTATTTATACATTTCTTCTTGGTGTGTCTCATAACTTTTACAGCAAGATGAAGAATGTACACTATTTCTCTCTTCCCAACTGCTTTGCACCTTTTTGAAGTGGCAATTTTGCACTCTAATTAATTTCAGTTGTTGAATAAAGATTTTCCTTTGGTTTAAGCTCATTTACTTAACTTAAATCAATGCCTGCTTTTGATTTATAGGTCTAATCTCACTAATGATGTGTCATTTTGAAATTTTAAATAATGGGTCTGAATAAAAGATTTTTCTGCAATAGATAATAAAGTGGAATGTGATCAACTTTATGATTTTAGTTTAAAAAAGAATTCTGCCTTCCTTTACCTTCCCAGACCATATCAGCGCTGTACAAATAAGATTTTTTAGCCTTTCTTAAGTTATCTCTGGGTCGTAATGTCGACTGCATTTTTGTCAGATTTTGACTCAGGTCTACTGCTTACGGGAGACTCTCTTTAGCCCTTGCAAAACCTTTTAGTAATTTTAGTTCCCTGATTCTGTCTGACTCACAGCTTTAGAAAAAGGCTGCTGTATTCTAGAATATTTCCAGTCTGAATTTTTTTTGCATGCAAAATGTTTTCTTCTTTTCAGATTTCTTTGGTGCTTTCTTCACTTTAGACAGCAGCCTACACTAAGGGTACTATATTGCAACTGGCACCTGGTTGTGATAGAGATAGAAGGAATTGCAGATGCTGGAGAATCCGAGACAACAAGGTGCAGAGCTGGATGAACACAGCAGGCCAAGCAGCATCACAGGAGCAGAAAGGCTGACGTTTCGGGCCTAGACCCTTCATCAGAAATGGGGGAGGGGAAGGGGGTTCTGAAATAAATAGGGAGAGAGGGGGAGGCAGATAGAAGATGGATAGAGGAGAGGATAGGTGGAGAGGAAACAGACAGGTCGAAGAGGCGGGGATGGAGCCAGTAAAGGTGAGTGTAGGTGGGGAGTTAGGGAGGGGATAGGTCAGTCCAGGGAGGACAGACAGGTCAAGGAGGCGGGATGAGGTTAATAGGTAGGAGATGGGGGTGGGGCTTGAGGTGGGAGGAGGGGATAGGTGGGAGGAAGAACAGGTTCGGGAGGCGGGGACGAGCTGGGCTGGTTTTGGGATGCGGAAGGGGGAGGGGAGATTTTGAAGCTTGTGAAATCCACATTGATACCATTGGGCTGCAGGGTTCCCAAGCGGAATATGAGTTGCTGTTCCTGCAACCTTCAGGTGGCATCGTTGTGGCACTGCAGGAGGCCCAGGATGGGCATGTCGTCTGAGGAATGGGAGGGGGAGTTGAAATGGTTTGCGACTGGGAGGTACAGTTGTGATAGGATCCTGGTTGTGATAGGATCTTCGAGTAGACATGTTGCTGTCAAGCTTCCTTGTAATACTAGTCAATGGGCTAACTAGTATTAAATAGTGAAGAAATAACCACTGATAAGTCTTCAGCAAAGAAGGCACAAGAATTAGTTTATGTAAGCATGGTGGCTCAGTAGTTAGCACTGCAGCCTCGCAGCACCAGGGACCTGGGTTCAATCCCAGCCTCAGGTGACTGCCTGCATGGAGTTTGTACATTCTCTCTGTGTCTGCGTGGGTTTCTGCTGGGTGCTCTGGTTTCCTCCCACAGTCTAAAGATGTGCTGAAATTGTACATGGTTATCAGGGATGTGTAGGCTAGGTGGATTAACCATGGTAAATGCAGAGTTATGGGGATGTGGGTGGAGAGGCTGATGGTGGGTCTGGGTGTGATGCTCTGATGGGTTGGTACAGATTTGATGTGCCGAATGGTCTCTTTCTACACTGTTGCGATTCTGTGATTCTGTGCTATACCTGGAGAATAGTTTGGATCTGGAACAACACAATAGTTGAGTTGAATGGAATAATTACAGCGAAGGAAAAGTTAGAGAAGCATCTGAATGACGAAGGATTAGAGAGTTATGTAGAAATCTGATAGCAGGAGGCTTGCATGGTGCTAATGGACCAGTTAGGCTGACGAGTGGTTTGTTTTGTGCTGTACATTTTGTCATTCTATGCACATATGTAAACAAAGATGGTATAATGAGCTTAATGGCATAAGGATGGACTCAATTTGGATAACACATGATGCATTGGAAATATTATTAAATCATAAATTAAAGTTTTCTCATGTCTATGCATAGGTGGGAGGAGGCATCGACTAATGGTCCAACTGAGTGCATAATCTTCCCATAAAGTTCAGAGAATGGTTAATTTGAAATAGAATGCTCCCGGTTTGTTAATCTGCTAATTGTAACCTTGTTTATTTCCTTTGATTTGTGAATGGTCAATTGAATAGGGATCATTGTACATTCTTGCTTATAATCTGCTGTTAAACTATTCATCTATAGATAAACATGCTCGGAAACCTTTCCTTCTGTGTGTCTGTATAGAACAATGGCCCAGATCTCCTAATAGTAAGATAGGGCATTGCTGAATGGTAGGCATTATGAACTGCAAGTTTCCAACATAGCTGACTTTGTCAGAGTTTCCCATGAAATTGAAATTTCTGATAATCAACTATCTGATATCTGTAACCCTCTAGAAAAAGTCCACAACTCCGAATTAGAGACTTTGGATGGTTTGGACTCACTAACCTGAATAGTTAACCAGGAAAGCTTAGAGGGATTAAAATCTTCACTGAGAGGAATCTGGGTGATTCAAGATGGAGGGTGGGAAAAAATTGTGACTATAACAGCTGCTCCTTTTTTCAGGTACTTTCACTGTTGGAGCTGATTTCCTTGAATTCTAAGTGCAGCAATTACTGTTTTGTAAGCTGTTGCATTGTTTTGGAACTTTGGGGAAAAGAAAAGATCAAAACAACGGCATTTTACAAAATGAAGAAGGGAGACAAAGGTGGGAAGTGAATCAATGGAGAAAGAAACTTACACTGCTGTCTGACCCAGCAGTGAATCTTCACAGCTACAGCCTCAGCTGTTTGATTTCAAATACCTCTGAACATTGGAGTTAGTCTAAGTCATGCAAAGCGTGGTGCGTGCATGGAATGAGCTGCCAGATGAAGTGGTAGAGGCTGGTACGATTACAACATTTAAAAGGCTTCTGGATGGGTATATGAATAGGAAGAGTTTACAGGGATTTGGGCCAAATGCTGGCAAATGGGACTAAATTTATAGAGGATAACTAGTTGGCATTGACGAGTTGGACCAAAGGGTCTGTTTCCATGCTGTATATTTCTATAACTCTATGACTCTAACTCTTGGTCGACTGAATCCCCCATTCTAACTCACCGCTGAACACACCCACTCATCCAGAGTGAAAGAGAAATTTTATTCCCTATCACACTGAAAATTAATGATGTGACATCAAACACACAAACACAGATAATAAGCTCAAAAAGAATTGAGGTCTGGGGGCCTCTACTGGCAAGTAGAAAGACAGCTACAGTTTAAAGTTCTTAGGATCCTTAGGTTGTGAGAATGACCTGAATTCTGGCAGTTTAGCTGTGGTCTTGTTTCTCCAGCAGTTTGTACACCTTGTGTTCTCTGTGAATAGTTGACATTCCAAGTTACTTTTTCACTGAGCACTGGTGTTTGAGGTTGGCAAAGGGAGTGTCTTCCAGTTCTTGTTCACAAATCCATTTTTCATTGACCCTGCTACTTAGATGAAGCTGTTGATAAAGATATATTTACATATTCCTGAATCTGCCCATTCGTTTTTTTTCCCCAAGCTGAATACTCCACAAACAACAGTTGATCTCAGTGTATAACTTCCCGATAGGTGTGAATCAACCAGCAGATACTGGTCTGAGTTTCAGTGCCATTTTATAATACAGTTCACTTTGACTCTTATTGATCCTTATTCACCGGTGATTTCATGAGCTTAGCTCAATCTGATCTGGTGATCACAGCAGCCATTTTAGATCAGTATTGTCCTGTTTGAAAACCATTTTTAGTCCATGGAGGTCTCGGGTATTAGAATCAGATGACAGAAGTTGCATATTGATAGTCCATTTTTACTATGATCATGACAGACCGCTGCCAGGAAACTGGGCAGAAATCTGCACTAGGAATGGCCTGTGGATGTTGAGAAAATGGATGTTGCAAGGGTTGAATCCATTTCTAAGTTGAAGGCTACCAGATTGCCGATGGAAAGCATGCAACTCAATATGGTCACACTCTATGTCACTTTTTATATCAAGGGGAATATCTGAAAGGTGCTTAAAAAATTCATGCTCTCTAATTCCTCATCCTATGTCCATGAACGATTTTGTTCCTCCTGGCAGAGAGAGTATTGTGACGACTCAGATACAAAGGTAGGCTGAAAGCTATGAGATCTCATCTACTGCAGTCAGAAGCAACCCGTTGCATAAACATTGAGAGACACTTTGACCTTGTCAACTATATAGCCTTGGTTAGAGGCTTGAGCCATAGCCGCACAGTTTATCAGGAAGACCTTGCCCAAGATCCTGAGTGAAATTCAGATAGGAGAAGTGTTTGCTCAAGACCTGTGTTAGATGTGTCTTCCTGCATGCTTCCCCTCTCCCTCTCCTTGGTCCCAGGTGTTCTTTATTTATTTATTTATTTTGTGGGATGTGGGTGTCGCTGGCTGGCCAGCAATAATTCCCGTCCCGTGCCCTTGAGAAGGTGGTGGTGAGCCAATGTCTTGAGCCGCTGCAGTCCACCTGCTGTGGGTTGACTCACAACGTCATTAGGGATGGAATTCCAGGATAGTGACCTGGCGACAGTGAAGGAACGGCGATATATTTCCAAGTTAGGATGGTGACTGGCTTGGAGGGGAACTTGAAGATGGTGGTGTTCCCATATATCTGCTGCTCTTGTCCTTCTAGATGGAAGTGGCCGTGCGTTTGGAAGGTGCTGTCTGAGGATCTTTGGTGAAATTCTGCAGTTTATCTTGTAGATAGTACACACTGCTGATACTGAGCATCGGTGGTGGAGGGAGTGGATGCCTGTGGGTGTAGTGCCAATCAAGCTGGCTGCTTTGTCCTGGATGGTGTCAAGCTTCTTGAGTGTTGTTAGAGCTGCACTCATCCAGGGAAATGGGGAGTATTCCATCACACTCCTGACTTGTGCCTTGTAGATGGTGGACAGGCTCTGAGGAGTCAGGAGGTGAGTTACTCACCACAGTATTCCAAGCCTCTGACCTGCTCTTGTAGCCACTGCATTTATGAGGTGAGTCCAGTTGTGTTTCTTATCAATGATATCTCCCAGGATGTTGATTTTGGGGGATTCAGTGATGGTAACACCATTGAATGTCAAGGGGTGGTGGCTGGATTATTTGTTTTTAGTGATGGTCATAGCCTGGCATTTGTGTGGCAAGAATGCTACTTGTCACTTGTCAGCCCAAACCTAGATATTGTCCAGATTTTGTTGCATTTGGGCATAGACTGTGAATGGTGCAGAACATTGTGCAATCGTCGGCAAACATGTCCCCTTCTGACTTTATGATGGAGGGAAGGTCATTGATGAAGCAGCAGGAGATGGTTGTGCCTAGGACACTACCTTGAGGAACTCCTGCACAGATATCCTGGACCTGAGCTGACTGACCTTCAACAACCACGACCATCTTCCTATGTGTCAGGTATGATTCTAGCCACTGCAGAGTTTGCCTCCAATATCCACCGTTTCCAGTTTTACCAGGACTTCGTGATGCCACACGCAGTTGAATGCAGCCTTGATGAGGAGGCTGTCACTCTCACCTCACAGTCTTTTGTCTGCTTGAACCAAGGCTGTAATGAGGTCAGGAGCTTAGTGGTCCTGGCAGAACCCAAAACTGGCCATCACTGAGCAGGTTATTGCTGAGCAGTTGCTGCTTGATAGGTTCTGTTTTCTTCTGCCCTCTTAAGTGCCTCTCCTGTCCTTCAGCTACAAGTTCCTAACAATCCTGATAGGTTGCTCAGGATTGCAGTAAAACTGCTTTGAAAGAGACAAAATCAGTGCACTGCCAGCAAAACTCTCTTCTCAGAAATCAGAAACCACCAGCTTAAAAATAATTAACTAAACTGCATGTTAGAGAATGTAATTCTTTGAATAGTGCTACTGCAATATTTTTGTTGAGCAATTTTATGAAATGGTGAGTTAAGCACTGAAGCAGCCCAATTTCACAGAAAAATCCTCCTAGAATACATATTGAACACTCACTTCAGCTGTTTATTACTGTTTAAAATATGTGAGGTGCATCCTAGATTACTTTGGAGGATCCAGCAAATTTCTAAGGCATGATATTTCCCTTTGCTTTCAGGTTAACTCATTTTCTGTCAATAGTCCTTCAACTGACATAGGAATAGGAGTAGGCCATTCAGCCCCTCAAGCCTGGTCTGCCATTCAATAAGATCATAGCTGATCTGTGGCCTAACTCCATACGTTTGCCTTGGGTTCATATCCCTTGATACCATTGCTCAGCCCACCACTTTTGTCACCTCTTCAAAAAAGTCTGAGCTATGTCAGGCATGACCTATTCTTCATAAATCCATGCTGACCATCCCCGACTAACTGAAATTTTTCAAGGTGATTAGTTACCCTACCCTTCACTACAAACTCCAACAATTTCCCCAACACGATGTTTGGATAACTGGCCTGTGATTCCCAAGTTTCTGTCTATCACACCTCTGGAGCAGAGGTACAACCCCTGAATCCAGGAGAGATTATGGTCAGGGAATCAGCAATTTTCTCTCCTAACGCCTTTAACACCTATGAATGGAAACCATCATGCTCTGGGCATTTGTTACTCTTCAGTTCCATTAATTTCCCCATTAATGATGATTTACTTCAGCTAATTTGATTTAGACCCTGTCTCTGATCGTCTGTTAATTTCGTTGGGACTTCTGGCATGCTATCCTCCTTTTCTGCTATGAATACACAAACCACACCCTGATAAATCTCCCATGCCTCAACATTGGGTCCATTAATGTACCTCCTTAATCAGAAAGAAAACTAATCCTGCAAACCCTCCCACTGTGCCCAGTAGGAAAATACCATTTCCAGAGAGCAACAGAGGTAGTGTGGTCGGATTGCAGGTGGCGGAAGTGGCAGAGGATGATGCGCTGGATACAGAGGTTGGTGGGGTGGTAAGTGAGGGATTTTGTCTTTATTCTTGTTGCGGGGAGGGGATTTGAGGGCAGACGTGTTGGAAATGCAAGAGATGCGGTTGAGAGTATTTTCAATCAACGGAGGGGGGATGTTGCCTCCATTGATTGAAAATACCCTCAACTGCATCTCTTGCATTTCCCTTACTTCTGCCCTCAAACTCCCTCCCCTCAATAAAAATAAGGACAGAGACCCCTGGCCCTCTCATACCACCCCACCAACCTCCACATCCAGCGTATCATCCTCTGCCACTTCTGCCACCTTAAATGCCACCCCACAACTAAAGAGATATTTCCCTTCCCACCCCCTATCTGCTTTCATAGGACCACTCACTCTGCGACTCCCTTGTCGCTCCACACTCCCCACCAGCCCCACCACCCCCGGCACTTTTCTCTGCAACCGCAGGAAGAGCTACACCTGCCCCTACACCTCCCCCCCTCACCTCCATCCAAGGAACTAAACAAACCTTCCATATCCGACAGAGGTTCACCTGCACATACTCCAACCTGGTCTACTGTGAGACCAATTGTGAACTTGGGGACGGTTTCGTGGAGCATCTGCAGCCCATATGTGACAATCGACAACACCTTCTGGTCACCGACCATTTTAACTCTCCCTCCCACTCCCTGGGTGACATGTCCATCCTGGGCATCCTCCAGTGTCACAATGATGCCACAAGCAAAGTGGAAGAGCAACACCCCATATTCCGCCTCAGGAGCTTACAGCCCAATGGCAAAAATGTGGGTTTTACCAGTTTCAAAATCTCCCCACCCCCAGCCTCATCCCGTGTCCAACGCTTCCTCTCATTCCCGCCTCCTTGACCTGACACTAGCTGTCCATCTCCTTCCCCAAATATCCACCCCACCCATCCCACTGACCAATCCCCACCACCTCTACTTGTATCCACAACTTGCATCTGCTTGCCATCGCACCTACCTTTTCCCAGCCCCACTCCTCTTCCCTCTATTTATTTCCCAGCTCCCTTCCCCCTCCCCAGTCCTGATGAAGGGTCTAGGCTCAAAACGTTGACTCTCCTGCTCCTCTGATGTTGCCTGACCTGCTGAGTTCCTTCAGCTCCACATTGTATTCACTCTAACTTGCACACAAAATTCTCTGGTGAGTTGCTGCAGGATATCTCGTATCCTTAACCATCATTGTGCATCAGTTGTAGAGGGAGTGAACACTAAAGGTAGTAGATTGGCACCCTATCAAGTGGGTTACTGTATCTTGGAAAAGTGTTGAGATTCTTAAGTGTTGTTGGAGCTGTACTCATCCAGGCAAGTGGAGAATATTCTATCACAATCCTGATTCATGTCTTGTTGATTATGTACAAGAAATGGAGACAGGAGGTGAGTTACTCTATTCAGAATTCCTGCCTTCTGACCTGCTCTTCTAGCCACAGTATTTATAAGACTGGACTAGTTCAGTATCTGGTCAAGGCTAATGCCCAACATGTTGAGAGTGGCCATGCCCTTGAATGTCAAGGTCGATGTTTACATTCTCGCTGCATATAGTCATTGCCTGACGTTGAGTGCATGAAGGTTACTTACCACTTATCAGTCCAAGCCTGGATGTTGTCCAGCAAATAGACAATGGCTGCTTCAGTATCTGAGGTGTAATGAATTGTGCTGAACATTGTACAATCATTGATGAACATCCCTACCTTATATGGTGGCAGATAATTGATGGAGCAGCTGAAAATGGTTGGACTGAACACATTGATTAGAAAATATCTATCCTGATGAACTCGTGAAGTGATGCCCTGGGACCGAAAGGATTAATCTCCACAATCATCTTCCTTTGTACCAGGTATGACTCTAACCAGTGGAGCTTCTTTCCTCTGATTCCTATTGACAGTTTTGCTGTCATCCTTGATCAAATGCTGCTTTTATGAAAAGGACAGTCACTCTCATCTCACCCTTTAGGGTTCATTTCATTTTCCAAATGTTTAGACCAAGGTTCTAATGAGGTTGAGAACTGAGTGGCCTTGGCAGCATCCGAGATGAGCATCAATAAGCATATTATTCCTTTGCAAGTGCTATTTGATAGTACTGTTGACACTGCCTTCCATTATTTTTCTGATGATTGAGAGTACTCTGATAGGGAATGATCAGACCAATTTGCAATTGTACTGTCTTTTGCAGAAAGGATACAGCTGAGTGTTTTCCCACATTGCCAGGTGAATGCCTGTGTTGGAAGACATTTTTAATACTATTGCTGAAATGTTGTCAGGACTCATAGCTCATTACAGCATCTAGCGCCTTCAGCTTTTATTTTTGATATCACATGGAGTGAGTCCAATTGGTTGTGATGCTGAGGGAATAAAGAAAGAGTTTGAGATGGATTATCCACTTGACAACTCTCGCTGAAGATTGTTGCAAATTATTTTGCTCTGTTTTTCGCATTGAATGTGTTACGCTTTGTGGAGCCTCCTCCTGTTCGTTGTTCCAATGTTCACCCCCTATCATGACAGGATTTGGCAGAACTGCAGAGCTTAAATCTGAGCTGTTGGTTTTGGGTCAACTTTAGTGAATCATAATGTAAAGTAAATTAAAATCTCCACTAAGTAAGATAGGTAAATGTTCAAAGTTTATGTAGCACTTTACATCTACTTCAAATATTTCAAAGTTTATTAATAGGCTGTTGAAACAATCAGTTGTTTCTTTATAAAAGTAATTGCTAGAGGCTGACATTTTTATTTGACTATTTGCTGATGTTTCCCTTTCTTCCCTATTCCCTTTGGACTGTCAAGACCTCTGCAGCAGATACAAAAGATGTTTTTCTCCAATCTTGCTGACTTTGTTCTGTGAAAGGATATTCATCTGCCAGTTTCTTTCATATGTTATCAACATTTTTGCTTTCCGTGCAAAAGCATGTTAAAGAGTGCTTTTGTTTTAACGCAGACTGAACTGCTAGTTCTTGTCCGTGAAACAGAAATAATGGTTCTGGATTCAGAATGAAAACACTTGCAAGTTTATTAAGAGTCCATTGAAGACCCATGCTCACAGTCAACACCAAGTTATAAATAAAACAACTGTGGATGCTGGAGATCTGAAACAAACCAAAACAGAAATTGCTGGAGAAGCTCAGTAGATCTGGCAGCATTTTGAGTCTAACGAGCTTCTTCAGAACTGTTTGCTAAGAAAAGATATATTTATGATGATAATCAGGGTGAAGGCAGAGAAAGGTAGTGAGTGGATAGGTGGAGACTGAGCCCAAAGACAAACAGAGGTAAAAAAAGAAGGCATACAAGATGATTGTTGACAGTAAGCCAGGGAAGAGAAGCTAGGTAGGTGATAGTAGGGGCAATGAGTAGGTGAAAGTGGGTTGACTGTGCTGAAAGCAACCCATATCATGACTGTACCTGGGGAGTGGGAAGTGAGGAAAGGGTAAAGAGACATGGAAGGAGGTGTTTGTGCTCGAAAATTGTTATACTCATATTGAGTCCTGAAGGCTGTAACGTCTCCAAGCAGAAGATGAAGTGTTGTTTCTCCAACTTGTGCTAAGCCTTGCTGGAGCACTGCAATAGATCAGGAAACATGTGGTGTGTTGAAGTGGCAGGCTCAAAAATGTTAACTCTGTTTACGAAGCTATAAATATGCTTATGTTTTGCTTATGAAGGGAAAAAAGTCACTGGAATCAGTTAAGTTTAATCCTCCCTCCACTTTTTCCCTTGGAATTTCGAATTACAACTTCATTCTTTTTATATCGTTCTAACTATATCATTTCACGTTAACTTGCTGCTGTTTATATCAGTCATTGCCAAATTTATCAAAACATTCTGTGCCCTCTAAATACGTATTACCCAAGATTTTATTTCTGCCAACTATGAACCCAAGGTTATTAAGTTGCTTATTTAGAGTTAGCAAGATATAGAATGTGCTATTTACAGAGAAATTGGTTTCAAATCTAAACAATGTGTAACCTGATCTAGAAAGTATGACATTCCTACATTGTATGAACATTGTTTAGCTGTAAGCTATTAACTATAGAGCTCTCACAGAATGGATTTCTTTACTGGCTCTTGATCTTCGTCTCTCAGAAGCTCAGAATTGTCACTGTGCAGAATGAAGCCATTCAGGCCATTGCATCTGTGCCAGGCTCTCTGAATGAGCACCACCAAGTACCATTGTCTTGCCTATTCTCTGTAACCATGCACATTGTTTCCTTTCAAATAGCTATCTAATTCCATTGAGTGAATCTAGCTTCACCTCACTCTTATGTAATGCATTCTAGTAACCACTTGAATTGAATTGAATCATTTATTGTCACATGTATTCAACATAAAAATACAGTGAAAAGTGTATACCTTCACCGTACATACATGGCGCCATTCACATTAACTTGGAATGAGCTTAAAAAAAAGAGAACTTAAAAGAGTCCAGCTTTCCTTCTCACTGCTGCAATCCCGCTCTGGGCTTTCCAGCCCTCGCCATGCCTCCTCCAGAGTCCTACTCCGGGCTTTCCAGCTTTCACCATGCCTCTGCCAGAATAGTGTTTTCTGGAAAAGCGTTTTTCCCATCACGTTTCCTAACAGGGTCATTAAATATTTTCAAAATAAAGTGATTCCTGCTAGACAAGGGAATCGAAAGTTATAAGAGATAGATGGGAATGTAGAATTTGTAACAAAAACAAATCAGCCACGATCTTATTAAATGGCAGAGAAAGTCCAGGTGCTGAATGGCCTACTTCTGCTCCTGTTTTGTATGTTTGTATCTAATCCTGTTTTACTACCGGAAATATTATGAGTTTCATGAAGGAAAATGGTGTGAAGTTGCATTCAAAAACTCCAACCAGTGTGCTTCATGAGTTAAATATTACAAAAAGTAATGAGCTTAGTCATTCAGTAGAAGTAATATCTCTTCTATAAACCACATTCATCTCTGAGAGGAGCCTAAAATGTATACCACTTGAATACTTGAAAATAATCTAATATAAATAATTGTTGCAAAGGTGGGAACCTGTTTTCCACAGCACTTACATTCCATCGTATATGTAATAATGTTGATTCCTTTGCAATTATTATTAATTATTAGCCAATAATGGCCTACAAAAGAGGAAACGTATGAAGTGACATTTGTAAAGGAGTATCAGAACTGCCATAAGATGAATTTTCCTGCGGCGAACATAAACTTTCTGATATAACCTTTAAAAATCTAATTACTAAATAAATATAGTTTATTTATAAAGCCCTTTTCACAAAAGCGCTCCTGGGCTTCTTTATAATATATTTATACTTGTAAGATTTTAAAAATGTAAACAATATGGTTGAAAGTTATTCTAATTAGATCAGACCTCTATTTTTTTGAAAGCTGCTTCTATACAAAAGGCACACAACTAGGCAGCTGCCTTTTTGGTCTGCAGTCCTCAGTCAAAGGGGCATATATTTTTCTGTGTGGCCGGGCGCTATCTAAATCTCAAACCTGCACGATATTGCCACAAGGTTATGCAGCAAAAAAGCTGCATGTGCAGCAAGTTTCAAAGTCTTAGGGAGTAGTCCTCTCCAAAGTCTATAGAGGTACCCTTCAGTTGGGGGTTGGGGTACGTCCCAGCAAAAGTAAGTCAAAGGCAGCCACCCATGCCCATCCAGGGGACTGGCAATAGTCAGGCATCCAGTTGGTGTATTCTTGTTCAGGGAGTCTGTTCCTCTGCTGTACAGGGAATGAGTCAAGGTCAGTTGTTTGGCTCCATAGCAACCAGTCCAGAAGGTCAGGCTAATGCAGCCAGCATTATGTACAGTTATCAGTCAGGGGTCTGAGCACCTCTCATCCTTGGCTGTCAGGGTAAAGTGATGGGCCATGGGGAGCAGGTTAAAGTGATGGGCCATGGGGAGTCCATCTATGGAAAGGAAGGAAATGGGAATAGGGATGAGGACATGGAGGTCTGCTGCCGTGAAGACAATAATTGGGAATATATTCTTCAGGATTGGATCTGCAAGCATGGACAACAATTGTGAAGGAGGCCAACAGTGTTTGTAAGGAGGGGATTTGGTGAAGCCTGGTTGGGAATGTGGTGGTGGCGTTTGGGGAAGTGGCTGGTGGGGTGCAGAGATATGGGAGGTCGGGGGGTGTGCTGGCAGGTGGGGTGCAGAGATATTTATCCATGGTCAGGGATAGACTGGCTTCCACAGGAGGACAGTTTAGGACCACATATAGCATTGTCACCACCTGTGTCGGGGTCTGGATGAGAAGGCTCACAAAGGGAGATAGTGTGGGAACCTGGGGAAGTACAAAGCCTATGGTGCTCACAGGAAGGGCCACCAGATCTGAATGTTCAGGGCCTTGCTGACACATAGCAACAGAGACTGGAGAACCAAACACTGAAGAGTGCTCACTGTCACTTCCTATCATGATGATATAAACACTACATCTTTTTATTACCTTCTGCTTTTAAAATGTGGACTGAAATGAGATGTTTAAAAGGTTAACTTTTTGAAAACATGCATTTTAAAAGGATGGCTGCACGTTTTGAAAGTAAAGAATTTGATATCTTTTGTGAACAACCCTATTTGTGTAGCTGTGGGTTCCAGCAGTGTGCAGATAAACTGGAACCAATGTCTTCTTTCCAAGTGAAGCTGATTTGGTTTAGAGACTAGGGACCACTTATCAATGATAAAGATTCTCTAGCTGCAAACAACAAGGCAATTAGGTGTTAGTTAGCTGAACAGCTTGGGCAAGACAAAGCCAGATAGAACTGTAAAGAAACCATCAGGAATGCAGCAGCTAAAAGTCTTTCTTAATTCTCTGCAGTAAGCCACTTTAAACCAGAAGACATCCAGCTTATCTTTCCTGCAGCAGGTGCTGCAAGTTATAACTTTGAATTGGATGAATTAGACACTTTTCGTAAGGAAACAGCTGTCCTGTGCTTCTGGTAAACCAATGGAAGCATTTCAAATAAAGGAAGGTCAAGAAGAAACCTTTGGATCAGCAAGAACAAACCCAACAAATCTAATGAACAAAGAGTACAGAACTATTTTCCCTCTGCCCATGTGTTTCTTCTTTTTTCCCCGAGTTTTAATCTGTAGAGGTTACTTAATAAAGTTTAATTCTTTATCTGTAGCTTGAATCTAATAGCTTGTAATAAAGTGATTTCTTAATAAGTGCAGAAACCTGTTTATGTATGCTATCAACCTGAGTCTGCACATAAGATAGTTTGGGGATTTTGTGTATTCATTTTAAAAAGCTTTTAACTTTCGTGACAGCTTTGGGAGTAGTGATAGTAGGAACTGCAGATGCTGGAGAATCCGAGACAACA
>NC_063336.1:105088029-105146733 GCF_021869965.1 Rhincodon typus
TATGATGCTGCTTGGCCTGCTGTGTTCATGCAGCTCTACACCTTGTTATCTCTGGAGGTGGGACTAGTTTAGTTTGGGAACATGGTCGGTGTGGACTGGTTGGACCAAGGGGTCTGTTTCCATGCTGTATGATGCCATGACTCTAATTCCTTCGTGAATATGAAGCTTGCCACCGTGCTAGCATGGTTTTATTCTGGGCTACAAAGAGACTGAACCAAACCGATGTCGAAGCAAAATTGTGAAATTTATACAAACATCATGACCTGTGCCTCCAAAGTGCCCTCAGTAGTTGATTTTACCTTTCTCTCTCACTATGACTTAGGTTCTGAAGCTGGGGCTGGAAGGAGACTGCTTGGCAACGAATGCCCTTGAGCCTGAAGGTTTAGTTGAGCAATGCCCTGGGGTAGGGGGGGTGGTATTTGTGTTTGGACAGTCCAGACAGTCTCCTTGTCAGAGACAAGTGCACCCTTCTAGGTGTGACCTTCCCAGGGTCTGAGGGGAGCAGGCAGAGTGGAGCTGGAGGGCTTAGCTACCTCTGGAGTATCCTGAAAGGTGATATCTGAGGTGCCCTCTGGCACTGCCCTGTCCCGTTGTGAGGAGCGCTCTAGTGCTTGCTAAACTGTCCCTGGAGGAATCCCTGTCATATAAATTGCTGCGTTCTGGGTAATGAGGGCCATCGCTTCCCACATTGCTGCTCCTGTTCCGCCTTGTAAATTCTGACACGGTCCCTCGATGGCTGACACCACAGGGGACCCTCTCCTCTTGGTGGCTGAACAGGTGTCTGATCCCTGGCAGCCCTTGTGCCAAGGGCTTTGGGGTGTTTCTCCCTCTGCCAGCCGTGGAGCGGTCACTGTGAGGTGTTCACCAGCTTGTGGACCCAAACACAAACATTCTCGACAAGGCATCTGCATCTAAGCTGGTGGGGAGGGGCAGGATTTGATTTGGTCTGATTTGATTTGATTTATTACTGTCACATTGACCAAGATACAGTGAAAAGCGTTGACTTGCATGCTTTACAGGCAGGTCGTACTGTACAAAGTGCATCAGGATAGCAGGACAGAGTGCAGGATACAGTGTTACAGTTGCAGAGAAGGTGCAGAGAGAGACCAACAGTAACATTTAAGAGGTCCATTCAAAAGCATCGGTACTCTCATCCTCAGAAGTGGAGGAGGTGGCACTGGGGAGTGGGCCATTTCTCCAGGGGAGCTGGACATGTTGGTACATGTGGGACAAAAAGGAGAAAAGGTGTCACAGCTGGTGATGTGCAATGAATGACACTGACCATGGGATTAATGTGTAAGTTGCAGTAGAATGAAGAATGATACTCACTCAGTTGGTGGGACGTCAATGTCTCTGCATCCCCATGGGGCAGCTTGTAAATGCCAGGGCTCATCTGGGTGCAGCCTTTTAAATAAGGTGCAGGCACCAGGACTATGGGTTTTTGGGCAGATATCCACAAACTGGTGAGTTATTCCAGGAACAGCCCGTATGAAGATGGCGGTAGAATTGGTCGTGAGGGATTCTGTAGGGTGTGGGTAGGTCATTAATCAGGCACGTTGGGTAAGATATTTTCTTCGGTCTCCTGGCAAGAATCCTTCCAAGAAACTCAAGACAACTCTCGCTTAGCCAAAAGAATGTAAAAGATTCAGGCCAGAAAGAAGATTAATCAAAGAGCAGGAGAAAGTTAGAAAGCCTATGTAGGAAGCAGGATGTGGAACTAATTAATCTGGGAAAAGTACTTGGGGAGAACAGGAATCAAAGGAAAACAAAACAACTTCAGAAAAGATTTGTGAATATGCATCCCCAGGTGCGTTTGCTCTTACATCTACTTCAAAATAACACCATTTGGATCATATTGCTTCTGTTTTTCCTCCCTAATGCATTACCAAGTAGAAGCAAGTAGGAATTAAAAACAATAAATAACATTGATAATGAAATAAAATATTTCTCCTGAAATGAAAACAGTTCAAAGTGTTACTGTCATTGTAATGGAATATTAATAGAAAATCTAATTAATTCTAACTATTCAAGACACAAACATACACTTTGTTGTATTTTGTGGCTTGTTTTGAAATTAATTATTTTCAATTTGCAATGGACATATTTCTCCTACAGGTGCCAGCAGGGTAGATATTCCCTTCCAATAGCCTGCTGCTGTTGCTATGTGTTTTTTGGTTTCTATGTTCTGAATTTTAATAGTTTGTTCTCTAACCCACTGAGATGAAAAGAGTCTGTCAGCAGCAAACTCTTTTGGCTGAAATAGACTGTAAGACCATAAGAAATAGGAACAGGAGTAGGCTGTTCAGCCCCTCCCCAGCCTGCTCTACCAATCAATATAATCATGGCTGATCTGACATTCCTCACATTCACTTTCCTGCCTTTCGCCATAACCCTGGATTTCCCTACTGATCAAGAATCTATCTATCTCAGCCTTAAATATACATAGGGACTCTGTCCCCACAGGGCTCTGTGGCAAAGTATTCCAAAGACTCTCAAGCCTCTGGGAGAAGAAATAAATTGGCATCCCTGTATTCTGAGACTATGCCCTTTGGTCCCACATTCTTCCATGAGGGGAAGCATCTTTTCAGCATTTACCCCTTAACAATCCTATATGTTTCAATGAGATGACCTCTCATTCTTCTAAATTCCACCGAATAGAGCCCCAACCTGTTTAGCCTTTGCTCATAAGACAATCCCTCCATACCAAGGATCATCTTAGTGAATCTTCCATGAACTGCCTCCAATGAAATGATATCTTTCCTCAAATAAGGGAACCAAAACTGCTCTCAATGCTCCTTCATCAAGTGACTTCACCTGACGAAGGGGCTATGCTCCAAAAGCTTGTGATTTCAAATAAACCTGTTGGACTAAAACCTGGTGTCATGTGATTTTTGACCTTGTCCACCCCAGTTGAACAGCGGCACCTCCACATCACAGAATTCCAGATGTGGTCTGACCAGCACCGTGTGCAGCTGCAGTAAGACTTGCCTACTCTTAAACTCCAACCCCCTTGAAATCAGGGATCTTCCTCCCAACATTCCATTAGCCTTCTTGATCCTTTGTTGCACCTGTGCACTAGCTTTCTGTGTTTCACATACAAGTACCCCTAAGTCACTTTGTAGCTTTCTGTAGATTATCTCCATATAAATAATGTCGTGTTCTTTTTTTCTCCCTTCCAAAATGAACAACTTTGCATTCTCCCACATTACACTCCACATGCCAACTTTTTGCCCACTTACTTAATCTATCAACATCTCTCCCTGTAGACTGTGTGTATCCCTCTTACAACCTACCTCAAACTTATCAATACAGTCGGCTGGATGGCTAGTTTGTGATACAGGCTGATGCCAACAGCATGGGTTCAATTCCTGCAACGGGCTGAGGTTACCATGAAGGTCCTGTCTTCTCAATCTTTCTCCTCACCTGAGGCATGGTGACAGTCAGGTTAAACCAGCACATCATCTCTCTCTAAAGAGAGAGCAGCCCGATGACCTGGTAAGATTCTGGTGACTTTACCGTCGTTTTTACAATATCTCTCTCTACACTGTTAATATCCTTCTCTCAAATTACATTTTCAGCTATTTTCATGTCTTCTGCAAATTTGCCCACAGCCCTTCCTTCCTCCAAGTCACTTTAATATATATTGTAAACAGTTGCACTAATCTCTGTGGAACGCTACTGGTCACTGGTTGCCAACCTGAAAAAGAATGCCTTATCCCCACTTGCTGTTTCCTGCTCATTAGCCTATCCATTCCAATATACTACCTCCAACACCTTGGGTTCTTATGACTTAACCTTTTGTGAGGTACCTTGTCAATTGCCTTATGGAAGTCCAAATACAACACATCTACTTGTTCCCCTCTATCCACTCTGGTTGAGCCTTCCTCAAAATTCTAACACAGTAGTCAGACATAATACCCCTTTCATGAAGCCATGCTGATTCTGCGTGATTAGATTATGATTTTCCATTAGTCTTCAGTTGCAGCACAAAACAGTGACAGCTTAGTTGCACAATTGTTCAAATGATTGTTCGAAACCATTGCTGAATTTACACAACAACTTCTTTTAACCACAAAATTGAAAAAGAAAACAGATAATCACGCCAGAGATATTGCTCTTGGGGACCCTGCAGCCCAATGGTATCAATGTGGACTTCACAAGCTTCAAAATCTCCCCTCCACCGACCACATCCCAAAACTAGCCCAGCTCGTCTCCGCCTCCCTAAACTGTCCTTCCTCCCACCTAACCACTCCTCCCAACTCAAGCCCCACCCCCATCTCCTACCTACCAGCCTCATCCCGCCTCCTTGACCTGTCCGTCCTCCCTGGACTGACCTATCCCCTCTCTAACTCCCCACCTACACTCACCTTTACTGGCTGTATCCCCCCCTTTTTGACCTGTCTGTCTCCTCTCCGCCTATCTTCTCCTCTTTCTATCTTCTATCCGCCTCCCCCCTCTCCCTATTTATTTCAGAATCCTCTTCCCCTCCCCCATTTCTGAAGAAGGGTCTAGATCCGAAATGCCAGCTTTCCTGCTCCTCTGATGCTGCTTAGCCTGCTGTGTTCATCCAGCTCTACACTTTGTTATCTCAGATAATCACACCACCTTTGTAAACAATCTGTTAACTTATTTCCAACTCAAACTAACCCAAGTAGACAAGTTGAGGAGGTTCCTGAGCTGGATAATTATTTTGTGGTAAATTAAGGTCAATTGCATGCCAAATACTTTAAAACAGACTGTTAAAAATGTAAAAATAGTGCCCTGATCATTTATAACATTCTGTACTCTTCTAGTCATTCATATCTTTTTGCGTTGATTTAATGCTTGTTGTCCAGGCAAATACACTGGGAAAAGAACTCTTCAACATACTAGTGACTATTCCAGCACAGTTTAAAATCTGGTATCTTTTGTTTTGTCAGCTAATCCCATTAAAACAGCCTATTCTGCATTCATAACTAAATTCAATATGTCCTAAGCTATCTGCTGCTTGAGGTATCTGGGCAAATCACTGAAATGTTGGAAATCTTGAGGCTTACATAAATTTACAGGTAAATGATTATACGTGTATATTTGATACTTTAAGGTTACCTGGTTTCACAGGCTGTAAATAAACAAGATGGTTGTGATTTATAGATCTTTGGGAGTGGGTTTCAGCAATTCCTATTCATTTCACTAGATGGAGCACCATACTATAACGGAGCATTTTATCTCAAGGGAGAGGTGCAACCCACCGTAGCCCTAAGTCAATCTAGTCGACTGTAAAGGTGAAGGAACAATCACAGACCATTCTATGGTGACTGAGGAATAAAGAAGGATTTCCATGGACAAGTCTGTTGAAGTAAAGCAGAGGGTAAAACAATTAAAATTATTGCCTAATTATAAAAAAAACAAAACTCTTGAATTGTAATTTGAAGATCTCTGTGCAGAAAAGCAGGAAAGGTTACACATAGGAAGCAAAAATGTATCATAAATACTGCTGGAATAGCGAAGAAGGTATCTAATGCATCTCAAAGGCTTAATAGACTCAATGTCAATCAGATCAAAACAATCTGCAGCAGTGAATAAGTCATTATTCACCTAGCAAACACAACAGTCAATGTGTTCCTGCAAAAGCTTGCATTTATCCTTTTTTTTAATGTCATAAGTTATGTGAAGGCATTTCACAGGAGTATTAAGACAAATATGAGCCACCTACGGAAATAAATATTAGAACAGGTGAGGTCAGCTTTAAGGATTGTCTATAAGAAGGTTGAAAAGCAGGGAGTTTTAGATAATAATTGTCAGAATTTAGGATCAAGGTTGCTGAAAACATGATTCCCAAAGTTGGAATTAGGGCTCAAAATGTTTTTATTTTCCTGAGGGCTGCTCTTGAGATTTTCTCAGCGGATTTTTTTTGATTTTTGGGGATCTACATTTTGGTTTTGGGATGTTCCTTTTTTATTCCCAATTATTGCTTTTAGGTGATACATTCACATAGTGGATGAACAGGATTTGGTCTCAAGTAAGATGAAGGCAGTAACATCTTGGATGAGCTTGAGTTTTTGAAGTATGGAAGACAGGAGGCTAGTCAGGAGATTATTGGAATTGTGAAGTCTAGAGATAATAAAATCATGGCTGATGGTATCAACATCAGAGCTGAAGCCGAACTGGATCTGGATGATATGGATACTCTGCAAGTGAAAGTGGCTGGTTTTATTAATGGGGAATATATGGCATTGAAAACCTGCCTCAAAGTTAAACTGGATACCAATTTCTCTCTCTAGAGATGCTGCTAGATAGAGTTATAGAGGTCTAAAGCATGGAAACAGGCTCTTCGGCCCAACTTTTCCATGCCACCCCATTTTCACAATTAAACCTACCCCATCCACTAATCTGTCTAAATGTTTCTTATACTGTACTTGCTTCCACCTCTACGTTTGGCAGCCTACCACCAGACAGAGGCCGGGAACCTCGTGGATTTGGTCGTTGTAGAACGGAGTTTGTGGCAGGGATTGAAGGCTATGCCGTAGGTCTCCCCATTATATAATTAGAGGAACTTTCTCCTCATTCAGTTCTGTACTTTTACAATTGAGCTTCAACAAGGACCAGGGAGGAGTGAGACTTGAAGCAGCAAGATTTTAACAGGAGTGATGCATAAAACAGTAAGACATTGAGAGGAACAGGGATGAAACAGCAAAACTTGAGGAGGAAATCTGGTATGGTTATATGGCTAATCAAATATGAAAGAGTGAATAATTCAGTTCGGCCTTCAAGTTACCAGGTGCAGTATGGAGTCAACAGGGGAATAAGCAATCCAGTAATTGTTTTGGAAAGTATCAAAAAGTGGCAGCAAGGAGATGCAAAACAGAATGGTACCAAAAGTAGAAGTTTGGGGAAATACCAGAGATAAGGGTGCGGAAATGGGAAGAGAAGCCATTGCAACTGATATTTTTTTTAAAAAGTGCTAGACAAAATTACCAAGTCTCGCAGCATCTGTGAAGACAGAAGACTGTCGGAAACATTAACTATATTTCTCTCTCCACAGAAGCTGCCAGATTTGCTGAGTTTCTCCAGCATTTTCTATTTTTATTTCAAATCGCCAGCATCCACAGTACTTTGCTTTTATACTCTGACCTTGATTAGAAAGATAAATTTACAATAACTGAGAGCAGTAGTCAGGTATTGAAAGAATGTGATGAAGTTAACTATGTCATGACCAAATCATTTTGACAGGAGGCGGTGATATAATGGTAATGTTACTGGGCTAACAATATAGAGTGCGAGGCAAATGGGGATATGAGTTTGAATCACACCATGGCAGACAGTGAAAATAGAAATTTGTTGATTGCTGTAAAAACACATCTGGTTCACTAATATCCTGTAGGAAAGGAAATCTGCCATCTTTACCTTGCCTATTCTACCTGGTTCTCCAGACTTCCAACTATATAGTTGACTGTTAACTGCCTTCCTGGGCAATTAGGAATAGCCTACAAATGGTGAACAACAGCTTTGGCACTGTGTCAGGATTAAAAAAAACCTGATTGAAATATTCAAACTTGAGTTCTGGGAAAGATAGAGTCAGATTTGGGAGGAAGCAACACGTCCAAAGGAATAGAAATAGGAGTATGTCAATCAGCCATTGAGCTTGTTCTACCATTCAGTTAGATCATAGCTGATCATTTACCTCAAATCCTCTTTTCCATATTAACTCCATATGTCTTCACATCAGTAATCTCCAGAAAACAATGACTGTCTATCCCCCTGACGATGGAATCCCCTACAAATACAATCTGTCTTTTTGCTCCCCCCTCTTGAATGGCCTCCTGGACCACGGTGCCATGGCCAGAGGACTCATCCTTCCTGCAGCCCTGTTCCTCATCCACGCAGGGAGCAAGTGCCTCATACTTGTGGGACAATGTCAAGGGCTGCGACTCCCGTGTTCCTGTCTGCAGGCTCCCTCTACCTGCCTCACTCGCAGTCACACACTGCTGTCCCTGCCCGCCGATTGAATTAACATTAATTAATTTACCAGGTGTGACTGCCTCCTGGAGCACAGCATCCAGGTATTTCTCCCCCTCCCGGATGTGCAGCTAGCTCCCACATCATACAGCTACAACACATCACCTGGCCTGCCATCTCTACTTAGTTAATTATTTAAAATTAATTTGTCTTTTTTAGTTTCACAGTGTTCACTGCACCAGTAAGTTTACTCCATTATATACTTAAACAGACTCCGGCTTTGCCTTCTGACCCGCTCCCAGAGGATTTAGTGTCGAGGTGACCACCCCGAAGATAACAAAGAGATGAGGAAAAAAAATGCAAATAGCTTACCTGCTCACCACACTTAGTGGTTATTATTAGGTTAGAGGAGGTGGAAGAGTGGGAGACACTAAGCATGTAGTGTCTCGAGTATTAGTTAACTCCCAAATTTATTGGGTGGAAGCCTACCTTCCCAGGCCCTCGTGCTTTCTCCCGGACTCCCGCCACTGAAACAACTGAAAGGCCACAGTCACGCGAGGTAAGACTTTTATAATCGAAAAGCTTACCTTCCCAGGCTGCCCTCACACTTTCTCCCGGACTCCCGCCGCTGAAACAACTGAAACAATAGCAACACATCTGGATATAAATTGTCCCATTGGGAACACCCAGCATGGGTTCATGAAGGCTAGGTCATGTTTAACTAATTTGGTGGAATTCTTTGAGGACATTACTTGCATGGTGAACAATGGGGAATCTGTGGATGTGGTGTCTCTGGATTTCCAGAAGGCATTTGACAAGGTGCCACACCAAAGGCTGTTACATAAGATAAAGTTGCATGGTATTACAGGTAATGTATTGGCATGGATAGAGGATTGGTTGACCAGTAGAAAGCAAAGAGTAGGGGTAAATGGGTGTTTTTCTGGTTGGTGGTCAGTGGCTAGTGGTGTGCCTCAGGGATCAGTGTTGGGACCTAAATTGTTTACAATTTACATAGATGATTTGGAGTTGGGGACTAAGTGTGGTGTGTCAAAATTTGCAGATGACACTAAGGTGAGTGGTAGAGCAAAGTGTGCAGAAGTCACTGAAAGTCTGCAGGGGGATATAGATAGTCTAAGTGAATGGGCAAAGGTCTGGCAGATGGAGTACAATGTTGCTAAGTGTGAGGTCATCCATTTTGGTAGGAATAACAGCAAAATGGACTATGTTTAAATGGTAAAAAATTGCAGCACGCTGCTGTGCAGAGGGACTTGGGTGTCCTTGTGCATGAATCGCTAAAAGTAGGATTGCAGGTGCAGTAGGTGATTAAAAAGGCAAATGGAATTTTGTCTGTCATTGCTCGTGGGATGGAGTTTAAAAACAGGGAGGCTATGCTGCAGCTGTACAGGGTCCTGGTGAGGCCACACCTGGAGTACTGTGTGCAGTTTTGGTCTCCTTACTTGAGAAGAGATATACTGGCACTGGAGGGGGTGCAGAGGAGATTCACTTGGTTGATTCCAGAGTTGAGAGGGTTGGATTATGAGGAGAGACTGAGTAGACTGGGATTTTACTCATTGGAATTCAGAAGAATGAGGGGAGATCTTATAGAAACATATAAGATTATGAAGGGAATAGATAAGGTGGAGGCAGGGAGGTTGTTTCCACTAGCAGATGAAACTAGGACTAGAGGGCATCGCCTCAAAATAAAGGGAAGCAGATGTAGGACTGAGGTCAGGAGGAACTTCTTCACTCAAAGGGTCGTGAATCTGTGGAATTCCCTGCCCAATGAAGCGGTTGAAGCTACCTCGCTGAATGTTTTTAAGGCAAGGTTAGATAAATTTTTGAACAGTGAAGGAATTAAGGGTTATGGTGAATGGATGGATAAGTGGAGCTGAGTCTCAAAAAGATCAGCCATAATCTTATTAAATGGCGGGGCAGGCTCGAGGGGCCGGATGGCCTACTCCTGCTCCTAGTTCTTATGTTGATATGTTCTTAAATAATCAATACACCACACTATGCGCATGGGTACTTATTAAGTTTTAAACTTTATTCCATGGTTATAGGTATCATTGGAGATGTGGTTAATGCCTGGTCAATAAACAAGGGAACAGTTTGTTTAGATAAGTCATTGAACATTTAAGAGAACATTTTTGTTTTCATAAGGAATTTATTCTTGCAGTTTCAGAATATTTCAGGCCAATAGTGTGGTTTGTGTGGAATTTTCTGAATGATAGGTTGGCAGCATGGGTGTGTTGTGCATGTGTTGGATGTGTGCAGTAGAGCAAACTGTGATATCAAGCTGCATTAAAGTTGACGTAGTGAACAATCTGCATCTTTGGACCATTCAAGTCTAGTTAATGCCCTCCCCTGATCACTCCCAGTTGAACATGTGTCCAGTTGCATGAGAGATCTGACTTTTTATACATTATTTCTAGGGGCTGGTAGCTAATCCTACGTCAATCTCTTGTTTTAACCTTCCTAACCAATAACTACAGGACAGGTCTCCAAGATGTCAGGTTAGTCAGCCCTTCCCTGTCCACCCCTTAGCTTGAAGCCACTTTTTAGTTTACTTCATGCTGTGAGTTATTTCTTGGCCATTTCTAAACACTTACAGAGAGAAGGAGGTACAGAAAATGACAAAAGACTCGCTGACATCAATTTGGGAATGTAGTGATCTCAAAGCTGGGAGCACATTCTTTGTGACTTTTACTCTTCTTGGTCTCTGACTTTCTTCCAGAAAGCACTTAAGTGTGTGTTTTGCCAGCTAATTCATAAGAGCTGTGTATTAAAACTATTATTTATGATAGGTCCTTATTTCTTGCTGGAATTTGCCACCACTTCCACAATTAAAAGGAATGACTGCACATAATATCTTGTGCCAAGTTGAAGCTGGATGCTTCCCTGCTACATAATGGTGGCAAGAAGTTGTTTGGCAGATCTGTCAATGTACCCAACACCACGGTGTTCATGCTTATCAGCTTTCTCCTGTATGTCACCCCACTGAAGACATTATCTGACTTCTTTGTACAGAATTCATCTGCAATCTTGTGCTCCAATGAGCTGGAACACAAACTACACTTTCTCTCTGTCTTGGCTTCAGCTTCTGTGCCCAGTAACTCGCCACATGCTGATTCTGACTTGATGACCTCGAAAGATTGTGCAGACCAGTGTCTGAGCTGGTGGCTGCAGTTGTCAGAAGAAATGACGATGCTTTTTCAATCGAGGTCAGGTGTAGCTCTCATCTTTCGACATAAGGTTGTGCCGACCGCTCAGACTGACTCTCTGAACATATAAATACAGACTATAAAAACTGCAAGAACTGTGGATGCTGTAAATCAGGAACAAAAACAGAAGTTGCTGGAAAAGCTCAGCCAGTCTGGCAGCATCTGTGAAAAAAAAATCAGAGTTAACGTTTCGGGTCCGGTGACCCTTCCTCAGAAAGTGTGTGTGTGTGTGTGTGTGTGTGTGTGTGTAAATGCAGATTATAATGGCTGACATGAGGAAAAAGGTGTACGGTGTATATTAAGATGGCCAAGCTCACATCGTATGCATCTTTAATTTCAGGCTGAGAGGGAGTGTGCTTTGAGAATGAGAATAAGGCAGGAACATCCTGAATTCTTTTGGTGATGCCAGATGCAACATTGTCATTCACAGTGGCCGAATATGGCCAGGGACTGTGTCCACCAGAGGGCATAGGTGATTCCAGAGTCCACATCCCTTGCCCATTCTGGACTTAACCCCGTGGTCATGGAGTACCATGTACACCAAGAAAGAAAGCAGAATGTCAGTTAGTACTTTGCACTTTGTTTGGGTAATGTGTCTACTATGACTGAATAACTGGAGGTAGGTGGAAGAGATAGATGAGGCTGGCAGAATTGGTATGTATGTCACATAGAGAATCTGAATGTTAGTCATGAGTCTTGATTTCTAGCGAATGTTGATGGCTCAGTGATAGTTGACCAATATATGTACAGTGTTTTAAGCAGTTTTAGCAGAGCTGTGGAGAGGAAATGTCATGTGAATATGTATTCACTGACCCTGACTACTTGTAAGGGCATTGAGCTCCTTTGGCACTGCAGCTTGATCCCCATGGCCAGATTCCTATTGACCTCACAGATCACCTGTACCTTGATGGATACATGGCAAAATGGAACATGGTGACTGTCACTTCCCTTTCCAACACCACCAGTGCCACATCAGAAAACTTGGGAACCTGTGTATTTTCCTATTCTCTCACTTTCCTTCCAGCGAAGTCTCTCCCACAGTCTGCAACAGTTTTTGAAGAGTGAAAGAAGCTGTTGTTTACGAGAAGCAGGCAAGCTCTGCATTGTACCTATTATGAATGTTGCTGGGCCTCCTGTTGAAATTACAGACAGTTAGCAACATATTCCATGCTGGGTTACATGCTGAAACCAGTTAAATGAATAGGTAGAACAAACTAAACAACCTGCCTATTTCAGCTCAACTGGTTGAGATCACTGTGCCAGAAAATAGTCTTAAATGGACTTTCCTCCACTATCTCTTACAGAGTCATAGAGCCATACTACATGGAAGCAGACCCTTCGGCCCAACCAGTCCATGCTGACCATCTTCCCAAACCAAACTACTCCCATTCGCCTGCATGTGGTCCATATTCTTCCAAACCTTTCCTATTCATGTGCTTATCCAATTATCTTTTAAATGTTGTAACTGTACCTACATCCACCACTTCCTCTGGCAGTTCATTCCACACATGAACCACTCTCCGTGTAAAAAACTTACCCCTCATGTTCTTTTTAAAACTTTCTCTTCTAGCCAAAAAATATGCCTCCTAGTTTTGAACTCCCCCACCCTAGGGAAAAAACCCTTGCTATTTATCTTATCTATGCCCCTCATGATTTTATAACCATCTTTAAGGTTACCCCTCAACCTCCTATGCATACTGTGAGAAACGTCCCAGCCTATCCAGCCTACTTTTATAACTCAAACCTCCATTCCCTGCAATATCCTGGTAAATCTTTTCTGACCCTTCTCCAATTTAATAATATCCTTCCTATAGCAGGGTGACCAGAACTGCACACATAATAGAAGAGGCCTCACTAATGTCCTGTACAACCTCAACATAATGTCCCAACTCCTATACTCAAAGGTCTGAGCAATGAAGGCAAGTGTGCTAAATGCCATCTTAACCACCCTGTCCACCTGTGATGCAAATTTCAAAGAAGTATGTACCTGAACGCCTAGGTCTCCCTGTTCTACAAATCTACCCAGGGGCCCTACTGTTAATTGTATAAGTCCTGGTCGTGTTTGTTTTACCAAAATACAATTATCGTTTACAGCTCCAGTGTGCATTCTATCAACATTATTCGCAACATTATTGTCCTTGATCACCAATGGAGCTCCCATGTCTGCATTGTGAAAACTGTCTCAAAGAAACACAGTTTTTTTTTGTCTCAAATACTTATTTCTCCTCACGTAATTAAACTTTATATAGTGCACTGCTATTCAAGCCTTTGTGCTCTTACAAAGTGGAGACATCTTGCAGGTCTCTTCAGAAAAGCTCACTCAGAAAATGAACAAGAATATCATCATCGTGCAATAAGTGAGTCTCCTCTCATCTCTAGCCATCAACTTTGCCTTCTTGTTTTTCTTAATTTTATCAATAATGCACAGGTCAGGTCTTTCTGAACTTTTCATATAATTCAAACTACACACTCCTGCTCTGGGCACACTATTCAGGCTTTTGAGGTGAAAGCTTGGTACCAACTACTCACCAGTCCCTGATTCACCATAATTGATTTTACACTTGGTCGTGGTATCCTGAATTCTGAGCTTGGTGCCTTACTTTAAGCAACCAGCTAAACTGCACCCAAGTCCCTATCCATTGCTCTACTGCAGCTGCCCAGTACGGATAGTCTTATGATTCAAATGTCTCATTTTCCAGTTTTCCCACACTCCAAAACAAAAGCAGTTAACTCTATTCAGATCCCTCTGTGATTTAACTCAGTTTGGAAACTAGCCAAACTGATCATTACTGGCATAAACACGTGCCCCTAACTTCCCATAAATATGTCACTTCAAGGCAGCAAGACATCACCACTCCTCAGTGACAGCTTAGAGCTATTTGCTGATGTACCACGAGCCAGGTCCTTACATTATGTTCTCCTTTAAGTTCAACAAGCTGCCAAGTCCAACAAAAATGCCAATTTCAATTATTGTATTCAACGTAAACCCTACAGACTTGCTGATATAACATATTTATAAAAACTAATCTCATTAGATAACACGTCTGCATTGCAATGATTTGGTGAAGCATTGCTTCATATTTGCATAATTTATGAGGCTTTACCCAGAAATGAAGGAATTGTTAGAGACTTTTGAGTTGCCAAGGTTTTATCATGCATGCCAGTGCACTAATCTTCAAGTCTGCTTTCAGTATTCTAAAATTAACAAAAAAGGGCTCTTGCTTCAAATTAAGCCTTACTAATTTTTAAAACAGTTTACCTAAGATTCTGAAGGATGTATTTTATCCTTTTGCAGTAGAGTGGAACCTTTGCCAAGGTTTTGTGCATTTCCTCAAGGAACTGGTTTGCTTGTGTTAGTTGACTGGAAAAAAGCACCATGACCTACTGCTGAGTAAATATTATTAATACATTTAAAGTATTCCCGACATGCTATTTTTCCTCATTGATGAGATTTGAAAGGAACAGTGGTAGGATAAAATCTTGCAGGACACTTTAAAAGATTGGATGTTGTTGTGTAAGGTAATGGCTCTGACAAACTTTGATTTATGCTGCACTCCACCCTGTCTGATACCCCACAGCCTCTGCGTGGAGAATCACATGGATTCTGGCACAGTCTCCTGATGGAGACATAGGTGTCTTCTTTCCCTCCTAGTTATAGTTGATATACCTAAGAATTAATGTTACCTGCTTATCACAAGTCATGTAATGACTGCAGACAATAGTGAGAATGACTATAAATTAGCTTTTATAATCTTGTTATGAAAGACAAGAGCATCATAGAATCCCTACAGCTTGGAAGCAGGCCATTCAGCCCAACAGGTCTGCACTGAACTTCTGAAGAACATCCCTCCCAGACCTACTCCCATCTCTGTAACCACATATTTCCCATTGGCCAATCCACCTTGCCTGCACATCCCTGAACACTAAGGGCAATTTAAAATGCCTTATTCACCTAACCTGCACATCTTTGGACTGTGGGAGGAAACTGGAGCACCCGGACAAAACCCACACAGAACGGGAGAATGTACAAGCTGCACACAGACAGTTGTCCAAGGGTGGAATCGAACCTGGGCCCCTGGCGCTGTGAGGAGCACTAACCACTGAGACACCATGTTGCATCTTCTATTGAGACTTTTTCTTGGTCCATCCTCCAGCACAGACTATTGAACAGTCTCTTAGAGCACCTGAGGAGGATGATTTGGTGGTATCACCAGCCCATCCACAGGCTATCATACGTTGATAACATCATATCATATTCTATCATGCTGGTCCTGATGTACACTGTTATAAGGTCCAGAGAAGACCGATAGTGAAAAGAATCCAGAAGATCCTAAATTTTAAAAAATGCAGATAAATGAGTTACCACTTTAAGACCATTTGCTTTTTTTAGGGAAGCTTTAGATATTCAGTCAGCTGCAAGTATTAAGCAGATATCAGCTATCACAGGCTCCTGGAAGCGGTAGCAAATTTAATAGCTGTACTTTGGTTAAAAGTCACTTAGATCAGGGGGAAAAGAGGAGAGAAATCAGTTTGGGCTTCAGACAAACTATTTGGGCAGAAGGGACCAGGTTGGAGTTGGCATATGGTGGTACAATAAGTGGGGACCCTACTGGTAAGTTAAATCCCTAATGAAAAGGTTAAAAAAAATTAGCTGAATGGTGCAAAACCTAGGCTAGAGACTGGAAAATTATAATGGGGGCACTAACCAGTAAAATTAGTGTTGAATGAGCATTGCTGTACTTACTCTGTGCCTACATAGACGCCTACAATATCTATGCATTACTTTTTTTGCACTTTGCCCCTTCAGCAAGAGATACCAGGCTCACATTACTGCTGTCTTTCCTTGCCATTTAGTGCAACACAATGGAAGGAAGCTTGTGCCAGTTGTTAGCAAGCCTCTTCTAGTCAATGGGGATAAGCCTTTGCAGAGGGGATCCCAACACAGTAAGTCAAGGGCACCCTCTGATACCAGTCCAGGGTCTGCTTAGGGCAGTTGGAGTAAGGATCTTCTCCTCATAAAGGATGAGGAGCTGAATGATGGGTTGCCAACAACCCACCTTCACTCTTTCTGCCCTATTGTGGGTTGTTTTCCTCGTGGAATGAAGGTGTGTAATATTATGGAAGACGAAAACGGGTGGCATAGCTATTACAAAGATAGTAGGAACTGCCGAAGCTGGAGAATCTGAGACAACAAGGCGTAGAGCTGGATGAACACAGCAGGCCAAGCAGCATCAAAAGAGCAGGAAAGCTGACGTTTCGGGTCTACCTGCTCCTCTGATGCTGCCTGGCCTGCTGTGTTCATCCAGCTTTACACCTTGCTGTCTTGGCATAGCTTTTACTGTTGCTGCAAGTGGGAAGGTGTCTCAAGCAAGTGAGTAGGCAGGTCAGAGGGCATGCAGGGTTAGTGGTTGGGGTGGTTGAGGGTGAGTAGGGAAAAGGAAGTATTGCAGACAGTAGTGAGAATGGTAGAGCATGAGCCTTGGTGGGAAGTGGATACAGTAGCAGAGACAGCGTGAGTGTGAGATATCAGAGAGATTGAGGTACTTAGGATGGCAGAGTGGAGAAGGTCATTGACCATCTTCTTCTGGTATTGGTTTTTCCTCCAGATGGCTGAGAGTGAATTAACCAGCGTGTGAACCTCAGACCAGACTGTCATCGTCTGGTGACATGGCCTCCATTGCTGGCCCTGGGGAAGACCATAAGTTATAGAGGCTGTTCAGCCCATTGAGTCTTCTCCACCATTCAGTGAGATCATGACTGATCTAATAATCCTCAACTCTAATTTCCTGCAGCTTTTCTATAACTCTTGATTCTGTA
The DNA here is from genome assembly GCF_021869965.1 of Rhincodon typus. Taxonomy (NCBI): domain Eukaryota; kingdom Metazoa; phylum Chordata; class Chondrichthyes; order Orectolobiformes; family Rhincodontidae; genus Rhincodon; species Rhincodon typus. Next base: position 105,105,006 of record NC_063336.1, read on the forward strand.
ACTGATTTAAAAATCTTTCTCTCTCATCCTTGAATATACTTAATGACCCAACCTTTATAGCCCACGGCTGTAAAAAAATCCACAGATTCATTACCCTCTGAAAGAAGAAATTCCTCCTCATCCTGTGTGAAATAGGTGACCCTCTATTCTGAGGTTTATACCTTCTGGTCCCACAAAGGGAAACAACTTCAGCATCTTTCCCATCAAGTCAGCAAAGAATCTTACATAAGGTCACCTCGCCTTCATCATTATTCCAATGAATACGTATTCAATCCGCTCAAGCTCTCCTCATATGACAGTCCCTCCATTCCTGGTATCAGTAAACCTTCTCTGGACTCCTTCTCTGGACTCCCTGCAATGCCAGTATATCTTTCCTTTGATAGGGTACCCACAATTTGCCAACTGTGCACTAGCAGGACCTCCAGGGCCCTATTTTCCCTGTTTAACTTGACTTGTCTGAGATTACCCAGGCATGAGCGACGCTGGTGAATTCCAGGATGTATGGTGAGTGGCAACTTATTCTGGGAAAAGCATATGGTGCGAGGAAGTGGAACTTGGATGTGATACTTGCTGCAACGGCTGAAACTCCAATTAAAATGGCAAGTTTGGTAAGATACAATGATATAAATAATATGTTCGGCCTCATAGCAAGACTCAGTCCTCCAAATCTGTTGCAACTTGGATTTAGCAAAAAAAAAACAAGATTCAGCCTCAAGATTCAGCTTTATTGCTCTTTTGCCTTAAGGTACATCCGTTATTTTAAAAAAAAATCATTTTTAGAAGCAGAAAATAGGCACAGTTCCAGAATAGTGGAAGTACTAGTGAACACAGGATCAGATGTTACAGCACACACACATAAGACAATATGGTTTACCTAAGGCTTAAGATTTACAAGACACAGTAGCACTCCAACAGAAAGGCAGTAAGAGTGTTGGAAATCTGTGTGCAATTCATGTCACACTTCAAGAGGGACCAGGAGGCTAAAGTGTTAAACAATAGCGAGAGTTTTATTAAGGATGTGTCCACTCTGCAGGCAGCAAGGTTAGACTAACTGACAGTCTACAATACTGATCAAATGCACAACATTTCACAATCACTGCCCAGCCAACAAACATGCCTTAACCTAACATCCTGAAAGCAACAGACTGACTTCAACAGGTTCCAAGCATACGACTGGACCAGTATCAGCATGGACCAGTTTGGGCCTATTTCCATGCTGTATTACTCTATGACTAGTTCAGAAACAAGCTGCTACTGACCCACCAATCAAAAGGGACGTCCAATGACTTTCCAAGATTTTGGCTAAACGTAAAAAGACTTAACCTGCAGAAATCACTTATGTTGGTGTCTGAAATCTGTTCCATCAAAAGAAAAATAATTTGTTAAGATTCCTGTGTTAGCACAAGAGCATTGACTTTCCATTGACAGATCATCTCCTGCAAATTCCACTCCAAGACACAGTGTCCTGACCTGGAACTATATCATCGTTCCTTTACGATCACTGGGTCAAAATGAAGGAACTTCCATTCTGTCAACACTGCGGCTTCCTCCCCAAGCCCAAATGTCAAGGACAGCAGCAGTTTAAAAATTCAGCTCACCACCACCTTCTCCAGCAAAATGGGGTCATTCAATAAATACTGGCTTAGCCAACGATGCCCACAGCCCACAAACTAATAAACTAAAGAAAAGAAGTGACCGATTTTATAGGATTAAATTTCCCTACATTGCATTCACCATCCTTAGACTTTTAATGTGTGCTTGAAAGATAACTTTACTCCCCTTATGCTATTTGCTAATATTTCCTGATATTCTCTGTTTGCAATTCCTATATCCTTTTCAAGGGGTCAGTTAGTTCAGTTGTCTAGTTAACTACAGTGTGGTTTAGGGTAAAGCCCATACCTGCTGCTGTAATTCATGGAGGCCAGCTTCCTCATTCTCTCCCATGTTTAAGAAATGGTTACCCTCAATCTACGCAGAAACAATGTCTTTCTCTTTGATGGAGAGAGGTGCCTATGTCCATTGTGGATTTTAGCTATTTATCCTTTTTCAATTTCCTCTTTGTACTCTGTATTCTAGCTAATTTTCTATTGTATTCTGTATATGACATTTGTCATAAATTTTGTTTTTCCATTTTGTAATAACTTTTTGCTTAGTCATCCAGTGAGCTCTAGCTCCAGGTGGTGCTCTATTGTTGCTCCTTGTGCTTGGTTTTACTGAAGCTGTTTCCTCCTTGATGATTGCCTTTGCTCTTATCCTGCCTTCTTTTGATCACCTTTCACCAACTGTCACCCCCTCCCCCCCACTTGCTTATCAAGTATCTCTATTTTTTAAACACTGACATTTATTTCTAGATCCTGCTATAGACAAGCATTGTCTCCACATTTACCATCTCAAGACCCCTCGGGATCTTATGTTTTAATCAAGTTGTCTCTTACTTCTTTTAAACTCCAGCAAATGTAAGCCTATCCAGGCCAACCTTTCCTCATAAGACATACCATTCATTCCAGGTATTAGTCTAGTAAAGGAGCAGGAAAGTTGATGTTTCGGGTCAGGACCCTTCTTCAGAAATGGGGAGGGGGAAGGGAGCTGGGAAATAAATAGAGAGAGGAGGGGTGGGGCTGGGGAAGGTAGGTGGGATGGTGATAGGTGAGTGCAGGTAGGGAGTGGTAGGGATTGGTCAGTGAGGTGGGAGGAGCGGATAGGTGGGAGAGAAGATGGACAGGTGGTGTCAGGTCAAGGCGGCAGGGATGAGAGGGAGGTTGGTCATGGGATGAGGCTGGGGGTGGGGAGATTTTGAAACTGGTAAAATCCATGTTTAGGCCATTGGGCTGTAGGCTTCCAAGGCAGAATATGAGGTGCTGGAGGAGGCCCAGGATGGACATGTCGGAGCGGGAGCGGTTCGCAACCGGAAGGTGTTGTTTGTCGCGTGCAGAGCACAGGTGCTCTACAAAGTGGTCTCTGAGTCTCCGCTTGGTCCCACCGAGGTAGAGGAGGCCACATTGGATGCAACGAATGCAGTAGACCAATTTGCCAAATGTGCAGGTGAACCCCTGTTTAATGTGGAAGGTTTGTTTTTTGCTTTGAATGGAAATGAGGGGGGAGATGTAAGGACAGGTGTAGCACTTCCTTTTGTCAACTTTCCTGCTCCTCTGACGCTGCCTGGCCCACTGTGTTCCTCCAGCTCCACACTGTGTTATCTCTGACTCCAGCATCTACAGTTCTTGCTATCTCTTAGTCTAGTAAACCTTCTTTGAATTGCTTCCAATGCATTTATATCCTTCCTGAAATAAGGAGACCAATATTGTACACAGGACTCCAGACATGGTCTCACAAGTGCCCTGGAAAACCGAAGCATAATGTCCCAACTCTTGTATTCAATTCCCCTTACAGTAAACAATAATATTCTGCTAGCTTTCCTAAATACTTGCTGTTACTGCATGCTAAACTTTTACAATTCATCATGAGGACACCCAGCGCATCAAATTACTGCAGTTTCTTTTTATTTAAATTCTATGCTTTTAATTGGTTACTGCATTTCCTTCATTACAGCTGTGATTGCATTTCGAAAACACTGAGCTGTAAAGCACTTTGTGATGTCCAGTGATCAAGAAAGACACTGTATAAATCCAAGTCTTTCTTTCCTTACTGCAATATGTTGTCTGAAGTTACTACACTGTAATTTCAGTTTAGTAGCATTTTGTACTGAGTAGCTCCATTCCACCTCAGCACATCTCTTATCCTGGTATGACTTTTACTTTCAAAGTTACTTCAGGCAGTTATTTCAGAATAAACAATGAGTGATCTAAAAATAAACAGTCCATAAATATCATAATACCTAAGAAAAGCACTTCATCCTGTCAATAGGAAACCTGCTTTGTTTGATCAGGCTAGAATGTATATTTAATGTAGTTGCCTTGATAAAAACATCCCTGCTAGAAATCAGTTCTTGTAACTTTTTTTCGTTCTTGTAAATATTTTAACATGAAATAATGCTTTGAATGCTAAATTGTTGTCAAATAATATTTTTTTTAAAAAATGAAATTGGGAAATTAAAACAGTAAATGCAAATTGTTGTAAATCACCATCCTCCTCACAGTTCATAAAACTTCCAAGCTTTGTATCATCTGCAAATTTTGAAACTGTACCATTTTCACCAAGCCTGTATCATTAGCATATATCAAGAAAAGCTAGGATCTTGGGGTATTTCTTCTTCCAGGCCCAAAAACAGCTTCGTTACCACTACTCTGTTTCAGACATCCAGCCAATTTCATATCCATGCTGCAACTCAAATTTCCGACAAGCCTGATAGGTGGCACTTCATCAAACATCTTCTGGAAGCCCGTATACGACATTTTAATCATGCTCCCTCATCAATCCTTTGTGATGTCTTTAATAAACTCAATCAGATTGGTTGAACACAATTTGCCATAATGAACCCCTGCTAGCTTTCTTTCATCCAGCAACTTGCCCGAGTAACTGTTACTTCCAAAAGGCCTTTGACAAGGTGCCGCACAAGAGGCTACTGCATAAGATAAGGATGCATGGCATTAAGGGTAAAGTATTAGCATGGATAGAGGATTGGTTGACTAACAGGAAGCAAAGAGTGGGGATAAATGAGTGCTATTCTAGCTGGCAGTCAGTGACTAGTGGTGTGCCTCAGGGATCGGTGTTGGGACCGCAATTATTTACAATTTATATAGATGATTTGGAGTTGGGGAGCACGTGTAGGGTGTCAAAGTTTGCAGATGACACTAAGGTGAGTGGCAAAGCAAAGTGTGCAGAGGACTGTGAAACTTTGCAGAGGAACATAGATACATTGAGTGAGTGGGCAAAGGTCTGGCAGATGGAATACAATGTAAATAAATGTGATGTCATACATTTTGGTAGGAGTAATAGTAAAAAGGATTATTACTTGAATGGTAAAAAGTTGCAGCATGCTGCTATGCAGAGGGACCTGGGTGTCCTTGTGCATGAATCAGGTCTGCAGGTACAACAAGTAATTAGGAAGGCAAATGGAATTTTGTCCTTCATTGCTAAAGGGATTGAAATAAAAAGCAGAGAGGTTATGTTGCAGCTGTACAAGGTGCTGGTGAGGCCACACCTGGAGTACTGTGTGCAGTTTTGGTCTCCTTACTTGAGAAAGGATGTACTGGCACTGGAGGGAGTGCAAAGGAGGTTCACTAGGTTGATTCCGGAGTTGAGGGGGTTGGCTTATGAGGAGAGACTGAGTAGGTTGGGATTATATTCATTGGAATTCAGAAGATTGAGGGGGGATCTTATAGAAACATATAATATTATGAAGGGAATAGATAAGATAGAAGTAGAGAGGATGTTTCCACTGGCAGGTGAAGCTAGGACAAGAGGGCATAGCCTCAAGATTAGAGGGACTGAACTGAGAAGGAATTTCTTCACCCAGAGGGTTGTTAATCTATGGAATTCCTTGCCCAGTGAAGTAGTTGACGCTACTTCAGTAAATGCTTTTAAAAAAAAGATAGATTTTTTTTGAACAATAAAGGAATTAAGGGATATGGTGAGAACGCGGGTAAGTGGATCTGAGCCCACGAAAGGATCAGCCATGATCTTATTGAATGGCGGCGCAGGCTCGAAGGGCCGGACGGCCTACTCCAGCTCCTAGTTCTTATGTTCTTATGTTCTTATTTTGTTCCAAACCGTCATTTCTAAAAGCTTTCCCTTTGCTAAGGTTAAACTGACCATTTGCAGTTACTGGGTTTATAATATTGCTCTGTAATATTTGCAAATTTTCTCGTCCCCAAGCATTACCCCTGTATTTAAGGAGGTTTGGAAAATTATGGCCAGAACAATGTAGTTTCCATCATTATTTCCTTCAGCATCCTTAAATGCATTCCTTTGCATCTTGGTGATTTAAGCACTGCCAGTCTCTTAATATCTCCTCCTCTATCTATTTTTCACCCATTCAGTATGGACACTAGGCTATGAATTCAATAAATATCTGGAATTAAGAGTCTAATGAATGCATTGTCCTTTGTCAGGAAAAATTCATCTGGATCACTAATGTCCTTCAGGGAAGGAAACTGCTATCTTTACCTGGTCTGGCCCTAATTGTGACTCCAGACCCACAGCAATGTGGTTGACTCATAACTGCCCTCTGGGCAATTAGGGATAGGCAATAAATGCTGACCTAGTCAGCGATGCCCTCATCCCATGAATGAGTAAAAAGAGATTGCTTTCCTCTTCACTTTGGCTTGGATAGTACCTTCTTCCTTTGTTAAAATATAGATGAAAATCCCTTGTGTCCTGCATCAGCTATTGACTTAGCTTCCATTTATAAATTTGCTTTCTGGTCCCTAACAGGCACTATGTCCCCTGTTACAACCATTTTATTATTTATATACTGATTGAAGACTTTTGAATTCCGCTTTATGGTAGTTGCTATTCTTTCCTTATCCTCATTCTATGACTCAATTTATTTCTTTTTCACTTTGCCTGTGAGTTCTCTCTATCATCATTCATGGAGTACCAGCATTTCCCCTTATAAGAATGTACAAGTGCTGTAGCCAAACAACCTCTTCTTTAAATGCAGACCATGGTCCTGTTAATTTTACCTGCAATCCCCTTGAATCAACCCTGGTTCAATGGACAGTGCAGGAGGGCATGCCAGGAGCAGCACCAGGCATACCTAAAAATGAAGTATCAACCTGGTGAAGCCACCAAACAGGACTACTTGCACACCAAACAGCAAAAGCAGCAAGTGATAGACAGAGCTAAGCGATCCCACAATTTTGGATCAGATCTAAGCTCTGCAGTCCTGCCACATCCAGTTGTGAATGGTGGTGGACAATTAAACAACTCACTGGAGGATGAGGCTCCACAGATATTCCCATCCTCAATGATGGAAGAGTCCAGCACATCAGTGCAAAAGATAAGGCTGAAGCTTTCACAGCAATTTTCAGCCAGAAGTGCCAAGTGGATGATCCATCTCGACCTCCTCCAATGGTCCCCAGCATTGCAGAATACTAGTCTTCAGCCAATTCAATTCAGTCTGATATCAAGAACCAGTTGGAGACACTGGATACTGCAAAGGCTATGGGCCCTGACAACATTCTGGCAATAGTACTGAAGACTTGTGCTCCAGAACTTGCCGCTCCCCTAGCCAAGCTGTTCCAGTACACTGGTATCCAACCAGCAATATGCCCTGAACACAAAATAGCAGGATAAATCCAATCCAGCCAATTACTGCCCCATCAGTCCACTCTCAATCATCAGTAAAGTGATGGAAGGTGTCATCAACAGTGTTACCAAGCAGCATCTGCTCAGCAATAACCTGCTTAGTGACGCCCAGTTGGGGTTCTACTAGGGCCACTCAGCTCCTGATCTCATTACAGCCTGGGTTCAAACATGGATGAAAGAGCTGAATTCCAGAGGTGAGGTGAGAGTGATAGCCTTTGACATCATGGTTGCATTTGACTGAGTGTGACATCAAGGAGCCCTGGCAAATCTGGAATCAGTGGGTGTCAGGGGGCAAACTCTCTGGGGGTTGGAGTCATTCCTGATACATAGGAAGATGGTCGTGGTTGATGGTGGTCAATCATCTCAGCTCCAGGACACCTCTGCAGGAGGTCCTCAGGGTAGCGTCCTCGGCCCAACAGTCTTCAGCTGCTTTATCAATGACCTTCCCTCCAACATAAGGTCAGAATTGGGGATGTTCGCCGATGATTGCACAATGTTCAGCACCATTCATGACTCCTCAGATACTGAAGCAGTCCATTTTCAAATGCAACAAGATCTGGACAATATCCAGGCTTGGGCTGACAAGTGGCAAGTGACATTTGTGCCACACAAATGCCAGGCTATGACCATCACCAATAAGAGACAATCTAGCCACCGCCCCTTGACATTCAATGGTGTTACCATCATTGAATCTCCCACTATCAACATCCTGGGGGTTATCATTGACCAGAAACCCAACTGGACACACCACGTTAACACAGTGGCTACAAGAGCAGGCCAGAAGCTGGAATATTGCGGCGAGTAACTCACCTCCTGACTCCTCAAAGACTGTCCATCATCTACAAGGCATAAGTCAGGAGTGTGATGGAATACTCCCCACTTGCAAGAGGACTACAGCAGTTCAAGAAGGCAGCTCAGCACCACCTTATCAAGGGCAACTAGGGATAAGCAAGAAATGCTGGCCAGTCAACGACGCCCACATCCCACAAAATGAATAGAAAAATCTCATTCCAAGCACAATTGTAAGATGGCTGTCGTGGTTGAGGTCAGTAATCTCAAGGTATCACAGCAGGAATGCCTCTAGTAGTGGCCTGTGCCCAACCATCATCATTAGGTCAGAAGTAATGATGTGTACATGGTACAATGTCCCTTCTCAGTTGCTTCAGTGATGTTTTGGGACTGAGAAGATTGATCTCCAAAAACCACATCTAACTTCTTTTGTGCCAGCGGAGAATTTTCCTCATGACTTGATTAACTCCAGTTTTGCTAAGGCAGCTTGCTCTGCACACTGCCAAAAGCTGCCTTTGTGTCAAAGGCAGCTGCTGTTATCTCATCTCAGAATTCAGCTGATTTGTTCCTGTTTGGCTATAATGAGATCAGGAGCTGAGGAACCGTTTTGTAACTATTGGTTATGGAACTGTATTCTCAGCTTTCTGCCCATCAGCCAGCGTTGGAGTGTGGTGGGTCTGTAATGTAGCTGTGCTTCTTCAAGAGTAACTTAACTGCTCCAACCACCCTTGGCTTCCCCAATGGATTTTGGTGTCTCCAGTGAGAAACATTCAAATCTCGATCTGGCTGCAAATTGGCTGAAGCACTCATTAGGGAACTGGGGCCTGTCATCTGGAATGACCTCATCAGAAATCCTATGTGCTGCAAAAGCCGTGTGTATGACTTGGTTAACCACATCCGTAATTATGGCATTCAACTTTTAACCTCTAACTATCAGGTGGAATAATCTATGACAATAAGGTAAGGCATTCCATCAAAAACAAACAGTTCACTGCCCACACATTCTGATGGTCTTCTGAAGATTGTGATGAATATCAACAGCTCTCCTTTCTCTGGTCTGTGTTTGTTGCAGATATCTTAATTGACAACGAGATCCTCAATATACTTGGAGATCCCGGATCGTTACACCACAGACCATCTCTAGCCCTAAACTTGGTGATCCCCAAGCATCCCTACTGCAGCTTCTGTGGAACATCTTCTTTGAAGTGAAGCTGGAATGGCAATTCTTTGGCTATACATCAATATGTTGTCTACAATTGTACAGTGCTGTAGGTGCCAATGCGCTGGGCCTTTGGTCTGGGCATCCTTCAACACAATACTGAAAAATATTAAGTCCCTAGTCCATCAATTGCTCCTGTCTTCTAAGTCATTATGTCTTCTAGTTATCATGTTGCAATGGACTGAGTGTATGTCTGAATTTTCTGAATAAACTCAATATTATGTCTGCTAGGGCTGTCAATCGATGCTCTAAAACATGCTAGAGATGTGCAACAAACACAGCAGGTCAGACAGCATTAGAGGAGTAGGAAAGCTAGGTTTCAGCCCAAAACATTGACTTTCCTGCTCCTCTGATGCTGTCTGACCTGCTGTGTTTGTACAGCTCCACGTTTATTGACTCTGGCTTCCAGCATCTACAGTCCTTACTATCTCCTAGAGATGTGTAACAGTCTGGTTTTGAAAATAATCCAGTTGCTTCTGAGCTTGTGACTGAATCAGTGGCTGGTATGTTGGTTTGAAAAGACAGCACATAGTGTATTGAGACATCCATGATGCACACATCACTTTGATGCAGGTTCTAGCACCATCGCTTGTGTCTTTCTGAGGAGCTGTCTCAAGGATTCTGTAGTAATTACGAATTGAAGCAAAAATTTTGCCAATTAATTTACCATCCTATAGAATCTTTGGTGATCCATGACTGTCTTCAGAGTATGAAACACTCAGATGATTTTAGTCTTCTGAAGATCCACTATTACACCTGCACTGTTGACAATGTGATTCAAGAACTCAATAGATTCCTGGGAGAATTTATACTAGTTGTTGATGGTAGGTCTTTCTGCTTGTAAGCGTTTAAGAGTTTTAAGACTGCGTGGATTCTCTGATTTTGATATTGACTCTCTCCCCATGAAATAATAAGTCATCAAGTTGCTCATATTTCTGCCAAGACTCTTGTAAAATATTAAACATAGTTCTTTGAATAATCACTGGGGCTAAGGTGATCCCAAATGATACAGAAGCAAAAACCTCCAGATTAAATTATGAATGAAATAAGTAATCTTGATCCCTTGACCTGCCAAAATCTACTATTTTTGTGAAAGGTCTACTTTTGGATAGTTTAGTTAAACTTTCACCAAGCATTGACATAGCATAGATTCCTGTTTTTGAGCTATGTAAGCTTAACACAAATGTGAATAGCAGTGTTAGGCTTGGATACAGCAACCATTCCTAAGCATCATTCAATTGGTTTTGCAACATGGAAAATGGTTCCCATTCTTGTCATTTGTGTAAGTACGTTCCCAAAAATTGAGAGATGCAGAATCTTCCAGGGTATTCCTGTTCAATGCAATACCTTAGCTTCGGTTTTTAACTTTCACCTTTTAAATAAGATTGAGGTAAAAACATGCCTCTCTACTTAAATATGAGAATTCCTGACTCTGGAGTATGTATAGGTTTTCTATTATATGGTATCCCCTGCATTGGAATGGTTCCTGCATCATGCCTGTTATCTTAAGTATTATTTCAACATGTAGTTGCTTTGTTTGCTGTGGACAGTGCCATCTTAAATGTGGCTCACCATTTAATAATGCAGTGGCATTTACCCGAAAGCTAACTTTTGTGAGATGACCATTTACATAAGTACCAGCTTGTCAAGATGTAGGGTTTGAATCAACAATTTCCACAGGAACACTTTAGAGTTTTCTTCTGTTTACGTTTAGACTTACTGTCACATGTATATAAAAATACAGTGAAAAGTGCTTTCTCGTGTGTTTTTGCAAAGTGTCATCACTCTCCGGCACCATCTTGAAACATTGAATACAATGCAAGATTTTACTGCAGTAGAGTTCATTGTTTCCTCTTCTTCTTCTTCCACCTCCGCTATTCCTCCAGTTGCTGCTTGACATCAGCTGGAGTCTCTGAAATGGGCTCCTAGGTCTCTTTAACAGGCTCTGGGGTCTTGGTTATGGGGCTCCATCGCTGCCACCACTCCCGCGACCTCCGAGTCCGAGCTGGAGCCATGGGTCTAGGGATGTGCAGGTACCGTACCTCCACCACTCTATCCGACGTTCCTCCAAACACTGCCGCTGATCCGTCATCTGTCCCTTTCGCCGATGCTTCCACTCCTTCAGATACCCAGGCCTAGCTGTGGGCCTAGAGACTCAGCTCAGCCTGTGAGTCCGGGCTGAGGGAGTCAGTCTGGGACCTGCTCACCAACAGCTCTATCTCATTAAGCTCTTTGTGTGGATAGCTACTTAATTCCCTGCTTTGGTGAAACTGCGTCCCACTTCTGCACAATCTTGGAGGTGTGTGGTAGAAAACCCGCAAAGGAGGATTGACGGGCTGGAAAGGGGAGTAAGCAGTGGTAAAGGGAGGCAATGGGTAGCAAGGTGAGAAGAGGGCAAGCAAAGACAAGGGCACAGAGATGGGGCTGGTAGAGGAGAGGAGCTGTGAAAGGGTCTGCAAAGCTGAGAGAGGGGCTGCAAAGGGAATTGAGGGGCCACAAAGGCTGGGTAGGGTCTGCAAAAATTGGAAATAGATTCAAAATGGAGAGTGTGGCTGCAGAGGGGGGAAAACAGTTTAAAACTTTTCGACAAAGGTATACTCACCTATCAGGAGACAGGAAAACTGATGTAACAATTTCCTTGCAAATTGTAATGGAGTTTTCACCTTAAAGCTGCAGGAATTTGGAAGTTAATATATGGAGGAAATTGTAGTGGATGCTTTTGTAATGAACAGTACATCAATTGCAAAATTTGGTATTGAACAATTTTGTTTCATAAAGGTTCAAATTTGTGTGTTAGCATATCTCAAAATGTGTAGTATACTTTGAGTTACTTGAGGTGCAGTGATTATGTTGAACATACAACTGCTAAGCTTTGCCTTCGCCAGTCTACAGAAGGTGTGTTTAGGGTGATGGCTTTTTTGTGTTGAAGTTTATGTTTAAAAATATATATTTCTTGCAGGTTTATGCCTGTTGTCTTGTTCCTATTTAAATATTGTGCTGTCTAGGAAATTAAAGCCTTGCTAGTATTGTAGCTTGAAGTTGAACGGAGCAGAGATGTTTATCACGGATGTGGATAATTCATCTCATTGTTTTTCTGTTTAGTCCAAAACTCTCAAACCTCTACATGTATATGACAATTTTGTTATGAAGTGAATGTGTTGCCCAATGAAGGAGTTAGAAAGATTAAAACTGAAGCATAGCCCTCAAAAAACAGAAAGCTATACTTGAGAGAAAAAATATTTTGAACCCAGGCTGGGAACTTTGATATCCACGATTTATATTGGAATCAAAATCACAATTTCTAAATTTTGGGATTATACCATTGCAGGGGGGATGGAGGATTCACTACTCAGGAGGATTCCAACAGATTCCTCTTCAGCTCTCTGCCTGAAGGATGGTCTGACCTAAAGTGCCACAACCTCCACAGATAGGGCCAATCCACACCCCAGCTGCAAATTGGATCGTATCCCATGCTGTTTGCATTGACCTGATATACACTGACTGTGCAGTCAGCTGGATTTCAACACACAAGAATCTCTTTATTGATTCAGTTTATTTGTGGAGATATTTGGCACAGCAGCATTTGAATGATAGTCATTGCAAAGAAAATCATTAACTTTCCACAAATCCACAGCAATGAATGAAGCATGGCATCAGCCACCATCGAGTCAACAGATTGTGAAGAGTTTGAGATGTTTTAAACAACCTGCTCATTACACACCTCTGGAGCAGGTGGGGCTGGAAGTCTTGATAAAGTGTCATTCCAGCCGTGAGGGTAGGAGGATTTGGTGGGGGTGAGTCACAGGTGAGAAACACTGCACATGGTAAACCCTGGCAGAAAGATAAAACATTGTGTTGTCTGCTTGAGGAACACTTTGAAGCTGCTTGAGACAAATCAAAATATCAGAAGCATTGTGTTATTTATTTTAGAAGCACAAACTACAATGCTCACAGAAAGTACGATTACTTTATATTTAATTCATAGGATGTGGGTACTGCTGGCTGGATCAGCATTTATTGTCCATCCCTAGTTGTCCTTGAAAACGTGATGGGGAGGTGCTTTTCTGATATATTTCCAAAGTCAGGACAGAGAGTGGTTTGGAGGGGAACTTACAGGTGGTGCTGTTCCCATGTATCTGCTGTCCTTGTCCTTCCAGGTAATAGTGGTCATGGGCTTCAATATGAGTAGGAAAGAAACAATACATCTGAATGTAAAACAGTTCTTTGAAGACATTCGTTATTTTAATACATTGGTGTCTATTGTTTGCGTGATTCATCCCTGAGTCAAATATGATTTTTGGAAAGCTCATTAGTTAGCTACACCCTGACCTTAAGGGACTATCAACGGAAACAAAATTAAGCTTTCCATTTTCAAAATTAGATGGCCTTGAACTGTCTCAATGAGATTAAACATGTTGTGCCAATTTGTGCTGAATTAATAAGCTGTTTTTGTTTCAAGTTCAGCCCAATATATTAGGAGGAACTGAGTAAACGTTCTTAGCCTTATTTCATGTTTAGAACTAAGACTGTAATCCTTCAAGTGTTCAAGCAAACACTCCAGAGATGAAATTTGGCTCTATCTCCTATATAGCTCTTCTGCACTTTATAACCCACAGGATCAAGGAAGACTTGCTTGTTCTGTGGGTTCTGTGATGGCGGATAAATTCAATACTCAAACTCTGCCACATGTGGGGCAAGTGGTGCTTACGGTGACAGTCAGATTAACTGTTTGGAGATTTCTGCATTCTCTCCAGTACGTCAACTTTGTCTCTGCTTGTTTCCAATGAAGTCTCTTGATTTTTTTTTCAGTGCTTTTCTAAATGAACATTCTCTGGTTGGTCATAAGCCACTGAGACTCCCATAATTTGACAGGAATGTTTGGCCCCTTCAGGGATACTTTGAGGGCAGTGCATAGAACCATAGGGAGTTGTGTTGTCTGAATGAGGGAACACTTCTTAGCTTCTTGAGCCATCAAAATTTTAATTTATGGTTTATTTTTGAAGAAGAAGCAAACTACAATGCTCATAGTCCTTTTTTTTATTTAATTAATTCATGAGACATGGACATTGCTGGCCAGACCAGAATAGAACATAGAACATAGAACATTACAGCGCAGTACAGGCCCTTCGGCCCTCGATGTTGCGCCGACCTGTGAAACCAATCTGAAGCCCATCTAACCTAAACTATTCCATTATCATCCATATGTTTATCCAATGACCATTTAAATGCCCTTAAAGTTGGCGAGTCTACTACTTTTGCAGGCAGGGCATTCCACGCCCTTACTACTCTCTGAGTAAAGAACCTACCTCTGACATCTGTCCTATATCTATCACCCCTCAATTTAAAGCTATGTCCCCTCATGCTAGCCACCACCATCCGAGGAAAAAGGCTTCCACTGTCCACCCTATCTAATCCTCTGATCATCTTGTATGTTTCTATTAAGTCACCTCTTAACCACCTTCTCTCTAACGAAAACAGCCTCAAATCCCTCAGCCTTTCCTCATAAGACCTTCCCTCCATACCAGGCAACATCCTGGTAAATCTCCTCTGCACCCTTTCCAATGCTTCCACATCCTTCCTATAATGCGGTGACCAGAACTGTACGCAATACTTCAAATGCAGCCGCACCAGAGTTTTGTACAGCTGCAACATGACCTCATGGCTCTGAAACTCAATCCCTCTACCAATAAAACCTAACACACCGTACGCCTTCTTAACAACCCTATCAACCTGGGTGGCAACTTTCAGGGATCTATGCGCATGGACACCGAGATCTCTCTGCTCATCCACACTACCAAGAATCTTACCATTAGCCCAGTACTCTGTATTCCTGTTACTCCTTCCAAAGTGAATCACCTCACACTTTTCCGCATTAAACTCCATTTGCCACCTCTCAGCCCAGCTCTGCAGCTTATCTATGTCCGTCTGTAACCTGCAACATCCTTCCGCACTATCCACAACTCCACCGACTTTGGTGTCATCTGCAAATTTACTAACCCATCCTTCTACGTCCTCATCCAGGTCATTTATAAAAATGACAAACAGCAGTGGCCCCAAAACAGATCCTTGAGGTACACCACTAGTAACTGAACTCCAGGATGAACATTTCCCATCAACCACCACCCTCTGTCTTCTTACAGCTAGCCAATTTCTGATCCAAACCACTAAATCACCCTCAATCCCATGCCTTCGTATTTTCTGCAATAGCCTACCATGGGGAACCTTATCAAACGCTTTATTGAAACCCATATACACCACATCAACCGCTTTACCCTCATCCACCTGTTTGGTCACCTTCTCAAAGAACTCAATAAGGTTTGTGAGGCACGACCTACCCTTCACAAAACCGTGTTGACTATCCCTAATCAAATTATTCCTTTCATTAATTGCCCATGCCTCTTTGCCCTTGAGAAGGTGATGGTGAGCTACCATCTTGAATTACTGCAGACCATTTGGTTTAGGTGGACCCCTCAATGCTGCTAAAGTATTTCTCTTTATCTGCCTGGGTGTCTCCTGCTGCAATCGAGTTCCAACTAGATCAGTGGCTTCAGGAGTCTGGTTTCAGGCAGAAGAACTACATGTGCCCCCCGCCAGTGGAACTGATTTTGCATGGTTAGCATGTTTACGCTGGGCAGGTTAGCTGAGGCTGCTTTTGGGCTGTCACAGGATTGAAAAGATCTTGTGAAAGGCACTGCCGGTGGTACTTCTGCAGGGTCGTGAGGTGCTTCCTGCAAGTTGTCCAAGTTCCCCGTATATTGAGGCACGGGATCATTTGCTTAGTCTCAGATTTTGAGATCCTGGTGTTCCAATATGATTTTCATCAATTGGCCAAAGATGGTATGTTGAAAGTGGTGATGATAATCATTACCCTCTTCTTAATTTCTCATTCAATGGCTCACAAACTTGGAGCCCTTTTTTGGCTGTGAGTTAAGTTCCAAAACCCACCTTGTAAACTATCACCTCTGTAACATTAGCCAAGAAAATACATGTTTTATCTCATCACCAATGAACTGCTTATCTTTATCTCTTTGGGTCTCAACTTTCCTCCATCCTGTCTGCTCGCTGGCCTCCTAAGCTCCCCCATCCAACGCATTTACTGCTTTAACACTCACACTCTATCTTGCACTAAGTACTGCTCACCATCATGGCTTTACTCACTGCCCTATACAAAGCCCCGATCTTCCAGAGCAATCACCTCAAAATCCTTATCATTTGTGAATACTTCATTTTCTTTAATACAACAGAAATTCATAGATTATTCCTTACTCTGCCTCTCTCTCTCTCTCCTTGTCACCAAAGATGATGCAGTCTTCAGCCATCGAAGCTCTCTATTATAAAATTCCATATGTTTTATTATCTCTCTCCCATCATAACAAATTTTTCAAAACCAGCTGCAACTTTTCTGACTTCCCATAAATGTTTTCTCTGTACCCCATTAGCATCTGTTTTTCCTCTTTCCAACCCAAGATTTTGAACACCTGGAGGCAACTTATTATGTTGAAATCCCTGTTTAACTGATAGTTGTTTTGAAAAGCCCTACAGGGATTCTGCACTGAACTCATTATATTTCGATTGCTTTCTTTCATCTCATTTTAATTTATTTGGCATCAGCAATAAAACCTTATAGTTTGCAATTTGATTTCCTTTGAATTTTTATTGCTCATTAAAGTGCAAAAAACGTAACATTTCAATCCATTTCAGTCTCCTGGTGTATTTTTGTAAGCTGTGGCATTTTATTTCAGCGAGGCTAAAACTTCTCATTTGCTAGTTCCATTCACAGAAAGAATATTGAGATGGTGACGTTATGGAATACTCACAGTCAGGAGTGCCCCATTTGTGAATGCACTCAGGAAGTTATTATTGTTTTGCATGGGTTGTCAGATTTTTGGAGCTAAAATAAGTTACATCTTTCTTTACCTCAATGATATTGAAATAACTGCATAGAAGAAGGTATCCCGTCTCCAAGTCACGATTTTTCACTTGTGGAGAGTTCTTGACACTGATCCAGCTTCCTCAGAATGAACAGGACCTCTGACACTCCTGTTTATTTCTGTCAGCCAGGGCTCCCTGATTGGACCTATGAACTCATATTCTACGAGGTCCACCTGGGTGACTTCAGTACAATCACTACAGCAAATTAATCCTAATGAGTACAGTTGCTAATGTTTTGTCAATTGCAATTCACATTATCTCAGTGGCTAACTTTTCACCATTTGTGTTCCTGGCAGATTTTTTTTGTGCTTGGATGCATGGGGTGGGAGTGCTGGAATTCAAATGCATGCATCACCAAAACTGCCATTAATTGTCTTTGCTGGGCTGAAAATGTTGCGAGACCTCGGCCAAATATCTGACATGCACTAACTAAAACTGAAAGACCTGCGGATGCTGTAAATCAGAAACAAACACAGAAGTTGCTGGAAAAGCTCAGCAGGTCTGGCAGCACCTGTGAAGAGAAATCAGAGTTACGTTTTGGGGTCCAGTGATTCATAGGAAGGATCACTGGATCCAAAATATTAACTCTGACATCTGATATACACTCCTGGGTGAAATATTCATTCCTATTCATTTGCTAGAGCTGGGGCTATGACTTGCAATCCATCCACATCTTTTCTGATTGAGGCAGACAGCAAGCACAGAGACTTTGTGCTGTCCTCTCATTTACCAGATTGTAGTGTGCGGTTGAGAGTGATCAGCATTGCTGGCTGTATGTTCAGCAAGGGGCCTTGGGCGGCACGGTGGCTCAGTGGTTAGCACTGCTGCCTCACAGCACCAGGAATCCGGGTTTGATTCCATCCTCAAGCGACTGTCTGTGTGGAGTTTGCACGTTCTCCCCGTGTCTGCGTGGGTTTCCTCCGGGTGCTCCGGTTTCCTCCCACAGTCCAAAGATGTGCAGGCTAGGTGGATTGGCCATGCTAAATTGCTCGTAGTGTTTAGGGATGTGTAGATTAGGTGGGTTATAGGAGGATGGGTCTGGGTGGGATGCTCTGACGTATGGTGTGGACTTGTTGGGCCGAAGGGCCTGTTTCCACACTGTAGGGGTTCTATGATTCTAATGTTCTAGCTAGCCTTCAGCTCTTAAAGACAGTCTACTCCTCTTCAAAAGGAGAATCTTTAACTGAGAGGAAGCTGCTCCCGTTGGTTCAGCAGGTGTTTGCAGTTGAAAACAGAGCAGCAAAGAACTCATCCCAATCATGAATTTGGCTTTGGAAGCCTGAGTCATGGATATAGAGAGAGCAGACCATACTGCTACAGGGAATCAAGAGAACATCAAGGAATAGACGAAGGTGCAGCACAATGTTGTCTCACATCCATCTCTCGCTGGCTCCATAAATCAGCTATTCAAGCACATCACTCAAATACACAGCTACACAATCACAACAATCTGTCCCTCTTCTGTACAACACAATGGCACACATTGAAGGGAGCAGAGCTGAAGCTATGGAAAAGAAATATTTAAATAGTGTACTATGTTGTTCAAATGAATTTAAGGTCAAATGGAGATTTTTATAGTAAATGTAAAAATGGACTTCAGTAAATGAACATTGTACCTTATGCATTCTTGTACAAATAGAAGTTAACGTTAATAAAAACTGTCCAAAGACACCTTGGAGTCAGGAGAGATTTCAAGAAAGGCAGACATTGGTATAGAATAAGGAAAAAATTAGGATAAAATTAATTGTCTCCTGATTGGCTGAAGAAGATGTTAATGACATTATCCTATGACCTTGAATAGAGATCTGTCTCTTATGTTTGCATAAAGCAAGTTTGGAATTTAGAGGCTTCCATCAACAAAAATAGTACAAATTTGTACTCAGTCTCTGGCAGTCAATTCATAGAATCCCTACAGTGTGGAAACAGGCCTTTTGGCCCAATAAGTCCACACCGATCCTTGGAACATCGCACCCAGACCCATCCCCCTATAACCCACCTAATGTACACATCCCTGAACACTACAGGCAATTTAGCATGGTCAATCCACCTAGCCTGCACATCTTTGGACTGTGGGAGGAAACCAGAGCACCCGGAGGAAACCCACGCAGACACGGGGAGAACGTGTAAACTCCACACAGACAGTTCCCCAAGGCTGGAATCGAACCCAGGTCCCTGGTGCTGTGAGGCAGCAGTGCTAGCAACTGAGCCACCGTGCTGCCCTTAAATTGTTAGAAGTTACCGCAACAACATCATGATTGTGTCATTGCCCCTGTATCTGCTGCCTTATGCCGCCTCTCAAGTCCCACCTCATCTCCATCCTGCTGTTTGACATGAGGTGCAAGTAGCTAATCATGTTGACCTTGCACCTCTTGTGTTCCATGCCACTCATTTTTATCACTTCAACTTGTCCCATCTGACCACATGCTTTCAGATAGCCACAAAACAATGACTAACTGTTATAATAGTGATGATAGGGCCTGCGTACCTTGGGTAGAATGCTGCCAGTATTCTTCTTATACTGCAAGTCCAGGCACTTTCTACTACTTTGTGGAGAAGGTTGAACCATGAATAACTCTAAGCAGATGAGGCTTTCTCTTATGAGTCAAAATAGGGATTATTACTTGGTAACACTTTACAGGTTACTTTAGACTGTTATAAGGGGTAGATGGCATGACTCCAACTCCTGCTCCCAGAACATCCTCCAACAATGTTGAAGACTGCCTGATATTCAACCCAATGACTGTGTTGTCTATCAGAGTGGTTGAAGCTTCAGTTTAGCTAATAGATTAACCTTTTCATACCCATTACCTTATGCAACACTAGCCAGTCACAGGATGCCTCAGGAGAAAGAAAAGGTAACACCACATTTTGGCTGAAGAAACACTGTCACTTGATCTGACAATCACAGCCACCAGCTCAGATATGAACCCTGTGTTAACTTTATACAATATAATAGAATCAGGATCAGCACATGGAGAATCATTGAGCGTCAGGCCCAAGCTGATCCACTGGGGCATCTCCAGTCTCCCCTAGTGAAATCCACTATCCTTCCATAGGTTACATTCCAGCCACTGGCATTAGCTGTGCAAAAGTGCAAGTACAGGCAGACACTCTCCAGACAGATTTTAAGGGAATGCGTGAGGGTGAATAATTGATTCTTGTTTGTATAGTGGACATATTTTTGAATAAAGATGCTAGGGAAATGTTATTGTTGGTAACTGTTTTTTGTTGGCGGCCAAAATGTCAAGCGCCATGGGCATACCATATGGATCGTCAGATGGAGAATGGTGGAGTGGAGCACATGCACGTGCTCTTGGGCAACTCATTCAGAGCAACGGTGTTCTGGTTACATTCTCTCATGCCTTCTCGGCTTCCTCCTTCTTCACTTCTTCCTCCACATCCTCACATTCCATTGGACAAGACTGCAGGTGAACTTGCAGGATGGTATCAAGTAGTTCTAGCCTGCTTCCAGGCCCATTCCTACTTGATAGATCACCATGTGTGGATCCTCACTTCTGCTATTTTCTAACGCGCACACTGTTTCGGTATTTGAACTGATGGCTGCAAGTATCAGATCAAATGATGTTACCTCTTCAACCATGGTTGTTCCTCTTCTCCTATCTCCTCCCAGTGCTATCGAGGTGGCCTCCAGATGTTAAGAGGCAGTCGTACCCACTCATTATTCTGAGGCCATGAAGGATGCAGCTGGCCAGAATGAATTTGGAAACACACTCCAGCATTATAATTGATTGATTTTATTGTCACGTGTACTGAAATACAGTGAAAAGCTATGTTTACGAGTGGTACAGGCAGATCACAGCAAGCAAAGAATGTGCAGATCAAAAAGACTTAGAAGCATACAGATTACATTGCAGGTTACATTATTTGAGGCTAGAGTCCATTCAACAGTCTGATAACAGCTGGAGAGAAGCTGTTCCTGAATCTGCTTGTGCGTGTGTTCAGGCTTCTGTATCTTCTGCCTTATGGAAGAGGTTGTAGGAGATCATTACCAGGGTGTGATGGGTCTTTGATGATGTTAGCCGCAATTCCGCAGCAGTGAGTCGTGTAAATGGAGTCTGTGGATGGAAGGTTGGTTTCTGTGATGGTCTGGGCTGTGCACACCTCCGTCTATAGTTTCTTACGGTCCTGGGCAGAGCAGTTGCCGTACCAGGCCATTATACACCCAGACAGTATGCTTTCAATGGTGCATCTGCAAAAGTTGCTGAGGGACCTTATGGACATAGCAAATTTCCTGAGCTGCCTGAGGAAGAAGAGGTGTTGTTGTGCCTTCTTGACTGTCACATTTACATGGGAAGTCCAGTTCAGGTCATCAGATATTGTCACTCAGAGGAACTTGATGCTCTTGACCCTCTCAACCTCAGTTCCGGTGATGTAGATGGGGGCGTGTTCTCCTCCTTCCTTTCTGAAATCGATGATCAGTTCTTTAGTTTTGCCGACATTGAGAGACAGATTGTTTTCATTGCACCACATCATCAAGCCCTCTGTCTCCCTTCTGTATTTTGACTCGTCGTTGTTAGATATCCATCCCACTACAGTGGTGTCATCAGTGAACTTGTAGATGGCATTCGTTCGGAATTTGGCAACACAGTCGTGGGTGTACAGGGGTCAGATACTCATAAGTGATGCAGGCAGCAAAGACATTGCTTTGCTGCTAATAATCTGTTCTTTGTTGTTTCTCGTGGTAGTGTGGGTTTCATTTGGTGTCCATTGTCTTCATATAGTCAGATTGTAGAGGGTGACCTCCAGCCCGGTGTAAAGTCAGTAACCCTTGTCTCTGAGCAGCCATTTATTTTAATTTATTAGCATAATAATGATGCTATTATAAGCATAATAGCATTAAGATATATAATGTAGTATATAGGAATATACTACAATGGGACATTGTAATATACAATATATAGGCTAATAATACTATATTTTGTAGTATAGATAATCTGCATAATCAATACACATTATAGATAATTTGTATCTTTGTACATATACGGATATACATAGTCTGCATATGTAAACTATACATTAGGCTACGTTCTAATTTAGACTCCAATGTGGAATACTATGGGCCTCATATCTATGGAAGGATGTGCTGACCTTGGAGAGGGTCTAGAGAAGGTTTACAAGAATGCTGAACCAAAACAGAAGTTGCTGTAAAAGCTCAGCAGGGCTGGCAGCATCTGTGAAGAAAAAAAAAGTTAATGTTTCTGGTCCAGTGACGCTTCCTCAGAACTGTTTTGAGGAAGGGTCACCGGACCCGAAACGTTAACTCTGATTTTTCTTCACGGATGCTGCCAGATCTGTTGAGTTTTTCCAGCAACTTCTGTTTTTGTTCCTGATTTACAGTGTCCACAGTTCTTTTGGTTTTTACAAGAATGATCCCAGGGATGAAGGGCTTGTATGAGAAGTGGTTGAGGGCACTGGGTCTGTACTCGACAGAGTTTAGAAGAATGAGGGGAGAATCTCATTGAGACTTACTGAGAGGCCTGGACAGAGTGGGCATGGAGAAGATGTTTCCACTAACAGGAGAGACCAGGACCCAAGGACACAGCCCCAGAGTGAAGGGACAAGCCTTCTGAACTGAGATGAGGAAGAATTTCTTCAGCCAGAGTTTGGTGAATCTGTGGAACTCATTACCAGAGAAAGATGTTGAGGCTGAGTCAGTGAGTGCATTTAAGGCAGAGATAGATAGGTTCTTAATTAGTAAGGGGAGCGAGGGTTACAAGGAGAGGGCATGGAATGGGATTGAGAAACATATCAGCCATAATTGAATGGCAGAGCAGACAGGATGGGCTCAATGGCCTAATTCTGCTCCTGTGTTATATGGTCTTATGGCCTACATTCTATATACTGAAAAGACCACTTCTTTTTCTTGCCTTTATATTTGGAATGTGGACTAAAAAATGAAGATGCTGTGTTAAGCCAAGGAGGCCAATGTAAAGAGATGGCTGCAGTTTTAAAAATCATGTTTACTGCACACATTGTGAGTTGGACATGTTGAATTTTCCTCGAACAGTGGGAGCAAAATCACATACCATGGAGCTGATGTCTCAGCAATAACTGCTTGACGACAACATTTTGCTCAGCTCCTGACAAGGTGACCACAGCTTGTGTGGGGGCAAGAGCAGCAGTATGACCTAGCCTGCAGAAAGAAGGCATCAAAAATCTCGCACTGTTTCTCATTCCGGCGTAGAGGTACCAGAAAGTCTTCAGTAACAGCTAGCAAGCTTCCTCTTACCTTTTCCTCTAAGTCTTCTGTTAAAGCAGGAGTTAAACACTCTCAGAGACACTGAATGTCAAATTCTCAACGAAGAAATGTAAGTCTGAACATCAGTGTGCAAACAACCTTGTGTCAACATTAAAGAATTGAAAGGAAGCAAAAGTAAATAATTCATGGAATTCTGTGATTCAGACTTTTGCTATTGAACTGCGTTTCTTTTGCCACCTTTAACATTCATGTCTTATCGCCTCTGTGTGTTTGTTTGTGAAGGGGGGAGTTTAAGAAGGGGCTTGAGGTTAAGAACATAGAACCGTACAGCACAGGAACAGATCCTTTGGCACACGATGTTGTGCCGAACAACTCTGCCTGCTTGTGGTCCATACCTCTCCATTCCTTGCATTTCATGTGCTTATCTAAAAGTCCCTTAATGCCCCTACCATATGAGCCTCCACCACCATCACTGGCAGCACATTCCAGGCGCCTGCCACTCTCTGTTAAAAACCTAGCCCCTTGCGTCTCCTTTGAACTTTCCCTTTCTCACCTTAAATGCATATCCGCTGGCACTCGACATAAATACTAGTTATGTTCTAGAGTCATTGTTTGCACTTCATATTTCCTTTTTGCCAATGGTTGGGGACAATTCATTTGCAACAAGTTATCATTTTCTTGTTGTTTTCACCAAGCTGGTGAGCTTTTTCTTTTAACCAGACTACATCAGTCTGATAAATTGGAGACTTTGGAAAATTTGACTGAAAGTTTTCACATTTGCCATGAATCCTAATTTCCAGTCCATTACCACAGTGAGTTGTTAAAAGAACACAGCAACTAACCTCACATATACAATCTCTGTTTTTGTTAAATGACTTTCAGATGTCGACCAAACAACTTGTTTCTTTTCATTATAAAATGTTAGGGTACGCAATTGGTTTCTGATGGTCTTGTGAAAGACTTTTCCGGCAGAATTTTATGGAGAGTTTTTATGAATGAAATATTTATTGACCATGACTGCAGTAAGAAGTACAGCAGAGGGAAGGTTCACAGAATGTTGAACAGGTAGATGGAAAGCTTCACTGCACACTTTTCATTCCTAAGCACTAACTTTTCTATTTGCAGTTGAGAAACCATGTCATAAAGTTATACATTATAGAGATATCAGCCAAGAAAAGAGCACGCAAAATGACATCTAATCAAATGATAAACCTCCTAACTGCTTTTATTGGTGAGATAAATATGCCTTATTTGTTATTGTATCTATGAATCACTCTTGGCAAAATTTGACAACAAATATCTTTTATGTTGTAGAACTGGATTGATTTCATTAACCGTTGAGGAACCTCAGTATAATTTCTACAAATCAAAGGTTATATGAGTAAACAGTGTTTATTTTTTCAGCTCTGTCTTCAACAGAGGAAAGGAATATTTGAGGACTAGGATATCAAGGAAAGACCAATGTCAGTGACAGGCACTAGAGATCCCTGCATTCTGATCCATTTGGGAGACTGAAACAATTTACAGTAGTCACCACTAAGAACTGGAAAAGTACTACCAGCAGCACCTTCACAAAATCCTCCAAAACCTGGTGACATGAAAGACAATACAACAACAGTGCCCTCTTGCCCAGCATCTAAGAGATTAAAATGGTCAAAACCAGCTCTGCTGGGGCAGGACACATTGCTCACATGACTGATACCAGATTCTCAAAGCTGTACCTGGAATTTGTCATGATCTGAAACACTCAGAAGGACAGTGGGAACATTTCAGGGATGTAGTCCAAGCACCCATGAAGAGGTCAAACATATCTGCTTGTTTCTGGAGATCTCTGGCTTATCATTGGCCAAAATGGAGATGACCGATTCAGGAATAAGGCGCCAAACACATCGATAGAATTTGTCAGGAATGTGCAAGGGCAGAATCAAGGCGTCAGAATGCACAAACTTGAAACAACTCATCTACCCAACCCTGAAATATCACCTCCCTTGGATGTGGCAGGGCGGAAGATTGCACATTAACTTCTCAAATGGCTGAGAAATCAATCAGACTAGAGTGGAAAGAAGTAATTTTTGATTCTACGTGACTGTCTAAGATTGAGACTACAACATGAAGCTGTTTTCCCCAAGGTTATAATTGTTCTGATCTATATTTATGTTCTGATTCTTAGCAGGTTTTCCACCTTAACCAAAAGCCCTAATCAGGTGCCATCACACACAACATTTTAAAATTGGTGTTTATATGGCAAAGCTGAATGACGCATTGTCACCAGAAACTTCCTGTAAGGATCATAGGCTGAGATTTTCCAGTCAAATCATAATCCAACTGTAGCCTCCATTCTGGTTCTGGAAGCCGTAAGTGACCATGGCTGGATGGTTGATGTGATTTTTCTGCAGACAGCTAATTAAGACTTTTTGCAGGGCCCCCATTGGTTTAGAGATGGCGGCTGGATTCCAGTGTAAGAAATCCTGTTAAGTGAAGGGCAGCTGGTCTCCTTCACAGTGTAGGCTTTGGTGTCAGGAGGTGCCTCCAATGGGAGTCTATTGGTTGCTGTTACAAACCAGACTTTAACAGAGGCATCCATCTCCACAAAATAGCTGCTATATCAGACCTGCTGCTACGGGACGCTGAGACTCGACTTTCAAATCTGCGTCAGGACCCTACTGCCCGGATAATTCTGACCTCAGGCAATATCCCTGAGGCTAATAAGATGCATTAGTCACGGGTGAATTCTGTTGGAATTCTCATTGCCCAATTAGTGGTGCTGAGCATTAGCTAGAGGCAGGATCTGCCGACAGAGCGACAAGGGCAGAGTACTGCCACGATGAGCCCTACTGTTACCGAGTGGGAGAAGAAAGGCAGCAGCACCTTGGATGACCAGCAGCCTCATTGAGCACAAAAGTTGTCAAAGTGTCATTTGAAAGGTAATGTGCATGAGCCAGCACAGGATCCCTCAGATTCCAAAGATTTTCAGCAAAACACAACATCTTAAACATCTGCCCACATATATCCTGATCACTATGTAGTAATGATCACCAGAGTGTTCAACCTAGGTGAATTACAAAGTGAAACTTGCCTTCTCTTCCTCCCTGGCCCAGTGGTAAGCTCCTCAAGGAGCTTAACAGACCATTAATTGGAGGTGAGTAGGTTCCTGACTTGTCCCTTTCTCTCGACCACACTTTGGAATCTGAGGTGTACCTTGGAGGCTTCAGAAGATGCACACACCATCCAGGAATGCTATTTTCAAAGCATGTCCACTCTTGTTCTGCACTCTGCGCAAAAAAATGAAAATTGGATTTCGACTAGATTTTAGATTTCACCATCATGTGTACTCAATTACAGGAATACAGTGAAAAGTGTATAATGTCGCCACACATATCGCCATCTTAGATACCAGGGTACCTAGGTACAAAAAGACACTTCGGGGTACAAAGTAGTAAGAGAAACAAGAGTTAAAAAGTTAAGCATTACTTTATAGAATAGTAGAAAAATAACGAAATAGGTAATAGTTTATATTAAAGTCTTTTGTAGTTTAAACTAGGAATATAAAGGAATAAGTTAAAAGTTCAACAGTCTTTGAGGAGTCGTCCACTTTTCTTGTTCTCTGGGGCGGGAGTGGGATCTGAGCTGTCTGTTCTAGACGTTGCTGCAGCAGATACCATCGCTGCTACTGGGACTGCAGCCTCTCTGATTTCCCTCGGTGCCTCAGGAACATGCCTGGGCAGGATGCACTCACTCGCCGAGCCAAGATACCACCATGAGCCGCCAAGAGACCAGCCAACATACCGCCGAGAGACAAGGCTAAGTCCCGTTGAGAGACAGACTGAGACCTGCCACTGGGGAGGTGAGGACAAAGAAGGGATATCCTTGAGCACTACAACATGATGCCAGCAACTTAACAAAAAAGCCTTATATTGTGCAAGAGAATGGAGGTGGCTTCACTTCATTGCTGTACTTCTGACACAACCAATACAAATTAAAAATTGTGATCCCTTTCAACAATCTGATTGCATTATTAAATATCCTAATTGGCTAAGTGCTACTGCTGATGGGTAGCCACCTGTGCTTTGAACCTACCTCCAAGAGGCAGGGACATATTGCAATGCCACCCTGCTGCAAGCTGATCAGATTTTTTTTCCTTGTTAGCCAAAAAGCCAAATTCTAGCTCCAATATCACCGTTGAGAGTGGTGGCCACTGCTGGAACTGCACTCAATTCCCAATGGTGAGGAGCAGTGGAGCCTTTGGTACTGTGGGCCCTATATGGAGGTGTCCCATCCCTTTGCCACCAGCCACCAGAGAAAGCTGCCGAGCTGGTCATTGCATTGGGCATCTCCCACTGCTGGTTACAGCCCAGCAGCACTGGAACGAGGCCTTTTATTGATCTCTTAAGGAGCTCAACTAGCCCGCCAGTAAGCGGGCCTCCTTTGACAGCTCACCCACTACCAGCAAAAGTGTAGCAGGAGGAGAGCCAGGCACTGGCACACCCCCATGGCATTTTACTGCTCCTTCCGCCTACCCAGCCACCCTTGGGGTTACTGTTATTTCCAGTCATTAATGTTTCTTTTCACAGTTTCATGCATAACACCATCTCAAGAAATCAATTAAAACTCAATTATACTTCAAATCAAAAGAATATTATAAAGAAAGGAAACACCATAAAAACAATAGCATCTAAATTGCATTGAGGATTTATAAAGGAAGATTTATCGATCACTTTCTAGAATGAATACTTTCTATGAGTATAATTTACTTGTAGTGTTTTACTTAATTTGAGCTAATTTGAAATGTGATGAGCAACAGACTTTTTTATAATAACTCACTAGGGAAATTGTGTTAAATAAAAGATTGTTGAGGATCTCATTTATTTATAGTAATACACATTGTGAAATGAACAGCGATGATTAAATCCGAGATTAATTCTGCTTTACAGAAGCGGTTGCAAGTTCTAACGTGTCTCTCGGATGACTTAGATTTACTGAGCTCATCCTCGTTAAAATGATGACTAAAAGTAATAGCTAAAATTTTTAAAAATCAGGATGTAATAATTTGTTCTAATACTGCTCGACTAATCCTGAATTTCAGTTGATTTATAGGTTTTAATTAAACTTGGAATAAACTTACACTACCTTAAATCATTGATGAATTATTGGGGCTTGCTTTCAAGTCTGAAATATTGTAACAAGCTTGATTGAGACCTGCAAATTTTTTTTAAAGAAGAAGAAATCTAAAATAACAGGTTTCTTTTCTAACGAATGAGGTTACAGGATACCATAGTTTAAACTGAAAGTTTTTTTTATACTATACAAGAATCAAACAACGTGAACACAAAGTTTTATCTTAGGTAAATGGCAATATTCTAAAATCCAGAATCAACATAAGTTAATCGTTAACAGACACAATTGCAATTGATTATGAACTGTAAGTTACCCATCAAATGGCTGCTACAAATAAATGAGATTTTATAAATTGGTTCGTTGATCTTCATCCTTTAAATTTTTAAATTGCTGGGCAGCATCTTCCCAGGCCCTTAATGACATGGGGCGGTTGTGATAATTTTGGGTGAATCACTTGAGATGTCAAGTGAGGCATTTTGTGACATCGAGTCCAACAAGTCGCATTTTCTAACTAAGTCCCTGACTCGATGAGGTTCTTGTAAGTGAGCAGCAAAAGGCCTATTGACAAAGAATCTCACTTCACTAATTTTCTGCATCCCATTTTATTGCCCATCGGATAAAAACTAGACACTGAGACTTCCCAACGTAAAAAGTCCGAGCGGTTTTCTGCAACTTCAGCTTATCTCTTGATCCTCCAGGACTCCATGTTGGACACATGGCACCAACATCTCAGGACACAATCCATAGGCAGAGGCTGCATGAACTCCACTGTCCATGAATGTTGGTATCCAACACATACTAACCTCTTCATATAAAATAAAGTTCATCTCCAATCCACTTACAACACCCTTCTGCAGTTTAATGGTATACTTTGGAGTGCACAGGCCCCTTCTCATTGGAATACCGTTGCAAGGCGAGAGCCTGGGACCGGCAGTGTTCCACAGGGATCGGTTCTGGGTCCTCTTCTGTTTGTCACTTATGTAAATGATTTGGATGAGAATATAGAAGGCATGGATAGTAAGTTTGCGAATGACACCAAAATTGGTGGCAAAGTAGACAGTGAAGAAGGTTTTCTAAGATTACAGAGGGATCTTGATCAAATGGGTCATGGTCTGAATAATGGCAGATGGAGTTCAATCTGGATAAATGTGAGGTATTGCATTTTGGTACAACAAACAGGGGCAGGACTTATATAATTAATGGTAGGGTGTTGGGTAGTGTTGTAGAACACCGAGACCTAGGGGTTCAGGTATATAATTCTTTGAAGTTTGCATGAAATATAGACAGGGTGGTTAAAAAGGCACTTAACATGCTTGCCTTCATTGCTCAGTGCTCTGAGTATAGGAGTTGGGATGTCATGTTGAAGTTGTACAGGACATTGATGAGGCCTCTTCTGGAATACTGTGAGATCACCCACTTACAGGAAGGATATTATTAAGCTAGAGAGGGTTCAGAAGAGATTTGTCAGGATGTTGCCGGGTATGGAAGGTTGGAGCTATAAAGAAAGGCTGGATAGTTTGGGACATTTTTCACTGGAGTGTAGGAGGTTGAGGTGTAGGAAGGTGAGAGGTGACCTTGAAAATGTTTATAAAATCATGAGGGGCATAGATAAGATGAATAGCAAAGGTCTTTTCCCTAGGCTGGGCAAGTTCAACACTAGGGGGCATATTTTTAAGGTGACAGGAGAAAGATTTAAAAGCAATTTGAGGGACAACTTTTTCACACAGTGGGTAGTTTGTATGTGGAATGAACTGCCAGAGGAAGTAATAGATGCAGATAGAGTTACAACGTTTAAAAGACATTTGGGTAGGTACGTAATAGGACAGGTTTAGAGGGATGTAGGCAAAAAGCAGGCAAATGGGACTAATTTAGTTTGGGAAGCTTGGTTGGCATGGACACGTTGGAACAGATAAGGTCATTGACTTTCTTCCTACAGTGCTGGGGCTTCCTCCAGATGTTCGAGACTGGCCTGGGTAGCAACCTCGGACCAGGTGGGGACAATCTGGTGTCCTGGCCAATCCTATAGGATAAGGATGTTCCTCCTCTACTGTACCTCCCCCTTCCCCAGGACCTCCAGTACCTCTCTACACAGAGCGGCACTAATTTCCCCTTATCTGCCACGTCCAGGGTGAATGTCTGCAGTCATGAGGTCCAGAGAGCCAGGCTTTGACTGAGTGCACAACAGGGGAGGCAATGGCCCAGTGATATTATCACTCGACTGTTAACCCAGTGACCTAGATAATGTTCTGGGGACCAAGGTTCGAATCCCGCCATGGCAGATGGTGGAATTTGAATTCAATAAGTATCCGGAATTAAGAATCTAATGACGACTGTGAATCCATTGTTGATTGTTGGAAAAATCCATCTGTTTCATTAATATCCTTTAGGGAAGGAAACTGCCATCCTTACCTGGTCTGGCCTACAAGTGACTCCAGACCCACAGCAATGTGGTTGACTCTTAACTGCCCTCTGGGCAAATAGGGATGGGCAATAAATGCTACCTGGCCAGTGATGCCCTCATCCCCTGAATAAATAAAGAAAAGCCTTCTAAAAATGGGACAGGTATCTGAGATGCAGGGATATCTTGGCATTGGCGAGTAGCTCTGCCTACAGTAAGAGAATAGGGCTGGCATCAGACGAGAGGGGTGCCTCAGAGGTTGGGTAACTAGTAAATGAGGCAGTTTTGAGTTGAATGTATGGGAAAACCCACTGGGCCTTGCAGAAAGAAATCCTCTACGAAACATTCTAAATGCAAGATGGCGGCAGAGTAGGTCTCCCGAGCTGGAGCTCGTCTGCTCTGACTGCTTTTCTTTATTTTCTCTTTTCTTGTTTGTTTTTCTATCTTCTATTACCTCTTGAGCTCGGACGGCATTGCCAATGGACCTCTCAGACCTTGAGTGAGGCCAGCACGGAGGAGAGTAGGCCCAGCGCAGGGCTTGAGTGTTCATGAAGCCACTGAGGCAGTGGCGATGATGCAGCATGGGAGCGGCTGGGACCCAGCGCAAGCCTGCACGGCGAGCAGCGATTGGCCGTGAAGGGTGGCAGCTGTGAAGGATGTCGGCTGCAGCGGTCAGCGACGAGGTGGCAGTAGCAAATAATGACAGCGGTGGTGATGTGGCGTTTGGGGCCAAAGCCTGATGGGCCTGGGTGGTTCCTAGCCCAGCGCGGGTGATAGCATACCCAGAG
Source organism: Rhincodon typus (assembly GCF_021869965.1). Taxonomy (NCBI): domain Eukaryota; kingdom Metazoa; phylum Chordata; class Chondrichthyes; order Orectolobiformes; family Rhincodontidae; genus Rhincodon; species Rhincodon typus. The sequence continues at coordinate 105,136,676 of NC_063336.1, forward strand.
TTGGGAAGAGCGAGACTTCTTGGAAAAGCCCAGCTTGGACCATCTGCAGGCCCATGGCTCAAGAAGGGGTTGTAATGTTTGACATTTTAACTTTATTTCTTTATTTTTCTATGTATATGCTATGAAGGCTGTAGTGTCGATTTTTTATAAAGACTCATTTATTTGTTTCTCTACTTCTGCAACTAAGATTTTGTACGTAGGTACTTTGTACCTGAGATGGCACCATGTGTGGTGACATTGTACAATTTTCTTGTACCCCGTACTTGAGTAAACTGTAACCATTACCAACAAATGTTACAGAGAAGCAACATGTGATTGAAGGAGTAGCAACCAGTTAGTAAAGTAAGTGCTGGCACCGAGGGAATCACTAGGGGAGTATCGGCTGGAGGCTAAGGGCTGGGGTCCAGGAACCAGCCACTGTCCTACCAAGACAGGGAAAGGGGAACAGGTCACAAAGGGGAGGGTGAGACCCAGTGTCTACGTTGCTTCAGTCATTTTAACAAGGCTGGGAGTGGGAGGTGGGCTCAGGAGCAGTCTTTCTGCCAATCCTGGGGGGAGCAGTAGGGAAACCCCTTCTGGCTGAGCTACCTGTCTACCCACTGGGTCGCGAGGGATTGAGCAGAAGAAGAAGGAGGTTGTGAAGTGGGTGGGGGGGATTCAATGCAGCTGCATGGGGGTGGGGGAGATGAGGCTGAATTGGAGTGGGGTGAGATGAGGGTACAAGGGAGGTTAGGAGTGATAAGTCTGCAAGGTGGTTGGTGGGAGACACGGAGGCTGCATGTGGATGGGGGGTGATAGAGAGGCCATAGGGGCAAGTGGTAAACACAGAAGCTGAAAGAGGCAAGACAGTGAGACTGAGAGTAGTGCAGGACAGGGAACCTGCCAGGTGGGTAGGATGGAGATGGAGGAAGTAAGGGGTGTTGGGGGGAGATAGAGGGAGGGAGGCTGTAAGTGGGAGAAAGAGGGATAATGTACTATTAGAGGATAAAGAAGAAGGCTACAAAGGAGGAAAGGGAGGCTGTAAAAAAGAGAAAACAGTTTCAAACTCACTTAACCAGGAGCTAGGAAAATTGGAATCACTGAGGGGTAATGAAATTACTTTCAGGTAAGCATGATATCTTTCATTTAATAATAAAAAAAGTATGATTTAAATCAAATTTCAGTCTCCACAGAGTTTTGATTTCCAATCTTGGCAGCTGAAAAGGTCTTTCCTAAGTTCCGTTTCTGATTAGACTCTGTCTCAAAAAATATATGTTTTGGCCACAGATTTAATCAGAACATGAATGTTATCTAATTTACCAAGGTGAATGTTTTTGAAGCACATTTCAATCTCCGTTTTCTAAGGTTCAAAAAAAAAGCATGCAAACATTGTGAGGTTTGCTTCCTTTGTTCCTAATTGAGAGAACGTTGTTTGCTGACAGTGGTATAATGGTAGACAGCAATGGACATACATGGTTGCTGTCGTAGATATTAAGAGCTTCTTTCATTGCATGACTTGAAACCCAATGCTGAATTGGGTCTGTTGTGATTAATTTTTATTCTCTCCCATTTCTCTTCATTTACCCCTCCTGTTATTCTATTGCTATCAGGGGCCTTATGCTACTCCATTCACATCAACACTTTTTCATAGTACGTGGCTGAAGGCAGTGAATTTTGCTGGCTGTGGGACTAAAGCATCAATACAGACTGCATCCAATGTCCACATTTCAGCAAGGCTCACTTGGTATGTACAGGAATTGGGAAAACTGATGGAAGATTTCCCTTGCATAACTCAGGGGCTTTAAGACTGAGTAAAATCAGATATTATAACAGAGATCAAAAATGAGCTTTGACTGTATGGCTCATTATCGCATCATATGGAACATGTACAGAGCCACATGAAGAATGCAGTTATGATTAAAAAATCAGGGGAGCCTATACTCATGAAAGTATCTCATACTCATGGAGATTGAGGAAAGCAATGTTTTATTTATGGAAATTTTATTTTGATTAATTATTCAGCCCAAAATAACTCCCAATATTATATGATGCTCGTTTATGCAGTGACTGAACAAATTATGCATCCAGATGTTAACAGTACCTCAAAGTTAGGAAAAAATATACATTCCTCCCAAAATTTAGTGAGATCTCGTACTGGAACAGACAGTGTATGGAATAAGTACTTAAAAGAAACATCTTTTTTAAAAGATTTCTTTGAGCAAGATAGACCAATAGCTGAGACAAAGGTCATTAGGCATAGCTGGATGGCAACTGCATCTGCGGAAATTCTGTAATGGAGATGTTTGAGAGTTATTTACACTTGAATTCTATCCTACATTGGAGTAAATAATGTAAACTTTTTGAAAGTTTCTGTTTCATAGATTTTTTTTGGTTAATAACATGAATGAAAAATAATCTCTTGAGTGTTGATTTGAAAATGTTTTCAATCCTTTGGATCAATTAATGGTTGAAAAAATATAACACACTGAAATTTGGTTCATATAGCTTGATAACGTTTCCTATTCACAACTTTCCTTATATTGTATATCATGTTTAGTTCAGGGGAAATATACATACCATTCCCCAGCCCCACCCACTCCTCTATTTATTTCCCAGTTCTCTTCCCCCTCCCCATTTCTGAAGAAGGGTCCTAACCCGAAACGTCAACCTTCCTGCTCCACTTGTGCTGCCTGGCACACTGTGTTCCTCCAGTTCCATTCTGTGTTGTCTCTGACTCCAGCATCTGCAGTTCTTGCTATCTCTATGTACAAAATCGATTCTGTGTTGGGGAAAGTTATACTGAACACATAACTTTATCTGCTTTGCCATCCATCCATATCACTTAAAATTATTCATGTGGGTCAACCTTCTGTAAGCATTTTTAATTGCAAATGTCTGTTTTTTTCACACTGGTGCATATGAAGGAGTGTAAAATTATAAGTCCCAGCACAGCAGCTTGTGTAATCAAGATCCCTGAAGACCATTGCATTGTTGATCATCGCAAATTCCCATTCCTTATTTCAATTATGATCCTTCAAAGGAATATCTCACCCTACCTCATTGTAAATGCATGTCAATGAAGCAGTAACCAAAAATAGTGAAGCTGAATAGCAAAAGGAATAAACATAAAGTTGAAAACAAAAATGGAAAATCACCCAATAAACCACATAAATTATAAGGAGTAAGAGGTAGCAGTCTGTATGTGAAAATGCACAACAAATGGAATCTTGTAAAATTTACAAGTTTACTTTTAGTATGTCTACTTTTGCGTGTCAGGAGCCCTGTACCCAGTTTTTATGGGCAAGGTCTCAAAAGCCTTGCAGCTTCAGCATCTCACAGAGGTAAAATCTGGCATGAAACCATTCCAAGGTAAATCAATGATTTATAGTGAGACCCAAAATCAAGTCAAGGTACTGTGAATTTGGGAAAGCTAAAATGGGAACAGAAAGTGCTGAAAAAACTCAGCAGGTCTGGCAGCATCTGTGTAGAGAAAAACATTGACAATGTTTTGAGTCCAATATGTCTCTTCTTTGGAATTGAAGGGGCCTGGAAAAGTGATAATTTTTAAGCTTTTGAGAAAGAGGTGAGGATGAACAATTGGAACAGGCAGAGCTGACCACTTACTGCTATTAGCATCTACTATTAACATCTACATCTCACATTTAACTCTTGTTTACTACCTTTAAAATCACCTTTGTTTTTTTTCTTTCTAGGCATCCACTAACACTATATATCAGTTTGTGTGCTAGTGTTCCCAGAAGGGAAAAAAATAGTAAAATTGGCCAATGACATATTCTGGTATGACTTGTTTTGTATACTTCAAAATGGATAGCCAGTATGATCAATATGTTCATTTGAAAGGTTTATTTTACTCATTCACGGGATGTGGTTATCGTTGGCTGGGTCAGTATTTATCACCCATTCCTTTTGTCTTTCAGAAAATGGTGGTGAGCTGCCTTCTTGAACTACTGCAGTCCATATGCTGTAGGTTGACCAACAGTGCCATTAGGGAGGGGCTTCCTGGATTTTGACATGACAATACTGAAGGAGTGTTGATACATTTCCAAGTCAGGATGGTGAGTGGATTGGAGGAGAACTTGCAGGTGATGGTGTCTCCCACCCTTGTCCTTCAAGATGCAAATGGTTATGGGTTTAGAAGGTGTTGACTGAGGAGTTCTTCTCAATTTCTGCAGTGCATCTTGTAGTTGGTACACACTGCTGCTACTGAGTGTTGGGGGTGGAGGGAGAGGATTATGTGCTGCCAATCAAGAGAGCTTCTTTAACCTGGGAGGTGTCAAGCTTCTTAAGTGTTGTTGGAGCTGCACTCATCTATGCAAGTGGGGAGTATTCCCGCGACCTCGTGACATGACATTTGTAGATGGTGGACAAGTTCTGGGGAACCAGAAGAGTTGCTCATTGCAGGATTCTTAGCCACTGATCTGTTCTTGTAGTCATTGTGTTTGTATGGCTAAAGTTTCTGGTCAATAGTAGCCCCTTGAATGCTGATAGTAGGGGATTCAGTGATGACAATGCTGTTGTATGTCAAGGGGTGATGGTTAGATTATCTCTGCCTTTTATTAGAGATGGTCATTGCATGGCATTTGTGTGGCACAAATTTTATTTGCCATTTTTCATCCCAAGCCTAGATGTTGTCCTGGCCTTGCTACATTTGGATATGGCCTTCTTCAGTATCTGAGAAGAAGACAGTGAAGAAGGAAATTAATCTCCACGTAGAGAAGCAAGGCTTGACCAGGGATAGTCAGCATGGTTTTATCAGGAGGAGGTCATGCCAGTACGTCTAGTGGAATTTTCTGTGGAGGTGACTGAGTGTGTATATGAGGGCAGTTGATGTGGTTTGTCAATGTCCCACACAGGTAACTGATAAAGGAGAGAAAAGCTCATGGATCCAAAGTTGGATCCAAAATTAACTTCTGAGGAAGGGTCACCGGACCCAAAACGTTAACTCTGTTTTCTCCTTCACAGATGCTGCCAGACCTGTTGAGCTTTTCCAGCAACTTTGTTTTTGTTCCAAAATTAACTTGGTGGCAGGAGGCAGAGGGTGGTGATAGGAGGCCATTTGTGTGACTGGAGCCTGCTGTGCAGGTCGCGTAGCACAGGAATCAGTGCTGTGTTCATTATTGTTTGTAATATTCATAAATGATGCAGATGAGAATGTGGGTGAGGGGAGGAGGGAATGGTAAGTAATTCTGCGAATGACACAAAGATTGGCCAGGTGGTTGACTGTGAGGAAGAAGGTCTTAGATTAGATGAAAATGTAGACGGATTGGTCAGTTGGGCAGATGGATGGAATTTAACAGTGATACATGTGCGGTGGTGCACTTTAGAAGAAATAACAAGGCAAGGGAGTTCATAATTTAATGGCAGGACACCATTGGAAGCTCAGAGGAAACGAGGAATCCCAGGATGCTTGCCCACAGACTCCAGAGAGTAGCAGGACAATTTAATGGGATAGTTAAGAAAGTATACAGAAAATTTGCCTCTATCAGTCAAGGCATAGATTATAAAAGCAGGGCAGTTACGTTGGAGCTGCACAGAAGTTTGGTTAGGCCACAACTAGAGTACCGTGAGCAGTTCTGGTCACCACACTATAAGAAGGATGTGGTTGCACTGGAGGGAGTGCAAAGGATGTTTCGTTGGATGAAGCATTTTACTATGCAAGAGGCTGGATCATCTTGGTTTGTTTTCTTTGGAACAGAGAAGGCTGAGAGAAGCTGATAGAAATGTATAAGATTATGAGGGGCAGATTGAAAGCAGTTGTTTCCTTTACTTGATGACTCATGAACAAGGGGACACACATTTAAAATGAATAGCAGGAGGATTAGATTGGTTTTAAGGAAAACCTTTTTCACCTAGAGTTTGGCTAGGTTTGGAATGATTTGCCTGGGAGAGTAGCTGAGGCGGATAACCTCACAGCATTTAAACAGTACTTGGAAGAGGACTTGAGATATTATAGCATTCAAGACTATGGGCCCAGTGCAGGAAAGTGAGACTAGCGTAGGTACTTGTATAGTTTTAGTAGTATAAACTTGATGGGCCAAAGGGCCTCTTACGTAGTGTACGATTCTGTGAGTTGTGAATGGTGCTGAATATTTTGCAATCATAGGCAAACATCTGCACTTCTGGCTTTATGATGGAGGGAAGGTCATTGATGTATTAGCTGAAGATGGTTGGTCCTAGGACATTTTCCTGAGGAACTCCTGCAGAGATGCCCTGTTTTTTTCCAAAAGGTGTATATTTAAAACCAAAATTCTGACATCTTGCTTATGACAAATCTTTCATTTTGACAACTAGACTAGAGACCTATTTGGAATTTAAATTCCAGATCTACTAATATTTTCTGACAATGGGACATTCAGTCAGACAATTGAGTTCTTTGTCATTATTGGATTATTGTTCGGTGTTCTTCTGTAGGACTTGTGTACCTAACAAACTTATTAAAACACGTGTCTGCTGATTGTAATCAACTTACACTAAGAAACAACAAATAATACAACTGTGAAAGAGATTCAATTTACTTTTTCATCACTGCTTTTCCATTCTCCAGTGAGGTAAATAAGAACATAAAAAACAAAGGTGTTTCATTGTATCTTGTTCGCTTTGGGTTGTGATTCACTGCAGAGAATAGTTACATGAGAATAGTTGAATCGTAGAAAGCCATAAGCACTCAGCATTTGGAGACATCACATTAAGTTAATTGATCGAGCACCTTGCACACTATTTGGCAAAAGCAATCCAACGTTAATTTTATGAAGCAAAGCATGTGCTTTTAGACAGCACATTACTTTGTATCTTAAAACATTTCATACTCAATGAAATACTTTTAAAAGAACAGTCACGGTTATTAGATAACAAAGTGTGGAGCTGGAGGAACACAGCAGGCCAGGCAGCATCAGAGGAGCAGGAAAGTTGACGTTTCACGTCAGGACCCTTATTCAGAAATGTGGAGGGGAAGCAGAGCTCAGAAATAAATAGAGAGAGGAGGGGTGTGGCTGAGGAAGGTAGGTGGGATGGTGATAGGTGAGTGCAGGGAGAGAGTGGTGGGGATTGGTCAGTGAGGTGGGAGGAGTGGATAGGTGGGAGAGAAGATGGACAGGTTGTGTCAGGTCAAGGAGGCGGGGATGAGAGGGAAGGTTGGTCATGTGATGAGGCCAGGGTCTTCTATCACCATCCCACCTACCTTTCCCAACCCCACAGACCCTTCATTGACGAGGCTGCCTCCAGCACCTCCAGCAGGAAAGTTGATGTTTCAGGTTGGGACCCTTCTTCAGAAATGTTATCTCTCACTCCAGCATCTGCAGCTCTTGCTATCTCAGTCATGATTATTATCCAGGCAAAACTCAGTAGCTATTACAGCTACAGCTAGGATCCCATAAATGTAAGTGTGACACATGACCAGATGATTTTAGCTGGTTGGGAAATTTTGGCCAAGATGCAGCAAGATCTTTCAGTCATATAACCAAGCTGGAAAGGAGTTTAACAATTCATTTATAGGACAGCATCTTCAATTCTCTGCTACTCTCTCAGGCTGTACAATTAGTGTAGGCTCGTCGAACTCAGAAGAAAGTGTGCTATAAACTGAGCTAACACACAGCTCGCTTTAACAGGATTGTCAAATTGGGATGGAATTGATCCTTCCCATCCTTTTGTAAAGTTAAGAAGCTATTGAGGATAAAAGCAGAAAGTGCTGGAAGAGCTCAACAGATCTGATAGTGTCTGTAGAGTCAGAGAGGGAGAGGAGGTCATATTTGACTTGAATCATTAACTAAAGGTAGAATCTGACCACTTTGTGGCTAATTGTGATCTCATCGGGTTTGGTGGAGTGATTCTCACCATGAGACTGAGCATGTTTCCTCATGACATCTTACCAAACTCACTGCTTTAGTTAACATTTGAACCTTCTTCTCAAGAGTCATGCCATATTTCTGCCTCATCTTGCTACAAGCCATTCTCAGAGCAACTCACTACTCATTAGACATCCTGAAATTTACTTATACCTGTGGCATTGGCACCATATTTTAAAAGCTTGGGTTGTGTACCTGGACAATCACTTTCCTGGGATTTCCTCCACAGTTCCTGACATTTATCTCAGACATGGCAGACAGGGGGAGCTCCTCATCCTGCTTTGCAGGCAGGTACCTGGAAGTTCTACTGGACAGGATGGTGCAGACACAGGAGTTCCTTTTGGTCCAGGACCAGTAGTGGAGACAACAACAACAGTCTGTACCAGCCTGGTCTGAAATTGCCACGCCAGCTAAAACAGTCTCAACCATTCAGAGGAATGCCCAGTGTTCTAGCGAGAAGTCAATGATCTCCTCCATTCCAGCAGCCTAAGTACTGCCATCTCTCTCTGATGACATATACTCACTCTATATCTGCTACTGTATCCATCTTCCACCTAGAATCACGCTCTCAATATTACCCTCAACATCTTCCCCACTCACTCTTACCCACCCCAAGCTGTGACACTACTGACCCTGCATGCCCTCTGCACTGCCTCTACTCACTCACTCCCCACCAGCACCAACAGTAGCAGCACTGCCACCCACTTTCATCTTCTGCAATATCTGCCTCTCTCTTCCATCCCTGGAACTAAGCAGCCCATAAAAAAAGGCAGAAAGCATCAAGATGGGTGGGGTACTGCCTGATGTTTGGCTTCCTACCCCTTTTAGGGAGATGATTCTGAATCTGACTGCCCCAAGCACAGCCTAGACTAATATCAGAGGCTGCCTTGACTGACTGTACCAGGATTCCCTGAGCAAAGGCCATCCCCCTTGATTGGTCTGAGGCCTGATGACAACTGTAGCAAGCTTCCCGGCTTTTTACAGATGTTCAGCACCTGCAGTATGTTGCTTCTACTAAAACAACTGGGGTCTGGGCATCAGTTACTAAAATCAAAATACACAAAACTTCCTAGCCAATATTTGTCACATTTGGCATTTGCAGTGTCTTCTAAACAGCTGCACTCAAATACATGTAGTCAAGGAAAATAAAATTTACTTCCTGTGTATATAATGTTTTTCTAGTCTGAATAAATAGAGTGAGGCACCTACTAATATTTTCAACAATTGACTGCTGTAATCAGCAGAGGAAAAACGGTTTAAATATTGCAGATGTCACAGTAGCTGTATATTTTCAATGATGTTGACTCACTCAGCCGTTGAAGTTAGTTGACTCAATGGCACAATACCTCACTAGTATTGCCAACAGTATCCATCAAGTCTAATACCCTTCATAAGAGATGGCAATTAACTCTGAAGTGTAAGTCTTGAAAAGGGTTATATTTATCCCATCCACCTCGTGCTCACCCATCTGAAAGGGAACTTGATACTAATGTCTTTCAGCATGTTATGTGGAAAAGAATGGAAACAATTCTCTCAGTATTCAATTTCAAACTAGGCCATGTGTCATTGACACTGATTAGTTTCAACAGATCACTGAAGATAGATTTTTACATTTTTTTTAGGAGAAGGGAAACTTGCCGTTGGGAATTCCAATTCACATTGGCTATTATTGTCAACTTCCTGAATATGCAGGCTGATCCACATTTTCATGATATGATGTTCATTCACAAAAGAACAATAGAAGGAGGTTAATGGCATTTGGAAATATAGACAATGTTCAAAGTTGCAAGAGACAACTAGAATTCACGAAGCAGCCTTGTACCAAGCACAATCATGGGGAATTTATCAGTCGATAAAAGGAACTTGCTAAAATAGTAAATACATGTAATAAACTTCAAGTTTCACAAAAACTGACCAAAGGGTGAGTTTTCATCCACTCTTTAAGTCTACCATGTTTTTTAAAAATTGTAAAGCCACATCCGTGCTATAGATTACAAGGTGCAGGGCTGGATGAACACAGCAGGCCAAGCAGCATCACAGGAGCAGAGAGGCTGACGTTTCGGGCCTAGACCCTTCATCAGAAAAGGGGGAGGGGAAGGGGGTTTTGAAATAAATAGGGAGAGAGTGGGAGGCGGATAGAAGAGGGATAGAGGAGAGGATAGGTGGAGAAGAAACAAACAGGTCGAAGAGGCGGGGATGGGGCCAGGAAAGGTGAGT
>NC_063336.1:105147133-105160598 GCF_021869965.1 Rhincodon typus
TGTTGTCTCGGATTCTCCAGCATCTGCAGTTCCTACTATCTCCGTGCTATAGATTGTTTTGTTTTGAATCCAAACAGCACAGTTTTGTTGGAACATGTATTCTCATGTGCGATCTGGGATTAGCTTTGTTCAAATTCATCCTATTCATTCTGACCGATAAATATTATGTCACGGCTGACACTGACAGGAGACTTGTCACTGCCCAAAGTCAATGATTCATATTTAGCAGCTAGTAGTGAAGGAATAACACTCATCAATCACTTAACTGATAGCTGCCCACAGAATTTTCAAGGGCCTGTGAGCACAGTTTGCTCTAATCTGGTATTTCATTCAGCATGAGGTCCTGTACTAAGGATCAGTGAAGTCTGAAAAATACAACACTCTTCAAACAGTTTGATTGAAGAACCTTCCCATTGACACTCAGGTCCTCCTGACTGGATTGGGCACTGGGAGCGGTGTGGGATGTGGGGGTCTGTTGTGTTGTCTGATATCACGTGGGAAACCTGAAAGCATGCTCAGCACCTCTGTCGGTATCTGTGTAACTCAACAGTTTCAGGATCATTTCAGTGACGAGTTTCCTGTCTAAGCTATGCAAGCAGGCACAAAGTCAATTGGCATGATGAGACATCAACTCCAGTATTTAAAGGGACAATCCAGAGATGCCACTTCAGTCCCTCCCTTTGTTTCTTTGCAGGAGAGAATCAAAACGGGTGGTAGGCTGTCCTTCATTTCTCTCATCATCAACTAAGCCTCAGCAGAAGAGGATAGAGACTGCCATGGGGTGATGCCTAAAAAATTCATGTTCAATCTACCAAGAACGACTAATTGTCAACTACTGCACTGTTCTCCTATTACCGACACCGAATGTATTCTTAACCCTAAAGCCTATTGCTATTTTGCAACTCATTCTCTCTCTGTTCTTTTTCAGGCACCAGCAACATCTGCACAGTATCAATCTGAAGACAGCAGCTCCTCTGCACACTACCTTATTCTGCATAAAAAGCCACAGATCCTTCATCGGCGAGGCTGCCTCCTGCACTCCTCACCAGCTCAGATCCTGACACCTCAGTGGGTATGTTAGCCAAATTAGAGTCAGGACTATCTTCTGGTGAGCACAGCACAACTATGCCTCCACAGCTGGCCAAGGAAGAATCAGCCGAGATCACTGGCAATCAGAGGGGTGCTGATGACCATAGACCTGCTTAGGCTCGAGCAGGAGAGAACCCTATGGAGTCACTCATTAATAACTTCATAAAAATGCATAAACTGGTACAGGAGGAGCACACAGATTGTTGGAAACATTCAGGAATTTGGATTGAAGTTTGAAGGAGTCTACAGCTCCCACCTGTGCTAGCATCTAGCTGTCTCCGTGGACACATTGGTGGTTGCCATGGCCAGCCAAGTGCATATGAAGACAGACTTTCATTCCATCACTCCACCCGTCGCTCAGCACCTTCCGCAAGTAGGACAAAGGGAAAGAAGAACAAACTGATAAGCTGCATTTGCTAAAAACTTAAAGAACTGTAGATGGTGGTAAATAGGAAATAAAAACAGAAATTGCTGGAAAAGCTCAGCAAATCTGGCAGCATCTGCAGAGAGAAATCAGAGTTAACATTTCAGGTCGAGGAACCCTTCCTCAGAACTGATGGTAGCTAGGAAAATGTTGGTTTATATGCAGAAATTAGGGTAGGGGTGGGGGTAAGGAGTAAATGATAAGTGGCGATAGAGCATAAAGAGAGAGACGGAAGAACAGTTGGACAGACAAAGGAGTGGATAATGATCTGGCTAGTAGAGAGAATAGCTATTAATGGAGACTGTTAGTGGCTAACAATGGGTTGTGTGTAATAGCAACTGTATGATAACAAGCTGTATTTGCTGTTGGGATTATACTGGGAATACAAAACAAGGACAACAAACTGAGATTCCTGAGATGCAGCCTGTATTGATGATTCTGATGTATGCTGCTCAAGGCATGTAAAAACTTTGCTGCATGCTGGTTGTACTGGATCTTCAAAAGTGACTGCAGCCTACTCTCAGACCTTAAGGATACAGATCCTATGATCCTGGTTTTCCCAAGCACTTAACTGACATAGCTAGACTGGGATCAGACAATGACTGACTGAGCCTTTGCCGAGTGACTAATGACAGTGTCCCTGGACTCAACTGAGGACTACTCCCCATAGACATTGCGACATGGTCATTTGGTTGTTGCACATGTAACGTGTCTCCCACACGAGCTGCTAGCACATGCTGCAGGTATGATATTGATGTAATGTGGGGCAACTCCCCTGACTGATTGATGCTGGCAACCTGCCTAGCTCTGTGTCTGTGCTGTAAGTTCTGTAGAGGTACCAATGTACAAAAAGGTCAGGCTGGACAAGGCACAAACGCTGTGAGCTACATGTAGGCACTGAGGGAGTGAGCACTGAGCGCACAAGCTAAGATCTCGGAGATGTAGCCTGCGCCAATAATGTATGCTGCATACGCCATGTGGCACAGATACAGAGGATGACGTATGCATGTAAGAAGAATGAGAACTTTGCCTCACTCACTCTAACACCCCTTTGTTAAGCCATAGTTATCCTATAATCCAAGGCATGAGGTGAGCAGCTCCTAGACCCTGTACAGACTACAAGACATTGGAAGGTGTTTGTAAATTGTAGAACTTAGGTGAAATTTTACAGCTTGCCTGACATTACTTCTGCTTCCCAGCCATTGACCTGGGTCCCTGTCCCGGCTCACAAAATGACCTGGTAACAGCATTGCAATGTGAGGTGCCAGTATAATGCAAAGTGCAGAATTTAAGTGATGAATTGTGATGTGTGCCAGTCAGGGATGTGCCATGATGGTAGGGTAAGGCTGCTGCTAACCTCCATGGATGGTGGATGCAGGGGGTTACTGCCCATGGAGTGTACTGTAAGATGTTGGGGAGCACTGGCCATAAGGGAGGCCCGGGAGAACACACGGGCGAGCTGGAACTGACTATCATGTTGGGAATTGTTGCCATCTAGTTCCTCTCCACCCTCTGGGAAAGTAGCAAACTCCATAAAAATGAGGTAGGATTAGACAACCCACTAGCAAGATTTTCATCTATCTGTTAAAACTTTGCACGCAAGATCAGCCTTCTTTTTCTGAATGTCGAGAATTGCATTTTTCTGTTCTCACCATATTTTGCAACTGGTATGCCGCTGCCAACATCATTTAGGGGCAGGAAATATTCGACCCAATGATTTGCATTCATGTTATGTCTTATCCTATCTCTTGGAGATGCTTCAAGTTACTTATAATTTTAAGAATTTTATTGAAGAGAAATTACTGAACTGTCAGCAAACAAGGAGTCCATTATCACACTATAATAGCCCATAAATGGCAAATTCATGGGTGATATGGGTGTTAGTTAAGAGAGGATTATTGGCTAGGATGTGAATGGGTTTTACAGATTAAATTTTAAACTTTGAGAGGCTTTGTGTAATCTCACTTTCACTTTTTGTAATTTATGAAAATGCTCATACAGGTGCCATAGAGAGCCCTCCCATGACATATAAACAAGCGTTTGTTTGGATAATAAGGTAAATTCTGTGGGACCCTTCATTGTCTTTAATCTGTGATATTTGAAATGAACACATACAATTTTGTGATACAAGTTTCGGAGCCTTTCAATGGCAGAAAGTCTTGTAAAATTTATCTTAATATATTTGTAGAAGTTCAACAAGCCATTTGTAGACCAGATAATTTATTTCTTTATTTCGTAGCTTAAGATAGACACAGAACCTATAGATTGCAATGCAGTTGGCTTGCAACATCAGCTATCTGCTATTTAGGATACAGAAAAAATGTACCAGGATGTTGCCTGGTATGGAGGGCATTAGCTATGAGGAGAGGTTGGAGAAGCTTGAGTTGTTCCCACTGGAACGATAGAGGTTGAGAGGTGACCTGACAGAGGTCTACAAGATTATGAAGGACATGGGCTGAGTGGGCAGTCAGAAGCTTTTTCCCAGGGTGGAAGCGTCAGTTACCAGGGGCCATGGATTTAAGGTGTGAGGGGTAAGGTTTAAAGGTGATGTACAAGGCAAGTTTTTTACACAGAGGTGCCTGAAACTCGCTGCTGGGGGAGGTAGTGAAAGCAGATATGATAGTGACTTTTAAAGGGCGTCTTGACAAGTATATGAATTGGATGGGAATAGAGGGATGCGGTCCCCAGACTGGTAGGGGGTTTTAGTTGTGACGGGCAGCATGTCAGTGCAGGCTTGGAGGGCCGAAAGGCCTGTTCCTGTGCTGTAATTTTCTTTGTTCTTTGTTCTTATCTGCCATTCTATTTATAACATTACTACTTGCTGTGTCTAATTTTTCTCTTTAATGTTTTAACAATACAGCCGATCTTAGCAACAGCAACATTATGACTAACGGCAATTTTATACATTGATTTTCAATCTGAGTTCTTGTTTGGAAAATGCAAATTCAGCTTGCAAATTGGAATTTAGAGTAGGTGAATCACAAGTGTTGATTAGGCTGCTCAACTTAAATTACAAAACCTAATCAAATAGACAGCTGGGTGCTGAGACCATGTATCTATTCCTCTGGAACGATGTCTCAGTCTACAACATTCATAAAACCTCCCAATATCATGACATACAATGCATTTTATGTGATGCTTGTTTCTGAGTAACATGGAAAGTAAACTATTCTAATTTACACAATCACTGTCTCTATTTATTCCTTTGTTTTAGCAATAATGATCTCAATCAAGAGTTTATCCAAAATTAACAATGCATTGTGTCTATGATTTGCCCCCTCTGTTATGCACATATGTAATCATAATTTAGCTTGAACCAAATGCCAAAAATTCTGATTCAATCCTAATACTTTTACCCAATACTCAATGCAAACTCTGCTTCTTTCAGCGTGCCCTCACTTACTGTGGACTGAAATATGTCCGTGTGTGTGTATGTATGTGCGCATACATGTGTAGTGGCCAGGATAATAGGCCATGTGGTGAAAAATTAGTATCTTTTTTAACTTTGCCAGTTAAAATAAGTTTAATACAAACTCAATGGGCCAAATGGCCTCTATCTGCACTGTAGGGATTCTATGATTCTAAGATCCTTTCATTGTGCTGATTGCAGGATGTTCAGAAGGGGCTGTTGGCAGCTTCATTTGGCGTGTTTCTGGCAAAGTGAGAGGGGGAAGAGGCGGTGGAAGGAGGCAGCAGTCAGAGCTGTAGCTGCATGGAAAACCAAAGGAAGGAGACAACTGACAGGAAATCTTACCCCATCAGCAAGAGAATGTAGAAGCCCAGGATCTAACTTCTGTAAGGAACAGTGTATTAATATCAAAAACTGAAATTGCTGGAAATACTCAGCAGGTTTGGCAGCATCTGTGGATAGAGAACAGAGTTAACATTTCGGGTCTAGTGACCCTTCCTCAGTGCATTATCACATTTTAGTACATTAGGATGTTCTGCTTCTTAAGGAAAACTGTTATTGAGTTGTGTCACCCTCGATAACAAGACCTGAGGCCAAATGCCAAAAGCTGTTTCAATCAAGGTTACTGCAGTCCTCAAATGTTTTGCTCTTATTAAACAGGCACCTCATGCAATGTGTACCAGATCATACACATTCATCACTTATGCCGCAGGCATTGGGAAGAAGCAGCAAAAATTACTATGGAACTTGCAAAGATTACAGGCTTCTGCCAAGTCCAGCACATTACTGGCTGCACATATGTCACCCTGGGGGTTCTTTCAGATGAAATCACTGCCTTCTTGGATTGCAGAGGTTTGATGTGCAACTGATGTGTGATCATTTTTCTGACAGCTGCCACATTGTATTTATATATTGATAATCTATTATCCAGACACTCCTACTCTGACCCCTGCCTAACTCTTTGCCTCTAAATTCTCGACTGCAGCTCAGCAGTCCCACTGATCTATGGGGAGCAGGCTATAGCACATCAATAACCCAAATGAAAGCCCCAACTAGTCAGTCTTCCAACCTCTCTAATTGAGAGAAGACAGTAAAACCCAGAACCTGGATGGTGTGGTGTAACGAGATTCATATAAACCATGATGAGTGAACAGATCACATGTCTCTTGTGATGAAAATGTTAGTATCATTTGGGAACCCTGGTTTTAAATTTATGACTCTTTTGCTGGAGTTTGATGCTATGGCCATACATTTTAATAACTATTCACAAAACTGGAAGAAACAGCATCAGAATGGATGGTAAGTATGGAGGAAGATGAATGTGGTAACAGAGCAGTACCTCTGCACAGCAGGTAAAGGAAGGGAAATCTCCCTCACTCTTAGTACTGCCAATCAGCCACTGCTGAAAAGAAGACAGAAGCAACAAATCAACCTACAAAAACAAGAATCTTGAAACTGTCTATTCAACTACCAACATCAGTACCATTCACTGCAATGACTGTCTGTTCTTCACAAACAATACAGATACTGATCTATATTCTTGTTAACCTCTATTTTTGGACCTACCTCATTGCTAATATGTGTGTACGTATGATATAACGAGGTGTAGAGCTGGATGAACACAGCAGGCCAAGCAGCATCAGAGCAGCAGGAAGGCTGACGTTTCGGGCCTAGACTCTTCTTCAGAACTACCTACTGAGAGGCAGGTGAGCAACTGAGGGGAATCATTTCATCCCTTCTTGCCTGGGAGCTTAACAGCTTGAGATTCCCATCAGGAACTACAACAAATTGGAAAACCCTATCTGGTTATTGGGTGTAATGCCATTCTTCTGAAGAAGGGTCTAGGCCCGAAACGTCAGCCTTCCTGCTCCTCTGATGCTGCTTGGCCTGCAGTGTTCATCCAGCTCTACACCTTGTTATCTCAGATTCTCCAGCATCTGCAGTTCCTACTATCTCTGTGTGTATGTATGTTGCATTATGATTTATTCTCGTGTTTAGAAATTAATTCAAGAAAGCTTAGTTAAATTGGCTCATTTTAAAATATTCAGGTTCACTTGGGGAAGGGAAGAGATTTTCTTAAAATTAACAAATGTTGCCACCTACTGAGGGGCAGGTGAGCAACTGAGGGGAATCACTTCATCCCTTCTTGCCTGGGAGCTTAACAGCTTGAGATTCCCATCAGGAACTACAACAAATTGGAGAACCCTATCTGGTTATTGGGTGTAATGCCATTCTCAAGAAACTGGACAGCACCTATTCCTGGCGCAAAATTTAGACTGGTTCTTCAAAGGGAAGAGTTCACCAGTTGCTTTTCTGGCCTTCATCCAAATCTGTCTTCATCATATTGCTACATAAATACCATCCTCTTCTTCCACCCTGTGTCCATGCATGTCAGTATTGACAAAACACTAGCCTCAACACAACACAACATCGTGCCTGTTCATAAACTGACCAACTCATAAACTAATTCTGTCCTTCAGGGCTTCACTTTGGGGCTCAGCAAAACATATGACTTGCAATCTTCTACTAGCTTGCTTTGTGTATGGTAACATGCACATGCTCATGCATCTACAGAGCATGCATCTTATGACTCTTAGCTTCATTTCTTAGCATGCATGAGTGCTCACTTTACCTTTAATTGGATGCTGTGACCAGATTTTCTTTTTTAGTGCGGGCAGAGGCAGAGGGAGGGATCGGTAGCTCCTCACAGTTCAGAGGACTGAACGTTCAGAGAGATTGATATAGAATCATAGAATCTCTACCACAAAGAAGCAGGCCATTTGGCCCAT
Organism: Rhincodon typus; assembly: GCF_021869965.1. Classification (NCBI taxonomy): domain Eukaryota; kingdom Metazoa; phylum Chordata; class Chondrichthyes; order Orectolobiformes; family Rhincodontidae; genus Rhincodon; species Rhincodon typus. Next base: position 105,154,845 of record NC_063336.1, read on the forward strand.
CAAGTCCACACTGACCCTCCGAAGAGTATCTCAACCAGACCTACCCCTATACCCCATCCCTGTAATGTGGCACTTCCTCTGGCTAATCCATTTAGCCAGCACATCTTTGGAGGAAGCCCACACAGACATGGGGAGAATGTGCAAACTCCACACAGACAGTTGCCGGAGAGTGGAATCAAATCCAGGTCCCTGATGCTGGGAGGCAGCAGTGCTAACCACTAGGCCACTCTGCCATGCCAATGTCGCTGTATAGTGCTGGACTACATTACAGTATGTATCACCCTGCAAATACATTGGAAATACTTCAAACAAATGGCATATCTGAAATTCAAAGGGGACTCAGTAGAGTCATGGGAGACTATGATCAACCATGGGAGTGGGGTATCACCACAGTAAGGGGCTCATCTGTTTCCAGCCCAGGGGATTGGCCACACTAAATCAGGCATTTGGTCCTTGCAGAGTCTAGGGACTCAAATCCTTGCAGTTCAAGGATTGAGCTACAGTCAGTCTTGCAGGTTAAGTACAAAAAAGTGCAGGTACATAAGGCGAGGAGCTGTGCAGACCTCAGTTTGGGAGCTAGGCCATGCTCAGATGGGGCTGCCCTTGCAAGTGAGTACCGGGAGTAAGTGTGGTGGGGTTGGGAAACTGCAGTCAATCCTGTCGATATTAATGATCAGAGGATTTATCAGAGGGCAGTCCAATGAGTCCTGTGGAAAGTGAAAATCTCAAGCTTAGCGATAGGCTTCATTGGACTAGGCTGCTGAGGGAATGATTACAGTGAAAAGGGGCAATTCAAGACAAGAGCATTATCTGATACAGCATAAGAGTAGACCCAGCAAGGATTTGTTCTAAGGGTAACCTGGGGACATTAATGGTTATATAAAGGGGCTGAATGGAGATGTGAGGAGGCTGAAAATTCATTAGGGCAGAGGGGTAGCAAACCTAAAGGAGACATGAAGGATGGTCCTGCAAGTCAGTCACAAGGATACAAAGTTGAAACTTTGCTATCATCGATCCAAAGTCAAATACACAAAACTGAGACAAAATGGTTGACAAAATGAATGCAGAATGGACACAGTAAGTTACTGCTTTTGTCTTTGGGGTTGGAGTAAAATTAGTCGTGTCTGAGGCCCTGGTAGAGGGATTGTGTGAATCATGTATCCACTGAATCAATAATGCTGCCTAAACGGCATCAAATTGCATCTTGTCAGCAGGTCATTCATCATCCAAGAATGAACATCACAAATAATGGCCTTGTGCAATCGTGACCATTTTGTTGTTCACACTAATTGCCTCCTTGCCAAGTCAGATAAGCAAATGTAATCAAATGTGAATTTGGAAGTGTCACTTGGCCGTGGCATTTCTGAAACACGTTTTATAACTTACATTTGAAACACTTCGAAGCTGCCTCATTCACACACTACACTGTAAGTATGCACGAACATAGTGTGTAATGTTCAAGGATACCTCTTAACAAGATGGGCAATCCAGGATTCCATGCCCTCAGTGTCGAAGGAACATTTTTGTTCTGCAACATACATTTGGATAAGGTCAAATATCTCAGAATTCCTTTTCAAGACATGAAATTGACTTCCTAGTGAACCCTCCATGGCGCACTGTGTCAGGGCATAACCTGGTATTTCATAGTGACTGAAGGGAGCATTTAGGAGTGGAGTTAGTGAAATGGTGTTCTCTTTCTGACCTTACCCACAGATTATCTGCTCCAGAATCTGACAAGCACATCAACATGATAGGAGTCCTTGTGGTGTTACTTCAAATGCAAACAAGATGTTGAAAGGGAGAACGATTTCAATGTCATCAGCAAGTCCCTGCAGGAGCAGTAACTCCAGGGGCTGTCTCACTGCTTCCTGAGGGAGAAACAGAATTGAAGAAATCCAGGAAGCAGAGGAGACTGATTCAACTGCACATCTCCAGATCTTCCTGTCATTTTCTACAGCTCTCAGACCACAGGGATCCTGGGCCACCATTAGTGAGCTGCATCACTATTGCTTCCAGACAGAGCAGCCATCCGATCCCCATGGCTACCAAGGTAACAGCTGCCTGAAATTTTTATGCCAACAGCTCATTTCAAGGAGCAACTGTTGATCTTTCCCGAGATCCCACTTCTTTCATCCTTCCTGTCGATGATGAGAGTCAAGCAGCCCAACTGTTGGATTCTGCACCATCACTGGCTTGTCCCAGTTACAGGATACTATGGACTGTGCACACATTGCTTTCAGAGTACTTTATCATCAACCTGCAGAATTTGATAACTGTTTGTCCACTCCACCTATATTAAATTTACATATGATCATCAATACAAGATTTGGGAGGCCTGTGCTAGGGTATCGTGGGAGTAGCCCTGATGTGTACATGTTGGAGAATTCACAGGCTTCTGCCTCCTTCCAAGGTCCCCAGACCATCGTAAGAAAGCTGCTGGGAGACAAAGGGAAACTCTGTCCAGACATCACTCATAATATCTTTATGAAACCCTCAGGCTGATGCAGAATAGAGATATAACATTGTCCACACTTCCAGAAGGGCCAGAGTAGAAGAAACCACAACCCCCTTTAAGATTAAATTCTGACTGCTCTAGCACAGCCTTGTAATAAACATACCTAGATGGACATTAAATTTTATTATTGCAATTTGTTTACCGTGGAGGTCAGTTACTGACCATCTTCACAAAAGACTGCCAGTGTACGTTTAACAAAAGAACATAAAAGTTTATTGCATAAAAGGAAAATATAAAACACATTATGCTATGCTAGGCAAGAACTGAAGTGATCTTATTACAAATATCAACAATAAAGATTTTTTTCCTCAACAACAACCTTACAGGCACCCAAACCTCAGTGAAGGGCTCTTAATATATTGAGACAGCCAATGTTCACATGCATCAAGGCCTGATCAACACTCAGACTTGATAAGCAAGTAGCATATAACATTTACCCCACAAAAGGGCTGCACAATCGTCATCTTCAACAAGAGAAAATCGAATCACCTCTCCTTGATAGTCAATGGCATTACCATCAATGAGTAGCCCGCTTTCAGTTTCTCTGGGGTTTGCCATTAACTAGAAACTGAACTGGGCTAACCATATAAATACCGTTGCTACAAAAGCAGGTCAGGTTTTAGTTTTTATTTAAAATCTCAACACAGAACAGGGAAATATCCCAACTCTCAGGCCGAGAGCAAAAAATCCACATCAGAATTTCAGGTCAGCATGACCTTGTAGCTAACTGGTAAACAATTCCTTATCATTCTATAATTCCCTCCCCATTCACCTTTCTAAAATTAAAGATTAACACTTCAGATTGAAAAATGATCAATGACAGTTTCCAAATCAAGACAACGTTGGAAGGTTACATCTGAGGCATCTTCATTGTTTTCACCTGACCTGTTAAATCCCTGGAACAGAAACCATCTGTTCCTGTGGATTTGCCACAGTAATATCATCATATTTTTATCTTTTCACTTTAGTAAACAACTTACCTTGATTCAATATGAATTTTCTCAAGAACTGGTGTAAGTGTTATTCAATCTGCCCACCATTTCTTTATTTTCATTGACCTGTACTTCTTCTGACCCTTCTCTCGTTCCAAAAATAATTGTAACATCTTTGTGCTAATTTTATAATTGCTTATATGCCTTCTTTTTGCAGCTATTTACTCTCTGAGACCTTTCGCTGTGCTTTGTATCATTGTGATTCAACGGGGTTTTAATAATTCATTGAAATTATTTGTATTTTTATGTTTGTTTAGGAATAGTCAGTATTCTCTCATCTCAAATAGCAGGAACAATAAATTTTCATGACAGCATGATGTATATGTTACACAACTTATTTAGATTGATTTGGGAATAAAATTTGGAACAACAGAAAAATCATAGAAAAAGCGTTAATACCTCAGATAACCAAAATTAATGACTTACTAATATTTTAGAATTAGAATTAGGTTTTATTGTCATGTGTACTCAAGTACAAAAATACAGGAGTACAGTGAAAATTGTACAATGTCCTCCACATGCATGCCATCTTAGATACAAAGTGCCTAGTTACAAATCTTGAGTACGAAAATAGACTAAGTACAAAAGTAGAGAAATAAAGAAAAAAGCTAAAAATTCTGCATTACAGTTCTTCATTGTATAAATTAGAAAAGTAAAGAAATAAAGTTAAAAGATAGACATTTACTGATATTTAAAACAGCAAAAAGACAGATTCCAGTTCTTTTCAGGATACGTGATATCACAATTTTATTATAATTTATGTGAGATGATTTGTCGTGAAATAAAGAAAGGCTCGATAGGCTGGGATGTTTTTCATTGGAGCATAGGAGGTTGAGAGGTGACCTTATAGAAATTTATAAAATCATGAGGGGTATAGATAGGGTGAATGGTAGGTGTCTTTCCTCAGAATGGAGGATTTAAAGACTAGGGGGCACATTTTTAAGGTGAGAGGAGAGAGATTTAAAAAAGACATGAGGAGCAAATTTTTTACACAGAGGGTGGTTTGCATGTGGAATGAACTTCCTGAGGAAGTGGTGGATGTGGGTACAATTACAATGTTTAAAATACATTTGGATAAGTATGTGAATGGGAAAGGTTTGGAGGGATATGGGTCAGGAGCAGGAATGTGGGACTTGTTTAGTTTGAGATTATGTTCGGCATAGACTGGTTGGATTGCAGGATCTGTTTCTGTGCTGTATGACTCTGTGACTCTATGACTCGCAAAGCTTGGATCATTGAAAGACGACAGCCCATAAATGGGGTCCTAGATACAAGAGGTTCTTTCCTTTGATCTTTAAGCTTAACTATAGAAATTTTATTTTCATTTGTATATTTGACTTACCGTCTTAAATAATTAAGAATTCTAATTACATGACATTTTCTTCTACATTTTAACATGACGTCAACAGTAAATGGAATTAGGTAAATGACCTGCTAGACCTAGACATGGATTGAGATAATGTTAACATAGCAGTTACACTGGAAACATTTTAAAGCACAATTCTCTGAAGATTCAGCACTGCTGGGTGCTCTTTTATTTCTACATTTTCAATTATGTTCAAATGGCTGGCATTTGATTTTGTGGTTCCAAACTTTTTCCTGCAGTGAATTCCTTAAATGTTGCTCATTTCTTGAGTGCCAGGACTGGAAAGGAACATAAAAAGTACAACAGCCTTAGTAGAATTGAAACCTAAGTAAGTGGAACCATAAATTAGAAAGCATGACAGTTGGCCCTGAAAATAAGGGTCGCATCTGACATGGAGAAGAAGAACTGCTATGAAGTATTAACAATGACAGGAACATAACTAGTGTGCTATAAAAAATGACACCCCTGGAGAGAAACAAAAATGTGACAGCAGAGAAAATATTACTTCTATAAGATCCCATTCCTGATTTCTAAAGAAACCGAAGTGTTGATAATAGTGAAAATAAAATTTACAAACAGAAGTATACCATGCAATTCATCTAATAACCTGGTCTGAAGCTTGTATGACTACAAAAGGGATGATAGGGAGCTATATGAAAATTTACACGTTGCAGTGTAAACAGTAACGTTTAAGAACAAGCTTATGAGAAACAAAGAAGTAGGTAATGAATTTAAGATGTACGGACTGAAATTGGGCTGTGTATTGTTTAACAAAAACAGAAATTGCTGGAAATGCTCAGCAGGTCTGGCACTATCTGTGCAGAGAAATCAGAGTTAACGTTTCGGGTCCGGTGACCCTAACATGAGGAAGGGTCACCGGA
>NC_063336.1:105160998-105184294 GCF_021869965.1 Rhincodon typus
TCCGGTGACCCTTCCTCATGTTAGGGTCACCGGACCCGAAACGTTAACTCTGATTTCTCTGCACAGATAGTGCCAGACCTGCTGAGCATTTCCAGCAATTTCTGTTTTTGTTAAACAATACACAGCATCCGCAATACTTTTGGTTTTTATCTGATATTGTTTAATGTTCGAGAAGCTTGAAGGCACTTAAAAAGTCCCAAAATTGGGGTCTACACATACGCACAAATTTCCAATGTGATGTGTACTGGATGCCATATTGGTGAGGGGTTAGTATGCATGTATTCAGCGTCCAGCTCAGACATGCAGAGCAGGCAGATTGTGTTATAAATCAGCACCCAATACTGATTAAATGCCTGTGCTGCCATTTTGGAAATTCACACTCCAGACTTCTTTATTGTTTAACCTTACATGACATAAATCACCATTTAAAAAAGTTTAACAACTGCTTGTAGGGTAGTTTCTTCCAGTTGTCGCCAAGATTCGCAATGTTTTTAATCACATTCACTCAAGTCGCAGATTTCTCCTGGCAGTTGCTTATTAGTTATCATTGACTTCAAGAAAGTAGTTGCTCCCAGATGTAGATACACTTCTGGGCGGTCCCCTCGGTATTGAGAAGGGAGAAAGATCACACACAACACGACAAGCTTTTTTTTAGTATTCAGTCACGGGATGTGGGCGTCACTGGCTACACCAGCATTTATTGCCCATCCCTGATTGCCCAGCTGGCATTTAAAAGTCAACCACATTGCTGTGGGTCTGGAGTCACATGTAGGCCAGACTGCAGAAGGATGGAAGCTTCATTCCCCTAAAGGGGATTAATGAACCAGATGGGTTTTTGCAACAATGAACAAAGGTTATATTGTCATCAAAGAACGTAGAACATAGAACAGTACAGCACAGTACAGGCCCTTTGGCCCACAATGTTGTGCCGAACTTTTACCCTAAACCTAAGGTCTGTCTAACCTCCACCGCTACCTTATACTATCATCCATATGCCTATCTAATAGCTGCTTAAATGCCCCTAATGAGGCCGACTCCACTACCCTCTCCAGCAATGCATTCCACGCCCCGACCACTCTCTGAGTAAAGAACCTGCCTCTGACGTTCCCCCGATATCTACCTCCTTCCACTTTAAAACAATGTCCCCTCGTAAAAGCTACCTCCACCCTAGGAAAAAGTCTCTGGCTGTCTACTCTATCTATACCTCTGATCATTTTGTACACCTCTATCAAGTCACCTCTCATCCTTCGTCGTTCTAAAGAGAAAAGCCCTAGCTCTCTCAACCTTTCCTCATAAGACCTTCCCTCCATTCCAGGCAACATCCTGGTAAATCTCCTGTGCACCTTTTCTAACGCTTCCGCATCTTTCCTGTAATGAGGTGACCAGAACTGGACACAATACTCCAGATGTGGCCGAACCAGGCTCACTAAATGCTTCATCGCAGATTTTTTAATTCAATGCAAATTCCACCATCTGACATGGCAAGATTAGAACCTGGATCCCAGAACGTTATGTGAGTGTCTGTATTAATTATCTAGCAATAATACCACAAGGCCATTACACTCCTTTGAAATGTGAGAAGGAAGAGAAAGGACAAGGACACTCAGTAGGACGCTATGTCCATTCAGGGTATTCAGGAAGCAATTCTCCTACCTGACCCTCAGTGACAACCGACGTTTGTTATTATATTTCTGTCGAGAAGCCTTTACTCAAATCTGCCAACTACTGCAGTTGTAATTGCAACTGCAGAGCAAACAAGGACCATAATGCTGATGGCTGTGAAAGTGACTGTGAGTATGAACTGTTGTACTTCTGACTCTGTCCAGGGAGTTGCTGGAGATATTAGCAAAACTTTGCAACATGTATTGCACTTCAGCATGAGGGCAACAGAAACTGTCTATTCAAACTGGGGTGACTTAATTTTCTGGAAAGAATGAACTCTAAAACTCTGCTCAAAGTTACGTTCCAAGTTAATGCTAGACTCCTCTAAACTCCTTGAAATTGACTGTAAGCATTCTGGCAGACTTTATAATACATCATTTTATTGTATTTATCCCTCAGCCTTCCTCTGTAGGTTATCCTACCAAAGTCCTCTGCATCGAAGTCATGTGCAGCCTCACTGTCTGGTGAACTGACATCTGTTCTATCCTTGCCCTTCCTCTGACCACAGTACCCTCTGTCTCCTCTGATGTACATCCTATTTCCAAACTATTGACTAAGGTAAATGTGGTCTCAGTATCTGACCTGGATGTTTTAAATGCTAAATCAAATAATTGCATGTCTTCGTCATCGTATTGGTGTTTTTTTTACCGTGGCCTGACCAGGTGACAACGCTTGGCAATCTGAGAGGAGAAGACACAAGGTTAAGGTTGTGGTGTGGAGAGTGAGATGGATGTTAGAGCCTTACACTTTCTGCAGCTCGTAAATCAGAAGCAGTTGTGTGTTGAGGAAGAACAGGATGTGAGAAGAAGTAGAGATAAGTAGAAATAGAATTAGGTTTTATTGTCACATGTACTCAAGTACAGAGATACATGAGTACAGCGAAAAGTGTACAAAGTCGCCAATTTCTGGTGCTATCTTAGGTACAAAGGTGCCTGGGTACAAAAATCTTAGGTGTAAATTAGAAAATTTAAAAAATAAAGTTAAATGATTAGCATTACAGTCCTTATAAAACTAGTGTCTTCTCCAGCCACAACATGTAGACCCTTTAAGAAGTTCAGGCTAATTTTAAATAGTGCAGCCTAATTTTAGGGACAATGTTTTCTAATCATCCTGTTTAGAGATGATATTACACAGCCCTGGAGTAGGTGGAACATGAATCCAGGCCAACACATTGCAGCCTAGTTTTAAGTAGTGGAAGTTGGTAATAATATTAAACCCTTATTCATGTGTATCACCAATAAACAATATATACAGCACTAGCTGCATACAGAAATCATTTTAATGAATAGACAGCACCAGGTGGGCATGCTGCCTGCATTGATTTGAATGGGTGCCGGTTACTCCCACATTGGTATACCTATTCTCATATTCAACAGCTAACCAACTGAACACTTCCAAAGTTAGATCGTCAGTAGGGAAATGACCTTCAGCAGTATTTACAATAATTACAATAGTGTACCTGTATGTAATACCCTGCTATGATTTTTACGTATAATACTGATACATATATACATTTACTAATGTTGGTATATTTGAGCAAATAACAAAGGTTTGCTTTGAAAGTTGTTTCACTTTCCAAACCGATAATAGTTGTGCCAATGCTCACAAATGGATGTCTGGCATAGCTCCCTCTGCCAGCCAGTGATGTGGTCATTCTTTGCCACCAGCATGTGGTTGTGTCTATAAGGTACATACATATACCTTGATAAAGTGACAGCTGCATTGCTTTCTAGAGCCTACACTCCCAATATGGTGAGCTCCAGGACCTGACGTGATTACAAGACTGGGCCATACAAAATTACTGGGAGTTAATTTCAACTTTTATTACCAGGTGAGTACCTGCTTTCCATGTCACATGATTCTATTTCCCATTGACTGCATGCAAATGCAGATAAAGAATGCAAATGGAGACTTGTAATTTTGTGGGAATACTATTGGACCAGTAATCCGGGGATTATGTTTCGAAGCACAGAGTAGCAGCTGAAGAATTTAAATTCTGTTAATAATTCTTTATAATCAGGAATTCAAAGCTTGTATTTGTAATCAACAGCTTGTCTTGGAAATCCAGTCAATTTACCACTGTCCTTCAGGGAAGGAAATCTGCCATTCTCACCTTACTTAAAATGTAATTTCAGACTCACAACAATGTGTTTGACTTTTAAATCCCCTCTGAAATGGATCAGCAAGGCATTTAGCGGTATTAATAGCCTCTTAGACAACAAAGATCTGACTACACTAATCTGATTTTTTTAGCTCTTGGGATCACATACAATATGTCAGGGGCAACTTCCAAGATCGTATCAGGGACATGGTCATGGACATGGCCAGTGTGCCACTTGGGGGAGTCAGGGTCGGCTTCCTCTCCTCATAAATGGTGAGGAGTCAAATGTCAGTCTCCTCACCACCCACCCTGGCTCTTTCTGTCCTTTTGCAGGCCAATTTCTTCTGGAATGAGACAAAGGGAGAGATTGAATGAGCTGAAAGTCACTGATTAGTGGAATTCTGTAGGGCTGTGTTGGAATTACAACTATTCATGACATCCATTAACAATCTGATTGAATGAGCTGAGAATCACTGATACAGCTGTTAATACTGGGGCAGGCAGGGTAAGGTGGTGAGCTGCCTTGATTGAGTGAGTAAGCTGGCAGGGTCTGACGGCATGCCATCTTCAGCTAGTCCTGAGGGAAGAAGATGGCCCTTCTCATCACCATCACATCCTTCAAGAGACCCCTGTTCACAAGGCTGGGTGCCAATTCTTCCTCACCTTCCATGTTCAGGGCAAATGTCAGGCAACATGCAGCGCAGTTCCACAATGATAGTGCTGGGCCAGATTCACAACAGCCTTTTAGTGTTGGGAATCATGGGATATCTTAGAGGTGGCAAGTTCTTTTGTCTACAGTGAGACGGAGAATTGGCTAGCATTGGTTGCCATAGGTACATGCTACATACCGAATGAGGCAAGTTTGGTATGAGGTCTTGTGCAAACAAATCCTCCATGACACTAAATCAATTTGTGATAAACTTCAGCCCAATGTAACCAACAACGTAACTAATGAAGATTTGCACTGAAGCTTTGATGGTGAATATTCTATTGTATTCTTCACTTTAGTCAATGCTGTGGCTAAACCTCGTAACATAGTTCATGCTTATTACAATTAATTCATTATTTTAATCTAGCTCTATATAGTTCAGCATGACTTTTCCTTGACTGGTTTATAAAAATCAACATTCTGAAAATATGATCTTTTTGCATGAATTAATTTTTTAAAATATATAATGCTGGAAAACGAGGCTGAAGAAGTAAATTGGGATCAAGGAAATGGCTGAGTAAGTACTTTGCGTCAATCTTCACAGTGGAAAACATCACAGCATACCAGAACTTCAAGAGAGTCAGACCGGATGGACTACACCCGAAGATTCTGAAGGACGTAGCTGAGGAGAGTGTAAAGGCATTGATGGTGATCTTTCAGGAATCACTAGATTTAGGGAGGGTCCTAGAGGACTGGAAATAGTTAAAGTAACACCCCTGCATAAGAAGGGAGGGAGGCAAAAGATGGGAAGTTATAGGCCGGTAAGCCTGACCTCGGTTGGTAAGATTTTAAAGTCCATTGTTAAGGATGCAATTGCATTCATTTTAAAAAGGCTAGAATACAAGAGAAGGCGTGCATTGCTGAGGCTAGATACAGCTCTGCTCAAACTATATTTGGAACATTGTGAGCAGTTTTGGGCTTGTATCTAAGGAAAGATGTGCTGGCCTTGGAGGATTTCCAGAGGAGATTCATAAGAATGATCCTGGAGATGAAGTGCATGTAATATAAGGAGTGATTGAGGACTCTGGGTCTGTACTAGATGAAGTTTTAGAAGGATGAAGAGGGGGACTCTCAATGAAACTTACAGAATACTGAGAATCCTGGACAGAGTGGATGTGGACAAGATGTTTCTACTCAATGGAGAGACTGGGACCTGAAGGCACAGCCTCAGAATGAAGGGCTGACCCTATAGCACTGAGATGAGGAGGAATTTGTTTCGCCAGAGGGTAGTGAATTGGTGGAACTCATTGCCATAGACGACTGTGGACGCCAATTCATTGAGTGTATTTTAGACAGAGATAGACAGGCTCTTGATCAATAAAGGGATTATGGTTATGGGGAGAAGGCAGGAGAATGGGGTTGAGAAATATATCAGCCATAATAAAATGATGGGGCAGACCCGATGGACCGAATGGCTTCATTCTGCTCCGATATGTAATAGTCATACAGTCTGAAGACGTCAAGACACTGAATATTGTTTGCAATAGACAAAGACTTTGGGTGGAATCTTATAAGGGTCTGAATGGATCATAAAATGCTTACAGTGCAGAAGCAAGCCATTCAGCCCACTGAGTCCACGGTGGCCCTCCGAAGAGCATCACACCAAGACTCAACCCCTTACTCTATCACTGTAACGCTGCATTTCCCATGGCTAATCCACCTTGTCTGCACATCCCTGGACACTATGGGCAATTTACCATGACCAATTCACCTAACCTGCACATCTTTGGTCTGTGGGAGGAAACCCACGCAGACACGGGGAGTATGTACAAACTCCACACAGATAGTCACTCAAGGCTGGAATTGAACCCGCGTTCCTGATGCTGTGAGGCAACACTGCCAACCACCATGTCACCCTGACATAGGCTTTGGTGAGAAATGTTGCAGAATTGCTTGGAAGTTCAGTAGTCTTTCTCAGCAAGAACTCGTTTATCTTTTAACAACATTCTGGGCATCAAGGAAAGATTCTTGCTAGGCAGCAGTAAATTACCTACTAATGGGAATTATTGCTTTTTAATGACTTTATTAACTGCACATCTCACCTCAGTCGTATGCTACCTCCAATCCTAACATCTACTCAAGCAACTAGACACCACAAATTCTCGACATGGAAGTCAGAGTGGGTACCTGGCAACTTTAGCACTCCTGTTGCTCAGCAGATCCTCCATGTTAGAGTCCAAGCACAATCCCATCAGGTCACACTCCATGGGATTGACCACACGCACTCCATGTCCAGAGATATTGGCATCCAACATGTGCCAGCCTCCAAGAAACTTCCTGGCACATCTCCGATCCACTTACAGGAAGCTTCTGCACTTCAGTGGGGCATCTCAGGTAGCATTGGTAACTCTCATTGTAATGCTACAGCAGGGACACTGTGCTCAGGGATGCACACCCAGCTCCTGAACTGGACCAGGCTGTATCTCCAGGCTCCTTGCTCACTCCCTTATTGGTCTCTCACTCTGGGCGTACCTGGATACTCACAACCTCCCTGCCTTGCTTTGTCTTTTCGCACTATGCCCTTCAGCCAGAGATACCTAGTTCACCATATTGGTGAATTGCATTGCTGTTTAATGCAGATGCAGGAGGTTTGTCATTGTAGTCAGCGGGCTTCAGTCAAGAAAAGGGATTTAACCTTCAATGGTCCTGGTACAGTAAGACAATGGCGGCCTCTGATACCGGTCCAGGGGTTTGGATATGGCCAGTAGCCACTCAGGGTGGTCAGAGCCAGGAACCTCTCCTCATAAGGTGCTGAGTAGCTGAATGGCAGGCAGACCACCATTTGTCTTGACTGTGTCTGTACTATTGTGGGCTCATTTCATCCTGGAATGAGAGAGAGGCTGGTATTATGGGAGGTGCATGTGGCTGGAAGTGGGGCAGTGTCCAAACCGAGTGATTAGTCAGTATTGTGGGCATGCAGGGTTAGTCATTCAGGGGTTGGGCTGGATGAGAGCAAACGGGGAAGATGTTGCAGGCAATAGTGAGACTGATAGAGGATAAGCCTGGCTGGGAGGTGGCTAGAGTAGCAGAGATAGAGTGAGTTCGAGGTATCGGAAGAAAGATGGTTCCACTTATACTAGCGGAGCAAATAAGGACATTGACCTATTTCCTCCAGTGCAGGGTATTCTCCAGACATCTGGAGATATACTGACCAGGGGGGCAACTTCAGGGTAACCTTGGTCTGATGCTATTGCCCCCACTAGGTTTGCCAGACACCTACCCACAAAGCAGGATGCCATATTCCCTTCTCCACAATGTCTATGGCAAATATCAGGAACTGTGCAGGCTCGTTCCAGACTGACAGTGTTTGTCTGGTGCTCAGCAGCTTTTAAATGATGGCATGGGCTACAAGAATGCTGGTCTATTCTGGGATATCTCAATATGTGCTGGTATAGTGAGTGGCAGAGTGAGGTGAGAATCAGGCGAGAGGGGGACAAAACTGGTGAGGCTAGGTTCCTGATGATGCAAGGTTGGTAAGATATGGTGAGAGATGTCGCTAGATCTTGTGGAGAGAAGCCACCTTGAGAAGTCAAGGAAACTGAGGTAGCCAAATGAAAAGAGATTTGGTCCTTTGGTCTTTCACTCTTGTCCATTTATTCGTGACCACTTTTCATAAAACTAATTTATGTATCTCAAGCTGTTGGAATCCCAGGCTGGATCACTTTGCCACCGAAGTCACTGCAGAAGCAAAATAAATACACACAAATAAGTAAATGATGACCCTGACAGTGCAGCAGCACCACAAACAGAGAAGGTTTCAATTGAAGAGATTCCTCAAGAACATCATTGAGGAAGAGTAACTAGAGGAAAACCTATATTAAAAAAAATTAGAAACAAGTTCACTTTGGTTTTGGATAGGAAGCTATAAATAGCTTTAAAAAAGATAAATACTGAATGATGAATATCAAACTAATAAAGATTGAAGAAGATACATGCTATGGCATTGTAGGATTATTAACGATGCAACCGAAATGGATTAATAACAGATCCAACAGAGGCTGCTCATTTGCAATATAAATGAAACGCTGACAGATGCTATATGTAAACAGCATCAAAAAAAAGGAAAGAATGATAACAGTAATTAACGTAACTGGCAATAAAGAGGAATGTTGTGTAAAACCAATAGGAAATACTAATATAAACTGACATTTTCCCAGCCACCATCAGTTCTGAGGAAGGGTCACCGGACCCGAAATGTTAACTCTGTTTTCTCCTCCACAGATGCTGCCAGACTGCTGAGCTTTTCCAGCAACTTTGTTTTTGTTCAGGAAATACTAATAACAGAGTAAAGGGATTTGACGATCATTGCAAGATTGGGCTACATGTTGCTGTTGTTCATATTAATGTTCTTTTAACAGCAAGACCTGGCCCGATGCATGACAAGGAAGAGAATTTGAAAGAACATGAATTGCAAATTGAAATGATGGATAACCATTATCTTCTCTGGCATTGTATGTCCTCTCACTGAGCTGCTAACGCACATTTCTTATCTAGTCAACCAAGTCTTCAATGGAAAAAGCAAAGATCACCTGAAATAAGAAGTTTTTTTGAAATAAATCTTTTGTGCTCATTGCACAATAAACAGGAAAATTGTAATAGATTTCAAGAGCAGATAGTGGGACTGACTAGGTTGCTTTTAGAAAGAAGCAGTGCAGGTTCAGTGAGCTGAATGGCCTCCTTTGGTGCTGTGCTATTCCATCACTCTGGTAACCAGTAAATGACAACAATTATCATTCCATTGTCCAGGTTACATCCAAACCTGAAGGCAAAGGCACTGTAAAAGCAGAAATGGATTTATCTCTTAAATTTCAGGTCAGGGAGCAGTGTCAGGTATAGAAAGCAGTGTCAGGTACAGGGAGCAGTGTCAGGTATAGAGATCAGTGTCAGGTACAGGGAACAGTGCCAGGTACAGGGAACAGTGTCAGGATACAGGGAACAGTGTCAGGATACAGGGAACAGTGTCAGGTACAGGGAACAGTGTCAGGTATAGAAAGCAGTGTCAGGTACAGGGGGCAGTGTCAGGTATAGAGATCAGTGTCAGGTACAGGGAACAGTGTCAGGTACAGGGAACAGTGTCAGGATACACAGTGCAGAAGCACTGGAATGCTTGGAGCATCATTAGAGCATGGAAGAGCTTGGAGGCACATCAATTTATTGGGAAATGGTGTGCAGTGAATAGCAATTTAGAAGCCTGGATTAATGAGCCAGAGACATGAGTTCAAATCCTGGCCACAGCAGCTGGGGAATTTAAATTACCTTAATTAAATAAATTTGGAATTAAATGTACTAGCCATGAAACTACCAGATTGCAGTAAAAACCCATCCGGGCTCCCTAATATCCATTGTGCATGCCTATCTACCATCCTCACCCAGTCAATGACCACAGACTAACAGAATTGTCATTGACTCAGAACTGTCTTCTAAGCAGGCCTAGCAAACGACTCAGTGTGTCCAAGAAGGTGATTCATCACCACATTTGCACAATTAGTTAGGAATAGTTAATAAATACACGCTTTGTTTGTGAAACTCCCATCAACAGGTAAATGGAAAAACTCACACAGAAAATACCCCAGAAGAGATGTAACTACCTCAGTCATGTGGATAACCGCTCAAGACGTTTTGCTCCAATTCTGTTCTTCTCGGGAAAGTGATGGTTCACCCTTGAGTACAGTTCCTGAGTTTCACAAATACTCCAGCAGTTCATCTGATGTGATCCACTGGTTTACATTTTTCAGGCAGGATCTCACTGTTATGAGCTATAGCAAGAGTACCGCTGAAATCTTATCATTCCCCATTCTCGGGCACTAACACCAATGATGCATCCACACTGAGGCAAATTAACATTTTAGACTCAGCAGTAAATCAGGATCTGACTAGCTTGTTTCAGCACTGCGCTATAAGGTCATGATTTACTGACTGATTCACTGAAAAACAACTGAAAACTGTGTGCCTGCATTGGGAGCAGATAAAATTACAGGTCTCAACTTTTGAAATAACAATCACATTTAAGGGGAATTAAGTTAAAAAGACAACTAAAATTCCACAGCCACTTATCATTCTTTCATACCATGTGCATGGAAATATTGAATAATTTTGATGCTACTCTAAATGAAATGAGAAATTTGCCAAGAAAAATTAATGATGTTTTGGAATTTACCAATTCTTAGGATTTTGGATTAACAAAGTCATTGGTAACCACACTGAACTGTTGTAATTATCAATTTAAAGCTATAGAATACAAATTAAGATGTTACTGCACCATCTTCAATATCCATAGACCAGAGGTTTATATAATCTGTTTTGGCTAGTACAGTGTACTACTTTATATCTTTATGATATAAAGACATCATATCTTACATGATATGTAGAAATTATTCGGTCAGGGCAGTGGAGTCAATGATTTCTCACTCCAAAACAATTTTTAAGGAACACCTGAGAGGAAAGGCAATTTTATCCATCACAGTAAATTGGTTGATGTTGGCAATTATAGTAGAGATCCTGGAGAAATATAAAGATCAATGATGATGCAAGCCCTTGACTTTGATTATGAGATCATGATGCATTATCTTTTCACATCTTTCTTGACCTCTTTTCAGCCTTAGAAATATCATATCTATAGTGCCATCCTGTTGTCTAGCTCAGTGGGACTGTGCTCATTGAACCTTATCTCCCAATCATCTAGGAATTACAAACTGCAGAGATACATAATGACAGATAGAAATCAAGGCACACATATCCAACACATTTTGTTCCATCAATGTTTGTAGATCAGACAAGGTTACATACTTCAAGCTAGTGCATAACAATAACTCTACAACCAATAATAACACTAGTGAATGCCTTGTGGCTGTTCATAGAATCCCTACAGTGTGGAAGCAGGCCATTCAGCCCATCATCTCCACACTGGCCCTCTAAAGAGCATTCCATCCAGACGCTGTAACCCTATATTTTCCATGGCTAATCCACCCCACTTGCACATCTTTTGAATTGTGAGAGGAAACCAGAGCACCTGGAGGAAACCCACACAGGCACAGTAAAAACTACAGATGCTGGAGTCAGAGATAACACAGTGTGGAGCTGGAGGAACACAGCAGGCTAGACAACATCAGAAGAGCAGGAAAGTTGCCGTTTCAGGAACAGGGAGAATGTGCAAGCTCCACACAGACATTCACCTGAGGCTAGAATTGAACCTGGGTCACTGGTGCTGTGAGGCAGCAGTGATAACCACTGAGCCACTGTGCTGCCCCTATTCTTTCTACAAAGTTTACAA
Source organism: Rhincodon typus (assembly GCF_021869965.1). NCBI lineage: Eukaryota > Metazoa > Chordata > Chondrichthyes > Orectolobiformes > Rhincodontidae > Rhincodon > Rhincodon typus. The sequence goes on from NC_063336.1 coordinate 105,172,741, forward strand.
TATGTAGGAGAGATAGGATAGACTAGGACCTTTTTCACTGGAGCATAGGAGACTGAGGGGTGACCTTATAGAGGTATATAAAATCATGAGAGGCATAGATAAGGTAGACAGCCAACAGCTTTGCCCCATGGTAGGGGAGTCTAAAACTAGAGAGCGTATGTTTAAGGTGAGAATGGAGAGATATGAAAGAGTCCAGAGGGGCAATTTTTTCACAAAGAGGGTGGTGAGTGTCTGGAAGTGCTGCCAGAAACACTGGTGGAAGCGAATACAATTTCGTCATTTAAGGAACATTTAGACAGGTTCATGGACGGGACAGGTATGGAGGGATAGGGAGGAAACACAGGCAAATGGGACTAATTTAAACTGTGAAAACTGGGCGGCATGGGTCGAAGGTCTTGTTTCCATGCTATAGACCTCAACGACTCGAACTATTTGAAGGCATAACTGTCACCAAGTCAGGCAGTTACTATATTAAAACAATAAGGATGAAAGATCATTCTCAAATTTTCTACTAGGATAAAGTCTTGAGTCGAAGTACACCAGACCATAATTCACATCTGACCAGTGCAAAGTAGGCAGAATCCAATTGAGCTTTTGATGTCAAACTAATTTAGATAATGGTACAGAACTCCCTCCTGTACAGACACTCAGTGTTGGAAGCATGCCATTGTGGAATTTGAAAGGGACATAGCAAGGGCAAACAGCAATGCTTAAAAGTTTGTGGCCGCATGTATAGGTCATGTCAGAGAAATTATTTTAAAAGCATGACTAAAATAGATTTATTTCATCAGTGCCTGTCAGATTTGTCAGGTCTACATCTGCAGGAGGGTCTTCCGAGCTCAGGGACTTGGCTTAAGGTGCAGGCAACTTAGACAATCCTTGTTCAAGCCCAGCAGTTATTGCCCATCCTTAATTGTCCAGAGGGCAGTTGAGAGTCAACCATATTACTGTGGGTCTGGAGTCACATGTAGTCGAAGCCTGGTTGGCCATTTCCTTCCCTAAAGTGCATCAGTGATCCAGATTCATTTTTCCTGACAATCAACAATGGTTTCATGGTCATCATTAGACTCTTAACTCCAGATTTTTATTGAATTCAAATTCCAGCATCTGCCATGGCAAGATTTGAACCTAGGTCTCTGGATGAAGATTCCAGTGATAATATCACTAGGCCATCACCTCCCCTGAAAGCTTTCTAGCCTCCTAAGAATGTTCCATATTTCAACGGGATTGTCACTGAAGATCCAAATGCAACTATTTTGATTTAATTGATTTTCTCTAGTGGCTGCCTATCCAGATAATTGTCCTAAATTTTTCAGTAAAGAATACATATTTTATCACTCTAAAGTGCCACTGTCTGATGAAAAATAGAACTTGTTGCATTAAATATTGAGAACTGGCTCGAGCTTGCAAAATAACAAAATCTAAAATTAATTTGTAGGCATTTGAACTTAAGAACCAATCCCAATCTTTTTGATTAGAATCCCTACACTGTGGAAGCAGGCCATTAGACCCACTGAGAACACAGCAACCTTCCAAAGAGCATCCCACCCAGACCCTAAACCTGCATTGCCCATGGCCAATGGACATCTTTGGACTGTAGGAGGAAACCGGAGCACCTGGAGGAAACCCCGCAGACAGACACAGGGAGAAAGTGCAAACTCCACACAGACAGTTGTCTGAGACTGGAATCGAACCTGGGCCTGTGTCGCTGAGGCAGCAGTGGTAACCACTGAGCCACTGTGCCACTCCCTCAGGTTTAGCTGAAAATGACACCAACTGTCATTGACACAAAGTGTATTTCTGACATCTAAAAGCAGAATGGTTTGGGGTAAATCTCACATTCTTGTCCCTGAGTCATTGACTTAATTTTCAGTTGAGTCACTGTTAAGATTTACAATATACTTAGGTTTTCGAAATACATAGCATTCTGTAGGGTTTGCTACGATTGGATTTATAGGAATTTCTCAAGCCTTCACTTTCATGCCAGTTATTTAAATCAAACTGTTAAAGACCCTAACAGTGTATACATCTAGTATGGATAGAAAAAGATATGACAACAAGCAAACACTACACAGCACTAGACTAGACGAGATGACAGAATCAATAAGGAATTCTGCACTGAAATTTTATCTTACTATCCCAGTACTGTATAAAACTGTCTCAGGCTAGTAGTTGATGGTAATTACTTTTCAGTTTATCTATAATACTTGGTGTGCAGTTTCAGAAGCTGCTGGAACCTCTGTTAATCATTCCAGAATTGAGTGAAGGAAAATGTCAAGAGAACATATTTGTGGGACTGTAGACTTATTTTGAGCTGAATGGAGTGTGAAAATGTTACACAAACATTTTTAATTCTTCTCTAACTCCTTGTGAGAAGCTATTTCAAAGTTCACTAGGCAAGAGATAAGTTGAACTCTGAATCAACACAAGCCATTTTGAAGCCTGAATCCTGAAAAGTACGACAGATTATGTATATATTGTTTTTTCTAGTCATTTGTTTAGTAGAGTGGAATTTGAGTTGCTTGTGAGACTGATGTGACATTAGTACACTCAAATAAGCAATGGGCAAAATGACTTTTGTGCCTACACCTACAGTGCAATGTGTGTGGCATTTATCAGAATATTGTAAACCGTAATAATTTAAAGCATCAGCATAGCTGTGAAAATCTGATTATTTGTTAAAAATATTTTATATAATGCATTTCCAAACATGTTGAGAAGGATTATGAATTTGAAGAAGTTGTTCTAGGTCAACATTTTCCATTGCCTCTAAGACTGTATGAAATTTCTTCTAAGTAGCAAGAATACAGATTCCTCTGGCTGGAGCTTTGGCAACAAAGGTAGATGGTTCTTTTCCTGGTCACATGAGGAGCTTCACAGAGTAAGTTGTTGCATGTTTTGGGATACCAATGACTTCCAACTTATGGTTGGTGTAATTTGCTGTCACCATGCTCTTTGCTTGATTGGGTCCAGGGTCTACCTCACTTAAACTCAGAATCTGTGAAACATAGTTACTCTATAAGAGATCAGGAAGCATCAAAAGACATCTGATAGACACCCCACAAACCATTGTTACACAAAATTAGGGATAATGAGATCGGTAGCAATACAGTAGGACAGTTTGTATATCAGTTATTGGACAGACTGTAAGAATAGACTTGAATAAAAACAAAATACAGCAATTGCTGGAAATCTGAAACAAACACAAGGAATTCTTGGGAAACTCAGCATGTCTGGTAGCATCTGTGGAGAGGGAAACTGTGCTAACGTTTCGAGTTCAGCATGACTCTTCTTCATAATCTTGCTAAAGAAGGTTCTGCAGAAGAGTCATGCCAGACTCGAACGTAAACTCTGTTTCTCTTTCCACAGATCCTTTGCTTGTTTGAGTAAGAATAAACTGGTAATTTTCAGAATAACAGTTATACGTAGTGGAGTGCCACAAAAAAATCAATACTTGGGCAGCAGACATTTACAATCTATATCAAAAACTTGGTTGAAATGACCAAGTGTACTTTATCTCAACCTGTGGATTGTATAAAACTAGAGAACAAAACAGCCTGACGGGAAGTTGTAAAGGGAATTGGGAAGTAATTAGGCAAGAAGGTGGCAGTATAATGGTGGGGATGATTGGTTTGATATGATCTGATTTGTTGTTGTCACACGTACTGAGATACAGTGAAAAGTGTTGTTTTGCATGCTATACACACAGATCATTTTATCCACTTTGGTAGTAAGAATTGAAAAGCAGAATATTTTTTGAAAAGATGGAAGATGGTTAAATGTTGGAGATACCAGATAATTGTGAAGTGATATTTTTTGGTAGGAAGGATGAAGAGAGGCAACATAAAATAAATTAAATTAAAATAAAACAAATATAACATTCCGAGTGGTGCAGAAAGACTGGGAGTATATGTGTAGCCAAGTGACAGGGAAGGTTGAGAAAGCAGTTAATAAAGTAGGTGAGAGAAAGGAAGTTATGATAAACATATCCTAAACTCTATGTCAACCTCCACTGGATATTGTGTCCAGTTTTGGGCACTACAGGTTAGGAAATACATGAAAAAACTGAGAAGTTAGGGAAAAGAGTCATGAGAGTTTCCAAGAATAAGAAATGTGGTTACATGGATACGTTAGAGATGCTTGGGTTGATCTTCTCAGAGGGAAAAAAAAATTAAAAGAAGGTTTTACCAAGAGGCATTCAAAATCATGTAGAATCTCTATGGAGCGTGTAGGGTGAAGCTGTTTCTGTTAGAGAAAGGATTGAGAATGAGAGGACACAACCTAAAGTGATTTTTTTTATTCATTCACGGGGTGTGGGCGTCACTGGCTAAGCAGCATTTCTTACCCATCCCTAATTGCCCAGAGGGCAGTTAAGAGTCAGTCACATTGCTGTGTGTCTGGAGTCACATGTAGGCCAGACCAGGTAAGGATAGCAGTTCCCTTGCCTAAAGGACATTAGTGAACCAAATGGGTTTTTCCAACAATGAACAATGGATTCATCGTCATCATTAGACCCAAAATTCCAGATTTATTTTTATTGAAATCAAATTCCATCATCTGCTGTGGTGGGATTTGAACCCAGGTCCCCAGAACATTATTTGGGTCTCTGGATTAATAGTCCAGTGATAATACCACTGATTGGCGAAAGAAGCACTGGCAACACAAACATGCTGTTATTGTTGACATTTTAAGCTAATTTTTACTTCAGACAGAAACGTATTGCCTGATTTGCAGTTCCTTACTGAAGCTAACTATTGGTGCTTTGGGCAGTTAGGGCTATTCTACTGTGATTTATTAACAGAATACTGAGCCATCTAATATCTGTATTGCTTAAGCTCTTCCGATGCGGAATTCAGTGCTTGCTATACTATTCTCCTTCAGAGACCTGAAGAAGAAGTGAGACTCCAAAAGGTTGTGTTTTCAAATAAACCTGTTAGGCTATAACCTGGTGTCATGTGATTTTTGACATTCTCCTGTGGAGGTGAAGACTAAGTGTAATCTCCAGATGGAACAGAGTTAGACTGCTGGGAATAATTGGGACAGAGCTGATTCATATAAATCAGTCTCCATCTTAAAGTCATACAATCTGATCTTATATTTAGCGTACTATTTTGGTTTGATATCATTTTTCTTTAGTTAATATGAATTTGACAATGTGGGAAACACAGAAGTAATTTGAAGTAGTTGTTTGAAGCATAAGAAGGTAATTTTGTCCTAATGAAAAAAAAATTGGCAAATTGGCAATTGTGTCTTTCGTGTCTTGATTGTTATTTCTGTCGACTTTAATCGGGAGAGGTGTAAAACAAACTGCAAAATTGGAATTACTATTTTATACTGTTGCAGAAAGGGAAAATGGCCTGGAGGGGTTCTGTGCAGTGAAGGATGAAGAGCTGGCAATCACAAATATTTCTGCTGGGAAAGTGTAACTACAGAAGAAAAATTGACACAGAAGTGGTAAATATGTAACAACGGGGAATAAGCGTTTATCAATGAAACATCTAAGCACAGAACTCAAAAAATAGGTATGATTATATACGTATTTCCTCTGTTGTCATTTAAACAGGAGTTGACTGTTTATGACACAATTTTAATTAATTTTCAGATAATGGGACAAAGTAGTAACTCAAACCAAACTTATGTTTATCTTGATTGAATACCTTTACTGTAAATTGAAACCTACAGAATCAGAGGTTTGGACTTATCATCTCCATTGTTTTAGTTAGCATCGAAAGGCTATCATTAGTCACAAAGTTGTCTTTTTTCCCAATGGTTCATGGATGTGGCTGTAACTGCCTAGGCCATTATTCACATCCAGAAGAAGGTGGTGGTAAGTCACCTTCGTGAACCACTATAGTTGTTGAGATGTATGACACAGTGGCTGAGTGGTTAGCACTGCTGCCTCACAGCGCCACGGACCCATATTCGATTCCACCCGTGGGCCACTGTCTGTGCAGACTTTGCATGTTCGCCCTGTGTCTGTGTGGGTTTCCTCCCACAGTCCAAAGATGTGCATGCTAGTTGAATTAGCCATGGGAAAAGCAAGGTTACAAGGATGGGGTGAGTCTGGGTGGGACGTTCTTCAGAGGCTTGGTTTGGCTGAATGGCCTGCTTCCACACTGTAGAAATTCTATGTAGCAAAACCCACTGTGCTGCTGGGAAGGGAGTTGCAGGATTTTGACCCAGTGACCCTGAAGGAAAGGTGGTATATTCCAAGTCAGGGTGGTGTATGACTTAGAACTTGCAGGTGGGAGGTTTGTGTGTATCTACTGTCTTTGACTTTCCAGTTAGTTCCTAAAACTAACTTTACCCAAAAAGACATTGATCCCCTCATCACCAGCCCCAAATTGATTAGGGAGACAATGACATCCACCAGTTTGATATGCTCAGGGTGATGACAAAGCCAATCAGAAGGTACTCACACATTGTATAATATTGAAGATCAGGAGTTCCCATTGTCCCACAGAACCAGCTAGACAAGGGGTGGAAAAACAATACACATTCAACTCAAGCTTTCTGGCTAGGGGACCAATTGAGGCAATTTCTGCTTTTCTCACCATCTGCGTAGATCAGTCTGCAAACTGGGGCAGCCTCAGAATCAAACCATGAGAAAAGGAAAGAAGAAGCATGAGGCACACAGCTCTACAAGGTTGGTACGTCAGAGCAGCAGCTCTCTCTGCAAACAGGACTGATGGACGTCGCACACCCCAGGGAACAGGTATGGCCCCGAGGACTTTAACCAGAGAAGACACAACCCAGCAGCCAAAGTCAACAGCGTGAACACTTCATCTGCAGCTTGCAGAATACTCAAACCACCACCATATGCAGAGAGTCATCCCTCATGTCCTGACCAAACGTTAGGTAACTTTGGGAGTTTAACAACTATGAGCAAGGGAACCAGTGTGGGCTTAATTGAATGAAGTCCAAGGGGAAGTTTTTTTATTAGTCATATAAGAATGTTTAGAATTGGTTGTGCCATATTCACTGCATATATTAAACGTATTATTATTATTTAAAATCTGTGCCGATTGCATTATTCATCATCCTTCTGCATGATTCATAGAGAAAAACCCAGACCTTCAATCATAAATAAGTGGGTGAGTTTGGTGGTGATCAGCAAGGCCCACGTGATCAAAAACACCCCATGGTACGGGATGGTGCCACGTTTCTCGAGTAATGTTCATCCAGGCACATGGATAATATTCTGTCACATTTTTGCCTTGTGCCCTGTAGATGGGCTTGGGGAAACAGGAATTGACATGTTCACTGTAAGTTTCATAGCTGCTTCACCTCCTTTTCACCAAGGGCAATGGACCTGTATCACATCCACACAAGGGCCCTCACTTACCTCACCCTCTTCAACTACAAACCGTTTCTGCTCACTCACTTGGATTACTTCACCACCTCTCCCATTCCTGCATCATCACTAACTGATTTTACATTTACCATCTTCATACTCAAGCTCTCCCTTTAATCTCATTGCAGGAGAAACTGGCCCAAAACTGGGCCCAATGGCCAATGAGGCAGGGAGGGTAGTAGACATCAGTCTCACTCACTACAAGGAGAAAACAGGGGAGCTGGTCATCTAAGGATCTTGAATTTAATAAAGTTATGATCACTCTCTGCAAAATCTTCCTCACTAATACTTCAACTACGCACCTGGCTTCATTGCCCAGACCCATCCTCCTACCCTATTACTGTAACGCTGCATTTCCCAGAGCTAATCCACATAACCTGCACATCCCTGGACACTATGGGCAATTTAGCATGGCCAATCCACCTAACCCACACATCTTTGCACTAAGGATGTAAGGGCATTTTTTTTGCAACAGAGAGTGTTGGAAATCTGGAACTCAATGCCTGTAAGAGTTGTAGAGGCAGAAACCCTCATAACACTGAAGAAGTATTTATATGCACTTGCAATGCCAAGATAGACAAGGCTATAGGCCAAGTGCTGGAAAAGGGGATTAGAATAGTTGAGTGGTCATTTTTGACTGGCACAGATTTGCAGGGTCTTTATATGTGCTGTAGACCTCGATGACTGTATGACCTGTTCGACCACTTGGCAGCTCCTAATCCTCTCCCATTCACTACAAGGTGTCACACTACTATCTGCAATTGCCTCCTCTCACTGTCACCATTCCTTCAGTGACCCAATTCAATGAAGCTCAACTCCCAAGCTTGAGTTGCTCAGACTCCATGGACTGTGCCTTGAAATGAACCGTTAGCGTTATTGATCAAACTAGACAGACAGCTTCCAGACTGGTGTCTCCACATTACCCCAACTGATCCACCTGTTATCCTCATACTGCTTACACTTGACCTGAAGGGCTGATTGTGGCCCAATCCTCAAACTGCAAAAATATGGAGCTTTGGACTCTTGTCGTACCAGTCTCCTGAGAGACAGCTGTCAATCCCCTGCAGTGCAATGCAATGAACCTCTAGACTGACTGAGTTCTGTCTTCCCCCTTCACCCCACTAAGGACTCTTCCCTTTTGAGTTTCACCCATCACACTTTCTTGAAGTATATGCAGTGTGTTTGCCACACAAGTTGCTGGTGCATACTGCAGGGTGTGATATTGAAGTAGAACAGTGCTGCACGTCTGTCCCCCTATCTGACTGATACAGGAACTGTTCAATGCTCACACCATCACAAGCCTTTCCCACTGTATTAAAATGGAGGGTAAACCACAGTAGATGGCAGCCTCAACTCAGTGCTGAATTCATTGAGTGCTAAGAATGGAAGCTAAGGGCTATAAGATGCAAGTGTACCTGTCAGCACAAAGACATCCAGTGCACATACATAAGATGCATGGCTGTTCTTGCATGCAAAGCACAGTCAGTCTGAGAGCAGGCAGGAGGTTGTCGGTTTGTTGCTGATAAAACAGTCAAGGTGGATGTCATGGAGCATTCAAGGACATTGCGCAAAAGGAGCATTGCATGATAACCAGCACAGGCATTCAGCAAGCTACAGCCATTGTCTACTTCCTAGACTTTATCAGTTGGGGTTTTGCACCATCTCGTTTCTCAGTTGGATGCATGATATAAATAGGGAAAGTTTGGATATTAATTATATAAATATTTGGGAATAAGCTGGACACCTGTCTCCATTCAAGGGCAAGATTCTGAAGTCACCAGGTAAGACTAGAGGAGAAAATTGTGCCAGATTTTCTTGATGTCAAGAATCAGATGTTTTTCATTCTCACAAAATGCAGACACCTTGCTTACTATTACTCTTCCAATACCGGGGAAGGGAAGATTCCACCCATTCTATGATGAGCAAAGTGCACTAAAACAAATTTTGCCTTCTAAGCGAAGTTTTCCCAAATATTGTAAAACTCCTGGTTATATTTTTTGAAATGAATGTATAAAACCTCTAAGCTATAAACAGTTTTTCTCTGGAGATTTAGCAGTTTTTTTGACCTAAGAATTAAACCCATGAACTCTATTAAGTGAATTACTGACTAGTAATATAATGAATGTCAAAATCAAAGCTTTTCAAATCCCAAAATCACCTTTCTATCATCTTAAAGCTGCCAAACAGAATGTTTGAAATGTTTGAAATGTTTGAAATCCACCCAGTGATTGAGTGGTAATCTCCAGGCTCTTATAACCTTTCAGGCAAAAGAGAACTTCCATATGGTTCCACAGGGGTTATTTAAAGTGAGTTAGAGCTTTTTCAAAGTAACCCAGAATAGAACCGGCTGCCAATACAATGGAATGTAAAGCAAAACTTAACATAAAGTCTGCTTTATAGTTTATTTAGATTGCCTCTAGCCAAACACCAACCTCTACTGATTTTACTTCCATTGTACAAATGTTCTCATGTAGCTTCTAGCGTTTTTACCAGGAAATATACCCAACACAACGTCAAGACAATTATCTTGTGCTTTAACTGTGAAGGTTGCTAAGAAAGCAGATATTCCTGCACAATCAAGGACGTGGACACTAGAAAAAAAGACGGAATTAATTTGTTTGCATTTCTTTTCAATTCCTTCTTGCAGTTTAAATCCCATGACAACAACACCGTTTCGAAAATGGGGACTGCCCTAAGGCCTTAGGAAAGCATCTTCTATAATGGTGAAGGTTTCAGTTTGAAGCTGGATGAGTATGCCAACAAGCAATTCAAGACTTTCCACTTCTACATTCCAGTCACAGATGCTGTGCGACATAATTTGGCTCAACAAAAGAAGCGAACTTGCTCTAAAATGACATTTAATCTGTTTCCAATCAAGAAAGATTTGTCACTCAGAGAAGCTTTTGGCTTCTTGCAGGAAATTTGTGGAAAAGATAAGGAAGCAACTGTCAATTATTCCTTCAAACTGAAGACACAAAAAATCATAACTGATATTGGGATAAAGTTGGACTATTTCACTATGCTTCATATTATTTTGTCACCTCTGGACTTGTCTATTCCAACACATCCATTGTCAGCCTCCTAACTGCCAATTTATCTGAAACTGGCTGACTGCTTTTTACCTTTACCACATCCCATTCACTCACAACCCTCTGCTAGTTAAATCTACACTGGCTCTCGCTTGAACAACACCTCCGTTTTTACATTCTTATCATTGCTTTCAAATTGTTCCAGAAATCTGCACTTGGACAATTCCAGGCTCTTGCTTGTCACTCATTTTACTTGCTCCAACAATGGTGGTTAAACTCCAAAATGGCTTTGACCCTCTACTACTCCTTCCTCCATCTACACTTCCTGCTGCATCGGGATAGCAGCCAACAGAATCAAAGACCCCCTCACCTTTTTTATACTGTCTTCCATTGAGCAGAAGGTACAAAAGTAGAGGCTAGATAGGCTGAGACTTTTTCACTGAAGCATAGAGGTTTGAAGGGTAACCTCAGAGGTTTATAAAGTCATGAGGGGTATAGGTAAGGTGAATAGCAGGTGTCTTTTCCCCCAGGTGGGGATTTCAAGACTAAGGGGCATATTTATAAGGTGAGAGAAAAAAGATTTAAAAAAGACACGAGGGGCAATTTCTTTTTATACAGGGTGGCACATGTGTGGAATGAACCTCCAGAGGAAAGTGGTGGATATGGATACAGTTACAGTATTTAAAAGGCATTTGGGTAAGTAGATGAATAAGAAATATTTGGAGAGATATGGGCCAAGTGCAGGCAGATGGGAATAATTTAGTTTGGGATTATGATGGATATGGATTGGTTGGACTGAAGGATGTTTCCGTGTTTTATGACTCTATGAATCTATAACACGTACCAACAGACTCAAGAACAGTTTCTTCCCTGCTGTTGTCAGACTTTTGAACAGACCTCTCAAATCTTAATGTTGATCTGTCTGTACCTTCTCTGTAGCTATAACACTATATTTTGCGAGACAACAAGGTGCAGGGCTGGATGAACACAGCAGGCCAAGCAGCATCATAGGAGCAGAGAGGCTGACGTTTCGGGCCTAGACCCTTCATCAGAAAAGGGGGAGGGGAAGGGGGTTTTGAAATAAATAGGGAGAGAGTGGGAGGCGGATAGAAGAGGGATAGAGGAGAGGATAGGTGGAGAGGAAACAAACAGGTCGAAGAGGCGGGGATGG
>NC_063336.1:105184694-105258004 GCF_021869965.1 Rhincodon typus
GCTGGATGAACACAGCAGGCCTGATGCTGCTTGGCCTGCTGTGTTCATCCAGCCCTGCACCTTGTTGACCAGGAAATGAAATGGGTGAATATGTACATTACTTTTTAAGAAGCTTCACTGGGAGAAACATCATGTTTGAGACATAAACATATGGTTAAGGCAGAAGGTGAAATACAAATGTCAACAAACAAGTATTTATTTCAAGGAGCTAGTTTACAAATTCTGGCAATTAACCATAACAGAGACACTGCACAACATTCTACAAATACAAAATTACTTTTCTGGAGCAGGTTGGTTGTTTAGAAATGGTTATAACCAGTTCACTGGAATAAGGGCTTTATTAATGAAGTTTCTAATAGCAATGTGGGAGCAGAACAGGGTCATCCTCGCCAATTGAATTAATTTCACAGCTTACTAAAAATCGAAAGAACCTAGGATGCTGTAAATCAGAAACAAAAACAGAAATTGCTGAAAAAGCTCAGCAGGTCTGGCAGCATCTGTGGAGAGAAATCAGAGTTAAAAGTTTGGGTCGAGTGTTCCTTCCTCAAATTCTGTTTTTGTTTCGAATTTCACAGCTTGTTGGCTTGGAGTAAGATGGTAACAATGCAACTTGTGGTGGGGCAGTGATAACAGATCACAACTTCAGGACTTCCACAATAATCTGTGTTCATGTTAAATCTTGGAATTTTCACAGATCAAGAAAGCTAATGCCAGCAAACAGTTCACCATCAAAATTCTTACAATTCTGGTTCAATTTCAAAAAGAGTTGGTGTACATCCCTCCAGAAACAGGACTAACTTGTTCCTTGCCCCAAGTGGTAAAACATTCTTATCATACCTACATTTAAATGGACAATGACAGTGCTGCTGGATATAGAAGCTTCTATTTTATATCAGTCATATGTGTGTTGGCCTCTTATTGGGGTTACACAGATCATCAAGTGTAACAGGTAATGCAGAGGTTATAGTAAGGGAGGAGATTAGAACATCATCAGTAGGGAAAACGTATTGAGCAAACCACTGGGGTTGAAGGAAAACAAGTGTTATGTTCTTAAAGGAAGTAGCTGCAGAGATAGTGGATACACTGGTTGTATTGTTTCAAAATTCCCTGGATTGAGGAAAGGTTTCAGTGGATTGGAAAAATGCTAATATTGCACCCTTATTCAAAAAGTGAGGGAGGCAGAAAGTAGGAAACTACAAACCAGTTAGTTTAACATTTGTTGATGTGGAATTGTTAGAATGCATTATTAAGGAACAAAGAATTTGGAAGGTCAAAATATAATCCATCAGAGTCAGCATGGCTTTATGACGAGTAAATCACGTTTAAGTAATTTATGAGAGTTCTTTGAAAATGTAACAAGCAACATGGATGATGGGGATCCTGGAGTTATAGTAAATATGGACTTCCAGAAGGCATTCACTAAGGAGCTGCACTAAAGGTTGGTACACATGGGATGAGGGGCTATTTATTATCTTGGGTAGAGTTAACTATTTGCAATCTACGTAGAATTTACTCATCCAGAGTGCAGTGGATGCTGGGCCATTCAGCAAATTTAAGGAGGAGGTAGATTTTTAATTAGTAATGGATTGAAGGGTTATGGAGAGTGGGCAGGAAGGTGAGATTGAGGTCGAGATGCAATTAACCGTGATCATATCAAATGGCAAAGCAGGCTCAATAGTCTGAATTGCCTACTTCTGCTCCCAGTTCTTATGTTCTTATTATCAATGTTTTTTTTCCAACAGAATTTTCATAATATCAAAACAGATCCTGGGATATTGGAAAATGCAAAGTTGTATTTAAGTTTCTTGAGTAACTCTGCAAGAAAAAATATTTTTTGCAGTATGATTTATGTGTTCAGTATTCACTCCACTTGTCCAGTAATACTTGGAAAGGTTAACAGTACACTTAAATCTGAAGAGTTCAAGTTGATGAAGTTTCTTAGGTCAGAATGATTTGCTATATATTAGGCCTTGTAACATATACCACAATGACTGGCTTCTTGTTGAGACTGATATCTTGAAATTTATTAACACTACTGGACCTTTATGTCAGAATTGTCCATGTCATGATATCATCTAACTGTCTTAAAGGGTACTGCCTTTTTGGGATCTATGCAATAGCATAACCTGGTATCTTCCCCAAATAATCCAAAGATATCTGTATGTAACCACTGCACATTGTGTTTTGATAATGCTGTATGAAATGCCTTGGGACATTGTTCAACACTAAAGGTGCTATATGATTGCAAGTTATTGTTGTTGTTGTTGAGGCAGGTTCTAAATGAAATCGGTGCAACCTGAACCATCACATATTTAAAAGAAAGAATGAATGTAAAAATCTGATGTAAAAGTAGAAACTGCTACAAGTGCACTGCAGGTCAGTTAGCAGCTGGAAGATGCAGACATATAAATCATTCAGACACATGGAGTCCCCAAAGGATGATCCTGTCTGGAGCACCAATCTGCCTTTCTCTTTTTAAGTTGTTGAATGCATTTTGGTATGCTTCCAGCAATTTCAGACTTCATTTTGTTTCTAGCACTTTGTGGCTCTTTAGAAAAGAGAAACCAATGATAAAGCTAAATTAATGTGAAGCACTTATCTTTTGATGTGTTCTATTTGATTTTTTTTTTCATAAACATCATTGTATTGTGAAACTTAGGATCCACAGCCTCAATAAAGGCTAAAGCACATTCATTTCTATAATGATGGAAAAAATGATTATTCCTGCTGACACCTACTAAGTGCAGAGTGATGCCCACTAACTTCACCAACAATGGATGGAATTGGTTACTTTCTGAATGGTATCGTTTTCTTTTAAAAATCAATTCCAGCAGCACTTTTTTTTTGCTAAACACAAAGGTTTAGAAAGACAGATCATTTTCTTTGGAAAGCTTCTCACAGCCCTTTCTCCTTCCTGTCTTAAAAGTGCTGTTCCTATTAGGAATGTGAGTAGGAAAGATTTTATGCAAGAATCCACTCCATATTTAACATTACATTTTGGAACAAACAAACCTCTTTTCCTGAATCTGCTAGCATCAAAATTCTGGAAAATGTTCAAAGTTCAGCTTTGATAATCCACACCTATATTGCTAATGCAGTTAGTGTCTTCAGGAGAGTTGCTTGTTCGTAGTTTGGCTCCTCCAACTAAGATAATCTTATTTCTGTCTTGGAAACACAGGGTGATTTTTTTTTTTCAAATGACAGTGTTATCTGTCCCACCACCCATTTAAAGATGCAGATTGGCTGGATACAAGACTTACATCCCAGGTTAAAGCAGCACCTCAGGAAAATGCAGATTGACTGGCAGCTCTGTAGACACAACAGTGCCAGCATGATAATGGCCAGAGCTCGAACCACAGATTCAAAGTCCAGGAGGCTACAGCTAGGTAAGTGCAGATGGTCTTACACTAGAATGAGGAGGTAGGTTTGGGCTGGAGAAGTTTGTGGAGAGAGACAGAACATCCACGGGGGTGGGAGCAGACCTTATTGAAGGTGATACCCCACTCCCAAAGCGCACAGCCTGACTAAGACCGCACCACCCCCACCCTGATTCCTCCCTCCTGTCTCAAAATTGGGGCTAGGTGAAAAACTGATATTATGAGGTTATTGATGGTCTCAACTGGGCCTGGCTTGGGCCTATCCTGTCCTTCATGTAATTGTGGACAGGTCAGGACAGGCAAGAGAGCTTTAGGTTGGGGAGGAGTTTGTGGGATGGGCAGGAAGGCTATAGCGAGGGGAAGAGATAGCCATCCAGGAAATTTTATGGGCCTACCCAACATGCAAACCCACCAGCATTTAATTGTACAATTCTGCCTATAGGAACTGCTAGATGTTGAAAGACAAAGATCCTAATTTGCCCTCCACCAGCCTGGTATTCAGGTGTTCCAGTGATCATGGTGTTGTTGACAATGGTGAGCATTCTTGATCAAGTAGTCTACAGTTATCCATACAGGAAGCAAGGAAAGTCTACAGCGAGAGGAAACTTTGGGAATAATGTTTTCAAGTAAATTACCTGTTTCTCCAAAACATACAGTCCTTACTAGACATCATGTCTGAAGACCACCAGAAGTGTAGATGAGCAAGACAATGAAAACTCACTGCCTCTGATACAGATCTTTGGTAACTGAAATGACACATTAATGGGAATCAAGATTAAAAGTCAAGAAGCACATGGAATAATGCAATGGTCTTATAGCTGAAGATAAAAACAAGTCCGTTATCACGAAAGTTATGAGGAGCCGCGTGGCTAATCACCATGTAACTGAGCTCAGCAACTGTAGCACGCAATCTCCTGCAGCCTTCACATTGCATGTGTGTCATTTCCTCTAATAAATCTATATCTGGATTGTACATTCCTGACACAGACATAACATCTCCAAGTTTATCTGCCTTGCAGCATTAATCAGCACTGAGGTATGTGTCCATGAGTGCTAACCACTGTCCTGTATCATGGGTGAATAGTCATCATCTATGAATGAACCTTTACAGTGAGACAGGAGTCTATTTGCTAGTGGAATGCATCCCACTCCCATTGGTACAATGTCTCAGTGGTTAGCACTGCTGCTTCACAGCACTAGGGACTGAGTTTGATTCCAACCTCGCGTGACTGTCTGTGTGGAGTTTGCACGTTCTCTGTGTCTGCACGGGTTTCCTCCTGGTGCTCTGGTTTCCTATCACAGTTCAAAGATGTGCAGGTTAGTTGGTTAGGTGGTTTGGCCACACTAAATTGCCCGCAGTGTTCAGGGATGTGCAGGCTAGGTGGGTTAGCCATGGGGAATGTGAGTGGGATGCTCTTTGGAGGGTTGATGTGGGTTTGATGGGCTGAATGACCTCCTTCCACACTGTAGGGATTCTATGGTCTCTGCGATATGTCAGGTAGGCTGCACTCAATGGCATCACCATGTCCCCTCTCCCTCCCTTGGCTTCTAATCACTCTCTCCCACCACGATTGTTTCCTGACTGCAGCAGAGATCGCTATTCGTCAACAACAACTTATATTTGCACAGAAATTTAACATGATGAGATATTCCTAGGTGCTTCACAGAAGCATTTTAATCCAAAGTTTGATATTGAACCACACAAGGGGATATTAGAATAAAACCTCAGACAAAAAGGCAGGTTTTAAGAAGGATGTTAACAGAGGAAAGTGACGTAGATAGGCAGCAACATTTAAGGATGAAATTCCAGAGATTGGGGCTGACACAACTAAAGGTCAGCCACCAGAAGTGGATCCATTATGATTGGGAACAAAAACAAAGTTGCTGGAAAAGCTCAGCAGATCTGGCAACATCTGTGAAGGAGAAAACAGAGTTAACGTTTTGGGTCCGGTGACCCTTCCTCAGAACTGATAGTGGCTGGGAAAACGTCAGTTTATATGCAGAAAATAGGGAGGAGTGTGGGGTAAGGAGTAAACAACAGGATAGAGCCCGAAGAGAGAGAAAGACAGTTGGACAGACAAAGAGTTGTTAACGATCAGGCTGGGAGGGTGAATAGTTGTTAATGGGGACTGTTAGTGACTAACAATAGGGGGTGTGTAGTGGCAGGCTATGTGGTAACAAGGCCTGGTGTGTGGGGTCGGGGGCTGGGACAGGGGAGAGTTTAGGCCCTAAAATTATTGAACTCAATACTGAGTCTGGAGGGCTGTAGGGTCCCCAAGTGGAAAATGAGGTGTTGTTCCTCCAGCTTGCGTTGGGCTTCACTGGAATACTGTAGCAAGCCAGAGACAGAGAGGTTGGGCAGGGAGCAGGGTGGTGCGTTGAAGTGGCAGGCAACAGGTAGTTTAGGGTCTTTTTTGCGAGTAGAACGTAGATGTTCTGCAAAGCGGTTGCTAAGTCTACGCTTCATTTCCCCAATGTAGAGGAGACCATTATGATTGGGAATGCACAAGAGGCCAGTATTGGGAGTGAAGTTATCTCAGAGAGTTGGAGAACTAGAGCAGATTACAGAAATAGACAAGGAAAAAGTCATGAATGGATTTACTTAAGGATGAAAATTTAGAAATCAAGACATTGTTTGACAGAGTTAATGTGAGTCAGCAAGCACAAGATTATAATGATGGATCAGGACTTGATGCAAATTAAGACATGGACAGGAGAGTTTTGCTTGACATCAGATTTATGGAAGCTAACATGGTTGCGTTGGAATTGTGAAGTATAAAAGTAATGAAGGCACGGATGAAGATTTTTAAAAAGCTCTTCAAATGGGATGTCCTGCATTTGTTGGTTATCCCTTATTGCCCTTGAACTGAGTAATGATTTTAGCAGGCAGTTCTAAGTCATATTGTTGAGAGACACATGAGTAAAGATCACAGATTTCCCTCCCTGAAAGGCATTAGGGAATCAGATGAGTTTTTACAACAATCGATAATAAATTCATGGACTCCATCACTTTCAATTCCCAATTTTATTCATTAAATTTAACTTCCACCAGCCAGCATATCCCCATAACATTAAGACCTCTGGATTACTAGTCCAATGACATTATCACCAAGACCCCTTCTCTCAGCGGCAGAAGAACTGAGATAGGGTGAAGTTGAACGAGATCATTCTTGTTCCCTTGATCTCTGCCCCTTTAACCTATTGATTCAACACCAGCATTCAACACTCAGTCTAATCGCTAATCGCCTGTCCTAATTCCTAACCTTACCTTCATACAAATCTGGTATCCATCCCCCAAGAATTGTCAAAATTCAAGATTAGATTAAAATTTGGGTAACGGAAAAATTGTTGAAAGGACATTGGAACAAGATGGGTAAATGTAATTAGAACGATTTGTTTTATGTGGTTGGTGAATAATGGAACAGAATATTTGGGGTTTTTGAGCTGGAATTTTGACATTGTCTCTATCTGATCTATTCACACTTGTTATGCATTTCAACAGCAGCGACTTACACAGACAGAGTATATTCAACATAATAAAATCACTCAACTTAGGTCACAGGAGCATATTCAGCTCGAAATTGTTCATTGACCAAAGAAAGAAAGTGTTAAATGATTAAATACTTAGTTAATAATGCAGATTTTAAGGACCATCATGAAGGGGAAAAAAGGCGGAAACTTGATATCTTAGAGGCTGGACAGCTGAAAGGACAGTCACCACTATGTGCCAAAGATAAGTGGGTATGACCAAAAGTCCAGGGTTGGAGGATTGCAGAATTCTTTGATGCCTTACATTAATTTTATTCCTTTTTGATCTTCATTTAATATGGGTCTTCTTATTTGTTTGCATGTTAATTTATTCATGCAAACTTTCTGCTGGAGAATATTAAAAATGCTGCTCAAACAATGAAACCCCAATTTGCAACTGTCTTTACCAACTGTATTCTGCAGTTAATAAGTGGAAAGTACTCATTTTCTTGTAACAAGGCTCTCCACACAAAGGAAGGATGATTTAGCAACTTGTGTCAAGAAAGACACTTTATGCAGGGAGTGCTCACTTCTCTACAAAGTGACGAGGAAATAGCCATTGGGAGAGAATGTTGTTCAGACATGTTGATGTCTCAGAGCTTGTGTCTTGAGCTCCTGTGTATCTCTGCACATCACCATGTTGCCTTGCGTAAGGAAAGATTGGTGTAAGGATATGGTCATGAGACCATGAGAGCAAAAAAAAAGAAATGTTAATTATGAAGCAAGAATGACAAGTGCTCGACTGATATGTTCATTAGTTGGATGGACAGCTGTGTTCTTGTAAGTTTCTATGGGTGTTGTCTCCAGTTCTTTACTTGAATAATCTGTATTCTTGTCTGAAAGAAAATCGGTGATGGAGATACTGTGGTGTTTAATCATGTTCTAAATCTGTCATTCAGATCACAAAATATGCACTTTATCAGCAGTCATTATTATAGTGATCCACAAGGGAACCCAGGTTGATATTCTCCAGATAGAACACAGTGCAGAGCTGGAGGAACACAGTAGGCCAGGCAGCATCAGAGGAGCAGGAAAGCTGACGTTTCAGGTCGGGACCCTTCTTCAGAAACCTGAAATGTCAACTTTCCTGCTCCTTTGATGCTGCCTGGCCTGCTGTGTTCCTCCAGCTCCACACTGTGTTATCTCTGACTCCAGCATCGGCAGTTCTTACTGTCTCTTCATATTCTCCAGCTTCTGTCCACATCCACTAAAAGCAATTGTAGTGCTCCCAGTCCCTACAATCTCCAGACTCAGATGAGTTAACTCAAAAGAGCTAAATGAAAATCAGCAGCTGCTTTCCTGCACAGCAAGAAGCTTCATGCCAACCCCTGAGCTTTCACTCACACTTAACTGATGCAGTGCAGTTTCGCTATGTGACAGGAGGGAGAGACAAACAGAGGATTGACAACATTTAAGATAAAACTGTACATAGGAATGGAGGGATATGGACCAAGGGCAGGCAGAAGGGATTAGTTTAGTTTGACGTCATGTTCGGCACAGAATTATGGGCCGAAGGGCCCGCTCCTGTGCTATACTGTTCTATGTTCTATATGTTTGATTCTTTGAGGGTCAAAGTTTAAGTTTTCAGACTGGACTTTACAAAAGGCCTAATTGGTTGAGAAACAGACAAAGCAGATGAGCAAGTGTACCCCACAAGATATATTGTTCCAAGAGTTTTGAATTGGAGTCAAGAATGAGGATATCTTTCAATTATAGTGATTTGAAGTTACTGAAAAGACAGATCAGGAACTTGCATGTGTCAACACCTGGTGAAGAGAATGGAGCTCATGAATCTCCTTCTGGTATTGATCAGCAAAAATCGACTGACCTACAATGGTATCCTAGCTTTTGACTCTCCACAGATGTTATCTGATCTATTGAAGGGTTGAAGGTTTTTTTGTTTTTATTTCAGATTATCTGCATCTGCAGCATTCTGCTTTTTGCCACTTTGATTTGGTTCTTGGTTTCCAACTTACATGGAGTGAAGACAGCAATAAATGTACCAACAAGCTTAAACAATGTCATTCCTGAGTCGTGCATGGGTTTAACTGATAAGTGCCATTCTCTCCCATTTTAGTGTCTATAATGATTTCAGCTTAACTATTCAGCTTTCAAAGATGATTTTATTTTTATTACAGTAATATCATTTTGAAAACTTTTCTTCTAAAACAGTTCCAATATTTGGACACCACTGGCTGTTTGATTTGAATGCATGAAGTTGACCTAAAAGTGGCAGACTATTGGAAGAGATATTGCAACATCATTGAAACAAATTGAGAAGAGTCCACTGAAATAATGGGTTATTTAAAAGTGAGCCTGAAATTAAATAAGCAATTATAAATAGATCATAACAGTGGAGCCAGAGATGAACAGCAGGTTACATTACAAATAAGAATTAACTATTTCTACATTCTCTGTAATGATCTTTGCTATATAAACTGCTTTCAGTCTGCAGATAGCCTGAGGAGTTATGCAACACAAATGATCAGAATTCAACATTCATAGCCAGTGTGATGGGTACAGCCATGTATTTTGTGTCAGATCAAAGACTCCTGTGCAAGTCTTTCAGAATTTAGATGAATGAAGCACCACTGGAATAAAGATATGGTTAATTCATTGCTTTAAGCTTTGTTTAGGTTTGAGATTATTTCATTCTCTCCAGAATACTTACCATCTAAAGTTGAAAGTCTAAGTTCTCAGTGCATTCATAGTTCTGGTGTAACATTGCCCCAGATCTTACACAGAGCAGCAATCATTACCATTCTGCTTGAACTTTTCCCTGCCTCAATGCTGTCTATGTTTCTTGCCATCTTTTGAGCCCTGTTTCTCCAGAAATGTACGGTGCAATGTTCCTCAGAGAATTCTGTCACAGTGCTGTACAGTGGGAAGACAGAACACTGCCCCCTTTTTTTACAGCATTGCAGCCATAAGGTGAGTTAAAAGGTTTATGAATGGGTGATGGATGAATGGTGTGATTAGGTGAATAGGTGCGTGCATGAATTTGTGAATGGGAAAGGTGTGGGGTGAGTAGACGGGTGATGTGATTGGATTGAGTCAGAGGGCAGAACTTGTATAGGGTAGGATATGGGTAGGGTTGCAGTTGGGTGAGATGAGTGTTGGGTGAGGAGGCAGGTGGGTAGGACGGCAAGTGGGTATGGTAGGAAGTGGGCCAGATGGTAGGTGGATCAGATCAGAAAGGGAGGGGGAGGAGGAGGGCGCAGGGGCAGGTGCAAGGGAGGATGTGGTCAGCTGAAGTTGTATGTGTAACTCAGTAGTATGGGAGTAGTCAGGTTTTGCTGGATGGGTAGTCATGTGGTCAGGGGCCTAGGAAGGGCAGGTGGGTCAGGCCAGGCAGGTAGGCAGAGAACTAAAAGATTTTGGAAAGTGTTTTTTTTTAAATATAGTCCATTTGGTGTAGGTAGACCCACAATGCTGTGAGGGA
Source organism: Rhincodon typus (assembly GCF_021869965.1). NCBI lineage: Eukaryota > Metazoa > Chordata > Chondrichthyes > Orectolobiformes > Rhincodontidae > Rhincodon > Rhincodon typus. The sequence continues at coordinate 105,195,042 of NC_063336.1, forward strand.
GAGGTTCCAAGATTCGTCTCAGTGACACTGATGGAACAGAAACACATTTCTAAGTCAGGATGGTGAATGGCTTAGAGAGCAACCAATGTCCTATCATATGATCCATTTAGATGTTAGTGATTGAGGGTTGGAAAGTGTTCTCTAAGGAGCTTTGGCGCAGCAAGTTCTGGAGTGCGAGTCTGCAGTATTATTGCCAGAATGTTGTCAGAGTCCATAGCCTTTGTGGTATCCAATGCCTTCAGCCATTTCTTGATGTCACATGGAGTGAACCAAGTTGGCTGAGTATTGGTATCTGTGATGTTGGGGATCTCAGGATCTCTTTCCATTCAGACAGCAGGGTGGGTAGGAAGTGTTCAGGATCCTGAGCCTGTCCACTTCTGATCGCCAGGACTGCCACATCCTTTTCTCTTTATTTCTTTTACTTACGTTTAACATCAAAATTCATCTTACCTTCTTTTAACAGCTTTGGTGGAGGAAGGATATTTTGGGAGGCTACTGAAGGGACAAAGGCAGTGGGGTCGGTTCCTCATGGCCACTGTGACCATGTCTGGGTGGGTCCTGCGGAGTGGGGTTCTGCTTCAGCGGTTTCGACATCTTCGGTGGCGGGATGGGTCTGGCCCAGGATTCCAACAGCCTGGGTTGGTGGTGTCTTTGGCAAAGAGCTGGGTTCAGCCTGGGTTTTCAGCAGCCTATGATTCCTTGAGGCATCTCCTGTGGGATCTTCCAGTTCGGGATTCCAAGGGCCTGGAGTGGTGATCTGCTTCAGGCGTGGCTTTGACGACAAGGTGGGTCCTTGAGGCAGTTTCTGTGGCATCTTTGGCGGCATTGTGGTCTGGCCCGAGATTCCAACAGCCCAAGATTCGGCAACTTTGATATCGGCTTTCTGCAGCGATGGAGAATGCGGTTCCTTTCTTTCCCTCGACCTTGGGTATCCATGAGCCACGAAGTGGACAAAGATGGACCTTTCAATTATTTCTTAACATATGATTTCTGTTATTAATATAGGCGCCAGAGTATGGTGACTTAAACACTTTTCACTGTATTTTTTGTAAAAATACAAGTGACAATAAATTGCAAAATAAAAGGAGGCCTCCGCCTTTTCTTTTGCATTAATGTGTTGGGCTCCCTCATTATTGAGTATAGGGATATTTGTGGAGCCTCCTCCTCATCAGTGACTTGTTCCATTGCCTACCATCATTCCCGACAGGATGTGGCAGGCCTGCAGAGCTTAGATCTGATTGGTTGATTGTGGAATTGCATAGAGCTATCCATCTTTTACTGCTTATTGTATTCAACATGTAAGTGATCCCATGTTATTGCTCCACGAGGCTGACACTTCACGATCATCAGACTCGAAACTTTAACTCTGTTTCCCTCTCTGCAAATGCTGCCAGATCTGCTGAGTTTCTCCAGCACTTTCCAACGTTTTTTTCAGATCTCTAGCATTCGCAGTATTTTGATTTGATCTCTCTGCTGCTACTCCTGGCATGCCCTCCTGCACTCTTCATTGATCCAGGGTCTAGCAGTTACAGATTTGTGCTGGAGTACAGTTCTGCTGCTGCTGGTGGCCCACAGCGCCTCATGGATGCCCCGTCTTGAGTTGCTGGTTATGTTCAAAGTCTGTCCCATTTGGCACGGTGATAGTGCCACACAACACAATGGAGGGCATTCTCAATGTGAAGACGGGACTTTGTCTAGACAAGCACTGTGCAGTGGTCATTTTTACTGATATTGTCATAGTTAGATGCATTTGCAGTTGACAGATTAGTGAGGATGTGGTCAAGTATGTTTTTCCTTCTTGTTGGTTCCCACACCACCTGCCGCAGAGCCAGTCTGGCAGCTATGTCCTTTATGATTCAATCATCTTGGTCAATAGTGCTACTGCCAAGTGATGGTCAATGAAGAACATCCTGTGCCCCCAACTGCACCCTTGCCATCCTCATTGATTCCTCTAAATGGTGTTCAATATGGAGGAACACTGATTCATCAGCTGAGGTGGGGTCATACGTTCTAATAAGTAGGAGATTTCCTTGTCCATATTTGACCTGATTTTGTGAGACATCACGGAGTCTACAGTCTGTGCTGAGGACTCCCAGGACAGCTCCCTCCAATCTGACTGAGGCACCACCTCTGCAGGGACTGTCGGGATGGTGACCAGGGCAAAGATGGCAGATTTCCTTCCCTAAAGGAGATTAGTGAACCACATGGACTTTTACGACAAGTGACAATTGGTCACCTTCTAATTCCAGGGGTTTTATTAAATCCCGCCACAGTGGGATTCAAACCCAGAACATATCCTGGGTTTCTGAGTTACTAGATCGGTGACAAGAGTAAACATCACAGGTAGACAGGCAGTGAAGAAGGCTTTTGACAAGCTTGCCTTCATTGGTCAGAACATTGAGTGTAGAAGTAGGGATATCATGTTGCGGCTGTACAGAATGTTGTTTAGACCACTTTTGGAGTACTGTGTATAATTCTGGTTGCCCTGCTGTAGGAAAGATGTTACTAAATTGGAAAGGCTGCAGTAAAGATTTACAAGGATGTTACCGGGACTGGAGGGTTTGAGTTATAAGGAGAGGCTGGATAGGCTGGGACTTTTTTCCCCTGGAGTGTAGGATGTTGAGGGGTGACCTTATAGAGGTTTATAAAATCATGAGATGCATAGATAAAGTGAATAGTAAAGGTCTTTTCCCTAGGGTAGGGGAGTTCAAAATGAGAGGGCATTAGTTTAAGGTGAGAGGGGAAAGATTTAAAAGGGACCTGAGGGGCAACTTTTTCGCGCAGAGGGTGGTGCATATATGGAATGAACTGCCGGAAGAAGTGGTAGAGGCTAGTACAATTACAACATTTATAGGAAATGTTTTGAAGGATATGGGCCAAACGCAGGCAAATGGGATTAATTTTAGTTTAGGAAACCTGGTCAGCATGGATAGCTTGGGCCGAACGGTCTGATTCAGTTGTACATATCTATGATTCTAAGTGTCTTAAGGTAACTTAGGGCTCTCAGGTTGTCCTTTGTATCTGAGACAGCAACCCTTTCAGGTGTGAAGAAGATCTAGCAACCATTAATATGGCCCTATTAAATAGCAGGACAGAGCTGGCAACAGACTGCACCATTATTTTATATACCCAGCTTGCTGATAGCTTCAAATGTTTACATATGCCATTCTGACTGCTGGTCATGAGCAGCGACATAGGTCACGTTTGTCTCTTTATCAAGCAGTCAATACAACAGATGCCTGAAATTGTCACTGAAAAGGAAGGCTCCACCTGCTGGCACTCTGGTGTAAATTGAATGCCACAGGCTTGCAATGTGTCTGCTCTGTCTGATTAATTTTTCTGCTGCTGGAAAAGTAAAAGCTTTCTGTCTCTCTCTCTCACTCTCTCCCAACATTTTCAGCTTTTTTTTCCAGTAATACTGGCTCTTCACAACCCACTTTGTTAAAATGTCAGTAAACCCAATTCTTAAAATGACTCTGCTTTTCATATCATCCATTAAGTGTCTCATATTCGAAAATTCATCAGCTTTTCTTGTATTTAGCATGAAATCATATTTTTCATGGTCTATTGACAAACTGGAATTGGCAGGTGATCCTGTTCTGTACTCAAGATATGAGGCAGGTTTGGGTGTAAGGAAAGTGTCAATAAACTCCTTTAAAGAGAAAAAGTAATAATTCACTTTTATATCAGAATTTTCACATGGTCAGAATGTGCCAAGCTGCTTGACTACCAATTAAATTTTTTTGTTTTATTGTGCACTAATGTGAGTTCTTTGGATCTTGATACAAGTTCAGGCCAGGCATCTTATTAACTCTTAAACAATGTTTATTGTTACACCATACTGTGGTAAGGCTACAGAGCAGTATGTTCCAAACAGCACGAGGTTCAATTACACAGTAGAATACATAATAAGCCATGTGTTAGAATGTAGGTTAGAATGGTAGGATCTTGGGAATTACAGAGGATCAGAGGGACCTGGGTATGCAAGCCCTGAAAGGCAGCAGGAGAAGGAGATAACATGGAACCACAGGTAAGTAACTTGGCTCTTTAAGCCTAATACACCATTGAAAAGGATCATGGCTGATCATTTGGTCTGGCAGCACCTGTGAAGGAGAAAACAGAGTTAACATTTTGAGTCCAGTGACCCTTCCTCAGAACTCCGACACCGGACCTGAAACGTTAACTCTGTTTTCTCCTTCACAGATGCTGCCAGACCTGCTGAGCTTTTCCAGCAACTTTGTTTTTGTTAATGACTTACAGCATCCTCAGTTCTTTTGGTTTTTATGGCTCATCATCTAATTAGTTCTCTGTTCCCATTTTTTCCTTACACCCTTTGATTACTTTAGTCCTAAGAACTATATCTAACTCTTTGAAAACATTCCATTCTTTGTCTCAATTGACTTCTGTAGCAGAGAATTCCATACGCTCATCACTCTGTAGATGAAGAAATTTCTCCTCATTTCTGTTCAAAGTACCTTACCCCATGGTTAGGGTGGTTAAGAGGCATATAGGATGCTTATCTTTATTAATCAAATCATTGAATATATAAATAAGAAGGTTGTGATGGAGCTCTATATAATGCTAGTGAGGCCACAGCTAGAAAGCTGTGCTCAGTTCTGGTTGTCACACTGTAGAAAGGATGTGATTGCACGAGACAGGGTGCAGAAAAGATTCACCAGGATGTTGTAGGGCTAGTGTGATCAGCTACGAAGAGACACCAGATAGTTATAAAGTAATACAGTCATTATAGTTTAGAAATAGGCCCTTCATCCTCCATGTCTATGTCGACAAACAAACACCAATCTATACTGATTCAATTTACCTGCATTGGGACCACAGCCGACTATGCCCTGGGATTTTAAGTATGGGGTTGTTTTCCGTAGAGCAAAGGCTGAGGGGGATCTGATTGAGGTGTACAAAGTTTTGAGGGGCATAGAGAAGGTAGATAGGGAGAAGATTTTCCCCAGACTAGAGAAGTCAATAACCAGGGGCCAAAGTTTTAAAGTAAGGAGCAGGAGGTTTAGAGGGGATTTGAGGAAATTGATTTTCACCTAGAAGGTGGTGCGTGTCTGGAAAGGTGGAACCCTCAAGATATATCAGAACGGTTTAGATGAACACTTGAAGCACCATAGCGTACCAGGCTACGGGTCAAGTGCTGGAAAACAGGATTAGAATGGATGACCAATGTGGACACGCTGGGAAAAGGGCCTCTTTCTGTGCTATAATAATCCTAGGAAGGCAGGACTGCTGTACGAAAAGAGACTGGATCTGTTAGGACTATATTCACTGGAGTTTAGAAGAAGTGGGGGGAATCTTTTAAATCATAAAAAATTCTAACAGGACTTGACTGGGTAAACACAGGAATGATGTTTGCACTAACCAGGGAGCCCAGAATCTGGGTTCAGAGTCTAAGGTTACAGGGTAGGCCATTTAGAGCTGAGATGAGGAGGAATGTCTTCACCCTGAGCGTGGTGAGCCTACGAGATTCTCCAACACAGAAAGCACTTAGGGCCAAAACATTGAATGTTTTCAAGCAGGAGTTAGATATAGTTCTTTGGGCTCAGCCATGATCATATTGAATGATAGAGCAGGCTCAAAAGGGCCGAATGGCCTGCTCCTGCTCCTATTTTCTGTGTTTCTGCATTTCTACCTTTGATTCTTTAAATGATGGTTGTGGTCACAGTGACATCTCAGCTGACCTTGTGAGATATTCAATTTAACCCTATCTCTACATCTGCACCTCCCCACCCCCAACTCAAAGTACTTTACCAGATTCCATCTAAAAGAACCTTCTTAATGCTATAACTCCACTAAAGCCGGTATCCTGTTACCAAGTCACCCTTTATTTACACATGGAGAGTCCTTGACACTGATCCACCTTTCTCAGAGCTGCTCTCAGAGTGAACAGAACCTCTGACATTCCTGTTCTTATCGGTCAGCCAGGGCTCCCTGATTGGACCAGATTAACAGCCCCAATCAGAGAACTCATATTCTATTAGGTCCACCTGTCTGACCTCATTACAATCATGAGATCCCTCAACTTTGAGTCCAAAGACATAAGTCGATTCTTTTTTTTTTGTAGCTCCTCTTGGGGCATTTTAGCACCTGGTCAGGGTCCTCAAACTCTGCTTCCAATATGTGAAAAACGTAATGCACAGTGGCTCATCTCTTGTGCCCAGAGCACCTCAGAAGAAATTTTCTTTTCATTCATCCATGGGATGAGGGCATCACTGGCTGCACCGGCATTTATTGTCCATCCCTAATTTCCCAGAGGCCAGTTAAGAGTCAACCATATTGCTTTGGGTCTGGAGTCACATGTAGGCCACACCAGGTAAGGATGGCAGTTTCCTTCCCTAAAGGACATTAGTGAACCAGATGGGTTTTTCCAACAATTGGCAATGGATTCATGGTCATCATTAGGCTCTTAATTTCAGATATTTATTGAATCTCCTATGGCAGGATTCGAACCCGAGTCCCCAGAACATTACCTGGGTCTATGTGTTAACAGTCCAGTGATAATACCACTAGGCCATTGCCTCCCCTTTCATTCTCCTCTTCAGGTGGCAAAGGCGTTGAGGCGGCAACATCCACCATGTCCATCTCAGTTTCCGAGATATCTTCAATGTTTGATGGAGAGGAAGAACCCATGTGTTCTGGAACAGTCAGAAAAGTAGTTGAGGAGCCGAGCCTGTTTTGCTCCCACACCATTTGCACATTTGCAGCATTCATATGGTCCAGGTACTTGGTCAGGACCGTTGCACCTACCCAAATATTATATGTCACTGGACCCGACCACGTGCTCACCATGCCTCTTACCCATGCAGGGCCATTCCCATGGTTCCTACACCAAGTTTCATCCCCTGGAGGAAACTGTCAATGTAGAGATTGTGTTATTAACTTCAGTATCTATCCAGTCAGCTGGAATAAAGCTAGCACTATGTGATAGGCATAAGAAATCACAAAACTATATTGTTTTTATTGAAGAGAAAGCTCAATTTTTATAAAACTTCAAAGACGTGCTTGATTTTTATCTTTGGATGGCCCTAAAGTGTAATGAGGTACTGAAATGAAAGCTAACTGCAATTCTGGAAAAGTACTTTCCAAGTACAAGGTCATTCTTTGTTTTGTTCAAGATCAGTAAGATAAAATAGTGGCATTGTATTAGTGGGAAAATAATTTAGATCTTTAAAGCAGGTTAGCTAGGTTGGAGGAAGAGCTAGAAAACCCATAAGGTACCAATCTTTATAAAGTATATTCAACAATATTTGCATATTGCAGCAAACGCTATGTGATCAAAAATACAGGAATTAGCTCAACAAGAATTTACAACCTTACTTGTTTCATTCAAAGTCACTAACAGCCCTGAAATTCATTGTTTCTAGCTCTTTCCAGGCTAGTTGAGGATGGCAGTAATATCAGTGAGTATGTAGTTTGCGATAGTGCTACAATGCCAATGACTACCAGCTTGTAGTTGGAATAATTCGCTAGCACCATCCTCTTTCCTTCACTGGGTCTCAGGGCCTAGTTGGTGTACAGTAATGGAGGAAAACCACCCGTGAGTCTTGATAACAAGCAGTTCCCATATGACACAAGATGTAGTTTACTGAATAACAGCAATCGTTCGTAAGATAGACATGTTACTGAGACTATGGAAAAACTGTGCTTGTAGGTCTTCACTCTACAAGATCCTAAGATGTTCTGCCTTTTCTCTATCAAGTCCTTATGACATCATCAGACTGGTTGGTAGTTAATGCAATCTCCGATATTAACCTTTTCAGAACCATGACCTTACACAGCACAGTTCATTCTTGATTAAGCAGATCACTGTAACCACATTCACTAAAACAAACATGTTTTTCATTTTCTCCATGACGAGCCAGAAATAGGGACTCGTTTTCTGACTTGTGAGGTTGCAGATGACTCCAACTCCACATTTAATAGCAATATGTGAATGGTATGCATCAAAAGCCCATTAGCTCAGAGCCCACTCCTCCATCATATGTGATATGTTGCAATAGCAATCCTGGGGAGCAGTCCTACAAATTTGGCAACTGCTGGCACAGAAAGTATTTTTCTTTTGAAAGCCAGGAATCTTAAACTTTATGGCTAGGAATTCCTTCGGGGTTCTCCCAGGAGGGCAACAACGGAAAATCCAGTTACAGCGTATAAATAGGATTTGTGCTGCTCTTCAGTCATTGACAACATTCAATCCAGAAAAATGTCTTAGATTGTGCATCTTTGTCCTCTTCAACAGAACCAGTGTCCAAGTTTTTGTTCCAGTCTAATTTCCTTGGCTTTTCTTTTCAATTGCATCTGCTCCTGCTCTGTCAATTGAACAGAAAAGACTTTCCCACATTACAATTTCAGACACATTTATTGCGATGAATTGCATATAGATAATCTTTTGTGCAGAACAAGCTGAGAGGAAACTGTTTCCACATAACCTTCATAAATAGCTGAGTTGCTTTTTTTTCCCTTCTCAGGATGTGGGTGTTGGTGACAAGGCTAATAGATATTGCCCACTCCTACTTGCTTAGATGAAGGGACTTCTTGAACCACAGCAGTCTGGTTCTAAAGGTACTCCCTTTAGAGGACATTAAAGGATTTTGACTCATAGATAAAGAAAAAACACTGCGATTTATGTGTAACTTGGAATAATGTGCATTTTTGAGGTGATAACATTCCCATGCACATTCTGTCCCTAGCCTAAAAAAAGCCTAAGAAATCTTGACAAGTTGTTGTGTACACTGCAGAGAATACAAACTGTAACAATAATACAGTGTTGGATGGGGTTGACATTTATTCTTGTTGATGGGCAGCAGATAAAGCAGTCTCTTAATCCTGAATATTAACAACTTATTTGGGTATTTGTAGTTTCATCCACCTGGATAAGTGTGGAGTATTCCATCAAACCTTTAACTCACGGTTTTTAGATTGACATTTCAGGAAGTGAGCTACTCACGATCGGATCCTTAGCCTCTGATCTCATAGGTCAGTAATTGACTAGCTTAGTTCAGTTCGCTTTCGTGTTAATGAATGTTAATGAGGGGGCAATCAACCAATAATAATAAACTTCACTATTAAGCGCGATGGCTAGCCACTATCTTGCTGGAGATGGTCATTGCTGTGCAATTCTGTGGTGCAAATGTTTTGTGTCACATTACAGGTAAGCCCCGATGTTATTCACACCTTGCCGAATGCAAGTTCATAATGCTTCACTATCTCAGAAAAGTCAAATGGAGTTGAACAGTGTGCAACCAATAGTATTCATCTCATCTCATGAAGACGGTAAAAAGGAATGAAGGGACAAAAAGGAAAAGGAAGCAAAGAAGAAAAGAAAAAAATTACCTTTCAGCACCTCTGGATAACTCAAAGCACATTATATCCAATTTAAGTATGTTTCATTTGAATTGTTATCATGGCCTTAGTGGAGGAAATGAGGCACCAGTTTGTGAACAGCAAAGAACCACAAAAATTAACATGATCAAATAATCTGTTCTGGTGTTGTTCATTGAGGTTTAATTATTGGTCGGGGCATTTGAGGGAACTGCTTCAAAATAATGTTACAGGTTATTTTGCATATATTGGAAGTGCGATTAAGAACATAAGAAATAGGAGCAGGTGTAGGCCATCTGGCCTGTTGAACATGTTCCACCATTCAATAAGATCATATCTAATCTTTTCGTGGACGCATCTCCGCTTATCTGCCCATTCACCAATTCCCCTCCTGTTCAAAAATTTATCTGTCTTTGCCTGAAAAACATTCAATGAGGAAGCCTCAACTGCTTCACTGGGCAGGAACTTCTACAGATTCACAACCCTTTGGGTGAAGATGTTCCTCCTCAACTCAGTCCGAAATCTGCTTCCTTTTATTTTGAGGCTATGGTCCCTAGTTCTAGTTTCACCTGCCAGTGGACACAACCTCCCTGCTTCTATCTTATCAATTCCCTTCATAATTTTATATGTTTCTATAGGATTCCCCCTTACTTTTCTAAATTCTAATGAATATAGGGCATCCCTGGGCAATTAGGGCAGCACGGTGGCTCAGTGGTTAGCACTGCTGCCTCACAGCGCCAGGAATCCGGGTTTGATTCCATCCTCGAGCGACTGTCTGTGTGGAGTTTGCACATTCTCCCCGTGTCTGCGTGGGTTTCCTTCAGGTGCTCTGGTTTCCTCCCACAGTCCAAAGATGTGCAGGTTAGGTGGATTGGCCACGCTAAATTGCCCATAGTGTTCAGGGTTGTGTAGGTTAGGTGGCTTGTAGGGGGATGGGTCTGGGTGGGATGACTGAGGTTCGGTGTGGACTTGTTGGGCTGAAGGGCCTGTCTCCACACTGTAGGGATTCCATGATTCTATAGTCCCAGTGTGCTCAATCTTTCCTTCTAAGCCAACCCTCTCAACTCCGGAATCAACCTATTGAATCTCCTCTGCACCCCTTCCAGTGCCAGTACATCCTTTCTCAAGTAAGGAGACCAAGACTGTACACAGTACTCTAGGTGTGGCCTCACCAGCACCCTATACAGCTGCAGCATAGCCTCCTCTGTTTTAAATTCCATCCCTCGAGCATTTGCCTTCTTCCATTTGCCTTCTTAATTATGTGCTGCACTTGCAAACAAACTTTTCAGACTCACAGAATCCTTACAATGTGGAAACAGGCCATTCGGCCCAACAAGTCCACACCACCACTCTGAACAGCATCCCACCCAGATCCATTCCCCTACCCCTGCATTTCCCATGTCTAACCCACCTAACCTAAACATCCCTGGGCAATTTAGCATGGCCAATCCACCTATCCTGCACATCTTTGGACTGTGGGAGGAAACTGGAGCACCCGTAGGAAACCCACACAGAATATGCAATCTCCAGACAAACAGTCGCCCGAGGCTGGAATCAAACCAGGGTCCCTGGCGCTGTGAGGCAGCCGTGCTAATCACTGAGCCACCGTGGCACCCAATAATCAGGGTTCGTCCCGGATGTGAACCCGGGACCACGCGCATGTCCAAGCTGTACAATCCCCCAAAGCAAGAATCATACCCCAAGACCAACGAGCCATTGCCACTTTGCAGAGGGACCCAGGTGCAATTTTTCACCATTTAAATAATAGTTCATTTTGCTGTTATTCCTACCAAAATGGACAACATCATATTTACCAATCTTGTACTCCATCTGGCAGGGCCTTGCTCACTCACTTAAACTATCTATATCCCTCTGCAGACTTTCAGTGTCCTTTGCACACTCTGCTCTACCACTCTTCTTAGTGTCATCTGTGAACTTTGATATGCATACACTTTGTCACCAACTGTAAATCATTAATGTAAATTGTAAACAATTGTGATCCCAACACTGTTCCCTGAGGCACACCACTAGCCGCTGATCACCAACCAGAAGAACACCTCCACTGACACCCTCATCCGCTTAGCTGAACTCGTCCTCACCCTTAACAACTTCTCCTTCAATTCCTCCCACTTCCTACAGACAAAGGGAGTGGCCATGGGTACCCGCATGGGCCCAAGCTACGCCTGCCTCTTTGTAGGTTACGTGGAACAATCCCTCTTCCGTACCTACACTGGTCCTGTCACCCACCTCTTCCTCCGTTACATTGATGACTGTATCGGCGCCACCTCGTGCTCCCACGAGGAGCTCGAACAGTTCATCCACTTCACTAACACCTTCCACCCCAACCTTACGTTCACTTGGACCATCTCTGATACCTCTCTCTCCTTCCTGGACCTCTCTGTTTCCATCTCTGGCAACCACCTGGAAACCGATATCCATTTCAAGCCCACCGACTCCCACAGCTACCGAGAATATACGTCCTCCCACCCACCTTCCTGAAAAAATGCCATCCCCTATTCCCAATTCCTTTGCCTCCACCGCATCTGCTCCTGAGATGAGGCATTCCACTCCAGGACATCCCAGATGTCCTCGTTTTTCAAGGACCGCAACTTCCCCTCCACAGTAGTCGAAAATGCCCTCGACCATATCTCTCGCATTTCCCACAACTCATCCCTCACACCCCCTCCCCGCAATAACAACCAAAACAGAATCCCCCTCATCCTCACGTACCACCCAACCAACCTCCAGATCCAACGCATCATCCTCCGACATGTCCGCCATCTGCAATCCGACCCCACCACCAAAGACATTTTTCCCTCCCCACCCTTATCTGCATTCCAGAGGGATCACTCTCTCTATGACTCCCTTGTCCACTCCACACTCCCCTCCAGCCCCACCACACCCGGCACTTTTCCCTGCAACCGCAGGAAGTGCTACACCTGCCCCTACACCTCCCCCCTCACCCCCATCCCAGGCCCCAAGAAGACCTTCCACATCAAACAGATGTTCACCTGCACATCTGCTAATGTGGTATACTGTATCCACTGTTCCCGATGTGGTCTCCTCTATATCGGGGAAACCAAGCGGAGGCTTGGAGACCGCTTTGTGGAACACCTACGCTCGGTTCGCACTAAACAACTGCACCTCCCAGTCGCAAACCATTTCAACTCCCCCTCCCACTCCTTGGATGACATGTCCATCCTGGGCCTCCTCCAGTGCCACAACGATGCCACCTGAAGGTTGCAGTAACAGCACCTCATATTCCGCTTGGGAACCCTGCAGCCCAATGGTATCAATGTGGACTTCACAAGCTTCAAAATCTCCCCTCCCCCGACCGCATCCCAAAACCAGCCCAGCTTGTCCCCGCCTCCCTAACCTGTCCTTCCTCCCACCTATCCCCTCCTCCCACCTCAAGCCCCACACCCATCTCCTACCTACTAACCTCATCCCACCCCCTTGATCTGTCCATCCTCCCTGGACTGACCTATCTCCTCCCTACCTCCCCACCTACACTCACCTTTACTGGCTCCAACCCCGCCTCTTCGACCTGTCTGTTTCCTCTCCGCCTTTCTTCTCCTCTATCCATCTTCTATCCGCCTCTCCCTCTCTCCCTATTTATTTCAGAACCCCCTTCCCCTCCCTCATTTCTGAAGAAGGGTCTAGGCCTGAAACATCAGCTTTCCTGTTCCTCTGATGCTGCTTGGCCTGCTGTGTTCAGCCAGCTCTTCACCTTGTTATCCCATTTATCCCTACCCTTTGCTTCTGTTAGTTAACCAATCTTCTATCCATGCTAGTACATTACCCGTACCACCGTGCACCTTTATCTTCATAGAATCCCGACGATGTGGAAATAGTCCTTTGGCCCAGCAAGTCCACACCAGCCCTCAGAGCATCCCACCCTGACCCACCTAATCTACACATCCCTGAACACTACGGGCAATTTAGCATGGCTAATCCACTTAGCGTGCACGTCTTTGGACTGTGGGAGGAAACCAGAGCACCTAGAGGAAACCCACACAGACACAGAGAGAATGTGCAAACTCCACACAGACAGTCGCCCGAGAGTGGAATCGAACCCGGGTCCCTGGCGCTATGACGCAGCAGTGCTAACCACTGAGCCACCATGCTACCAAACATTTATCTTATGCAGCAGCCTTTTGTGCGGCACCTAGTCAAGTGCCTTCTGGAGATTCAGATACCCACCAGTTCCCCATTGTCCACTGCGTTTGTGATGTCCTCAAAGAATTCCAGTAAATTAGTTAAACATGATCTGCCTTTCATGAATCCATGCTGAGTCTACCCGATGGGACAATTTCTATCCATCTCATCTGAAAAACAGCATCTTGTCCTTGGTGGTAAATGGTTGGGAATGAGATGCTGAAATAGGTGGGTTTTTTTTTTATGAAGAAGGCTGGTATTTTAAGGAGTACAAATGTTCACTGCTGTTTGTTAGCCCAAGTCTGTTTTGTTTTGTTCTTAGACTTTGTTCTGTTGATTAAGCTTTGCCTTGATTTCCACCTTCTTCACAATTATACATTTTTATTCTGATACTGCCAGGCATCAATGTGAACTCATGAGCAAAAGTACAATTTGAAAGAAATCATGAAATGGCGAACCTCTGTTCTCCAGCCAATATTGACAAAGCTCAATGGGGGAATATTTTCCCTCCTCACCTGGGAATTACCCTTGACAGTAAGTTAGCTTCCAGTTTTGATCTCAATCATTTTTTATGTCTGTTTAGTTTGCAACAGTTATTATTCATTGTTTAATATTAACAGACACTCTGGGTTTAAGCAATTTTCTACATTTCATGCATATTTAATTTCACATATATTTTTATTTCTATATTATTCATATTGTCAAAAAATTTATACCTGAAGATAATAAAATTCAAATAGCTTTTTGAGCCCCTGTTTCCAAAGTATAGTAAAGGTATAGACTAATTTAATTCCGAACCAAATAGCTTTTAATTTGTTGAGATGTATTAGAGATTTTCTGATCAATCTATGAGAGGTTAATCTTTTGCCATCTTTCCTGATATTTGACGAATCATTCCAGTTAATTTGTAAGCAGTCTATTTTACTAAACAATCATATCTGGTAATTGATTTATTGAGTTTTGTGGGCTATTTTGGAGGGAAAAGAATCTCTCCAATGTTAATGACTGACATTGTTGGAGAAATCTGGCTCTCTTTTTTGTATTATTTAACAGACAAACATATTTTTTTCTATTTGGCAGAGAGTTGGACCGATTTTTGTCATTTACATTAGATGCTTTCCTTTCAAATAAGTGTAAGCTATCACTTCAGAACCATGAACATTCATCTATTATAAATAGCTCTAGTTATAAATATTTTATACTTTGATCATTCCTGCTGCTCTAGATCCCTCCAAATGAAAGAAGTGCATTTCTGGAGTGACGTTTAACCCTTTTATGCCTCTTGAGCCACTGGCTTAATCTCAAACATTCCCAGAATACCCATTACCATAGGACACTCTCTTTGCAAACCGTAGCGGCAATCAATTCCTGTTTGTGAGTTTCTGATAGTGGCTGAAATGCTCACAATTAAATACTTCAATCCCTACACTGTGTGCTTTAGGCATTTACAGGAGAGAAAACATGTGCTAACGTGCTAAAGCAAACACAAACGGGTGCAGTAGATTTATATCTGCATTTAATTAATTGAAGTCATTTTATTACTAAATTCAAATGATTTTAAATTAAAATAACCATAGATGATCCATTGGTATAATCATTAAATGTTCCTACGAATTAACAATTTGAAGATTTCAGCTATCAGTCTATGAAGATACAGCATTTGTCTAATTTGTGAATCATGAAAGTCCATTTTATTTGAATGTAAATTCCTTCCATTTAGTGTCCAGGTCCTTAACACACTCAATTAACAAGATGACCACATTCCGAGCAAGCTGCCGGGAACTGGAACAGTAAAGCACTGGGTGACTCTTCCTCTGATTTTCATTCCACCTAGGAGGTAGGCTCTAGTGTGCTGTATTGTGTTTACCATGGATAATCTATGGTTATTTTAACTTCAAAGTAGATTTGGAACATAAACTTGCATTTTAATCTTTTCTATCTTCTTGTATTGCAGATAGTGGTGTGATGACATCCGATGATATTACAGCAAGAGGTTTACAACATTAAATGCAATGTCGTCCTGTGGTCCCTAGCTCAGAAACATTAGCTCAAAGTTCCCTGTTAAAATCAAGGTGAGACTAATGGAGCATGTCGTTGTTTATTCACAAATACCACAGCAACTTCAGGCAAGGGTGGATGCATGATTAAATTCAGAAATTGAAAAGTTGCTTTTAGAGATGCACCAGTCCATAGTTAGATTTGTTCCCCACTGAGCATTGTTACAGCAAGAATTTCCTGTAAATGTATGGCAGATTCAAATGCGACTTGCCATGGGAAATTAAGTCTAGTCATTTGATTTCAATGTATTTTTCAATTTTGTGATAACAGTTACAAATTCACAAGCCCAGTGACCCTGCAAACTAACAATTTCAAGTATAAAGTCTAATTCATTCAGGTTTTTATTTAATTTATACTTACCCTCTCAGTCCTTGATCTGTTAATTTCAGAATCCTTCAATCTGATAGCTTAAGGAGATACACAGTTGCTTGGCTTGTTATTGAGTTTCTGATTTCCCTTTGATAGTACCACTCTCCAGCGACTTACCACACAAGGTATCATGCTGATTAAGTGGCCAAAGGCATTCTCAACTAATAATAGGCATCAGATCTGAGCCATTGAGTTTTGAACAATATTGAACAAACTTTGAAATTTAGTCGAACCTCAAGATCATATTCCTCTTTTTTGACTGTACAAAATGCAGTAGCTCAGGAAGTTTCCACTGAAAAGGGCACTCAACTTTGTCAGTAAAGCTGAGTTCAAAGTAATCATAGGATTATACATCCATAAAGCTATGTTTATTGTTATTAATAAAGGCTTACTCCATTCCAATCAGATTATATTCCAATTTAAACAGAATATGCATCTTTTAATTTTTCTGAAAATTATATCAGTTGCTATTTGGAAAGGACTCACACAGAGAATAAAAAACATTAGCCAAGATGGTCACAGCAAAGCATTAAATACAACCATTTTCTATTTCCCAGATGATTAATTTGACACTAAATTTGCCAAATCTAAGCATGAACTAGCTGTAGAGTTCTATACCCTAGGTTTGAATTTAAAAAGAATCACACAATTATATTTGGTAGCACAGAAATAGTTTTGGAAATAATGCATTATGAATAATTTGACAACTAGCAGAAAAACTAGAGGAGGGATTATAATATTTTTCAATAATGGTGGTTCTGATGTGGAACACACACTGTCGGAAGGGCCGTGGAAATGAATTCAATAGTAACTTTCAAAAAGGATTGAATAAACACTTGAAAATGAAAGATGTGTAGGACTCTGGGGAGGAAGTGTTAGAGTGGAACTAATTTCCTCCTTCAAAGTGCTAGTACAGGCATTAGAGACTGGTAGCCTCCTCTTGTGTGTTATAATTTGATATTCTATTGAAATACTGCTAAACAAGATGTGGAAATATTTTTAAAGTTTCGACACCTCTTCTTAAAATGTGTCTAAATTGACTATTTTCTTTCCAAAGACTATAAATGAAATTGTATCCGGAGGATACAGGCCCTACAAAGGAGTAAGGTAACATTTTAGGATAGCCAAGCTAGTCAGTGAAATTCGAGGTCTGAGTAATAATTTTTACTACTCAGAGGCAACATCAATAATTTGCATTTAAATAATGTTTCTTGACCTAGGAAAGCATTCCAGACTATTTTGTACAGTGGAATTAGTTGGACCTTAGGTCAAGGAAGAGGATAACGGAATGGGTGCAGAAAAGTGTTCCTTAGTCTTTTTCTTACTGAGCAAAGGTTAAACTTCCTAAAAATTCATCAAAGTTCAAAAATCTAAAACTCCCTCTTGCCTTTCCATAAATTTGTGAAGGAGAAAACAGAGTGAATGTTTCAGGTCCGGTAAGGAAGGGTCACTGGACCTGAAACGTTAACTCTGTTTCCTCCTTCACAGATGCTGCCAGGCCTGCTGAGCTTTTCCAGCAACTTTGTTTTTGTTCCTGATTTACAGCATCCTCAGTTCTTTTGGTTTTTATTTTCCATAAATTTGTTTAGTTTTCCCTCTGTCTTTTGCCAGGCACACTAACTGTAATTGGATACAATATTTCAAACACCAGTCCTTTTTATAGTGATAGTTCATGTTCCTCAGGCTATTATTATATAAAGCTATTTACTTAAGAATCAATGTACCCTTGGCAACCATAAACATTAAACAGTACGATCTCAAGTTTCTTTGGGAGCTTTTTTCTTGAATTCATTCATGGGACATGGGCATTACAGAAATTTTGTAGGGCATCTCTGGGGTAACATGGCTTGACCTAGTGAGGAATTGTATTTTGAATATGGCATGGATGTGGTAAATCCCACCAGGTCCAGCAGTGGTGAATACTTCTGTTGCTAGAGAGTGGCTTGTTATAGAGGAACACTGTGTAGCTAATGAGGTGAGCTGCAGACAACAGCATGAGAAAACGCACTAGTGCTTGCAGCAAGAAGCCCTTCATGAAACTCTCCAAAACTGACACAGCCTATTTGTGGTGTATTCAGTCAGCACAATTTATCTGGCATTGCTAGTCTCTACAATAATGACTACAAATCTATTACTGATTTTAATGACTCATCTGGCTCACTAATGTCCTTTTGGAAAGGAATGTTGCCATCCTTGCTTGGTTTGACCTCCATCTGACTCCAGACCCACAAGTGATTTTGTTGACTTTACACCGCTCTGAGGGCCAAATATGGACAGAAATATTAATATCCCATAAAGGAATAACAAAAAGAAATGTTGTTCAACTTGTGATGATTTTTAGTACTTTAGTTTCTGCTCGTATGTGGGAACAGTCAAGGCAACGTCACTCATGCACCAGCCCAAAGTTCAAAGTTCACTTGGTCAACATGCTGCCAGGGTATACTTGGCAAGTACCTGGAGCTTAAGCAAATTTCCAGGACCAACACTGGGGCAAACTGCAAATAACCAAAATTGTACGCTTAGTTTGGAATAATGAGTGCTACTGAGTTTGGTAATGGCCTAGTGGAGTTGTCGGTAGACTATTAATTGAGAGACCCAGGTAATGTCTGGGAGAGCCTGCAGTCAAATCCTGCCATGATAGATGGTGAAATTTGAATTCAATAATTATCTGGAAATGAGAGGCTAGTGATGTCATGGAACCATTGCTGATTGTTCAGAAAAGCCCATCTGGTTCACTAATGCCCTTTGGGGAGGAAATCTGCCATCCTTACCTGGTCTGGCCTAGATATGACCTTGGACCTACACCAATGTGGTTGACTTTTAACTGCCCTCTGGGCAATTAAGGTTGGACAATAAATGCTGGTCCAGCCAGAAGTGCCCACATCCCATGAATTAATGTCAAAAAGATATAAGAATGTGTACCTAAAACAATTTAGATTGCCATGTTCTGTTACTGTATTCTATTTTCCCCTGTGGCTTTCACTTGGCATCTTTATCTTAGCTTTACACAGGCTAGAAGAACTGCAAGGTTAAATTAGAAAAAAAGAAATACCTCTGTGCCTGCAATCAATTAATCTCTATGATAGGGTGCTTTCTATTTAGAATTGCCTGAATCCAATCCCGTGCTTAAGACATCAAGTATAAATCAGGCTGCTTTAAATGGATTAGTGAAAGCCATAGCAGGCTCTTCCCAGTTCTGTATGCTATTTCTCATTGCGGGCAGGTATTGTTGGTAATTATCAGCAAATAGTACATCCTCATCGGTAGATTTGGAATTAATTTCTGGCTTTCTAAAGGGTCAGTTGACCACATTTAGGAACAGATGTGTTTTTGTCCATTAGAGACTTTTCAATGTGGTTCAATGACTATTCTTCTCAATTTGGAACATAGTCACATCATGAGAAACATAGGATGAAAATTTTCTGCTCTCTTCTGAAGGGGGATGGGAGAGAGAAACTCAGCCTGTATTCCTAAAATGTAACAGTGGCATAATTATTATACACACAAGACTGAGACAGGAATGACTCAACAGTGTAAACTCCTGTAAGAGGAATTAATTCGAGAAGAACTCTGTAGGAAGAAATCACTACTGGAATGCAGAGAATATTTCAACTCTAACTTATGTGCTTTGCGACTGAACATTGATCATGTAAATAATGCAGTTTATCACTTCTGCCAACGTACAGATTATTAACTTTTAAAAATCAGTCTTTTCCTCCCTGGTAGTTTTACAATAACCATCAGCAGAATAGATCCGTGGATTATTTGAATGTGAAACGGTGTTGTAAATTCTCATTATCATCACTAGGTGGAAACTGGCAGTGGGTGAGCCACTCTGCTATATATCTCACAAGACTTTAAACTCCCATTGATTCCAATGTGAAGGAAAACTCACTCAAGTGTCTAATGAACAGGCTGTCTGAGAAGGACAATAATGACAGTTCAAGTTTATGTCATGGATGTTTTACCAAGTTATGTGTATATAGTATATTATCGCTGTGCGGTAAAAGAGAAAAATTATTTTGTCAGCCAGGGCCATCTATGATCTTTAGATAGGTTCAAAAATAAAGATCTTTTCCAATTCTTATATAAAAAGAGAATAAAACATACTGGGATGGGGCAGGAAGTGGACTATGGTTATGACATGAAAATGATGACCTTTTGTTGTTTGCTTGATAGCTTCAAAGAGTGAGAAAGCCATTTACAGAGTTTTTCCAGAAATTGGTCAGTTTTTTTCTCATGTTTGTGGTTCCAGGCGCTCATGCTAATTGTGATCATGAAGGGTAGTGTGTATGGAGTTCCACTGTCTGAGGGCCTTTTTAACATTCCTCTTTACATCATCTTCATGTGAATACTTGTTGCCGTAAACTCACTTGCTAATTCTCATCACGACACATTGTCAATTGTTTTCAAGTTACATGGAGAAAGCTTTGTATTTATACCGTACTCTTACTGTAATGAAATGCCTCAAGTTGCTTCAAAACTAAGTGTAAACAAACCAGACACCAAGCCAGAGTTTACTAGGAATGTAACTTTGATTGAACGTCAAAGGGGAGAGCTTGAGGAAGATTTCTAAGATGGGAGAGATAAGTGCAGTGCTGCTGTGGTTTAAGATTGCATGTCCAAAGGTAAGGATCCAGAAAGGCTATAACTCTGTCACATTGATAAAGAAAAGGATAGATACACTGAATTCCAGAGTCTGAGGAGCACAGCAGTTGCAATCAGTATAAAAGTTGAGAAAATTGCAGATAGGGTGGGGAAAAGCAGATTTACGTATAATAGATGTTGCAAAGTACACCTGCTCCAATGTGATGCCAACAACTTCAGAGCTAGAGGTTCGGGTGAACATTATTTGTGTGCATTCTTGGGATGTGAATATTTGTTATCCATTGCCAACATTGTAAAATGTAATGGTTCTGAAAGGATAAAAGTTGGAGACTGCATTAAGTTTCAGCCAATCTGATGATGTCTTAAGGATGTGGAAGTTGGGGCTAGGGTAAGGCAGACCAGCTGAGGATCTTGACTCAGTGGTTAATACTGCTGCCTCACAGCGCCAGGGACCCGGGTTCAATTCCAACCTCGGGCAACTGTCTGTGTGGAGTTTGCACACTCTCCCCGTGTCTGCGTGGGTTTCCTCTGGGTCCTCCGGTTTCCTCCCACAGTCCAAAAGAGGTTAAGTGGCTTGGCCATGCTAAATTGCCCGTAGTGTTCAGGGATGTGTAACTTAGCTGGGTTATAAAGGGATGGGTCTGGGTGGGATGCTGCAAGGGTCAGTGTGGACTTGTTGGGCTGAAGGGCCTGTTTCCACACTGTAGGGATTATATAAAGAGAAAGGACAGACCTGATGGCCCTAAGTCTCCTGATAATCTCAGTAACAATGCCTCTTCTCATTAAGATTCACCTGTGGCCTTCCTCTCTTGCTATAAACCAAGTTAGACAATTAGACTCAGTCAAGGAAATGAGATGGTGACAGCAAACTACTCTAACCACAAGCTGGTGATGGTTGACATACAAAATAGTAGCAGTGGGTGACATCATTGCTTAATACCACAAGGTAAAAATGGTAAGATTGCAGTGGACCCAAGGAGCAGTTTCTGACATTTACAATGTTAAAGATTTCACAGCTTATTCATAAAGACTGTCAGCAACTCAACAGTGAAACAGCCTGCACACAAACTCATGGAAAGATCAACAAAGGAAAAACAAAATTAATGGTGAAAATTTTGACTTCAAACCTGTTATGAAGTGGAGAAGCAACTGTGAGTTAGAAGCTGTTCACAATAAAACAGAAATTGCTGGAGAAACTCAACAGGTCTGGCCGTGACTGTGAGAAGAAAGCAGAGTTAGCATTTTGAGTGAAGTAACCCTTCATCAGAACTGTCGGCAAACTCAAAACATTGACTTTGCTTTCTCTCCGCAGATGCTCCCAGACCTGCTGAGTTTCTCCAGGAATTTCAATTTTTGTTTCAGATCTCCAGCATCTGCAATTCTTTATTTTACAGAAGTAATTGTATAAAAGAGGCGGCATAGTGGGTCAGTGGTTAGCACTGCTGTCACACAGTGCCAAGGACCCGTGTTCGATTTCAGCCTCAGGTGACTGTCTGTGTGGAGTTTGCACATTCTCCCCGTGTCTGCATGGGTTTTCCCCCAGGTGCTCCGATTTCCTCCCACACTCCAAAGGTGCGCAGGTTAGATAGATTGGCCATGCTAAACTGCCCATAGTGTCCGGGAATGTGCAGGCTAGGTATGTTAGCCACGGGAATTGCAGGTTGACAGGAATGGGGTGGGTCAGGGAGGGATGCTCTTAGAAGAGTTAGTGTGGACCCGATAGGCCAAATGGCCTGCTCCCACACTGTAGAGATTCTATAATTCAACTCATGCCTGGCATACACATTGGGAAGCAAGGATCTGGAGAGGCAGTCCCAATTAGAGATTCAGCTCGCAAATACACAGGCAATGGAGCTCCATGAGGAACATTAAAAATCCCTGTTAGGCAATGGTAAACCTCAATTGAAGAGCTCAGAATGGACTGAAAATGCTAGAAGTTGAAATGGAATACTTACAGCTCATAATGAGTATTGTTGCCATAGTGAGCGGATGCTACAAGGCATGGCTACAGAAGGGAAATCAGCAGCTAAAGAAATAACTTAAACTAATGTTTCAGCACTAGTAATGTTGTGAAGCCAGAATTAAGACAACAAAGAATGTCAACTTAAACAGATGGAATTTAACAGTGGCAGATAGCAAAGAAACTACTGAGACTGTGATAGAGAGGGAAATCCAAAATTTAAATGGTGATTCAGTTAGGGAATATTCATAAAGGCAACAGACATCAGACTTTATTTGGGAAAGTAGTGAATAAAGGCGAGAATTGTTTATTAGGCCCAGAAAAGTTGAAGATCATTCATTTTGTCTGCAAAATGGCAGAAAACTTCCATTAAACCTGCATATTTCCCACAGAAGATATGTGACCTAAACTTTGACCACAAAAAATGTAAGAAATCCTCAAGGCAGCTCCATCAACCTTCATCCCTTGTATCAGTGCTTTCCATACAGAGGTGACCAGTTCTGTTCCAATTTGTATTGATTATAATACCATAAGACATTAAAGCTGAAGTAGGCCATTCAGCCCATTGAATCTGCTCCACCATTGATCATGGCTGATCTGTTAATCTACAACTTCACTTTTCTGTTTTATTCCCATAACCATTAATTCCCTTACTGATTTAAAATCTCAGCCTTGACTATACTTAATGACCCAGCCTCAACAGCCCTCTCCGGTAAAGAATTTCACAGATTCACTAGCTTGTCAAGTCCTCTAAGAATCTAGTATGTTTCAATAAGGTCACATTTCATTCTTCTATATTGCAAAGTGAACAGGCCGAATCTACTCAGCCTCTCCTCATAAGACAGTCTTTCTAGTATTGAATTGTGTACAGTTGTGTAGTTCAAGCTTATAACCAACAGACATTGAGTTGTTACTGGCTAAACTCTTGACAAGAGAAATTCATTCATGTTGTGCACTTCTAGTGGCTCCAAACATACTTAAGTTGATCCACTAGAGTAGATAGCTCTATGAAGTGATTTCACTATCTGGTACATGTCAACAAAAGTTGGTATAGGTAGAAAATCAATATGAAATGCTGATGGAATACTGATTTTTATCTCAAGGGGACTTCAAAGTTTATTACACTTCAGTTGTAGCTGCCTTGGCTAGAGTCTTACGCACTACATTGACAATGTCCCCTCTAAATTTCCATTCTGCCATGCAGATATCAAGGTCCATGCACAGCAGCAGCTTCCCGAAACGGAAGCTACACATTAGCATGCTTAGCCACACAGCTTAGAGGGAATGTTGCACATTGGAGAAAGGATACATTGGCCTCAGAAGACAGTCAGCACTGATTCATCAGAATGATACAAGATGTTAAAGGGTTAAGTAATGAAGCAGGTTCCAGAACATTGGAATGTATTACCTTGGGTTTAGAAATTTAAAAAGGAGGTACATTTACGGGGTTGAAAATGATAGAACAGTTTGATGGAATTGATTCAAGAAATCCATTAGCTCTGGTGAGGGAATCCAGAACACATGAGATACAAAGTTAACATTAAAGGTTATGCTTTCAGGACTGAAGTCAGGAAACACTTTTTTTTACACAAAGCCTAAATGTGGAGATTCGTCCTCCAAAATGTAATGGTTATGGGATCGATTAGATTTTCTAGACTGAAATCAACTTATTTTTGTTAGGTTGGAAAAGTGCTTTGATCAAAGGCAGGTAAATTGAATTGAGGGCAATACCAGCCACAATCTAAGTAAATAGTGGAACAAGTTTGAGGGGGTGACAGATATACCCATTTTGGTAATACTTAGACATTCAATACAAAGATGCTAAAGTGCAAATTCATAATTCTCTGAAAATGATGAAGAAAAATGTTAATTGCATTTTTACAGAGAAAGTCATTCATAAAGCACCTCTTTAACAGCAGCAAGCAGGGGTTGATATTTGCATGGCCGACACAGCATTTTTCTTTAACTTATGATTAAAAACTATAAGGCATTCAGAAAAACTATTTTCTGGGTTTCTTAACTTCAAAATAGCTGAATCCCCATAGGATGCACCTTCAGGTCAAAAGCAAGACCATTATTTACAAAAGGTAACACATCATTAGGTGCTTTAGTTCCAAGTGGCACTTACTTCATCTTTGAGAAAACAGGTAGAATTAATCCAATGTTGGGTCAAGTTGCAATCCAGAGAAAAGCATTGTTCACATGATATAAGTGGAAAACTTGTTCTAAGGGGAAATGAAGCAGAATCCTTCAAAGATCATGTTCTACATCTCCATTTTCCAAAATATAGATCAACAAATTAAATAAATGGAAACATTTTTCATGTTTACAGATGATATGAAATGGTGCTGAATTCTGATTAACATTACTGAAACAGATATTATCCACCAGATATAAAGAGACTAACAGTTCAGCACACAATTGGCAAATGACATTTAAGGGAAGGTAATGAATACTGATGCCAAAGATACAAAAGTAGTTACAGAATATGAGGCAAACCCTGAAAGAAAGCTGTGAATGAAAGAGGTTTGGGAATATAGTGAACCATTTCTAAAATCCACCTTCAGAATACATGACAGCAATTTCAGGAATACTTCAGCTTGAGTTCATCACTTAGCAGATGCTCAAGTCTGCATGGCTAAAATAAAAATTAGAGAAATCAACACATAAAAAACAAAGAAAAAGCCTGTCTTACATTTAATATCTTCAGTGTTTCCAAGGCTGGTCTTATAAACAGAAATGTAACATTCACTCATCGTCTCCTTCCCCATTGGGATTGTTTTGTGTCCCTTCCATACTGTGACAGTCAGTGCAAGTCAGTTTAAATTTGGTTGTTAGCATGAAATTAAAATGATAGCCATTCAAGGGCTTGTTTTACATCATGGTCTTTACTTCGCTTTGATTGAAATCAATGGTAATGAAAATTGGAAATGATGTATCACTGACTTCTGAATCAATATCACACATCTTACATTGTCACTCAAAAATGAAATTACCCACAGAATGTGCATCAACATTGCAAACACATTTTTAGAAAAATGTTTACAATTGGATTACACATTACTAGCTTCACCCTAGCAAAGTGCTCAAACGTTGCAGCAAGGATTTGAGAAGTTTGCATAAGTTTCCTAAAACTACAGGAGGTTAGTGTTCCAAATCCTAATGTAATGCACCATAAAAGTCACACAGCATCTGTGTTCTTAAAGAGACATTTCTCAGTAAAAATGATATGTGAAGAGACCTGGAGTTATTGGTACCATCATGGTATGATAATCTGCGTTCTCAAAATACCAGGAAAGCTGCCAAATTCTGTCCTCTACCTAACTGGGGTTTCAATCATCTTGACATTAAGAAGTCTTAGTAAAACTGAAGTTGATGTAAATCAGGGGGAAACTGCCCACTAGTTGGAGTCATATCTAGGAGAGAGGAGGGTTGTGGATATTCAAAGTCAGGGTAGTGGCCTAGACTTAAACATCTTCAGCTGCTTCATCAGTGACCTTTCTCCATAAATTCAAAAGTGTGGATATTCACTGATAATTGCACAATATTCAGCATCATTCATGACTCCTCGGATACTGAAGCAACCTGCCTCCATGTGCAGCAAGATCTGGACAATATCCAGGCTTGAGCCAATAATTAGAAGTAACATTCACACCTCACAAGGGCCAGGCAATGACCATCTCCAACAAGGCAGAATATAATCTTTGCCCCTTAATGTTCAATGGTATTTGCATCGCTGAATTCCTCCACAGAAACTGAACTGGACTAGCCATGTAAATACTGGGGTTCTAGAACAGGTCAGAGGCCAGGAATTCTGCAGCGGATAAGTGACTCCCCAAAGTCTGTCTACAATCTAATAGTCACAAGTAAAGAATGTGATGGAATACTCCTCACTTGCTTGGATGAGTGCAGCTCCAATAATCCTTAAGAAGCTTGACATCATGTAGGCCAAAGCTGCCTGCTGGATTGCCAGCCCATACATCACCGTCAACGTTCACTCCCTTCATGGGAGAACGAACACACAGTGACAAGCAGCAGTGTGTGCCATATATAAGATGCACTGTAGAAATCACAGGAGATCCTTTAACGGCACTTTCCAATCACGCAACATCTAGAAGGACAGGGCAACAGATGCGTGGGATCACCTGAACCTGCCCCCATCACACGTACACATTCTAACTTGGAGCCATATTCATGCTCCCTGTCAGCCACTGAGCTATTTGTATTGTACCCTCCCTAAAAGTGTTTTGGATTTACTATCACCAGTTAGACTAAAGTGGTTGAAGAAAGCAGCTCATCACTACCTTCTCAAGAACAACTAGAGATGGACAGTAAGTGTTGGCATAGCCAGCAACATCCCCACCCTGTGAACAAATAAAAACAAGATTCTCTCCTGCTTACGTGGGATCGTGCTGTGTACAGGTTGACTACTGGGTACTTCTATTAAATAACAGCGCCTATACTTCAGACATATTTAATTAGTTGTAATGTGATTTGAGAAGATAAAAGATAGTATTTGTTCTTTCTTATCTCTTCTAGATAACAACCTTTTTAAAGAACCTCCGTGTTCATCTATCTTTGCATTTGTCTGTACAATCCTTTAAAACAAAACTTGGCAATACGTGATCATTATTTCCTGAATTATTTCATCTCCTCTTTTAGTCCTTCAACAATGTGGCCCTATGTTTTGCTGTCTCAACACAAAAAAAAATTGTTGAGATAAATCTATCGCCGATAACTCTGCAGATGAGACCATTGGGTGGCATGGTGGCTCAGTGGTTAGCTCTGCTGCCTCACAGTTCACTCCACAACTGATTTTCCTTTCCATGCCGAAAGAACGTTGGGTGGAGTGTAACATGAGTCCATGCTTAATTATTGCGCATTTTGCACCACCTTCATCATCCAATTTGATCCCCAGCAGCTTCAGGATTAGGAGGCATCAAGTTGATAAATTATATTTTAATGTGAGGCACGGCTCCTTTTCAATTTTCTGCCTTCACCTTTTAAATTTTCTTACACTGTTATTTGTCATTTGGAGTCTCAAGCAAAAAAAATTGAAGGCAGTTCAGTTGGGCAGATTCACTCTATCAGTGCTGACTTCAGCATAAAGCAATGCCAAGATCTAAAGTGGATAATGGTATAAAACAAATCATGATAAAGAAGACATTTGATTTTATTAATGCAATTATATTAACTAAAGACTCTAGTTGAATTAATTTTCAAATGGGA
The DNA here is from genome assembly GCF_021869965.1 of Rhincodon typus. Taxonomy (NCBI): domain Eukaryota; kingdom Metazoa; phylum Chordata; class Chondrichthyes; order Orectolobiformes; family Rhincodontidae; genus Rhincodon; species Rhincodon typus. Next base: position 105,222,760 of record NC_063336.1, read on the forward strand.
CTTGGTCAGGCACTTCCACAAATAGTGCACAATATGGAGAAAAATTATATTCTTAACGGCTTTCAAAATTCTCCAGTAATTTTGAGGGCTTTCTGGATGATTAAACTGAGCTGATCAATAAGAAATTTTTTTTAAAAATCATTTTGCATAATATTTAAACAGGTTCTACTTGGAATTATATTTCATGTTGGTGGTGCCAACAAAACCTTTTCATGTTTTTCATCAAATAAGTGGAGCTGCAGGGCAATAATCTTAAAATTCCATCCAAAAATCATGAACCAAATAATGACTTTTTTTTAACAGAAGTCACTGTTTCCTAACACAAGTTACAATAGAAGTTAAATCATTCAATGGAGTTTAAAGGGACTGGTGAGAATAATAGTTCAGTTGTCATCAGTTTCAAGGCTGATGTTGTTTCTGAATTTTGCATTGATCTGGACTTTAAGATCTGGTAACAGCTGTTGAATTGTCTCCACAGGAGTCTGCAAAGCTTGGATCTCATCTTGGACACTTTGCTTTGCACCTTCTATCATCTCCAATGCCACAATCTGAGAGCGGCTAACAAAAACCCTCATTCTCCTTTGGGTCTATTTTGCCTTTTTAAATTCCATCTCCACTGCTCCTGGTACTGCTGCAGCACCCTCAGGAATATCCTTCTGGCAGTGGCAAAGCTCCCTTGGTAGCCAGAATCCTGCAGGAAGCTGATAGCATATGGTAACTGGTGGTCTTACAGGGAATGGAGTCATGGTCACAGAAGCTGGAGGGGTTTAGGGGAGAGAGACATTAAGACAAGCAAGAGTCCTTCATTGTGACTGCCACAGGGACAAGAGTAAACAATATTATGTAGTAGGCTACTCACCATATCACTGGTGCATTAGCTCTCTGAAACAGAAAACCATTTGGCCTATATTTCCAAAACCTTTTAATGTCAACTATTTAGCCTTCTAAAAGCTATTATAGATTTTGTGTCAGTAACTGTAGACCATTCTGAGCGGATTTTCGTCATTCAATTGCTCAATTGTACAGAGAGACATTTTACAAAGAGCCAAAAGTAATGAGTAACATCACCATCCAATATGGTTTCAGATTGGATTGAATTTAAGCAAATGCTGAGTGAAATAATCCGAAGACTCATTATACAAAATAGGTCCATTTATTAATGGTACACTTGCAAAACCGTCCTATTCTGATTGCGAACAAGATGTAACTTAATGGAGTGGAATTCTTGTAGTTGACGAATACTGCTAGATTTTTAAGGGGGTGTTGGGCTTACATATGTATACATTTGGTGGCACTTTCTACTTGTGGGAAGCCAATCAGAACCGCAAAACAGGACTCTCCTTCTTTTTGACTTGGCTTCATTCTAGGCAAAATTGACATTATTACCAGCCTGGTCAAACAAACCACCAATGCGTTATGTGTTTTGTGGATGACTGACTGGAAGATCCTAAATATGACAAGGGCAGAGTGCTGGAAGGATTCAGATCTGACACAGAGAGTGGAGATCATTTTCACAGGTGTTGCAAATATATGGTCACCAGGTCCAAACTGCAGCAGGAAATGGCAGGTGTCTGCCACAACCTAATGTCACAATCTGACCCTTGTACTCAAACATGTCAAAGAACCTGAGACCCTACCTGTGCACGCAATTCAATAGGTAGTGCCTCCTGAGGGCTGTGCCTCCTTCCAAGTCTATATTTTGCAGCCAAAGATCTGTGATCAGGAGGCTGTAGGTACTGAGGTCCAGTCTAAGGCAGCCTAAGTGGCACCCATCCCAATATGATACATCTAATGTCAGAAACCTTCAAAATGTGGGGAGTAACCTCTCGGCGAAAAGGTTTTAGAGCAGAAAGAGGAGGTGTGGGAGTGGCATTCAAGATCGAGATTTGATTGAGTAAGCAGGGAGAAACAGTTTCCATCGGCAGGAAGCTCAATAATCAGAGGCCACAAATTTAATTTTATTAGAAAAAGTACCAAATGGGAGTTAAGGACATTTTGGTTTGATGCAGTGAGTTATCCCAATCGTGAATGCACTACCTGAAGTGTAATAGAAAAAGATTCAGTTCTAACTTTACAAGTTAAATCGCATAAATAATTGGAAGGAAAATCTTTGCAAGGTTATTGGGGAAACAGAAAGAGATTGGAACTTTTTGGATCGCTCCGACATGTAGCACAAGCCGACTGTTTCCGACATTTTATATCGATTTTTATATATTTAAAGTTTTGCTGCTCAGGTCACTTTTTTTAATTGATAAGATATAGACACCGTTTATTATACTTACATTTATTGAAATACTTCAGATATAAGGGGTGATAAAAAACACAATTTCGACACGCAAAACAATTATTTTCCCCTTGCTATTTCCGGCCAGATTCAAATGCGTACCTTGTTGTCTTAATAACAGAAATTATTTTGTCAAAGATCACTGTCTTCGTTTTTTAGATAAAAGCAGACTTCTATGTACTGACGCATACTTATTTTGTGCCTAAAAATATCAGTTATTTCTCCTAGCTAAATTAGACAGGTATTATTCCCCATTACCCAATAGATTAGATGTAATAGGAGTTCTGTGAATACTATTGATAGGGTCTCTTGTACTGATGGCTAATGACAGGCATGAATTAATCAAAAGGATCCTCTGGCAAATGACAAATAGCAGAGCATTTGCGATTTGTTTTGAATCTATCCAGTGCCCTGTGGCATTGATATAAGTTGATTGGCTTAACATTATTTTTGTGACTTTGTGACATGTTGATATTTTTGTGGAATGCCTGTAGTTTTTAAATTGCTTTTAGGAACTTCATGTTTTATTTTCTATAAACAGAGAGAAGAAAGTCAGAGGGCATCCTTTGTTAGTGTGAAAATGCACTTTTGTTCACCATTATAGTGCTGAGCGCAAAGAGCACAGGTTTTATTTTGTCCTAACATTTTCATAACATTACACAATGAAATGGGAAGACTTCCTGCAAACACTGTGCTAAAATAATGTATTTTCTTTTAAAATTCATTCATAATTTCATCAGTAATAGCAAACAAAACAATAATCCAAAAACAGATGTTGCTGGAAAAGTTGAGCAGGTCTGGCAGCATCTGTTAATCAGAGTTAACGTTTCGTGTCCGAGTTCAGTTCTGAGGAAGGGTCACCGGACCTGAAACGTTAACTGTGATTTTGTCTTCACAGATGCTGCCAGACCTGCTGAGCTTTTCCAGCAACTTTGTTTTTGTTCCTGATTTACAGGATCCACAGTTCTTTCGGCTTTTATAAAAATAATCCGTCTGTTTATGATGTCACAAGCCCATGGCCACTTCCATCTGGAAGGACAAGGGCAGCAGACATATGGGGACACCAGCACCTGCAAGTTCCCCTCCAAGCCACTCACCATCCTGACTTGGAAAGATATCACCGTTCCTTCACTGTTGCTGGGTCAAAATCCTAACAGTATTGTGTGTGTCAACTCACAGCAGGTCGACTGCAGCGGTTCAAGAAGGCAGCTCACCACCACCTTCTCAACTCAGGATGGGCAATAAATTCTGGCCAATCAGCAATGCCCACAACTCACAAATGAATACATTTTAAAAATATACTAATTGAAAAGAGAAACTAATTGAAAATCAGCAAATTGGAGGGATTTTGAAATAACGACCAGAACTTTTTTTGCTTTCGTTGATCACAAACTCAAGGATCAGAAAGATTCCAAGAGAAGTCCAATTCAGAGGCTATCTGAATCACCACTCATTGGGTCAGAGGCCATCGTTTGAGAAGGCAGGAGGGTAAGTCTGTGCACAGAAGTGGAAGTGCAGTTGGCATCCTTTACTGTGCCTGCAATGAAACTGCCACTGAAAGTGAATGGGGACGAGACGGGGTAGAGATAAAAAGGAGGTGCCAAACAGCTGATGGAAGCTGTAACCTCTCTGAAAGTACTACCTGAAAACGAGATTGCAGGAGACAGTCATAAAATTGCAAACCTCTGTCCATGGATATCATAAGCTTTACTGAGTTGCACTTTTAAAGTGCAGGTTATATATTATTTTCATGCTGCTGAGATCCTCCTGCTACACACTCTCCTCTTGCGCAATGACAAGCTGGTGTCGAATCCTGCCAGCACTACTATCAAAAATTCACTGCAGTTGGAAAATGTTAATTGCTTCATTAGCAGCCTCTGTTTCCTTCCTTTCACTGTCCAGAGGTTTGCACAGTGCACAGAAGTTGTCTCAGGGAAAAGCAAGAGGAGACAAGAACATGTGAGCATTCATAGAGTCATGCAGCAGGGAAACAGACCCTTTGGACCAACTAGTCCATGCTGACTATAATCCCAAACTAAATTAATCCCATTAGCCAGCACTTGGGCCATATCCCTCCAAACATCTCTTATTCATGAACTTATCAAATATCTTTTAAATTTTGCAACTGTACACGCATCCACCACTTCCTCCGGAAATTCATTCCACACACGAACCCCTCTCTGTGTAAAAAAAGTTGTCCTCAACTTTTTTAAATTCTTTCTCCTCACCTTGAAAATATGCCCCCATTGTCTTGAAATCTCCCACCATAGGGAAAAGACACCTGCCATTCACCTTATCTATACCCCTCATGATTTTATAAACTTCTACTACTCAACCTCCTACGCTCCAATGAAAAAAGCCCCAGCCTATCCAGCCTGCCCTTATAACTCAAACCCTCTCATTTTTTTCTAATTTTCCTCGCCAATCCTCTGAGCCTTTAAAGTGCTTTCATCATCCCATTTCCCCATAATTTAAATATTCTGGTATAATATTTAAAAAGAATCTCTAGTTTTTCATAGAGACTTCTAAAATTCTGACAAGGTAAATGTAGGAAGGATGTTCATCATGATCAGGGAGTTCTGTAAGGGGAGGTAAAAATCCCCATCAGTTTATGGAAATACCCTGGACTTTAAACCCTCTGAAGACGTGAGTTTGTGGAAATTACATTGGACTAAAATTCATTGAACTTTTGGACTCAAGAAACCATGGACCTCAACCGAACCAGGAAAAGGCTGGTTGGGACAGATTGAGTAATATGCAAACCCAGGGGCAGATGTCTGGAACAGGGATTACCCGGCAGAAACTAAAGGAAGGCCCCCATTCACTCACAGCCCTCTGTGGAGCCCAGCTACAGCAAGAGACTACAGACAAGAGCAAGTCGAAATCATGCTCCACTCCAGGGGTGGACCTAAGGTCATTGAACTCCTCTAACCCAGCTTGGCTAGTCTAAGACAGGGTAAGGTGGGGTGTGGGGGCAAACAGTGTAGGGCATCCCTAAGGAAGGGAAGTAGTTTAGGACTTTGGGTTAGGAAGTCTCTCTCTCTCCTTATTTCTCTCTCTCCCTGTCAGCCGTTACATAACAACCACTCACTGTAATTTTTAAACCCATTGTATTAAGTCTTAGCTGTCAGATGTAACTGGGGGTTAGGTTAACTGTGAGGCAGGTCTCAGTCAGTAATAGTCGGATTTGATATTCACTTTTTCAGTTCCTGTAAACATATATAATTTGCTTGCCTTTCAATAAGATCAGAGTTTTCTTTGCCTCTGAAGCATCTGCCTCCTGTGTTTTCCACCACACCATATTCCACAACATAAACCCAGTGACAGAACCAGGCAGCTGGTAAACAATAAATAAGGAGAACTAGGGGTCACAGTCTAAGGACATGGGGTAGGCCATTTAGGGCTGAGATGAGGGGAAATGTCTTCATCCTGAAATTGATTAATTGATTTATTGTTGTCACACATACTGAGATACAGTAAAAAGTGCTGTTTTGCATGCTATAAAGGTAGATTGTACCATACAATGTGCATCAAGATAGCAAATCAGAGTTCAGAATACACTGTTACAGCCAGAGAGAAAGTGCAGACAGAAAGGTCAGCATTAACATTTGAGAGGTCTGTTCAAAAGTCTGGTAACTGCAGGGAAGAAGTTGTTCTTGAATCTGTTTGTAGATGTATTCAAACTTTTATAACTTCTAGCTAACAGAAAGCGGTGGAAGAGAGTATAACTGGGGTGGAAGTGGTCTTTCATTATGTTGGCTGCCTTCACTGAGTGGTGAGCCTGTGGAATTCTCTGTCACAGAAAGCAGTTGAAGCCAAAATATTAACTGTTTTCAAGAAGGAGTTAGATGTAGCTCCGTATGGCTAAAGGGACCGAAGAGTATGAGGTGAAATTGGTACAGGGCACTGAGTTGGATGATTAGCCATGATCATATTGAATGGCGGTGCAGGCTTGAAGGGCTGAATAGCCTATTACTGCTTCTATTTTCTATGTTTTTATTTGGAAATGTTTAAGGACAATCCAATTCATTTAGCAAAATGTTTTTCAGATGAATTTGAGAAAAGATGCATTTCTATTGTGCAAAGTGTTGGTGTATCTGAGTAAAAATTCTTTGGGTTGCTTTTCTGGCAAAGTTGCTAACTAGTGTGACAATACAGGAAGGTGTGAGGAAACGTAAGGCATGTTTCTCGGGAGTCAGTCTTGGCTCAGCGGTAGTATTCACGCCTCTGAGTCATTAGGCTATGCACTTTTGAGATCTGAGCACCTTACATCTGAGCAGATTCCTGACTGTAATCAAAGCAGAAACCCTACTCAAAATATTTATCTCAGACAGAAGCAGAAGGAGGGTTGTGACACTATCAAGGGTGTCACTGGAGTTACTGATCAAAACAGATCTTATTTCCTTTCAAGAATAAGTTAGGTAAATGACTGAACAAAAGAGCAAAAATATATGGGAGCTAGCACATGGGATTTGGAGTGTGGCTATGGGTGGATAAAAATCAGCACAGTATGGTGTCCTTGTGTTTTCCTCTTTCTCAACGCAAGTGCAGAGGCTTCAGTTAACCCCTACACACTAGCTTTCACTTCTTACATCCTTTGCCTTCTTATTTCTCAACAAATTAAGAAGTCAGATGTGAGCTAATCATTCAATTGCAGGCTTGATGGGCTGGTAGACAATGCTTGGGCACAATACAAGCTACAGACAGTGGCCCCACAGTAGTAATGCACTTTGATTCACCCATGAACTGAGTAATTACACTGTAATTCATTGGAGATACTGAAACAATGATTGACTTCCGCTGTGTTTTACATTCCTAGTGTTATTGTATCTGAAATTGTTTTGTATGGCTATGTGTGTATTGTGTGGCCAGTCACAGTCTCAATTTTTAAACTATTTGAATTTTGTTTTAGATTCTGAGGAATTTAGAGGTTTGAAATTACAGCTTTTCACTTACAGACATTTCACTTACCATTAATTAAAAGTCCTGTTGAATATAACATATTGTATCAAGGTGAGAAGAATAAGGGGTCTTAAATTAGATGAGACTGCAGAACTTAATGATATTTGTAGAAGCGTATTCAGAGGAATGTCATCTGTGTACATTGGTTATTGAATAGTTCTTTTGGGTCAGGAATTGTTTTCACTGATTGCTGGGGAGCCTTTTGTAGTATTGATATTCAAAACAGGCCTCAAGTTAGATCCAGCAAATGAAATATCCTTAACTTCAGTAAACAGGCAGACACTATGAGAGATCATTGGAGATTTGAATATTTTACCACCAGGGTTGGGTGGCACGGTGGCTCAGTGGTTAGCACTGCTGCCTCACAGCGCCAGGGACCTGGGTTTGATTCCAGCCTCGGGCAGCTATCCGTGTGGAGTTTGCACATTCTCCCCTTGTCTGCGTGGTTTCCTCCCATGATTCAAAGATGTGCAGGTTAGGGTGGATTGGCCATGTTAAATTGCCCGTAGTGTCCAGGGATGTGCAGGCTAGGTAGGTTAGCTATGGGAAATGCAGGGTTGGAGAGGGGATGATGGGTCTGGATGGGCTGCTCTTTGAAGGGTTAGTGTGGATTTGGTGGCTGAATGGCCTATTTCCATGCTGGTTGGATTCTATCATTCAGATGGAAAGCTGGGAATGACAAGTCAACTGCACATTGTAATCCCAATCCAATTTCACCTCCATTTGGAGCACCATTGAATTTCTAAGGGAACATCTGTCTCGTTAAGACTATCATCCTCCGATACTTCCGCCATCTGCAATTCGACCCGACCACCAAAGACATCTTTCCCTCCCCACCCTTATCTGCTTTCCGGAGGGACCACTCTCTCCGTGACTGCCTTGTCCGCCTTGTCTGCTCCACACTCCCCTCCAGCCCCACCACAACCGGCACTTTTCCCTGCAACCGCAGGAAGTGCTACACTTGCCCCCATACCTCCTCCCTCACCCCCATCCCAGGCCCCAAGAAGACTTTGCACATCAAGCAGATGTTCACCTGCACATCTGCCAATGTGGTATACTGCATCCGCTGTACCCGGTGTGGCTTCCTCTACATCGGGGAAACCAAGCGGAGGCTCGGGGACCGCTTTGCAGAACGCCTACGCTCCATTCACAATAAACAACTGCACCTCCCAGTCGCGAACCATTTCAACTCCCCCTCCCATTCCTCAGACGACATGTCCATCCTGGGCCTCCTGCAGTGCCACAATGATGCCACCCGAAGGTTGCAGGAACAGCAACTCATATTCCGCTTGGGAACCCTGCAGCCCAATGGTATCAATGTGGATTTCACAAGCTTCAAAATCTCCCCTCCCCCTACCGCATCCCAAAACCAGCCCAGCTCGTCCCCGCCTCCCTAACCTGTTCATCCTCCGACCTATCCCCTCCTCCCACCTCAAGCCCCAGCCCCATCTCCTACGTACTAACCTCATCCCGCCCCCTTGACCTGTCCGTCCTCCCTGGACTGACCTATCCCCTCCCTAACTCCCCACCTACACTCACCTTTACTGGCTCCATCCCCGCCTCTTCGACCTGTCTGTTTCCTCTCCACCTATCTTCTCCTCTATCCATCTTCTATCTGCCTCCCCCTCTCTCCCTATTTATTTCAGAACCCCTTCCCCTCCCCCATTTCTGATGAAGGGTCTAGGCCCGAAACGTCAGCCTTCCTGGTCCTATGACGCTGCTTGGCCTGCTGTGTTCATCCAGCTCTGCACATCTGTCTCGTTAATGTTGGTTTTGTGATAAATGGCCATCAAATAACTTCCTGTCCCTCATTGCATTGTGCTACTGGATCATTTAATCTACCTGAGAGATTTTATTTACTATCAAACATTGCAGCACAGCCATAGCATGGTACTTAATTATTGGACTAGAGAATGTGTACTAACTGCTTGTTGTATTGTACTTTTTCACTTTTCAAGTTGTAAAGAAATTTTGCTGAGCAAATTGCAACCTTTCTCAGTTGAATTGTAGTCTTCCCAAATGCAGAGCTATTTGGATTCAGTCCAAATTTTTTAGGTATAGTGCAGTTTTTGACAGATAACACATACCTCTGACAATTAGTTTGCAGGTACCACAAGGAAAATTACAAGTGATTTATTGATGGATGTTCAATTGAGGCTATGAAACTTGATGAAGCAAATAAAATTAACTAGTATTACAACCAGATCTGGGTGATGTTCCTCAAATTATTACAGTTCCAGGTGGGAAATTCTCAAGATCCTCAGTGAGGAGAAATGACCTGGTTCACCTTTTTTGTTGGTCAAAATTAGGTAAATTTACAAAGGATCTCCTCTGTTGTGAGGACCTTTCTTCTAGGCCTACCCAATCAATGGGCTGAATTTTACTGGAAATGTCATTTTTGGTGAGTTTCATGGAGGGTTTCTCTTCACTGATGAGTTTTCTCACATTATCTTCCCAAACTTGCCTCATTACCGATGGTGCCCCACTGCCTCTATTCTCTCACTTTTCCCCAGGATTTCTGGAACCAGTGCCATACTTAGAATGCAGTTGTGACCAGGTCAAGCGCTGGCATTTTGGGCCTACATTGTTCATGTCATTTGCCCGAAATGTTAGCCAAAGGAAATTACTCATGTAGAGTGGCTAGTCTAATGCTGCAGCCATTAAACTGGATATTACTAGCAACATTGGGATTGATAGTTGCAAAGTTGATTTTGAGATTCATGGCTTTGATGGTTGATTGAGATTTCTTTGTTCCTATTTGTTGACCTGGTAGTGCACAGAATGACAGGAAGTTTTTACGTATCTTTACCTGCAGAGCAGGAGTATTTCAATAGTTGTTCTCAAAGCTGTGTCCTTCATAGTACACAGTTCCACACACTAGGACATCAGGCCACTAATACACATAGACCAGGGTTGAAACTTGCTTTTAATCCCTATTCCCATGTATTGTTGAAAGGGTAAATGTAAATATGTCTCTCGCCTGGACTGTTGTTTTTTTTGTAACCAATATGTTCATAGTCTAACATACTCACAGGGAATTACAGTCTTGTTTGAAGTGCCTTTGACACTTCTTTGACACCTGCAGGTGTGATATTCCAGAATTCCTCTCCAGAGAAACCACTGATTTAAATCCACAGTCATTTTTGCCGTAATCGTCCCCATTTTAAAAAAATGTCGAAACTTAAAAGTTCAGTATGTTCATAGGTGATCCAGAGTTATGATGCTTAGTCATGAAACAAGTGATACCTCTTAAAATAAAATTAGAAACAACATCAAGTAAGATTAAATCTCATATGCTAAAGAGGTTCTGAATCTATTACACTAACACAAGACTGAATATATAGGTAAAAGCACCATCCACAGCCTTTTTACCGATATACCCTATTGGTGATTCTCCAACATGCAGCAGGACATAAGTAAATCAACAGAACAGAACTCCACATTGCCATTCATTTTATTCACATCAGTTTGTATTTAATCATGTAAGAGATTAACAGGTGGGTGGTAATCTGTTATTTCTTTAAGAACTGTCAGTGAATCACTTTTAAAAGCCAATGAAACTCTCATGTTTCCAAAAGAACCGATATTTCGGCATGACTGGTATCAGCGTGTAGCTGTTCTGTGAAGATGGCAGTGCTTTTAGCAGAAGCAGTAAATCATGTGCAAAATGCATTCTCAGAGGCTCAATACATCTGGGAAATCAACACTTCTGGTGCTGCGGACCAACATTTTGTCATTTCTCCCTGAACAATGTTTGCCCTACAAATAAAATCCGATTGATCAGAGGTGTTGCCAGATTTAAAGTTACAACCACAGTGCTGCTTACCAAGTGGGCAAAGCTTATCCAGCAGAAACTTCTTGTGAGGGGAAGGCGAATTGTAAAAACTCATTCTGTAAATGTCCCTGTATCAACAATCAGTTCTGAAGCCAGCATTGAGCTAGGACAGTGCCTCCACTGTGGAATTCGCTGGGATTAACAGAATTAATTTAATCTTTTTACCTGCAATAGTCAGTCAGTCAACATAGAGAAGGCACACAAGTGGAAAGCCCAGAAACAAAAGATCAAGGTTTTTGTAAGAGTAACATCCAGTTATTCAAGAAAGTGAACACTTCTATTCCATCTGCCTCTTTTCTCCAAATCCCAAATCCCGAAATACAACAATATTCCACTGGCCTGCACTAACCAATGCCCACTAGAATAAAATCCTTCATCCTGTTAATTAAATTGCATTCAAAGCAAGTTCACTGATCCAGCATATTGCCCTTTCCATTTACCTGATATAGCCCAACATTTTTCCACATGGTCACTCTGTTCATCTAAAATCTGAATGCAATCCATGTGGTTCTTCAGAACACTAGCCAGTGCCAATAACTAAAAGCAGATAACCCTACAATTGGATAATGTCTGTTTGGAAACCTATACCTAAAGGTTTTTCAGTTCCCTGAAGTGATCCACCTAAAAGCACAACCAACATGTAGGGAACTCATCACAAATTGACAGCATCAAGAATTAGATGGCATTATGACTTGAACACATAAACAATGGAATATTTTTGAGTACTTTTACTGATTCACACTCTTGGGTTATTTATCCCAATGTGCAAAAAGTGGGCCTTGAGAAAATCCAAACAAGGAAATTAAATCATAGCACGTTATCCAGAACCTTAACCATGACTGTCCAATAAATGTTTGAATATATTTTGAATCATACTCAATCATGCAATATGTGTCATTCCATAACCCACTCTTATTAAGTAGCTAGTTTTTCTTTCTGCTGAGAGCCAGTGCCTGAGGAAATAAGAAGGATATGAAAGGAGAAAACTACACCTGATCTTTGCTTTTTCTAAACTTTAAAAACACAGTTATGGGTTTATACAATTTTAATTTGCTTTCCAAGATGTGTTGCTGAAATAGTGATTTACCAATCTGTTTCTGGAAGTTTTTATTTAAAGTTTTCAAAAGCTGTGAATGACAAATCAAGTTCTATAATAAAAAGCACATTTCTACTCATTATGTTAGCTAGGAAAGGCCATTAAGCCCAACCTACCATCAAGGCATCAGTAAATCATGAACAAGGTAGAATTCAGTACAGTACAAGCATATTGGTACATGTCTTATGCCTTGTTTGGTTGGAAAATGGGTGTAATGGACATTGATTTTGCAATGGGATGGGCCTTAGCCAATTTATTCAACAGGTTCATTGCATTTTAGACAGACAGCTAGAATATTGATTAGGCACCTTGATTATGTAAGCTATAGGTCTAAAATCTGTTACAATTTTCCACTTCAGAATTATATAGTGAGAGTGGGACAGGTGTCAGAGGAATCCTGAGCAGCAAGATCACTTCCCTGTCTTTACAAGTGTTGAATCCATTTCACAATTCCATCCCTTGGTCTGGTCAAACCCACTTCCAGGACATAGCCCAGGATTTCTGCTGGTGTCACAGAAGTCTGCCCTTGATGTTTTCTTCATGAGGGTGTGAAGTGTATGGAGTATCCTGTTTCGTGGGATGTGCCACTAATATCCTCAGCCTACCACTGGAAATTAGCTCTGAAACTGAATTTGCACCCTATGTGTGAAAGTGCAAGTCCACCTGCAGGTCAACACTAAAGCTGACCCTGAAAACTTGACTTACAAGTACTTTCATACCAGTTTTAGATAAATCTTGCATATTTATTAAGGGAACATTCAGTAGGTTCTTGACTGGAGGGGTGCATTACTGAGTTTGAACTAATAACTCATATTCAATGTTCATTGAAAACACATTGTGATGTTCATGTAAAGTAGTTCCCCAAAGACAACATGGTGATGCTTTGAACATTGTTCTGTACTATTTCAAAGCACAAAGCCTTCCTTTTCATGAAAGTCAGGACATTTTTTGAAAATAAAATCACTTAAAGGAACTTCCCAGCATGCTTTTGCTGTGGCATGATTGAAATCGCAGAGCAAATGTAAAAGAATAAAATTACCCTGAATGAGGCGATGCAAAAATTGTAGCCACTTTCTGGTGAGAAATTGCAACATCCTTTAAATGGACGAAGACTTTATTTTGGATACAAGATTCTTCCATTTAAAACAAACTAAAAATGAAGTGCTCATAAAGTGCTACTGCTTTTCCATAAAGGAGTAAAGAATGGAACAGACCAACTGAAGATTAATGAATTCGGTTTTGAAAAACAATGGCTGAATTTTCCAATGGATGTCTGAACCTCAGTGTCAGACTCATATTTAGGTCCTGCTGGCTTCAGGCCTCTTTAGTTCATAACTTTTCAGTAGACAACTGAAGACGCCTTCATTTTGAGCCAGCTACCTGCCTACCATGATGTCAGTGTAGTCTCTGCTGCATCTTTCCCAGAGCCAGCCTCTTTACTCATTCTCTCCGTATGAACCATCTTATTTAGGACTGCAAGCTGAGTTCTAAGTAGGGGGAATTTCAGGCCACTGCCCTGGTAGGCAGGTGGACAGGCACAAGGGTGGTTTACGAGCTGCTTGCAGAGAAGTTATCAAATAAAGAGACCTGAAGCCACTGAACCATTGGGGTGGAGGGGCAATGTCTTCCCAGGAGTAATGTTGGATACAATGGTGGTTTTTCATTTCTATGGCAGCATCACTGAGGTTATGTAATGTCTGGCACCAATAGCTATCTGGACTCCCATTGCAGGGGGAGGCTCTCTCTAACCTGACATCCCTCATGCACAATGGAGGGACACTCTGAAAGAGAGAAAGTGCTGGCATCATTGGAAAATAGCCCCTGTAGGACCTTCATTTCTCTAATTGGTTACTGTTGCCTCAGTGCAGCAGCTGAGAGTGTTTCCCTGAGGCAGGGATGCATCAGAAAGTTGCCTCAATGTACTTCACTAAATTTTCCCAACACCTCTCCCCCATTTCCAATCCTATATTCACAGGGCCAGCAATATTCAGCCTATTAGGTTAGTCTCCACCTTTCCCTTCACCACAAACTGGAAAACGAATGCTTTTGCAGCAAATGACAGACCATTGTTTTCAATGGCACAAATATGATTAAATATAGTTCAGCATTTGACAATATCTTTTAAAGCAAAATAAAGATTCTGTATTTCTGCAAATATATATATGCCCAGTGTAAATCAGTACATTGTTTGAATAAAACCAAAGGATATAATTGTACATGATAGCCTGTAAACTTTTGAGTGTCTAAATATATTTTGATTTTTGGATTTCCGAAAGATATTCAATAAGGTACCACACGTTAAGGTTACTCAGTAAGATAAGCATTGGATCTCGTAGTATGGATAGAGGATTGCTAAGACACACTGTGGGGCTAAATGGCATTTTCAAGATGTCAACTTGTAACTAGTGGCGTGCTAGAGGAATTAACGCTGCGACCACAATTATTTACATTTTAAAAATGACTTGGAGGATAGAACTGAATGTACTACTGATGCAAGTTTGGAGATGACACAAAATTAAGAGGGAAGGCACATAAGGAGGACGATACAAAGAGTCTGCAGAGGGATATAGGCAGGTTACATAGGTGGGCAACAACTTGATTGCTGAATATAACGTGGGAAAACGTGAAGCTATGCTCTTTGGCAGAATGAATAGACAACCAGAATACTGTTCAAATGGGAAAGACCGCAGGAAACTACAACACAGATTGATTTGGGGCTCCATGTGCATGAATCACAGAAAAAAGTTGACATATTAGTTCAGGGTAATGGGGAAGGCAAATGGATTGATGGCCTTTATTTCAAAGAGAACACAGTATAAAAATAAAGAGGCTCTGCTAAAGCTACACAAGACACTAGTTAGACAACACCTGTATTACCTTTGATTAGTTTCAGTCCCCTTATCTAAAGTAAAATATACAGGCATTGAAAGCAGTACAGAGAGGGCTCACCAGGTTTATTCTGGGTATGGAGGGATTTTCTTACGAGGGTAGGTTGAATAGGTTGTGCATGTATGCATTGGGAAGAATGAGTGGAGACTTACTGAAACATATAAAATTCACAGCAGATTTCACAGGGAAGATGCAGAGAGTTCCTTTTCCTTCTGGGACAGTCTAGAACCAGAGAATATAATCTCTCACAGGGCAGTGAATTTCTTGAATGTTTCCTCCAGAGGGCTGTCAAGGCTGGGTCATTAAGTATGTTCAAGGAAGAGACAAGCAGATCAGTAGCCCGGAAGGGAATCAAGGATTATGGAAGTGGAGTTGAGGATTATCAGATCAGCCATGATCTCATTGAACGGCAGAGCAGACTTAATGGGCGAAATGGCCTAATTGTGTTCCTATATCTTATAGTCCTACATTCTATTCTTTGCCAATGTAACCAATCCCTCTAGCTTAGTTAGCTGACTGGACAGCTGGTTTATAATACAGAGTGATGCCACCAGTGTGGGTCCAATCCCTGAGGTTACCATGAAGGACTGTTCTTCTCAACCTCACCCCTCACTTGAGATTCACTCTGTGGATGCTGTCTGGTGGCATCTTATGTCGGAGACCTTAGCATCCCTTACTGCTGTCTCCACCTAGGCCATCACTTTTTGGGACCTCTCCTCTTAGCCTCCTTCACCCGGCTGATGTGATATTGATTGTGCCCTGCATCACTGGCATTTTCTCCTCTCGCTGTCTCTGTCTCTCTGTCTCCCTCCTTTGGTGAGGCATGGTTTGTCTCCAGTGGGGAAAGAGGAGGGAGCTGCTGGTAATTGTCCAACCTGGGTGATGGCAGATGCCTGCCCTGGTCTCCCCTGCATTGTCCTGCTGGATGAGGGCCACAGTCTGCCACGGGAGTGCCACAGATCTGACTGCCATCTCAGGGATGAGGAGAAATAGGTATCTGCTGAGGTCAGTGAGTCAGGGAAGGAGAGTGTGTGCTACCGAGTGCATGCCATAGGGGAGGGGAGGAAGGTGGATGGGTTCAGCCAACCAGAATGAAATGGGTGACCCCAAGCACAGTTGGGGCCAGTTCCATAATGTCCTTGAAACCCATCATAACCCATCCTAGAGAAAATCCAGGTCACAGTTTTCTTTCAAAGATGAAGACTTTTGTTGGTGCTTCAATGTTGGGTGCCTTCAAAGCTGTTTTTCTCAGTCTTACCTGATTAATTAAGTTAGCTCATTATCCTGCCTTCAACACTTCATGTACATTAGCACTGTTACAGTCACTAAGGTCCTGAGTCATCTTTGGAGTATGTTCAGTGAGGTGGAGTCAAGTTAGGAGCGGTCATTATTAACTTTAGAGTCTTTGTTAATATTTCTTGGTAGGTTTCCCATGGGATAGACAGCCATAATCAATGAGAGATGGTGGTCAAGGGAGTCAGATATCTGGGTGGTTGGGTACAGATGGTGACCATGATGCATCCAAACAGGCAAGTGGGGTGAGAACAAACAGTGGGGAAGGGAGAATGTTACGAATAATTTTACTCGGTTCATGAAATGCTCCTGTGCTCCCAAGTGGCCCGCAAGATTATTACAAAGGTACACACTTCATGGATTCAGCTGCTGTCACCTTTCTTGCTTTTATTCATTCTTTCATAGGTTGTGGACTTTTACTGGCTGGCCCAGAATTTATTGCTTATCCCTATGTGTCTTTGAGAAGCTGGTGGTGAGTTGCCTTTGTGAGCTGATGTAGTCCATTTGCTGTAAATCAGGAAGGATTTCCAGGATTTTGACTCAGTAACTCTAAAGGAACAACAATATATTTCCACGTCAGGATGGAGCCTGGCTTGGAGGGGAACTTGCAGGTGCTGGGGTTTCCATGTTTCTGCTCCTTTCAAATGGACACGGTTTTGGGAGGTGCTGTCTAAGGACACTTGGTGAACATCTGCAATGCATCTTGCAGACAGTAAACACTGCTGATATTGTGTGTTGCCATGGGCTGTTTTTCTTTTTCCAGATGGTGGCATTACCTGAATCCTGGGAAATCCAACTAGTGTAATTAAAAATAGACTTGCTATTAAAATGCAGTCTCACTCACATATTTAAATAACCACGTGGTTAACTGAAAGTGAATGGATTCTTCACCAGCCACTATTAAAACTGAGAATGGGTATGGTCATGCTGAGTTATGCTCCTGTTTCATCTCCAGCTTGCTATTCTCCCACCTGAAGCAAGACTAACTGGTTTTAAGAGTAAATGTCACCCCTTAATAAAATGAAGTAACCAGGGGAACTGTTCTGCTAAGTTTCTCTTCACTTAAAAGAAATTGCATCTCATGAATATCTATTATTCACGAGTGACTGAATGCCTTTGTTGTTGTGACATTTTCAATAGGGAAAGTATTTATCAGAACAAATCTGGTAGCATTTTCATGGGTATAAGTCTTTTTTATCATTCGATGTACTCCGCCCACTTACAATCTGAAATAGTAAGGACTGTAATTGTGAGATAGTGCTGCTGATGAGGTATTTTATCCAAGTGGGGGCAGTTTGGAGATTCAGGCACAAAGATCATGATTTACCCTAAGAAGAACTATTACCCATTTTAATTAAATCTGTCAATTTTTAGCAATGGATTTTGAGGTTTTGGTTTGGAATTCACAAGTACAATCTCAAAGCAAAACAATTCACTTTTCAAGTCAAATTGATCTTTCAGTGCTGCTTTTGAGAGGGAATCTCTGCAACAGTTCCTGAGCAATACCATTGTTCATGTATTCATTCAAGCGGAGGCTTCATGTATTGTCCAGGTAACACTTTACTCTCTGATTTTCTCTTCCCTTCATAGATAAACGTATGCACATATCAGGAAGGGAGGCTCCCACCCCAAACCTAACATTGCTGATTCCACTCTCAAAGTGTTACCGATTTCACAGACTTCATCCAATTTTGAAACCGTTACCAATGAAACAATGCAGCAGTGGCCAATCTCATTCAACACACTCAGCCCCACAGGCAATCCTGCTGCTGTCTAAATGGAAATGAACCCAGTCAAGTATATTAGCGTCATCTCAATTTTCAACACGGAAGTTGCGGCTGAAGAAAATTACATAAAGTGTTGGATGGCTCAGCCTGGGGGACTGAATAAATTCTACAAGTCAGGAAAGTAACTGAGCCACTCTCCAAACCGTATTGAATTTACTGACCAGAGTCAGAGTAAGCGTTAGGGGGTCAGCAACTGACCATCTTGTGCCCGAGTTAGATGGGAGCATCTGACTTAGGTTCCTAGCTTTGTATTTAATTACTAACCAGTGATCCATTACAGTGTGCAGACAATTGATGAGGAGACAATTGGACAGGAATGATATATGAATTGGACAGGAATGATGTACATGACAATATTTATTGTCAATGAGTGATGACTGTGATTCATTTAAATTATAAGTGGTCTTGGAGCTGCAGCAAGGAATCTTCATCTTGATGAGAGGGGATGGAATGAACTAGGCAAGAAAAAAATGAAGGGAATGTATGTAATAAAATACCAAAAAATTAATCAAAAATGCAAATTTAACATTGCATTTGCTCCCAACAATTTTTGGAAGGAAAATCAATCAATAAAATACTCTAAGAACAAAAACGTCAAATTTAGGAACACAGGAACAGGAGTAGACCATTGAGCACATTGAGCCTGCCCTGCCATTCAATCCGATCATGGTCAATGTCTTTTTACTCACTCCATCCCCATTTCCCTGGTAATCAGAAATCTATCAATACCTACCTTAAACATGGTCATGTCTGAGCCTCCATAGTCCTCTATATTAGCCATTTCCAAAGGTTCACAACCCTCTCAGTAAAAAATTTCTTCTTATTCCAGACTTATTTTTAAATGGTGCGTCATGTTGATGGACTCCCCAACCAGGGGAAAATCCTATCTCCAAATGAGAGAATACAGGTTCAGTTTTCCTAATCTCTCTTTCTAAAACAGTTCTGCCATTCCAGGAACAAGTCTAGTGAAACTTTGTTGCACTCCCTACTTGGCAACAGTATCTTTCCTAAGATAAAGAAACCAAAACTGCACAATTGAATCAAGACTTTGTTACTCATATGTTCAAATCCACTTCCAATAAAGGCTTACACTTCACTAACTATCCTAATAGCTTGCTTCACCTGACCGTTCACCTTCAGTGACTTGTTAACAAGGCCATCTACGTCCTTTTATTCATCTACATTTTCCAACCACTTACCAACTAAGAAATACACTGCATATCTGTTTCTCCTACCAAAGTGAATAACTTTGTATTTTATTACATTATATTCCATTAACCACATGCTTGCTCCTTTACTAAGACTGTCCAAATCCTCCAGAAGCCATTTCACATCTTCCTCACAATAGAACAGCCTCATATCATCTGTAAATTTGGAAATATTACACTTCATCCCTATTTCTGAATTATTGACATATGTGGTAAGCAGTTGGAGCCCAACAAAAACAAAGTTGCTGAAAAAACTCAGCTGGTCTGGCAGCATCTGTGAAGGAAAAAACAGAGTTAACATTTCAGGTCCAGTGACCCTTTCTTAGTTCTAAGGATCCGAGGAAGGGTCACCAGACCCAAAACATTAATTCTGCTTTTTCCCTTCACAGATGCTGCCAGACCTGCTGAGCTTTTCCAGTAACTTTGTTTTTGTTTCTGATTCACAGCATCCGCAGTTCTTTCGGCTTTTTATTTACTTGGAGCCCAAGTATTGATCCTTCTGATTCCCAGCTAGTCACAACCTGCCAACATGAGAATGACTCTTTTAATCTCTGTTACCTGTCTGTTATCCAACCTTTAGTCAATGCCAGCAGATTAACTCCTACCCCTTTGCTTTAATATTTCTAACCAGTTTCCTATAAGGATTTAATCACAAAAGCTTTTGAAAATCTACATCCATCAACTCTATTAATTTTGTCAAAAAGATCTTCAAAAAACTCAAACAAGTACATCAAGCACAGTTTCCCATTATCAAATCTAAAACGACTATGCCCAATTAGATCAGTATCAGGGGGAGGCGATGGCCTAGTGGTATTATCACTGGACTGTTAATCCAGAGACCCAGAAAATGTTCTGGGGACCCAGGTTCAAATTCCCGCCACGGCAGATGGTGGAATTTGAATTCAATAAGTATCTGGAATTAAGAGTCTAATGATGACCATGAATCCATTGTCGATTGTTGGGAAAAACCCATCTGATTCACTAATGTCCTTTAGGGAAGGAAACTGTCATCCTTACCTGGTCTGGTCTATATGTGACTCCAGGCCCACAGCAATATAGTTGACTCTTAGCTGCCCTCTGGACAATTAGGGATGGGCAATAAATGCTGCCTAGCCAGTGACACTCTCATCCCATGAATGAATAAAGGAAAAAAATTCAACCAGGTATCTATTTATCCCATTCGTTATAATAGATGCCAGTATTTTCCCTACTGCTGATGTAAGGCTAAAGATTCTGTATTACCAGTCTCCTCCCTTTATCCTTCTTAAAAAGTTGGGCAACCTTGTTACCTTCCAATCTGTCTGGGCCACATTGGATGTCCATGACTTCAAACATACCACAAGATGTGCACTATACTTTGTCCTTCCAACTTGCCATCCTGTAATTCTAAAAGCTACCTACTACCTTGAGAATAGGTACATCCTACCCATGAAAACTTAACAATCTATTTCTCAGAGAAAAGAAAATCTAGAGATTTATACATAAACTAATTATCCAACTTTCACCTTCACCTATTGCAAATACGGACCAAGCCTACACACCAATCAGGGATAGTAGGAACTGCAGATGCTGGAGAATCTGAGATAACAAGGTGTAGAGCTGGATGAACACAGCAGGCCAAGCAGCATCAGAGGAGCAGGAAAGCTGACGTTTCGGGTCTAGACCCTTCTTCACCTTTTTTACTCACCAATCAGCTGCTTTCCCTGCCCTGTGATGTCAAACCACCATTGATCACAGTGTAGGGAGGCCTCTCAATCTGTATCTAATTTCCTGTCCCATTCGCCTCTGACTATGGAGACTTCATTCATTGCTGTAAACTTTAATTAGAGTACTTTTTCCCACTCTGACCCAAATTCCCAATATGGCCCAATTTTCCAGTTATTCTGTCTCAGTCTCACTGGCCAAGTCTCTCTCACTCAGAATGTATGAGTTTGGTCATTATAAGTGTATGAGAGAGATCCAACCACAATATATTGAATGTAATCTGACTGATTATTTAACTTAAACAATATGGATTCATCACATTCACTTTAAAGTTACAATTTTAAACATTTAACATGGTTTCTGTATTATTGAATTCAGTAGTACCAGGCTTTAAATTCTCCATAAATAATTCCTAATAAGTGCAGAAAGTACAGAAACATTGAATTATTTATCATTTGAAAGCAAAAGATTCTGTTGACACCAAGATTTATTTCTTTTTCTTTTAAAAGTTAAGTTACAATCCTGTATTTTTTAACATTTGTAAACTGGTGTATAAAATTGTATCGCTTTACTTATTCATGCATAATCTAAGAAAATGTGCATTATCATTAGTCGAATCATGTACATTTGGCAACAACTTGCCATCAATCAAGACACTGAGCGAAAGAAATGGGCTCATTAATCTTGTTTTTGAGTGCCATTTGTGCCATTAGGATCCAAATGGTCAAATTAAAACTTGTGTTGTGAAGAAGAATCATATTGGACTCAAAACATTAACTTTATTTATCTCTCCACAGATGCTGCCAGATTTATTCAGGTTCTCCAGCACTTTCTGCTTTCATTACAGACCTTCAGGATCCACAGTATATCACATATACGAACTTGGCAAAACTATTAATAACACCGGAAGTATGCAGAACATCATCCCTTCTCCACTCCTCTCTTAAACTTGCACAGCTAAACATGTGTTAAGAAGCAGGAAGGATCACTATGCTCCAAATGGTGGCTATTTAAAGAAATGATCAACTACTTAGAAGTACGGTTCTACATATTTTTCGACAGCTGTTTCAAGTTTTAAAAGTCTAGAGGGTGGTGTCCCAATACTATTCGCTGACTTCAATGTTTCTGCATAAACCATTTGCTTCCAGACATAGATATCTTTGATGGCATTTACTTTGGAATCAAATATAATGGGGAGAATGATCTGAGGTCAAGTAGAGCAGGACAAGCTGCTGAAAGACAGAGGAGGAGAACGGGGAGAGGAGCTGTCAGAAAGAGGCCATGTCACCCAGGGTGCCTACTGTGGAATCATATTCCTTCAGCGTAGAAAGAGGCCATTCAGCCCAGCCAGTCTGCACCCATTCTCTGAAGACCATTCCACCCAGAACCCCATCCCTCCACCCATCCACATGACCCCCCATTTCCTATGACTAGCCCACCTAGCCTACATATCCCTGGACATTACTGGGAAATTTAGCATGGCCAATCCACCTAACTTTCACATCCTTGGACTGTGGGAGGAAACTGGAGCAGCTGACAAAACCCATGCAAACATGGGGAGAACATGTAAACTCCTGACCTCGTAACAATCATGGTTCAAATACAGACAAATGAGCTGAACTCCTGAGGTGAACTGAAAGCGATTGCCCTTGAAATCAGGCTGCATTTGACTGAGTATGACATTGAGGAGTTCTAGAAAACTGGAATTAATGAGAATAAGGGGAAAGTTTCTAATAGCCATACCTGGCACAATGGAAAATAGAATTATAGAACAGAATCCCTACAGTGTGGAAACAGGCCTTTTGGTCCAACAAGTCCACACTGAACCTCAGAGCATCCCACCCAGACCTGTCCCCTTGTAACCCACCAAATCTACACATCCCTGAACACAACAGGCAACTTAGCATGGCCAATCCACCTAACCTACACATCTTTGGACTGTGGGAGGAAACTGGAGCACCTGGAGGAAACCCACGCAGAAACAGGGAGAATGTGCAAACTCCACACAGACAGTCACCTGAGGCTGGAATTGAACCTGGGTCCCTGGTGCTATGAGGCAGCAGTGCTAACCACTGAGCCACCATGCCACCCCAAAATGTTTATGATTATTAGAGATCATTCATTTCAGTCCTAGTACATCAATTCAGATCTTCCTCAGGGCATTGTCCCAGGTTCAACAATCTACAATTGCTTCATCAATGACCTTCCCTCCATCATAAGGTCAGAAGTGGGGATGTTCGCTGATGATTGCACGATGTTCAGCATCATTCACCACTCCTCAGGTACTGAAGCAGCCCATGTCTAAATAAAATAAGATTCAAACAACATCCAAGACTGGGCTGATAAGTGGCAAGTAACATTTGTGCCTCAAAAGGACCAGGCAATGATCAACTCCAAAAAAAAAAGAAGCTCGCTATCTCCCCTTGATGTTCAATGGTGTTATCAAGGCTGAATCCACCACTATCAATATCCAATGGATTACCATTGACCAGAAATTGAACAGGAGAAACAATTAAAAACTGTGGCTACAAGAGCAGGTCAGAGGTTAGGGATTCTGGTGCAAATAACTCACATCCTGTCTTCTCACTCCGGTCTATCATTGACAGGGACAGGTCAGGATGTGTTGGAATATTCTTCACTAGCCTGGAGGGGTGCAGTTCCAGCAACAAAAAAAAAGACAACATCATCCAGGACAAAGCAGTCCTATTGATTGGCACCCCATCTATCACCTTCAACATTCATTCCCTTCACCACTGATATACCATGACAGCACTGCGCCCCAACTAAAAGATGCACTGCAGCGACTCACCTAGTGACTCCAAACCAGTGACCTCTGCCCCCTAGAAAGATAAGAGCAGCAACTACATGGCAACTACACCACCTGCAAGTTTCCCTCTAAGCCATTCAACATCCTGACTTGGAAATATATCACCGGTCCTTCACTGTCGTATGGTCAAATTTTGGAACTCAATTCCTATCAGCACCAAGGGTGTACCTAATGTTCCAAAAACTGTAGTGATTCAAGAAGACATTTCTCCCCACATTCTTTAAAACAATTAGGGATGGACAATAAATGCTGACTTAGCCAGCGATGCCCACATAAAGAATATGTTTTGCTAGCTGTTGGATGTAAGTTTGATACTAGCACAATCCCTTTCGATTGGGATTCACATCTAACATTCATAATTACACCTAGGATTGTTGGTAGGTGTATGAAGAGATTTCATGAATTTAACAGTGACTGAGGCTGATTATACAGCTGGCATTTGAAAATGCAAGCATTGGCCTTTACTAGTCGTGTGACATTATTGATCTTCTCATTAAACTTCTTGCAGCACTCCATCAATGTCTTGCAAAGACATTCCTCACATTGATCCCTGCTGCTGGCTGTTCTCACTGTCATTTCCCTGTTTCTGAACAGCATTCTGCCAACTGCTGAGGATACAGGGTATCTCTCCTTCTCTTCAAGTTATCCACCAAGACCTTCAGTTCAACCTGGGTCCTACCTCTCTCTGATGCTTAGCCATTCTTCACTCCATCACAGCTCAGCTGGACAAAAGAGTTTCAGCATTTGCTCCAGCCGGAAAGCACCTTTGCTTTAAGAGGTGCATATAAGCTTCAAACAGCACAGCAAGTTACAATAGTAGTCCTGCTGGTGTGTGCAATCAATCAATTGAGCAGATAGTGCTAGTGGCCTGCAGAAATCAACGTTTGTTGCCATATAATATCAAACAGCTGAGATATTTGTGCTTTATCATCCTTATGCCTCCTTCTGTTATCAAATGTAGCCCCCGATTCACCATGTGGCATGAATCAATCAGCAAACCATATCCTAAGAGAAGTATGTGTTCACATTGTAATTTGTGGAGGTGTGATATCAAAAACAAAACATCACTTTGCTCAATCTTTCTTATGTTTCACCATTGAGTTGGAGGTCACTTGTCCTCCAGCCACTGGAAACCTTGTCTACAAAATCATAAATAATCTCAAACTCCTTCCATTCAAACCTCTGCTATTATTTACTTAGCACTCATAGCTGGTTACAGCTAGTGCCAGCCGTGATTACGTTTTCCCTTCAATGATAAACCATACCACCTGCCAACTGCAAAATCTTTTATAAATGAACAGTACTGTGTTTCTTGTGAAAGTGGCGTTACTGAATTAGCAATGTATGTGTGAAATAACAAAACCAGCAATGGATGTAATTATATATTCATTCAGTCAAACTGAAATGCAGTTTCTATAAAAATGCTTTTTACAGCAATCTACAATAAAGCAGAACCTTACATTTCATGACAGCTTGAGATAGAAAAATCTCAAAGCAACCATTGGATTGAAGTGTGACTGTGAATACTGAAAGTATGAAAAGTATTTAAAACATTTTTTCCAGCAAAGAAATACAGGGGCTTAAGAACAATATCTCACACCATCTAGCTAAAAAATATGATACTGCTTTTGGTCTCTGTGATATTGAAATGCTGAACCTCTGATTGTAATATTAATCACACAAGCTTTGCATTCCATCAAATTCATTTTTCTAATTACTTTTATCTGCATAAGTAAGCAGATAAAAATGATGTATTGATATCAAATGCCAGGCACCCCACAACCTGATGGAATATGAGGAGTAATTTTATGAGCCTCTACTGCTGACATGAAACCTTGCCCGTTGGAAGCACAGGTCACAGCACTGCCCCCCTAATATTGTAACTCTGAGCGCGGATGGTGGTGCTGTGGTCAGGGGGGCTTCATGTGTGCGGTAAGAGTTCAGAAAGGGTTAATGATGGAGATTGCATTTAGCTCAACTCAGTTAGATGATATCATATTGGGTTGGGTGGAGATAAGACAGACATTTTCGGATCTGAAGAATGCAGATCTGTCTCTGCTATTTTGTAATGAACTAAAGGTGCCTAGCGGACTATAGAGAGAGAGAGAGGACTGGTGGCGGTTTAACCTGAGGATTACCATTCCTCAGACAAGGGGAGAGGTTAAGAAGGAGAGTCCTTCATGGTAACCTCAGCTGGTGCAGGAATTGAGCCCACACTGTTGGCATTGTTCTGCATCGCAAGCCAGCCATCTAGCCAACCTTGAAATAAATGACATCTTATAAGACAAGAGCGTCTTCTTGTTAAGACACAATTGTGATTTATCCTCTACCACTGTAAACTAAATAAGCCTTAAAGCCAATCAAAGTTAAGAGGATTGGTAGAAGTGTTGAATATTGGCATCCCTTAAAAACTGAATTTACCGAGTATTTACTGTGTAGCTTGAGATTTCACTTAACAGTTGTTACAGCAGTACTTAACTTTCTAAAATTCTTGCATTTGTAAGCAAAGGGAAGAATTACGAAAAAAGAAGTGTTCACGGTGTTCGTTGATTGAGTGTTAATAATTTATCTGATGTCAAACACACCCTACTATCAGTGTGTTGTTGTCGTAAGCACAACAATTTTGCTCTAAGAAGGAATGAAGACTAACCCTCAAATGAAGGTGGACAAAAGGATGACAATCATCCAATGCCATGCCTGGCTGTCCCATGGCCATTGGCCAAAAGTGTTCATACAATTGATTGACAAAAAGGAAAAAACCTGCCCCTAGAAACATATCAAGAAGCGCCAAGTTTCTAGGGGAAGCCTACAGGGGCTAGACCAATTCTGCACTGGAATAAATGCACTGGGACCAAGGAAGTGCACACTAAAAAATCTCTGCAAGCACCAAGATAGTTCAGGAGCCAGATTCCGAGCTGGGGCTGGGTCAAAACCACACTGGGGGATCCGCACAGGCACCGAGAATACAGTAGACTTAGAGCAGAGGGAAGTTGTCTTTGAGGGCAGTTCTCATGCCAACAACAGTTCTCAATAGGCAAATCCCAGACAGCAGTCTTCATTGAGCCATCTTCACCAGGTATTCAGAAGACAGTTGATAATTAACTAATCGTTAGTTGGACTACTTCACAAACTCCTTCTGACCAAACTCAATAAACTGTCAGAAAATTGCAATAAATTGTTGACTGCCTATATTAGGTAACTGTATTCAGAAACCCCTAAAATGAACAGAAGCATCACTCTACCCACAAATACCTCTAGGTGGCTGTGGTGGGGATACAAAGCTGACAAAGTCCATTGATCCCACGAGAAGGAATTTCCAGAAGATCATAGAATCCCTACACTGTGGAAACAGGCCCTTCGGCCCAACAAGTCCACACCGACCCTCAGAACATCCCACCCAGGCACATCCCCCTATAACCCACCCAATCTACACATCTCTGAACACTATGGGCAATTTAACATGGCCAATCCACCTAACCTGCACATCTTTGGATTGTGGGAGGAAACCAGAGCACCCGGAGGAAACCCACGCAGACACAGGGAGAATGTGCAAACTCCACACAGTCACCCGAGCCTCCCGGGTTCCTGGCGCTGTGAGGCAGCAGTGCTAACCACTGAGCCACCGTGCCGCCCTTAAGACCGAGTGGTTTCCAGGTTAAGGATTTTACTGCTGGCAGAATTACTCAGGTTAATAGTTACAAGCACTTGAACAAACAAGCAGTCAGCAGAAACTAATGGAAAGATCAGCAGGAGAGAAAGAACACTGCAGGCTAAAGCCTTCCTTCATATCTGGTAAGAAAGCAATATGGTTGACTCTTAGCTGCCCTCTGGGCAATTAGGGACGGGCAATAAACGCTGGCCTAGCCAGTCCTCATATGTTGAATGACTAAAAAAAGACAGGGAAGAAATAACTGTGGTCTAGAAAGATCCCAATGACTTGGCCCTCCAACAGTTAGTGTTTCCATCAGGAAGCAAGAATCAACAGGAGAATTCCTGGGTAGAGGTTTGACTAGGAAATATTTATACTAAAATTCTGTGAATAAACTTTAAAAATCCCTGTTAGGCAAAATCACGGGAAAACTCCCAGTTAATAGTACAGATATGCAGCATTACAACTTAACATAATTAAAATCTTTAAAAGAAAACCATATAACATTGCTGCACTGCTCGGTTTAAAAATATTCATTACATGGATCATAAAACAGCATTGCTAGTTAGAGAAGTAGAAGTCTTCAGAGGAATAAAATTAAGCATTAAGATACTGTAGAATTTAAAAGCTTTAAGGTAAAAAGAATAATAAATCATACTGGGAAGACATAGCAGGGTCAAGAAGCAAGAGTCACTATCTCATCAAAGACCATGACTGGAAAAACAGAATTTACAGCTAAAAACATAGAAAATAGGAGCAGGTCCTGCTCTGCATTCAATATAATCATGGTTGATCATCCAACTCAGTCCCCTGTTCCCATTTTCACCCTACACTCTTTAATCCCTTTAGCCCCAAGAACTATACCTATATCCCATCTTGAAAACATTCAATGTTTTGGCCTGGGTGAAGAAATTTTCTCTTGTTAAGAATCAATAGTGATTGATCCTCTACATCTGCCAATCTATTGGAATCATTGATTCAGAGAACAGCAAGAGTATTGGTGGCAGCATCCTATCATTAGCACGAGCTAAAGTTCCTCATCCGAACAACGGGTGATCAGTAGTCAACAAAAGGAGAGCAGTGGGGGTGGCACAGTGGCTCAGGGGTTAGCACTGCTGCCTTACAGCACCAGGGACTGGGGTTTGATTCAAGCCTCAGGTGACTGTCTGTGTAGAGTTTGCACATTCTCCCCGCGTCTGCGTGGATTTCCTCCAGGTGCTCCAGTTTCTTCCCACAGTCCAAAGGTGTGCAGGCTAGGTGGATTGGCCATTCTAAATTGCCCGTAGTGTTCAGGGATGTTCAGGCCAGGTAGATTAGCCATGGGAAATGCAAGGGTTAGAGGAATAGGGTGTATCTGGAAGGGATGCTCTTCGGAGGGTCGCTGTGGACTTGATGGGCCGAATAGTCTGCTTCCACACTGTGGGGATTCTGTGATTCTAGTTACCTCAGTCACCAGTGTTCAAGGTCTACCTTGTTTTCAGAAGGGCCTGTAAATGTGTGAACAACGGGACAAACTGTGTATTCATTTGATGATCTCTTTATCAGTCTCAATATCAATTTGTTTGTCTGATAACACTACCCTAAAGGGCCCTGGGAAGTTTTACAATGTAAAAGGTGCAATTTAACTGTAAGAGAGTAAGAACTGCTGATGCTGGTGTCAGAGATAACACAGTGTGCAGTTGGAGGAATACAGCAGGCCAGGCAGCATCAGAGGAGCAGGAAAGCTGACGTTTTGGGTCGGGATCCTTCATCAGAAATGGGGGAGGGGGAAGGGAGCTCCAAAATAAATAGAGAGAGGAGGGGTGGAGCTGGGGAAAGTAGGTGGGATGGTGATAGGTGAGTGTAGGTAGGGTGTGGTAGGGGTTGGTCAGTGGGATAGGTGAAGCGGGTAGGTGGGAGAGAAGATGAACAGGTTGTGTCAGGTCAAGGAGGAAAGAGGGAAGATGGGTGGATGGGGCTGGGGAAAGGTAGGTGGGATGGTGATAGGTGGATGCAGGTAGAGGGTAGTGGGGATTGGTCAGTAGGAAGGGAGGGGCGACTAGGCGGGGAAGAAGATGGATGGGTTGTTTCAGGTCAAGGAGGCAGAGATGAGAGGGAGATTTGGACGTGGGATCGTATTCTTGCAGGAAGG
Organism: Rhincodon typus; assembly: GCF_021869965.1. Classification (NCBI taxonomy): domain Eukaryota; kingdom Metazoa; phylum Chordata; class Chondrichthyes; order Orectolobiformes; family Rhincodontidae; genus Rhincodon; species Rhincodon typus. The sequence goes on from NC_063336.1 coordinate 105,252,425, forward strand.
TGGGTGAGAGGAGGTGTAGTCTTGGTAGCTGTGGGAGTCAGTGGGTTTGAAATAGATATCGGTTTCGAGGCGGTTGCCAGAGATGAAGACAGAGAGGTCCAGAAAGGGGGGAGAGGTATCAGAGATGGTCCAGATGAACTTGAGATTGGGGTGAAAGGTGTTAGTAAAATTGATGAACTGTTCAAGCTCCTCGTGGGAGCACAAAGCAGCACTGATACAGTTATCGGTGTTGCGGAGGAAGGGGTGAGGTATGGTGCTGGTTTAAAAGCAGAAGAGGGACTGTTCCACGTTTCCTACGAAGAGGCAGGCATAGCTCGGACCCATATGGCTGAATGAGATCCCAAACTCCCAATTCCTCTGCCTCTGCCGCATTTGCTACTAAGATGGTATGTTCCACTCCCAGACATCCCAGATGTCCTCCTACTTCAATGAGCGCAACATCTCCCCTCTGGTGATCAAAAATGCCCTCAACCACGTCTCTTGTATTTCCCGCACTTCTGTCCTCAAAACCCCTCCCCCAACCAAACTAAAGACAGAATACCCCTGGTCCTCACATACCACCCCGCCAAACTCCACATCCAGCGTATCATTCTCTGCCACTTCACCACCTTTAATCCAACCCCACACCCAAAGATATATTTCCCTCCCCACCCTTATCTGCCTTTCGTAGGGACTGCTCACTCCGCAAATCCTTCATCTGCTCCACACCCCCCACTTACCCCACCGCCCCCAGCACCTTTCCCTGTAACCGCAGGAAGTGCTACACCTGCCCCTACACCTTCCCCCTTATCTCCATCCAAGGCCCAAAACAAACTTTCCATATCCAACAGGGGTTCACCTGTACATCCTCCAACCTGGTTGACTGTATCTGTTGCTCCCGTTGTGGCCTCCTCTACATTGGTGAGACCAAGCGCAGACTTGGGGACTGTTTTGTGGAGAATCTGCGCTCCATACATGACAATCGACAACACCTTCCGGTCACCGACTATTTTAACTCCCCCTCCCATTCCCTTGATGACATGTCTATCCTGGGTCTCCTCCAGTGCCACAATGACGCCACATGCAAAGTGAAAGTGCAGCACCTCCTATTCCGTCTTGGGAGCCTATAGCCCGATGGCCTAAGCATAGAATTCACCAGTTTTAAAATTCTCTACACCCCCGGCCTCATCCCACATCCAAACATCCCTCTTGTCCCCGCCTCCTTGACCTGACACAACCTGTCCATCTTCTCTCCCACCTATCCGCCCCACCCATCCCACTGACCAATCCCCACCACCCCCTACCTGCATCGGCCTATCACTATCCCACCTACCTTACCCCAGCCCCATCCCTCCTCCCTCTATTTTCCACCTCCCTTCCCTCTCACCAGTTCTGATGAAGGGTCTTGACCCGAAACGTTGACTTTCCTGCTCCTCTGATGCTGCCTGATCCGCTGTGTTCCTCCAGCTCCACAATGTGTTGTCTCTTAATTTAACTGTACAATGTTGTTATTGTATCCAGCAGTGAACATCTTAACCAGCAGATTTCAAACTAATAACACAAGAAAAGGATCAGAAGTACTGCAGGGATTGTTACAGAACCAACTGGAGTCTCCTAGTTCTCCAGTAGTGATGACTATTGCTGGTGCATAGTCATGCTTGATTCCTTTGTGGAATCATATTCCTGATATACATGGCCTATCAGTCAGCTCAGCATGGAAACTGATCAATTTCTCATCCTCCAGTCAGCAATGAATTACAGAGTAATGATGCCATTCACATGAGACCTAAACTCAAAGCTAGTTTGTGACTTCAGGATATTCCAAGACAATTTATAGCCATCAAAATACTTTTGCAGTACAGTCACTGTTGTATTGCAGGGAAGCACAACAGACAACTTGCACTATCGCACAAATAGCAATGCGATAATGATCCGATAATATGTTTTTACAGCTGTTGTTTGGGGGATTAATAGTGATCAGGACACAGAGAACATTCCTGACCCTTCAAAAAGTGTTTATAGACTTTTACTTCCACCTGAGAGGTTCTCAATTTACTGTCTCAAATGAAAGCCAGCAGTGCTGCTAGAGACTGAAACACTTGTTCAGGACTTGTTGAGTAACAGTTCCGGTATACAGTCCAGATTTTGACTTACTCTGTTATTTTGGATTGCTGCTGCACTATACGGCCAGAACATTAAGTTGCTAAAAATGCAAGATGATGATGTTGGCAAACAGCAGGCTATCTGAGACCAGAGTATAAAGGAGGCAACCATACATCTTCTTTACAAATAAGACTCAGGTATTGAAATATAAACATTTGCAAGTCTGACAAAGAGGAAAATGTCAAATCAGATACAGAAAGTGAAACAAAGATAAACTAAATAGATATTGTCTCAAGTGTGTGACCAAAAAAAGGAGACAGATAGGAGCGTACAAGTTAGGAGCAGTGCTAGACCATTCGGCCCCTCGATCCTGATCCATCATTCGGAAAGACGATGGCTGATCTGATCATGGCCACACTCACATTCCCACCTACTCCTGAAAACCTTTGACACCCAAGTTTGTCAAGAGTCTCTGCCTTAAAGATATTCCCTGATCGTGCCTCCACTGCTCTCTGGAGAACAGAGTTCCAAATGGATACAGGCCCAGACTGTCCAACCTTTACTTATAAAGACAAACATTCCCGTTCCAGGAATCAGTCAAGTGCACCTTCTGTGAACTGCTCCTATTGCATTTATATTAATTCTTAAATAATAGAAAGAAGAACCGACTTGGCAGCTGTGGGAAAATTAATTAAATTTCAAGACTAGGGGACACATTTTTAAGGTGAGAGGAGAAAGATCTAACACATAGAGTGGTTTCTGTGTGGAATGAACTTCCAGAGAAAGTGGTCGATGCAGGTACAGTTACAATTAAAAGACATTCAGGTAAGTACATGAATAGAAAAGGTTTGGAGGGATATGGGCCAAGTGCAGGCGGGTGGGACTAGTTTAGTTTGGAATTTGGTTGGTATGGACAGTGTGGGCTGAGGGTCTGTTTCTATGCTGAATGACTCGGTGACTCTAAAACAATAAGTTAATATTTGTTTTTTTTTAGGATCTTCAACAAAATCCACTCCCTGAAGAACTGAAACTCCATATTTTTTCTGGACCAGAGAACTTGATTATGAGTCATTAACATTTCTCATGGCATTAACACAGCACTTAAGCAGTTTATTATTAAACGTGTCACACAATGTGATGTCTAATTAGCAATTAACATGCAAGTGCAGCAGGGTCATGAAACCTATGGAAGTTTAAGGCTGAGATATCAGTTTCATTACCAAATCATCCAGCATCTTGTGACAATCATAAGTTATAAGATATTTCTTCTTTGCTAGAGGTTTATGCCCAAATGGAATTTAATAACAGAATAGTCAGGATGTTATTGTCGTCAGCACATTCTGGGTCAATACGTTTTCAGGTATCTGTTATACATCAGTTATTAAATTGCTACCAACTTCAAATGTTTCCAGAGCTAATTACTGCTCTGCATGTTGGCTAAAGTCGACAAATTATCCTTGAACAGTCTGAAAATTGGCATATACCCATTGATAAACGGGACGAGGATCTCCAGTCTGTGTGGGTGAGATGGGGAAAAAAAAAAAAAAAAAAAATCGCTGAGCAACAGGAATTCTGAACTTAAACACTGATAAGAAAGAACCACATCCTGTCATTTTTTCAGATTATGCTGAATTCCTTTACTGAGTAATTATTTTCCAGTCATAATTCAAAATCCACTGGAAATCTGCTCTGAAGCCATCGAGACTGATAACTTTAAAAGAATAAAGGAACCTCACAATGCAACAAGAAGAAAAACACTGGGCAAGATTTCACCTGTTAACAATGTATTGTAATAAATCAATTAAGATTAAGATAATTAAAACATAATTAATAGGATATTTCAAAACAAAAAGTCACATGATTTCCTGCACAAATATGGGACAAAGAGCAATTTCAAAGCCTATTCAACTTGACCTTTTTTTTAATAAGATCACTCACCTTCAACCTATTTTGGCTCTTGAGTCTCATTCATGTGATGTCTTTGGATACTGTCACTATCTACAAGGCACACACCTATAAATGTCCCGAGACTTGTCCTGGTGGCTCAGAAACACCAGAGACTCCCATCTCCAATGCCTTTAAATGGTCCAGGAGCTTCGAGCACAACTTCAACAGGTGTGGTGGTGGTATAGTAGCATTTTCACTGGACTAGTAAACCAGAACACAAGACTAATGTTCTACGGCTTGGGTATAAAAAGCAGATAATGAAATTTAAATCCAATGAACGACTAGCATAATAACACCCATACAACCATGTTAATTGCTGTCTGACCTCCATGTGACCACAGACACATGGGAATGTGGTTGACGTTTAACTGTCTCTGAACATTTAGGGATGAGCCAGTGCAACCTCTATCCCACGAATGAATTCTATTTTTATAAAAATCAGCGATATAACAACCAACAAACGCAGATTTGACAGGCGGGTTGCATTTTTATTTTGACTGTAATCACAACCCAAACTTCTATATGACCTATGTTATCAAGTAATTTACACATAAAAAGTATAGTTTTTCCTTAAAACCAATTTGTGTTTAACAAGAGTATAATTGATTGACAAGAACTAATGAAAATGCCAGAGATAGTAGGAACTGCAGATGCTGGAGAATCCGAGACAACAAGGTGAGGGGCTGGATGAACACAGCAGGCCAAGCAGCATCATAGGAGCAGAAAGGCTGACGGTTCGGGCCTAGACCCTTCATCAGAAAAGGGGGAGGGGAAGGGGGTTCTGAAATAAATAGGGAGAGAGTGGGAGGCGGATAGAAGAGGGATAGAGGAGAGGATAGGTGGAGAGGAGACAAACAGGTCGAAGAGGCGGGGATGGAGCCAGTAAAGGTGAGTGTAGGTGGGGAGTTAGGGAGGGGATAGGTCAGTCCAGGGAGGACGGACAGGTCAAGGGGGCGGGATGAGGTTAGTCGGTAGGAGATGGAGGTGCGGCTTGAGGTGGGAGGAGGGGATAGGTGGGAGGAAGAACAGGTTAGGGAGGCGGGGATGAGCTGGGCTGGTTTTGGGATGCGGTAAGGGGAGGGGAGATTTTGAAACTTGTGAAATCCACATTGATACCATTGGGCTGCAGGGTTCCCAAGCGGAATATGAGTTGCTGTTCCTGCAACCTTCGGGTGGCATCGTTGTGGCACTGCAGGAGGCCCAGGATGGACATGTCGTCTGAGGAATGGGAGGGGGAGTTGAAATGGTTCGCGACTGGGAGGTGCAGTTGTTTATTGTGAACGGAGCGTAGGCGTTCTGCAAAGCGGTCCCCGAGCCTCCGCTTGGTTTCCCCGATGTAGAGGAAGCCACACTGGGTACAGCGGATGCAGTATACCACATTGGCAGATGTGCAGGTGAACATCTGCTTGATGTGGAAAGTCTTCTTGGGGCCTGGGATGGGGGTGAGGGAGGAGGTATGGGGGCAGGTGTAGCACTTCCTGCGGTTGCAGGGAAAAGTGCCGGATGTGGTGGGGCTGGAGGGGAGTGTGGAGCGGACAAGGGAGTCACGGA
>NC_063336.1:105258104-105258506 GCF_021869965.1 Rhincodon typus
GGGAGGGGGAGTTGAAATGGTTCGCGACTGGGAGGTGCAGTTGTTTATTGCGAACCGAGCGTAGGTGTTCTGCAAAGCGGTCCCCGAGTCTCCGCTTGGTTTCCCCGATGTAGAGGAAGCCACACCGGGTACAGCGGATGCAGTATACCACATTGGCAGATGTGCAGGTGAACATCTGCTTGATGTGGAAAGTCTTCTTGGGGCCTGGGATGGGGGTGAGGGAGGAGGTATGGGGGCAGGTGTAGCACTTCCTGCGGTTGCAGGGAAAAGTGCCGGGTGTGGTGGAGCTGGAGGGGAGTGTGGAGCGGACAAGGGAGTCACGGAGAGAGTTGTCCCTCCGGAAAGCAGATAAGGGTGGGGAGGGAAAGATGTCTTTGGTGGTGGGGTCGGATTGCAGATGGC
>NC_063336.1:105258906-105266008 GCF_021869965.1 Rhincodon typus
TACCCGGTGTGGCTTCCTCTACATCGGGGAAACCAAGCGGAGGCAGTATACCACATTGGCAGATGTGCAGGTGAACATCTGCTTGATGTGGAAAGTCTTCTTGGGGCCTGGGATGGGGGTGAGGGAGGAGGTATGGGGGCAGGTGTAGCACTTCCTGCGGTTGCAGGGAAAAGTGCCGGATGTGGTGGGGCTGGAGGGGAGTGTGGAGCGGACAAGGGAGTCACGGAGAGAGTGGTCCCTCCGGAAAACAGATAAGGGTGGGGAGGGAAAGATGTCTTTGTGGTGGGGTCGGATTGCAGATGGCAGAAGTGTCGGAGGATGATGCGTTGGATCCGGAGGTTGGTGGGGTGGTACGTGAGGACGAGGGGGATTCTTTTTTGGTTCTTATTGCGTGGATGGGGTGTGAGGGATGAGTTGCGGGAGATGTGGGAGACACGGTTGAGGGCGTTCTCGACCACTGAGGGGGGGAAGTTACGGTCCTTGAAAAACGAGGATAACTGAGATGTACAGGAGTGGAATGCCTCATCCTGGGAGCAGATGCGGCGGAGGCAAAGGAATTGGGAATAGGGGATAGCATTTTTGCAGGAAGGTGGGTGGGAGGAGGAGTATTCTAGGTAGCTGTGGGAGTCGGTGGGCTTGAAATGAATATCAGTTTCTAGGTGGTTGCCCGATATGGAGACAGAGAGGTCCAGGAAGGGGAGAGAGGTATTAGAGATGGTCCAGGTAAACTTAAGGTTGGGGTGGAAGGTGTTGGTGAAGTGGATGAACTGTTCGAGCTCCTCGTGGGAGCACGAGGCGGCACCGATACAGTCATCAATGTAATGGAGGAAGAGGTGGGGTTTAGGGCCAGTGTAGGTACGGAAGAGGGATTGTTCCACGTAACCTGCAAAGAGGCAGGCGTAGCTTGGGCCCATGCGGGTACCCATGGCCACCCCCTTTGTCTGTAGGGAGTGGGAGGAATTGAAAGAGAAGTTGTTGAGGGTGAGGACGAGTTCGGCTAAGCGGATGAGGGTGTCAGTGGAGGGGGACTGGTTGGGCCTGCGGGACAGGAAGAAGTGGAGGGCCTTTAGGCCATCTGCATGGGGAATGCAGGTGTAGAGGGACTGGACGTCCATGGTAAAGATGAGGTGTTGGGGACCGGGGAATTGGAAGTTCTGGAGGAGGTGGAGGGTGTGGGTGGTGTCACGGACATAGGTAGGGAGTTCCTGGACCAAGGGGGAGAAAATGGAGTCCAGATAGTTGGAGATAAGTTCGGTGGGGCAGGAGCAGGCGGAGACAATGGGCCGACCAGGGCATTCAGGTTTGTGGATTTTGGGAAGGAGATAGAAGCGGGCAGTGCGAGGTTGGGGAACGATGAGGTTGGAGGCCGTGGGTGGGAGGTCACCTGAGGTGATGAGGTTGTGGATAGTTTGCGAGATGATGGTTTGGTGCTCAGGGGTGGGGTCATGATCAAGGGGGCGGTAGGAGGAGGTGTCGGAGAGTTGGCATCTGGCCTCGGCGATGTAGAGGTCAGTGCGCCATACTACAACTGCGCCTCCCTTGTCCGCGGGTTTTATGGTGAGGTTGGGATTGGAGCGGAGGGAGCGGAGGGCTGCACATTCTGCGGGGGAGAGGTTGGAGTGGGTGAGAGGGGTGGAGAGGTTGAGGCGATTGATGTCTCGACGGCACAAGCTTCAAAATCTCCCCTCCCCCTACCGCATCCCAAAACCAGTCCAGCTCGTCCCCGCCTCCCTAACCTGTTCTTCCTCCCACCTATCCCCTCCTCCCACCTCAAGCCGCACACCCATCTCCTACCTACTAACCTCATCCCGTCCCCTTGACCTGTCCGTCCTCCCTGGACTGACCTATCCCCTCCCTAACTCCCCACCTACACTCACCTTTATTGGCTCCATCCCTGCCTCTTCGACCTGTTTGTTTCCTCTCCACCTATCCTCTCCTCTATCCATCTTCTATCCGCCTCCAACTCTCTCCCTATTTATTTCAGAACCCCCTTCCCCTCCCCCTTTTCTGATGAAGGGTGTAGGCCCAAAACGTCAGCCTTTCTGCTCCTATGATGCTGCTTGGCCTGCTGTGTTCATCCAGCCCTGCACCTTGTTGTCTCTAATGAAAATGCCAACCTGTTTCTTCCATAGGTTTCATGACCACATACTTTCAATTAATCTCTTTTTTTTTTTGGTCTGGATATATTCTTTTATTTCCATTAATTTGACTCTGCGCATTCAGTATTTCTGAACAGGCCAACTCTGAACTTTAACTGTGACTACCAACTCCCTTTAATCTTTGGGACTATGACATCAATTAATCTTGTGTGATCAAAAGCTTTGGGCAGATCCTTATAGGGTCCTGAATGATATGGGCTGCGGCAAGAACTGTGGCAGAACGTATGAGAAGTCCAATAACGCCCATCTTGATCTCGGAATATCTTGGTGCAGCTTTTAAGCAAGTTTCGGACATTGAGGTGAGAGTCTCACCTGCTGCCTGCTAACAACTTGCTAAAAACTGCGCATTTCACCGCATTAATATGCACCTATGCACCTTCCGTCTGTCGTAAGAAACCCAGATACCAAGAATTCTCAACATGCAAGTCACAACGGGTACCTGGGTGGCTTCACCTCACCTCCAAAGAATTTTTATGTTGGATACAAGCACCAATATCTCAAGGCATGCCAAATGGGCATTGGCCGCTTGTCCCTTGTCCATGGACCTTGGTATCCAATATGCACCAACTCAACAAAACTTCATAACGCATCTCAAATCCACTTATAAGATGTGTCTGCACTTCAATGTTACCCTCCCAGCTGCAACAACAACTATCATTGTAATGCTGCAGCAAGGACACTGCACTCAGGGACACACACGCAGCTCATGATCTGAAACAAGCTGCACCTCCAGCCTTTTCACTTGCTCACTCACTCTGAGCCCAACCACTCACTCTGAGCCCAACAGGATGCTCACAGCATCCTTTCTTTCCTTGCCTTGCCTTTTTTGCACTTGCCTCTCCGCCAAAGGTATCAGACTCCGGTACTGCTGGATCACCATGCAGTTTAGGGCAGACACAATGTCAGGAAACTCGTCTTGTTTGTTAGCAGTCATCAAGTCAAGGCAAAGAGGATAGACTATTGTAAATGGGTCCTGGTATGGTTTGTCAAGGGTAGCCTCCAATATCAGTTCTGGGGCTTGGACATGGTCAGTCAATTGCTTGGTGTGATCTCAGTCAGGATCCTCTCCACATAATTGGAGTCTAATGTCAGGCAGCCCACCACTTGTCTTCACTCTTTCTGCCCTATAGTGGGCTGTTTTCCTCCTGGAATCAGAGAGAGGTGGGTATTATGGGAGACGAAAGTGGGAGGCACAGCTGTTACTTTTGGAGCAGGAGGGGAGGTGACCCAAGTGAGTGAACAGCCAGCATAGAGGGTTTTGTCGGGTTATAGTTGTTGGAGTGGGTGGTAACAAATGGAGAAGATGCTGCAGGTAATCGTGAGATTGGTAGAGCATGAACTTTGGATGGGGGTGGGAGTGGGATGGGCGCAGTAGCAGAGATGGAGTCAGTGTGCATGTATTGGAGAGAAGATGGCAGCACATATGCTGGCAGAGTTGAGAAGGGCATTGGCCATCTTCCTGCAGTGCTGAGTATTCCTCCAGACAGCTGAGACTGCACTGACCCAACCTCAGACCAGCTAGCATGGTCTGGGTGTCATGCCCTCCTTCTGCTGGTCCTGGGGGAAGAGGAAGTGCTGCCCCTGAACCACCCCATCCCAGCAGGACCTTTAGGTCCCTGCCCGCAAGCAGGTTAACAAATTTCCCTTGTCATATCCATGGCAAACGTCAGGAACCATGCCCAGGAGCTCCAGACTGACAGTGCTTGTCCTCACGCACAACAATATTTTTAAAATGGTACCAGCGTCAGGGATATCCCAACAGTGGTCAGTTGTTCCAGGCACATGGTAAGATGTCACTAGAATCAGGCAAGAGGGGCACTATGCAAGCAGGATAGGTAGTTAATGAGGTGAGTTTGGCAAGATTTGGCAAGAAATCTTGCAGGGCCAAGAAACCCTCCAAAAAAATGACAAAACTGATACTTAGCCAAAAATAAGTAATGTTCAGCCCCCTGACTTGCTTTGCGCTGCCAGTGGATTCTGTAATACCAGTAAACCGTCAATTTCTATTTGACATTCACTTGAGAGTGTAGGAAGAATTTGTCTATAGAAGCTTTTTGCTGCTTTCCCTTTATTGAACTTGCCACTTATAAAGGTGATTTGATAGAGGGTCTGGCCAAATTTCACTCAGTATGTGAATTCTCCTGGAGATTTAAAAAAACTCCAAATACATACTTCTCCTATCACCTCAGTGGTTTTCAATCATGACTTTCTCACTAGAATTGAATTCCCCCCAAGTTTCGTGCCTTTTGTATCATGACTCACCTGCATTTTGTCTTGCTTTTCTCTTACTTTGCTATTGAATTCAGGCTCATGCAAATAAAACATTGTCCCATGCACATATTTAAACACTAACTGATGGGGTGAGCAATCTATTACAGACTGTGGGGTTATTTTGCAAGAATAGAAACTTGTGTAGGCTGTGTCAAAGAGAAACATGGAAATTGCTGCCTTGCTTATCACTTAACAAATACTTCCGCAAAGCTCTCTTCGCAATCTGTACGTTACTTCTCTTAGTACCATTTAAAGCTGGTTTATATGGCATATTAAAATGTACTTGATTCTATTCTTACTCAGATATATATTTAACTTGTTGATGTAAATTGTAGACTATTATTGGACACTAATGCCTCTAGCAACCCATAAATTGCAAACCAACTTCATCAAAGCACTGCAACTCCGAAGAAGGGTCACCGGACTTAAAATGTTAACACTGTTTTCTCTTCACTGATGCTGCCAGACCTGCTGAATTTCTCCAGTGATTTCTTTTTCTATTTGTTTCTGGAAAGTTCAATACCTTTGGACTTGTGGTACTGGGCATAGACCCAACATTTATCCATTTGTTAAAGCTCTCAATGAAAACAAAGTACTTCTCCCCTTCCATTTCAAAGAGGTTGATATCTAATTATTCTCATTAATTTTCTGTGTTCTTTCTAAACTGTTCAGTTTTTTTTAACTTATTGTTTCCAGCTGATAACAAGGCACTGGCGCGGGCTTTTAAATGTCAACTGTCCATTGTTCTTTATCTTGGCCTTGTGATGCCTAATGTTATCCTCCTTGTTCTCAGAACATGGTGTTCCCTCTTAGCTTTCTCATGTGAGGCATGGTCTTATTGAACTGTAATGCAAATAACTTGGCCCTGTTTAATCATACCTTCTTAAGCCAACTTTGTTCTCCCTTACTGCTGGCAGGTTAACACTAATCCGACCTAACATTGGAATACTGCTATTGGAATAACTAGTCATGGTTACATCAGTTTTGTGCATGGGATTGTGATTTAGAGATCTATTGCCATTTTTCATTTACATACCAAGCTAACTTATTTAGTACTTAAACATGATGTTTGCATATGGAATAATCTTTCAAATCAACTAAACACTGTCAAAGTCAATTTTACAAGTTGCAAAAACATGTTATAATATTCTTCATTCCTTATTTTCTCATGTGAAATGTTCCCCAATTTCATTGATATCTTTCTGTTGTTTTGCATTCACATCCTTGCTTCCTCTCCAGCGGGGATTACAAGAAACCCTTTTGCAACAAATGAAGGAAATGGCAGTCTTCTTCGTTTTCTTTCAAAAGCATTGCTTCTCAGAAACATACATCAGCTCAACACCATTTCTAATCTTACTTCTTAACCATTGATTTTCAGTGCAAAAAGTTTTGAAGAGGGGGCCTGTGAATTTTTAACATAAAAGTTTCCTGTGTTTTACCCAGAGAACATATCCTAATATTTTATTGTCCAGAAATAGTAGATACAATTCTTTTCACCGTTTTATATATTATTGAGTGAAAAGCACTTAAAAAATAGTGCCAGCTGTTCATTATTATCACGTATCTGTGTTTGCATGCAATTAAAATATTTCCTTAATCTTCATAAATGCCTTTAGTCTTTCTGACATTAGTTACACCCACAATAAATTAAGGAAATTCACTTTATTTCCACTCACACAAATGAGTTCACTCTCATAGATTCAGCAAGGCTCTCTCTTCTGTCACAGAATAAACCAATAGGCATGTCTAATGAAATGATAAAATAAAAGTTCTAAGACAATAGTTATAACTTGCTCTCATCAAACTTTGCCTGTTCTACACATTTCCATCAGCCGATGCTACATCGACAAGAAAGATTCAACCATAGCAAATAAAAGTCTCAATTAAATCAGAACATTTGACATGGATTAGTACAATAAAAATATCTTAAATGTGATATGGTAAGCATTATGACAGAAGGTAGGTAAGTTAGTACATGAAATGTAACGTCATAGAGACTTTCCTATTTAGTCAACAAATAACAACCTTTACTGAATCCCAAACCATAACATACAGCTTTAAACACCCAGGGCTGAATAGGGATGAGTTTACGCTCCTAGAACAGAAGAGTTTGCATCAGATTTGAACGCTAAAGCTCTGGAACCTGAGTCCAATCCCTGTTGAATTCACTCACTCCCAATGTTAATAGAGGTGGGTTCATTGGGGATGGGGGAGGGTGTTGATAGTGGCAGGTAACCAAGCCACTCTCCAAAGAATGGGTCATTCTATGAAAGCATTTCAGGGGTTTGCGTCCTTCTACTCTTAGAAACTTTCTCTCTGTAAAGCAATTGGCTTTGCTTCCTAGGCCTCCAGAAGCCCAGCATACAAAAGGAGATTTCATATCTCTGCAATGATTTTATAAAGAAATTCTCATTGTTATTGCACGGCTCCTGAGAACTTAGTGCATAATGCATACCGGGTGAATGGCTATTTTGCCCTAATTTGCTCTGCTTCCCCACTCTGGGCCACTGGCCTTCCCCACTCTGGGCTACTGGCCTTCCCCACTCCGGGCCACTGGCCTTTCCCACTCCGGGCCACTGGCCTTCCCCATTCCGGGCCACTGGCCTTCCCCACTCCGGGCCACTCGCCTTCCCCACTCCGGGCCACTGGCCTTCTCCACTCCGGGCCACTGG
>NC_063336.1:105266018-105275781 GCF_021869965.1 Rhincodon typus
ACTCCGGGCCACTGGCCTTCCCCACTCCGGGCCACTGGCCTTCCCCATTCCGCGCCACTGGCCTTCTCCACTCCGGGCCACTGGCCTTCTCCACTGTTTAGTTTAGGTTGCATCTTCTCATTTTCCTTTCAAACTGAACACTTCATACATCTCTGCATTAAATTTCATTCAGCATGTGTCCACTCATTTCACTAGTTTTCTTGTTTACTGTTCATAACATTTCCAAGTTTCTTGTCATCTGCAACTTTGAAATGCAGTAAAGTTTCTCACAAAAGCTTGCAATTTAGGATTAAGAGATAGTAGGAACTGCAGATGCTGGAAAATTTAAGATTAAGTTGTGTTAATCCTGGGCAAAATTTGAGAATGGATGAAAATAAAACTGAGTAAAGTGCGTAAAATAATGGACTCTGGTTAAAGTGGCAATGCCAGAATGCAGAAGTCACTAAGTGCCATGCCCCAAGCCTCTATCACTGTTTTTAATCTACATCAATGATTCAAATTCAAGAAATCTATGATAATCTGTGGTCATCCCTGTTCCTAAATCTTGCAATTTTGATCATTGCTTTCTCTCTGCGTCTGTTTCCAAACCTTCCAACTTTGCAAGACCTATCTCCCTTTCAAAACCTCCACTCAGCACCACCTTCCAGCAGAAAGAATGAAAAAAGCTTTGTCCCTTCCAGTCTTGACATAATCCTTCATCATGAGCATTAAAGAGAAAGGAAAACAGAAAGAAAGCAGATATAGTAGAGCAATTTGGAGTGGAAGAAGCATAAGATTCTAACATTGTGAGAAGTGTCCCTATATCATAGCTAGACTCCTCCTTGGTGACTTCATTATAAATATTCCAAAGTGTATCAGGGCATCAAAACAATTACGATGACATTTTGGACATGTATTGCCCTATCCCAACCATGCTATCTTGGTCAAAGTTTTCCTGTAGACTTTCCCTGTTCTCACAAATAGCTTTGTTTATATTCAGCAATATAAACACACAATCAACACCGTGACACCATGTTATTTAATGTACTGTTTTCTTTTGTTTTGGTAATATTGTCTTTCATATTTGTCAGAGCTAGTTTTAATTTGGGAATCTAGAAGGTCAAGAAGTGGAAATTTATATATTTTAAGCTCAGTCCCAACCTGCACCACTTCTGGTTTTAATGAAAGTGTCTGTGATATAAGTGACTGATCTACTCAGAGTTTCTGGGTCAGTCTTTGCTGCTCTATTGGAGGCTGGTGAATTCTATGTTAATAATATTTCTGTTTTTAACTGATCCTAACTGTGCTTTCCTGGTCTCGGAATTCTAATACATGCAAAGAGGTGGAAATGCCTGGATCCGTAAAGTAAGTGCATTTCTAGCAATGTTTGTGGGCCATGTGCAGTTCAAGTACCTCCCCCAGGGCCAACTATCAAACCTGTTAAATGTCCCTCCAGTCTGCATGACTGTATCCCTCCTCTGTAATTTCCAACTCTCTCAATCAGCACCTCCTCCCTCCTGACCATGGTCTACCTACAACAATCTCTCACCCTGACCAACACTGGACTCAACCATCATCACAATTTCTTGCGACCCATCTATATGCTCTTCAGTTGTGCTGTTGTGCCACAGACGTTCCTGTCCAACAGGCAGGTGACCTGTTAATCGGGCTGATATTCAAGAAACGTAGAAACTCCTCTCTACCCAGACCAAACACACAACCTTGGGTTATCACAGCCTTTGTTTCTGTTCTATTTCTTTGTTGCTATTTTTTGCTTGCATTCATTCTCACCCAACTTACAAGTGCTCAAACTTTGTTTGCCTCACTTTGTTTCTCTTTCTTTGGTGTTTCTCTCCTTTTGTTTTTTTGATTTTTCCTTTATATTGCTTTCTTTGCTTTAATGACATTTTTTCTCTTTACTGGCGCTTCCACATGTTTCCCCACCATTCTGCCTCAGGCTGTCTTCTGGAGATTTGAAATCTCTATGTTTAATTTACTTTGTTTCTTCCACAACAGTGTATCCTGTCAACAACTATTCAATTCCGCTCCCATGTATTTCACTGCTGTGTGGTGACAAACATTGTTGAGCAGCATGGTGTAGTTGATGATCTCGTTCTGGCACCTCCACATCTTTCTGGTGGTGATAGGTGAGCAAAACAAGGGTTCGATGCCTCCCCCGCACCTCCACACCGCCCGCCCCCCCAAACCCCTTCAACCCCCCACCCCCGCTGCCGCCGCCTGCTCCCACTCTTGTCACTGGTCGCCTTGGACTGCCTACTCCCACACAACCTCTGGAGTCCCGCTGTGATGTATTGAAGATGCCTTGATGCCGCCGACCACCAGACTTCTGCCCAGGCACACCAGCGGCGAAGGCCCCAGCCGCTGCTGATACTGACAGCATTCCTTTACCAGACCTTTCGGCCTTCACACAAAGCTGATGATGGTGTAAGAAGAGACACTTAATGTCTCCTCTGTCCTCAGTATAATCCAATTCAGTGAATGGGAAGCCTCATTGTCTATTGACCACACACTCAGAACCATCAGCTCAGATACTGATACTAGTATTATTTAGGTGAAATTGGTTAAGTTGGGATCTCCATATGCTCATTCACCAAGTACTAGTGCCCAAAGCCAGTAATGGGGATAGGAAATTGCAGCTCACTGAAAGGTGTCGTGGTACATGTGCTTTGCTGCAGGGGAGTCAGGTGATGATTTTGATGGGCCACGCTGCAGAGAACATTCCACAGATGTACACACACAAAAAGGCTTGGTGCACTGGAAAGCCTGTATTCAATGTCAATGGGTATGGCGGCATCTGGCACTGAGCTGGCATGGAGTACAAGATTCCTTCTTTTTAAACGTGAGTCTCAAACAACATACATGTGGCACCAGCCCTGTTGAAACATCTGATGATCACTGTCTCAGCTTCAGTGTTAGATCAAGCAATATCTATCCAACATCCAAGAACTGTAGTGAATTTCAGATTGCTATCATCCAATCGCATTTTGCTGCCATCATGGGTGTGACTACAGTGCCCAAAGTGGCTTCTGAAATTTTTGGTCTTCATTTTCTGGATGTTGCTGTCTAGGCCAGCAGTTATTTCCCAACCCAGCACTCCTACAATCCATTCTCCAGAGCCTCCAATCCCTCCACGGCTCAAGCTACTTGCTGACATCCTTTCTCTCCCTCCTTCTCATCACTTCAAGCAAATTCTTTTATTCTGCATCAACTCTACTCATTCTCTTAGTCATGCTCACTGTTAAGGTCCTATTAGGCTTGGAAGCTTGGTTTGTCATGTGCCTTTAAGTCATGGAATCATACAATCCCTACAGTGGGGAAGCAGGACATTTGGCCCATCAAGTCCATGTTGACCCTCCAAAGAGCATCGCACCCAGACCCATCCCCATCCCCTGTCCTATCCCTGCATTTCGCATAGCTAACCCACCTAACCTACACATCCCTGAATGTTATGGGCAATTTAGCGTGGCCAATCCACGTAACCTGCACATCTTTGTACTGTGGGAGGAAACTGGAGCACCCGGAGGAAACCCATGCAGACACGGGGAGAATGTGCAAACTCCATACAGACAGTCAGCTAACAGTGGAATTGAACCTAGGCCCTTGGCGCAGTGAGGCAGCAGTGCTAACCACTGAGCCAAAATGCCACCATCAAAAAGATACTTCAGCATTAGTTAAACCATATCCTGTAACCTGAAACAACTACTGACAATATCAAAATTCTGATAACCTAGTTAGAAAATAACCCTGAGATTTGAACAACAGTCAGGAGTATAATCCCGCAGCCATTCTGTGTTGGTAGTGAATCTTTCATTGAACATACCTTGAGAGGTTAAGAAAGGATGTAGCCTGGGTGCTGAGCTCCAAAGTGGTCACAGACATTGCAAACTGGGGGTTTTTGTCATGAGCTGCAAGCTCTGCTAACTCTCAGTGGTTGTTGGATGATGTGAACAAACTCCTTTACCAATATGGTGTCCAGCACACCTTATGTGAGATATTTACTCCCATGACACAAACACAGTTTTGGAAAGTTAAGAAACCTCATTTATCCAGCCCAATTTGGTCCCCACTATGAATGCAACCATCAAGTTACTGCTCGGTAAATCACACTTAACACTTGGTGCTTCCACAGTCCCTTCTCTACCAACAGTACAGGAGGCAAACAAAACAACAGACTTCAACACAACATGACAATATATCATGTCAAACTAAAGCAAAATACCACAGATGCTGAAAATCTGAAATAAAACCAGAAAATTCTGGAAATATTCAGCAGGACAGGCAACATCTGTGGAGAGAGAAAAACAGAGTTAATGTTTCACGTTAATTGTCTTTTGTCAGAACTGAAAAAAAAATTGAGATGTAATGGGTTCTAAGCAAATAAAGGTCGGTACAGGAAGAAAGTGCAAAAGAACAAGAGGGGAACAACCAAACAGAATGGAAGGCAAGAGAGATTAAAAGGTAATAGGGATGGAAGTGCAACACAGGCAGAAACAATATTAAGCCAAATAAAGAAGCAAAAGATAGATCTAAAGGAGGTGCAAATGGCAAAAGCATCCGCTGTCCAAAATAGTAGAACAGTGGTTAGGATCTGAAGTTGATTAAATTGAATGTTGAGTCCAGAACATTGTGAAGAGCCTAATCAAAAGAGGTGCCATTTCTTGAGTTTGCATTGAACTCCATTGGAATACTTTACAAGGCCTAGACTGAGAGGGAAGTGTAGGGTTGGAGGAAAGAATTAAAATGCCAAGTGACCAGATGTTTAGGATCATGTTTGTGGACTGAGTGAAATTATCTAGAGGAGACTGCAATGTGAGCAGTGAATACAGTTAATCTGTTAGCTGCTATCTGAAGAGGAAAATGACAAAATACCCAGCAATCGATTTATCACAAGTAACGTTTGGTGTTCTAATGGAATTCTTTCTTTGTCTGTACCTAAATATGAGGGGCATGTGACCTCAAATGCATACACTGTTCCTTGTGAGAAGAGGCACTGGGTTTGTGAGATAAGCATTAGGTCTTAGTTATGCAACAGTTGGACAAAAGGGACTTTGCCTGATGTTTTAGAATGCTGCTCCATTAAATAAAGGCAGTATATTTTCAATACCTTTCTGACTACCTTAACTTTACTCACACAGTGATTGGGCAACTATGGAATATCTTAGCAAAACGATGGAAGCAAAATTTATTCGTTTAATTAGTTGGAAATATTTTGAGTAAAGCAGCTGGAGTATCAGCATTTCTGTTGAAAGCAAGTACTGCTTTACATACAAACATATAAACAAGGAACAAAGTAGGCCATTCAATCTTCCCTTGGCTGATTGCACTTTACCTCAACTCTATATTTCTGTGTACCCCCAATAATCTTTCATCCCTTTAGTAATGAGGATTCTGGGTAATTCAAGATGGAGGATGGGAAAAAGTTGCAGCTGTAAGAGCTGTTCCTTTTTGAGGTATTTTCACTGTTGGAGCTAATTTCCTCAAATTCTAGGAGCAGCAATTACTGTTCTATAAGCTGTTGAATTGTTTTGGAACTTTGGGAAAAAAGAAATCAAAACAACGGCACTTTAAAAAAGGAGGAAGACAAATAAAGGCAGTGGAAGTGACCACATGGAAAGGGCTTCAAATGGAGAAAGCAACCTACAGTTGACCGAGCACTGAATCTGCACAGCTAATGCCTCTGCTGCTTGATTTTCAAGTATCTCTGGACATCAGAGTTCATCTAAGAAAAATTAACAAACACTCACAGCTGATCTTGCAGAAACCTGTGCGGAAGAGCTCACAGCAGGGGAGCAGCTAAGTGGATTTTTAAAGTGTAACCTTACTGATTGTTTTGTATATTGAGTATAGGAGTTGGAAGGTCATGTTGCAGCTGAACAGGGCATTGGTTAGGCCACTTTTGGAATACTGCTATAGGAAGGATGTTGTGAAACTGAAAAGAGTTCAGAAAAGATTTACAAAGATTTTGCCAGGGTTGGAGAGTTTGAGGTATAGGGAGAGGCTGAATAGGCTGGGGCTATCTTCCTTGGAGTGTCAAATGCTGTGGGGTGACCTCATAGAGATTTATAAAATCATGAGGGGCACAGATAGGGTAAATAGACAAGGTAGTTTCCCTGGGGTCTGAGAATCCAAAACTGGAGGGCATAGGTTTAAGGTGAGAGGAGAAAGATTTAAAAGGGACCTAAGGGACAATTTTTTCATGCAAAGGGTGGTGCATGTGTGGAATGAGCTGCCAGAGGAAGTGGTGGAGGCTGGTACAGTTACAACATTTAAAAGGCATCTGGCTGAGTATATGAATAGGAAGGCCTTAGAGGGATATGGACCAAATGCTGGCAAGTGGGACTAGATTTAGCTGGGATATCTGGTCGTCATGGATGAGTTGGACGAAAGGACCTGCTCCTTGCTATACATCTCTATGAACCTAATCAATAACTCATCTAGCCCTATCTTAATAATATTTAAAGATTCTGTATCCGTTGCCTTTTGAGGAAAGAAATTCCAAAGACTCAAAACCCTCAGAGACAAAATATTTCCTCACCTCTGTTTTAAATGGGGGAACCCGTATTTTTAAATTATGACCCCTAGTTCTAGATTCTCCCACAAAAGGAAACATTCTTTCAACATCCACCAGATCAAGTCCTCCCACGATCTTATATGTTCGATTTAGTCACCTCTGACTCTTCCAAACCCCAGAGGATAAAGGCCTAGACTGTATGGACTTTCCAGAATAGCTCATTAATCTTGTAAACCTTCTCCGAGCTGCTTCCAATGCTTTAACATCCTTCTATAAGTACTGTGATTGATACTGTGAACAGTGCATCAGATGTGGTCTCACCAATGCCTTGTATAACTGTTACTTGCCACTTTTCAGCCCAAGCCTAGATATTGTCCAGGTCTTGCTAGATTTGGACATGGACTGTTTCAGTATCTGAGGAGTCTGAAGCACAACCTTTCTAATCATGTATTTAATTCCCAGTCATGTTCGAGGACACCCAGATATCTATGCATCTCAGAGTTCTGCAGCCTTTCACCATTTAGATATTATGCTTCTTTATTATTCTTTCTGCCAAAATGGACAATTCCGCACTGTTCCACATTGTGCATCATTTGCCAGATCTTTGCCCACTCACCTGGTGTATTTATATCCCTTTGTAGGCTTCTTCTGTCCTCTTCACAACTCACTCACCTACTTAGCTTTGTGTCAACAGCAAATTTAACTACTGTGCCTTCCACCCCTTCATCCAAATAACTAATATAAATGGTAAAGCACTGAGGCTACAGCACTGATCCCCATGGCACATCACTTGAGACAACCTACCAGTCTGAAAAAGACCCACTTATTCCTACACTCTGCTTCCTTTTAGCCAGCCAACCTTTCACATATAAGCCAATATGTTACCAGAAACACCATGAGTTTTCATTTTCCACAATAACCTTTGATGTGGTCCTTATTAACTATCTTCTCGCAATCTAAGTACAATATATCTTTTATCGACGGTACAAATTACTTCATCAAAAATCTCATTTGAACATGATTTCCCTTTGATAAAACCATGTTGGTTCTGCCTGGTTACCTTAAACCTATCCAAGGCCCCCGTTATAGTGCCTTTAGTAACATTCTAACATTTTCCCTATGATGGATGTTAAACCAACAGATCTCTAGTTTTTTGCCTCCTTGCGCGTCTATGTTTGGCTTGGGCTACTATGGTTACGTTGTCCCTGTTAAACTGATGGCCTTCATTGTCCAAGTGTACTGATATTAAGGAAAGTTTGTCGTGTCGTTTTGCTGCTAGCTGACATTTGTGAATTCCGATGGCTAGTTTTCTTCCTGTCTGTCCGATGTAATGCTTGTGGCAGTCATTGGGTGGTATTTTGTAAACGTTGCATGTTGTGGGAACGGGGTCTTTAATTCTGGTGAGTGTTTGTCATAGAGTGGCTGTGGGTTTGTGTGCTACCATGATTCCTAGTAGTCTTAGGAGTCTCATTGTCACTTCTGATATGTTCTTGATGTAGGGCAGTGTGGCCAATGTGTTGGGGCATACTGTGTCCTCTTGTTGTTGTCTGTTTAGTAGGCACCTGCGGATGAAGTTGTGGGGATATCCGTTCAACAAAAAATGTTTTATAGGTGCTCTTCCTCTTCCTGCATAGTTCTGGCGTGTTGCAGTGATGGGTGGCCTGTTTAAATAGTGTCCTAATACAGCTTGGTTTGTGGACGTTGGGGTAGTTGCTGTGGAAGTTGAGGATTTGGTCAGTGTGAGTTGATTTCCTGTATACTGAGGTTTGGAGCTCCCCGTTTGTCATACATTCAACGCTGACATTCAGTAACGGAAGCTGATTGTTGTTTTCTTCTTCTCTCATGAATTTAATCCCAGTGAATACGTTGTTGATGAGGTGGTGGGTCTCTTCTAGTTTGGTGCGTTTAATAATGCGTACCAGATTCACAGCTTAGGTTGAATGAGGGGGAGGGTAGTGTGTTCTAGTCTTTGCATGACTGCCTCTGCGATGAATCCTGAGATAGGTGACCCCATGAGTGTGCTTTGATCTGTTTGTATACTTGACCATTAAAGACAAAGTGTGTGGTGAGGCACAAATCTGTAGTTTGAGTACGTTGTCATTGCTGATGGAGCTGCTGGTCTGTGTTGCTGCTTCCTCTAGTAATGTGGCCAGTGTTTCTTTAGCTAGTGGGATGGCAATTTTTGGGAATAATGCTGTGACGTCAAAAGATATCATAATCTCGTCGTCGCTGATTTTTATGTCCTTGAAGGTATTGAGGAATTCTTGGGTTGAGTGGATGGGATGGTGTTTCAGTCTCTGTTGTAGTTCCTTGGCCAGTTTGTGTGAAGGTGTGCCTGGTAGGTGGACAATGGGTCTGAGGAGGATGTCTGGTTTGTGTACTTTAGGAAGTCCATAGAAGCCGGGGCTGTCCGTGCCTTCTGGTTTCATTCTCATGTAGTCTGTCTTGGTTATCTGCCCTGCATCCTTTAGTCTCTTCAGTGTCCGGGTGATCCTATTACCTAGGATTGGGTCTATCACCACCTGTTGGTAAGTGTTTGTATCTGCAAGCAGTGTCAGTACTTTCTCAATGTAGTCCAGTTTGTTCATACTGACGGTCATGTGCCCTTCGTCTGCTGGTAGGATTATAATGTTCTTGTCTTTCTTGAGTTTATCTTGTGCTTTTCTCTCTGATGTGTTCAGGTTGTTCCATTTGTTCCTTCTGTGTCATGCGGGGATTATAGTTTGTTGGATGTCTTGTTGTGTTTCGTCCGTGAGTCTGTTGTCTTTTAACGTAGCCTCCAGGGCGGCCATGAAGTCTGTCCTATTCGCATCTTTGCGGTTATAGTTCAGTCTGTGTAATAGGACAGCATTCTCAGTTTGTGTGAATTGTCTGCTGAATAGGTTTCTTATCCAGGTGTCCAGTTTGTTGTTGTCCTTGTCTTTGTGGTAGCTCAGTTTGGTAAGCTTCTCCTGTAGCTTGGGTCTCTTCTTAGTTTTGGTCCTGTGTTGATTGATGGTGATGGCCTGTTCTAGGATTGTAGTCCACTCCTGGTCCATAGTGTTTAGATACTGTGATTTTTGGCGTGAAATTTCCCGTTCGTACTTGTAGAGTCGGTTATGGGCATCATCAATCATTACCCATAGTATTATGTGTCTGTTCTGTTCAGCTATTTTATAGCCTGTTGGGTGTTGAGTGGAGGTTTACACTTCATGCTGCAGGGCAGTACCTGGTTTCTGAGGCATTTGTGGAGAAAGTGAAGTTGTTCGCAGG
>NC_063336.1:105275791-105297031 GCF_021869965.1 Rhincodon typus
TACCTGGTTTCTGAGGCATTTGTGGAGAAAGTGAAGTTGTTCGCAGGTAGAGCTCAGTCAGTTGGCAAAAGTAGACACGCATGGGAATTCCTAGAGGCATGGTTCTCAACCCATAATGCAATCAACAAACATACAGAATTGGACCCCATATACAAACCCATATAGAACAAAACTGGAAATGACAGTACTCACCATAATGGACTGGACGGTATAAACTCCAAGCAGAGTAGAATAACATTGCTTCATTGGAGGCTCCACAGATGATGTTACCTAGCATGGTGACGAAATGTCTGAATGAAAACAAGCCAGCTCAGGGAGCATGTCAACAATCTCACCCATAACCGGAACTACAGATCTTTGCTAAAACCTTTAAAAGGCTTTCTTTCTGTTATATACTATCTTTGACTTTTTTAGTTAACCACAGTTGGCAGAGGAGAATTGTTTTTATTTGTTGGAATGTATCTAATCTGCACTTTCTGGAATATCTCCTTAAATATTTAAAATGGAAAGGTACAGGTGTCAATGTTAACTGTTGCACTGTTGTTTGCTTCTGTACACATCTCTCAAGGTTTCCTTATCTTAGAATCATAACAGTGTGGAAGCAGGCCATTCAGCCCATCAAGACCACACCAACCCTCCAAAGAGCTGCCCATCCAGACCCACTCCACTACTCTATAATCCTGTAGTTCCCATGGCTAACTCACCTAACCTGCACATCCCTGGACACTATGGGCAATTTAACATGGCCAACCCACCTAAACTGCAAATCTTTGGACTGTGGGAGGAAACCGGAACACCCAGAGGAAACCCACACGGACACGGGGAGAACATGCAAATTCCATACAGACATTGCCCTAGGATGGAATCAAGCCTGGGTCTCTGGCCCTATGAGGCAGCAGTGCTAACCAATGAGCCACTGTGCTGTCTGTGTCTTGATATTAGGATATAAGAATGGGAGCTGTAACATCGTAGGTTGGATCTAATTCCTGTGCAGACTGTGTTGATTTCAACCAAAGCAATAATTTTTTAAAAATATATTTACAAGTTTAATACATCTGACAGTCTTTCTCAGTATCTTCAAACGAAGGAGGGAATATATCAGCTCAGATTGTTGCATGTGGCTGCTATCTAGTGACCATTGCTGGAATTGCACATGTATGATAGTTCATGATGGCTAGAGGAAAAGTTGAGGCTTGGCGGTATGGAGTACAATGTGAAGTGGTCAATGTGAAGGCTCTGATACTATTGAGAAGGACAGGAGGTTACACAGGGCTGATATTAACCGGGATAAAGGGGCAATGGAGGGCAAAACATCCAACAAGGACTTGGAGGCCCTGCTGACCTCATGGTAGAGCCTCACCAATCTAACTTGAGCCAATTGATGTTGACTGCCTTGTCAGGCGAGAGGCAGGAGGCTGCAACCAGAGAATCCAGAGGGTCAGGTAATCCACAGTGGATGATAGGAGCAGGCGCTAGTGTAAGATTGGGCTTACATGGAAGATTGGCGGAAAGCAATAGCTTTCTTGTGAGACGTATGGGAAGCAATCCTGTTCCTCATGGTCCACAGTCAGTGCTACAAGGAATTTCTGTTCAATGTTTACCTCAGGCAGTCAGCACCTCCTGTATCTCCTGAACTAAAGTGCTGATCTGGTGCCAATGAGGATAACAGGTCACAACTTTAGAACAATACTTCATACTCAGCTACCTTCTCCTGGAGCCCCAGCCATGGCCTGATGTGAGTTTTGTGAAGGTTTAAACTGATTAGATTAAGATTGGATTGGTCAGTTTGCCAGAGTTGGAAATTTCAGACGCGTGAATGACAACCACAGAATCAAACGACAAAAATACGTAGATTTCAACTAAACAAAGAAAGACTAACAGGTAATAAAACTTCATATATGTGTGTTGGAAAGTTGTCTTTCCATAATATTTTAAAACTCTGGCCTTGTCCAGTCCAAAATGTGGTGGAGGGGGTGGAGGGGTTAAAATTATTCTCTGATTGTGTAAGGGAATGATGAAAAATGGCCATGTGGACAAGACATCAGAGGGTATTGATCATTCATGTTATCCCAGATCACGTTGATGAGTTGGAGCGAAAGTTCAGGAAAAATAAGCAGCTGTTATATGCTGATAACCAGATGTTGTTTTATTTGATGACCTTCCTAAGAATTATCTCACCTGCAGGTTAACAACTGAACAGTCAATGTGCAGTTTCAAAGTCCAATCAAATTGAGCTATTTTAATGGTGACTATAAAGTGGATGTAAAACTGTCAACATGCACAATCTCGGGTGAAGAAAGTGGCGCATTGCAGTTTGCAAACTCACAGATACTTGAACAATTAAGCCAAATTTCAGTAATAATGGAGACACTAATAAAACCACTGAAAGATAGGTGTCCCACAACAGAAACGTTCTGTTCACTGATTTCAGCACTTCTCCTCAAAATACATATGACAACACTGTGATTAACAAACTGGTTATGCCATATCTATTCGGTATACCCAACCACATTAATTATATATTGAAATTGAAACACACCTGTCAGAGTTAATTCTAACCTGAGCTTTCAACCTTGCAACCAGTCCATCAATAACAGTGCCTATTTCCATCAAATCTCCATCCCTGGCTACCCTGCTGAAACTGAAAACCACTCGCATGTCTCTGCCACTCATCAGTCCTCTGATATCCAGTTTATGGAAACTCCAACTCAAACATAGTTAAGCTGTTTATATCCTATCATGCAAGATAATCTCATTCAGTTGCTATCCCTTGCTCGCAACGTTGACTGACTCCCCACACCATCACCAGAGCAAACATTTTCACCCACTGTCTCCAGGGAAACAGATTAGCTCTTGTGAAAAGGCATGCAATTCTTAACATGGTTGTATTCTCAAATGTTCATGGCAATTTTAATGGCAACCATGTGACCAACAGAGCCAGGTGATGATGATGTGGACTTAATGTCACTGGATGAGGAATTCAGAACCACAGGTCTATGTTCTGGAGTCATGGGTTCGAATCCCATCATGTCAGATGGTAAAATTTGAATTCAATAAAATCTGGAATAGACAACTGGTGTAATGGCAACCACATAGCCACTGTTGACTGTTGGAAAAACCCATCTGGTTCACGAATGCCGTTTAGGGAAGGAAAGTTGCCACACTGATCAAGTCTGGCCTCCATGTAACTCCACAGCATGTGATTCACTCTTTGTCTGGGTAATTAGGGATGGGCAATAAATGCTGTCCCAGTCAGTGCCCACATCTTGCGAATGAATAATATACATAAAGAAAACATGTCCCGACAAAATGAGTGTCAGAGAATTCATGACTCACAAGGAACTCCACTATGTCAATACATCTGGCAGCAGTTATAGTGTGAATATTTCTCTCTCCACAGAGATGCCTGGTGGGTGTCACAGTGCCAAGGACATGGGTTTGATTCCAGCCTTGGGTGACTGTCTGTGTGAAGTTTGCATGTTCTCCCTGTTTCTGCATAGGTTTCTTTCGGGTGTTCCAGTTTCTTCCCACATTCCTAAAATGTACAGATTAGCTGGATTGACCATGGGAAATTGCCCATAGTGTCCAGGGATGTGTAGGCTGGGGGGATTAGCCATGGAGAATGGGGGTGTGGTCTGGGTGTGATGCTCTTCAGAGGGCCAGTGGCCTCTGTTTGTACTGTAGGAATTCTATGTGCTGAGTGTTTTCAGCACTTTCTGTTTTTAGTTCAGATTTCCAGAGTCCGTAGTACTTTGCCTTTCTGTTTCTGCTACATCAGTGTCCAGGTGATTATCGACAAGCAACATGTGATCATGAAATTAAGTTAAAGTCTGCTTCATAGACTCCCTACCGTGTAGAAGCAGGCCATTCGACCCATCAAGTCCACACCAACCCTCCGAACAGCATGCCACCCTATCCCCGTAACTCAGCATTTCCCATGGCTAATCCACCTAACTTGCATAGCCCTGGACATTATGGGCAATTTAGCATGGCCAATCCACCTAACCGGCCCAAATTCCACATGGCTATGTCTATCATATTCAGCACACTCTGTAAGGAGTATCAGCTTGGAACCTTTGCTGTCACCCAGGAATGTATCCAGATTCCTGGAGGAATGAATTAACTTGTAATCCTTCTGGGATATTGCAACAATCACCTCTTGACTACAGGTCGACAGAGCGACCTGGCTAAGAACATAAGAATCAGCTGTGCCGCCACCAAGAAAACAATACACTGTCTTTCAATGACCAAACTGCCAAGAAATTGAGTGTGGTTCTCACATTAACCCGTGCAAAGTGTTTTATGGCACTGAAAACATGTCCGTTTCAGATTCAACCACAACTCCACTGTTACTTCCCTAATGAATTCTTTCTGCGATCTAATTCCTTCCTTTGACATGATTCAGCAATGGTGATCATGCAGTGTCCTTCAGCTTCCAAATACCTTCCCAAGCTGGAAAAGCATTCCTGCTTTTTCTTCAGCCTGCTTATTCTTTCATCAAATTCTCGTCTGACAGTAACCAATTTAAGGCAACTGTATTAAGATTTACATTATCATAACTGTCAATATGAAAGTGGTAAATGATTGTGCCAGTGAAAAAGACGTTTACAGATGTTGTAAAGCAGAATTTTAAACACAATAATAAAATTTGTTTCACTCCTTCCTGGTAGCCTTTGTTGTCTTTACACCATTAGTAGTAATGACCGCTGGGTTAAACTCATGTAGCAAGTACCATTTGTTACACTATGTAAGTGCATGTTGGTAACATGTGTCATTTTCTACAACAGAACACTGTATAAACTGGTAGATTGGTAACTCAACATAAAGGTAGGAAAAGCCCTCTACTGGCTGCCAGCTGCTAACTCTCTGCTGTTTCACTGAATAAAAACTTTGTGCAAAATTTGGAACTGTAGCACCCAACAGATGTCCAAAGTGGTGGCTGTGACACACATGTACACTTTTGGTGAGAGCTAGCCCAAATGTTATTTCTATGAGGGCATAAATGTGGCTGCAATGGATGACTGGCAAAAATATACAGAACTGGCTTACAATGATGTCAACCAGCATGCAAGTGCTGCCATTTGGAACTTAATACTCCAGGTGATACCCTCTGATAACCTTGCACTCCTGAACACATTTCAGCTGCAGTAGGATCTCCCACCAATGCTACTTAAAGGGATCACCGACTACTTACAGGCTGCTTGCTTGTTTATTTCTTCTGACTGTTGCGTTGATTCTGCAAGTGTTTGCTGATTTCTGCAGAGCTGTTCAAAATCACAAAAGTCTGCAGCAAGTGATGTTGCGGGCGCTCAAGGCATTTTTACTGATTTCTAGTCTTTTCCAAAAAAAAAAATTGCTCTCAGACATGGGTGCAGAAGCAGACACTGCCCTTGAGTTACAGCACGACTTGAAGAACAGACCTTGCAAAGCAGCAGGAGCAAATATGGAGATGGAGGAGGCAGCTAAAGATGTGGGTAGCAGCAGAGGGCACCTCAGCTTCAGGTGTTCAGGGAACAATTCTCACGGCTCAACCTTGGTGAGAAACAATGTGTACAACATCTGAGCTTCAGTAAAGACATACTTGGTGAAATCCACCACCTGCTGTGTCCACAGCTACAATCTCAGGGCAGCATGAGAATGTTCCCAGTGACTGCAAAGGTGACTCTGACAATGAGGCTCGATGTGCCTGGCTGCATGCAGGTTGGCATTGGAAATATTTGCAGTGTCTTGCAGTTTGCTGTCCACTGTTAGGTAAAGGAGATCTCTGGCCCTCTCTATTCATTCTGTCTGGTAAAAGAGAAGTGCGCAGTGTGCACACACAGTTACGCTATTAATACAGGCTTCCACATGATGCAAGATGTCATTGTGAGGATCAGCAAAAACAGATTTCACTTCTTCAGTGTCCAACTCATGTGTGACTCTAGGCACCAAATCTAGATCCTGTAATGAGTGGTGCAGCCAACAGCCAGAAGGCTCTGTTACAACAGCGTGCTCTCAATGCTGCCAACTTTGTGTGCTAAGGCAGTGGGCAGTCACATTGGCACTGACAACACAAACTCTGAAAGGGGGAAAACATTTGGGAGGAATTTTCCCTCCCTGGTGTGGCTGATGAGAAACTTGGAAAAATGGGGTGAAACATCAGAATTTTGAAATTGAGACATCGATCCGGGAGCTGGGTCTGGTTCGGTTAGGTCTACCTTGCCCAGTCAGTCTGGTGGGGAGGGGGCTGCTGGGACTGGCTCACTGTAGGGTGTGTGTTTCAGCAATACGGGTCAGGGGACAGTCCATGGAGTCTCAGGAGTGCGGCTGATGTTGCTTGTTCATTGCAGCTGATGGACTGTAGCCAGTGATCGATACTGGGGCTGTTGGGCCTGAGAGAGGACACTGAGGTTGGAGCACCTATCGCACCAGTGGATTTGCAGCATTTTTCAGAGGCATCGCTAGTGACATTTCTCGACTGTTGTTTCTTACTGAACTGAACAAGGACAGGACCTTGTGATGTGAAGAGTGTCCTTTACTTTGTGTAGTGTTGATGGGGCCGTTTCAGTAGCAGAATTCTACCCCCTAACATAGCTTGAAAACTTTAGTTCTGCAACGTATATTTGGATATAATGACATATCTGAACACTGCTTATCAAAGCATGACAATGACCTCCTTGAGAGGGTCTCCTTACCACACTTTGTAAGGGCATAACATGAGGCTTTGTTGGGATGGAAATGTGGGCTCAGGATTTCCTTCAATAAAATTGTGTCATCTTTCTGACATTCTACACAGATGTATCTGTTCATGGATCTCACGTGGAGATCATTGTGGCTGGAGTATTTGAAGTCTTGCTTCTAACTGAAAGATAACCAGAAGGAGACAGCATTTACAATATCATCCAGCAGGAACAGAAATCTCCAGCAGCTGCTGTGCAGCCTCCAGAGAGAGAAGGAGCATATGGAGATCCACCAAGGAGAATGATGAAGACACCACATCTATAGACTTCGGTTGGCTTTGTCTCCTTGTGCAGGAGATGATTAATGATGCCCTGGGCCATCATTGCAGAACTGTGTCATCTACTGGAGCAGGCCTTGTGCTCATAAGGACTGGATGGTAATCCCATCCTAGGGCCATCAAGGTGAAGTGACAATGTCAAGCGCCATTGTGAGGGACAGTTGCAGCATCTGATTTGATGCACAGCTAAGTTTAAAATATGGCACCAATGGCGTATATGCCAGAAAGCTCCAGAAGTGGCTTTCCTCTCCTGCCATACAATTACACGAAATAGGCACTGATGAGCCCAATTTCAATATTATCAAGGTGTGGAGCTGAAGATTACATGGAACCAATCACTCTGAGCTAAAACAGACAGTGTCACTCAGTAAAACACTGAGCAGAAATAGGAAAATTCCACTCTTTGTACTTGTTATTTTGGTTATTTCTTTCCGCCTTTTTAAAGGGCAAATCTCTGCAGCCTGGGTCATAACTCAAGTAAAATTCAGGATGCGCGAAGTTTTCATCTGAATGCATTTTGCAAATACAGCCAATAATCATTATTCTGAATACACGTCATAGTAACAAACATACCATGTTATCTGTGTTAAATATATTGGATATTATGTATCACCAATTCACAAAAAGTAGTTAAAAAGATACCTATTCTACAACTCATTTGTACTCTGCACAATAGAATGATTGATTCTTCTAAAACTTACTCAACTCTGAGCTTTTAACCTGCCATCCATTTCTAGTTCATCCTTACAAGAAGTTCCATTGCGGTCATGCCATATCTGTGACTGATGGCTTACAGATTCAAATGTCAAATAATTGGACAGGAATTTTTTTTTTGTTTAAGAAGCTGCACTTTAGACATTTCAAAACAAATTTTGAACAACACCAAATCCTTACTACGAATCAATGTAGGTCATAAATTTGGGGGCTCACAATACAAAGCATTTCTTCAATTAACATTATTCTGATCTATGTTAAATGTAAATTGGAGGTGGACCTCAGTTAAAGATTTTGCGTGTTAGCCTATGCTTGGAGAGATTTCTTCTTCCTGAACTGCATGTAAAACCCAATGTTACTATGGTACCAACATTTGATTACAGTTTCTTAAACAAACAAATGGGATTTGTAGAGTTTGGCAAGTTTCTACTAAGTTTTTCAGTTACACTCTAGTTCCTGACATCAAACAGGAATGGTGGTACATGTCCACTTAGCAACCATTCCATCCATTGGTTTCCTGCACAACTGATACATTGTTTTTTATCTGTTGTTTGCAGTGTGCTTGCCTGCTGTGCTCTACTCCTCACCTGTTCTCTGTCCCTCACCCACACTCTGCCCCTCACCCACTCTCTGTCCCACACATCAGCCTTTGTCACCTCTTTCCAGAACTCTTGCTGCCTTTCTGCCTGATGTTTCTGAAACTGTTACATTGGGAGCCATCCCAATCTTAATCAATAATATCATGAGTTAAAGTGTTTTATTAAAAAAGAGGTAATGTGCTTTTTTTTCCATAGAAGAGGATAAGGCTTAATAAGCAATTTCCAACTCAAGGTGTAATTCTGTTCTACTTCAGTCTGATCTGTGTCACTTTTGATTTGAGCAGCTGCCTATAGTCGCTGCAAGTGCATGTGTAGAGCGTGCACCCTTTGCAATTGAGGTGCCAGTAATTCAAGGCTTTCAGTTAACTCAGTCTGTTCCAATAATCGCCTTAGGTTTGCAATCTATCAATTTCAACAAAGCAAGTTTGGTATACACTTTATAATGTAGCAGTTTATTGTGGCAAAATGTGAGGCTGTGCACTTTGGCAGAAAGAATAGAAAAGCAGAACATTATTTAAAATTCAGAGTGATTACAGAATACTATGGTGCAGATAGACCTGGGTAACATTGTTCCTAAACTAGAAAAGATAAGTCTGCAGGTACAGCATGAGATTAGGGTCCTTTAGCTGTCTGCAGTGAATAGCACGCCACTCATTCTCAATCAACCCACATAGCTAATCCTCAAAAAACCATGTCCAACATTGGATGTAATTCTATTATATTACTCACTATTTATTAAATAATTCTGACTGTGCTAACATTGCAGTAGAAACCAATTTAAGATTATCAGTTTGTCTCAGTGTGATTCATTTGCTTGTGCTCCAGCTACATATATTCAGACACAGCACTTTTTATTTGTAGTGTGATGAAGGTTCATGATATTGCTTGAGAGCTTGGGTTCTAAAGTGTTCTAAATGATGTATAGCTTTAAGTTTAATTTGTATTTCTATATGGTGCGTCTTAAGAAGGGGAGGACGTAGTTTTTGGTTTCAGTTTAGATTTGGGCTATGACTGGGACAGGAATGTTTGGAGATTTGTTTTGTTTACTTGCATTTAAATTAAGTCTTCAAAACCCTTGAGGCGAGTAGTTTGATGCATTAGAGAAAAGGGTAGAAGAGAAATAACAAGACCACTGCTGCCTAGCAACAGGAGTCCAGTAACACAAAAAGTCAGAACAATCCAGAAGCAGTCAGGCACTGTGCAGATTCCTCCAGAGAAATAATGTCTGAAGCAGCAGAAAGACACCTCCAAAGTAGTCAGGGCTGGGGAAAAGTTCTGAGTTGCTTAGAAGACAACTCCAGAAGCAGAGGCTGCAGAAGACATTGGCTTCTGGGTCTCAGGAAGAGACAGTAACTAAAGAAAATAGCATTGAGTTATTGTAGAAATTTGCCAAAGGAAACAATTTATAGGCATGCCAGTTGAACAAGGAGCTTTAAGGTTGGGACAGGGTGACCTTTCACTGAGGTTTGAGTATCTGTAAGGCTGTTGATATGAAAAGATTTGAATCTTTTTGTTATTTTTAGGCAGGTCGTTTCAAATAGTTCTTGCAGAGTACAATATAGTTTGTATTTTCCTTTTGTGTAATGACCTTCTATACTCTTTTCAGTCTCTTGGGAATATGTTCAGTAATTGATCCCATGGTAAACAAATTGCAAAAATAAAATTAGTGATCTATCAAACCTTTTTGCACTCTAGGATCTGACTTATCCAATACTGCAATTAGTTAAGACCAAAAGAAAAGGCCAAGTGAATTTTTATACACATTGCACTTTTTCATTGAGGAAAGGGTATTGGACATTTTCAATTCCTGGTGTATCCCCCAAAGATGCGCCATTGAAAGCATACTGTCCAGGTGCATAACGGCCTGATATGGCAACTCCTCTGCCCAGGACCGTAAGAAACTACAGAAGGTGGTGTGCACTGCCCAGACGATCACGGAAGCCAACCTTCCATCCAGGGATAGTAGGAACTGCAGATGCTGGAGAATCTGGGATAACAAGGTGTACAGCTGGATGAACACAGCAGGCTGAGCAGCATCAGAGGAGCAGGAAAGCTGATGTTTCGGGTCTAGACCCGAAACATCAGCTTTCCTGCTCCTCTGATGCTGCTCGGCCTGCTGTGTTCATCCAGCTCTATACATTCCGTCTAGGGACTCCATTTACATGGCTCGCTGCTGCGGAAAGGCGGCCAACATCATCACACCCTGGTAATGATCTCTTACAACCTCCTCCATCAGGCAGAAGATATAGAAGCCTGAATACACACACAAGCAGGTTCAGGATCTGCTTCTTTCCGGCTGTTATCAGACTGTTGAATGGACTCTAGCTTCAAATAATGTAACCTGCAATGTAACCTCTAAGTCTTTTTGATCTGTACACCCTTTGCTTGCTGTGATCTGCCTGTACCACTCATAAACAAAGCTTTTCACTGTATTTTGGTACACGTGACAATAAAATCAATCACACAACCTGATCGAACAGAGTCGATCTACCTGGGACTGTAATTAATCTGCTAACTAGGATTAGTTAAAACTTCCTGCTGTGACCCTATGCCAATCTCCTTTTCAAAAGTTTATTTCTTGCCTCCAAATCTGGGATGTGCAAAAAGAAAACATTTGCCTCTTTTTAATAATTTTGAAGTTCTATACGACAAGTAATTGTTAACAAGTAAGTATAAAGCAAGTTCAGTATTATAGTAGGACAGTGATGTGACAAGTATATGGGACTTCAAAGAGACCACACCTAGACTACTGGCACTTCAGAAGCGATGTTTTGGCATTTAATGCAGTTCAGAGAAGGCTCATTAGGCTGATTTCTGGGATGAGGGGCTTGTCTTCCAAAAAAATGTTGACCATGCTGGGCCTACACTCACTGGTGTGTAGATGAATGAGATGATTTTTTGAAACGTATGAAACTCTGAGTGGAGTAAACAGGGTAGATGCTGACAGGATGTTTCGCTTCACGAGATAATCCAGAACTTGGAGGTAGGCACAGTTTCAAAATAAGGGATTTCTTATTTAGGATGGAGATGTGGTGGAGTTCATTCCCTCAGAGGGTTTTCAATTTTTGAATTTCTCTACCATTCCAGTGTTAGCCTTGACAATCAAATAAAAGTCAATTATCTTACTTCTGTGCCTCACTTAAAACAAATCTTGAATTTCCTGCTTTTATTGCACTGTCACAAGGATGGTAAAATAACAAAATTGGATGGTCTTGAAGCGGCATGATTTAAGGAATTAAGGAATCAATTAATTACTTTCCAAGTAAACTATTTTGGCTTCCCACTGGGAGATCTGTAAGAATTTATTATTTTAGTAAATTAGTCACTGTTTTATTAATGTGTTTTGATTTACTGAATGGTGAGCTAGGTTGCTCTTACAGACAGCAAAATCATGATGGGCCAAATGGTCTTTTCCTGAGCTTCTCTGACTCGATGAATGCATTTTAGATGTGCCTGCAGCTGTTTTATTTCAAATTACACAAAAAGGCAGCCTAGTCTATTAAACATCCAGCTACTCTTTAAATAAGAACTTAATTCTGCATGTAGTTAGAATGCTGAGTGCAAGCATACATCAAAACATTTCTATTCGTTATATGAGAGCTAAGGTAAACATAAATCATGGATAAAACAAAACTGTCTTTGCCAAAGGAAAAAAAATACATTTGTTTCTGTTTTGACAGAAATAGGTTTTTTTGATATTGTTATATCTATTTTTAATGTGGCAAAAATGGAGCCTCTATCTAACAAGGATGTTTGGGGGAAAAATGAACACTTTATACATGGAATATTAACCAGAACCTTAGGCCTGGAGTTTAACTGGGCAGAGGGGTGGGGGTTGAGGTTGGGGTCAGGATCATTCAAGATGGGATAGGGATTTGGACAAAGAGAGAAAGCCCATTGTGAGGACTGGACCATTTTAGCCTCTGGATTCTTTTTGAAGTTATTTTTATTTGAAACCCTCATCAGGGCCATTTGGTAGAGCAGGATTGCTTCACCCCGACTCCATAAACAGTCTTGGAGTCTCCCAAGCCCCAGACATGTCTTTCCCACTCGGTGCTGACATTAGCAGCCGAAGCTTCCCACAGCTGGAACTTGATGCTGGGGCCATGGGTATTGTGTGTCTTACCACTCCCGATCCAATTTCTGTTCCTACTCACAGTCCTTCCAGTTTCAGGAGGATATAAACACTACTGCAATGATTACGTGAATTATTAGAGTTAGATTGATCAAGGCTTCAAGGGATGGGATACATGCCCTTCAACCTCCTCCATTACCATTGTCCACAGGCCCTTCACTGCTGTACCAAGTGAAACAGCATTTACTGCTCATTATGTGTTCTCACACACTGGGGAGATTAGGTGTTTGTCTCGCAAACCATCTCTCCTCAGCCTAGGATAATAAGAGAGTTTCCAGTCAGTTGTCATTTTAATTTTTACTCTGACCTCTCTGTCTTTGGTCTCTCACACTGACCCTACGGAGTTCAAAAATGCTTGAGAAACAGCACCTTATTAAACATTTAACAATGTTCCTAACTTAATATCCAGTTCACAAATTTCAGATAATAACTGCCTGTTTTTCCATTCAGCAGCTGTCAGGAGTAATTCAACTGTTCCCAGTCACAGCTCATCTCAGCCCATCGTTTCTTTATTTGGCTATTGCCACCTTTGTGTGCCCTGCACCATCAAAGGCAAGTGGTATGTTGGGCTTCATTGCAAGAGGTTTCGAGTACAGGAGCAGGGCTGTGTTGTTGCAGTTATACAGGGCCTTAGTGAGGTCACACCTGGAATATCATGTGCAGTTTTGGTCTCCTTTTCTGATGAAGGATGTTCTTGCTCTCAAGGGAGTGCAGTGAAGGTTTACCAGGCTGATTCCAGGGATGGCGGTCTGACGCATGAGGAGCAATTGACTAGGTTGGGATTGTTTTTGCTAGAATTTAGACGAATGAAGGGGGAATCTCATAGAGACTTATAAAATTCTAACAGGACTGGGCAGGGTAGATGCAGGGAGAATATTCCCGATGGTGGGTGTGTCCAGAACCAGGGGTCACAGTATGAGGATTCGGGGTAGACCATTTAGGATGGAGATGAGGAGACATTTCTTCACCCAAAGAGTGGTGAGCCTGTGGAATTCATTACCACAGGAAGGAGTTGATGCCAAAACATTGAATGTATTCAAGAGGCAACTAGTTATAGCACTTGGGTCGAATGGGATCAAGGGTTATAGGGAGAAAGCAGGGTTAGGCTATTGAGTTGGACAATCAGCCATGATCGTGAAGAATGATGGAGGAGGGTTGAAGGGCCAAATGGATGCCTCCTGCTCACATCTTCTATGTTCCTATCATCGTTTTTGTGACTTAATCTTTTCTTCCCTCAATCCTATCGCGGAACTTCCTTTTGATTCCCACTAGCCTCCTCCATTCCCTGCTTCTGTTTAAAACTTGCCACACCTCTGAATGTCTCCAGTCACCGCAAAAGAATCATTGGACTGAAACATTAACTCTGTGACCCTCTCCACAGATGCTGCAGGACCTGCTGACTACATCCAGCATTTTCATATTATCATTGAAAAGTTAAAAAAGCTGTGCAAAATGTTACCTAAAATCACACAATCTTTGCTGCAGAATAGCAGGTGTCTTGAGGTTTTCATTGGCTTCAGAGGTGGAATTCTAAACATCATCTGTATATGGTATATAAACTTTATACAAGGAATCAGATGTCTCATCAAGTCTTTAATGAATCCTAGCTTATCAGTTGCAAAGTGAATTAAAAATTCACTAAGGATATGGGGATCTAAGCTGAGGTAAACGTGTATTAGAAGGCATAGTAAGTGTAGTAATTGCCAGTTTGTTATGGTTCAATAATGAATTAAGGGATATTAATTACCAAGGTTATTGGTAGTAATATATTTTTATTAAAGTGAATATATTGTGGTAAATTAATATATTGAGATAAATATATGAAAGTATATTAAGCAATAAATAAGCAGTATACATTTATTTAATATAGCAGCAAATATATATTAAGCAGTAATCTACTTTAGATATATTAGAAAAACATGCAAACTAATGAGTGCTGAAATGACTTTCAACATGTTGAATCCTCGTCCAAGGTGAAGACCCTGAATAGGGCAAAGTTCCCGATATTAAGACTATTCTTAATGTAAGATGACATGCCGTATCATCATTTTGCGGTACTTTCCCGGACAGTCCATTATACAAAAAAAATCTCCAAGTGCCTCTGTGTGACAGCCAAACAGGACAATTCTCACAACAGTGAAGTATCACACCAGTTATTCCTCAATCAAAACAAGCTGCTTTCACATTCGGTTTGTTTCCACATACTTCTTCACTTTATTCAATTGCTCGTTGTCGTGTCGAATTAGCCTTTAACAATTAACCGTAATGAT
Organism: Rhincodon typus; assembly: GCF_021869965.1. NCBI lineage: Eukaryota > Metazoa > Chordata > Chondrichthyes > Orectolobiformes > Rhincodontidae > Rhincodon > Rhincodon typus. Next base: position 105,290,507 of record NC_063336.1, read on the forward strand.
CTGATTGGAAGATATCATTTTTAATCCTACCACTGCACAGTGTTAACTAAAATTGAAATGCACAAATACCACAACAACATGATATTGGAAGTGAACTTTTGAAGAGGACAGGGACCTCTCACTAGCTCATCACAACTTCAGCTGAGCAGTGACGAAAACTTCTGAAAGGAACAGGGAAATCTTATGCCATCTTAGAATTAGAATCCCTACAGTGTGGAAACAGGCCCTTCGGCCCAACAAGTCCACACCAAACCTCAGAGCATCCCACCCAGATCCATTCCACTATGACCCATCTAATATACACCCTCTACATCCGTGAACACTACGGGCAATTTAGCATGGCCAATCCGCCTAACCTGCACATCTTTGGACTGTGGGAGGAAACCGGAGCAAACTCACGCAGACACGGGGAGAACGTGCAAACTTCGTGTTGTTTTATTTTTCGCAGAACATTTGCCAAAGGTACGGTGAAAAAGGAAGCGAACTCCATCTAAGTTCACCTCTTAACGCTTAAGCCTTTGAGACAAGGCAGTTCTGATATGGTGTGCACGTTTATGTCTGCTGAATTAACCACCGCTGTTAATGGCGATGGTTTGAAATCTTTAACATTCCACCTCACCAAGGATGACTCATTTAATTATGAAATGGATATGAGCCAAAGAAGACACAGAGATGCAGTCAGACCTTCCAGAAAGTACCATCAAGACCGATGAATGTTCTGATGAAGAGACTTCATCATCATGGTAGGGCCCTGAGCAGTGCTGTTGAACAAAGAGGCCTAAGGGTTCAGTCACATCGTTCCTTCAAATTTGCATCCTAGGGGCAGGATAGTGGCTCAGTGGTTAGCGCTGCTGCCTCACAGTACCAAGGACTGAGGTTCAATTCCACCCTCAGTGGAGGTACAGGGAGATATTGCCAGACCCGCTAAATTTGCCAGCCATTTCTGTTTTTTTGTTTTGTATCTGCAATTCTGCTTTATTTTAATGTATCGCATTCCTGCCAAGCAACAAATTCAGTAAATTCACTGGCTCATGCTCACAGCAAGGGGACACAATGCTGCAGCCATCTCAGCAACTCAGAGTGGAATGGACCAGTCCATGGGTGACCTTCCTGACTTAATCACTTTCAGCCCTTAAGTGGCAGCTAATTGGCCAATTAAGTGCTTCAACTCACCACTAGATCATTGACCTGCCTTTCCAGCAGGTGACAGAAGGGCTTGTTTCCCACCAAGACAACCAAGTTGGCCTGCCAGCAGGGCTAGGAGAGACTACCAGTGTGCCCCAATCTGGAGCCAATTAGGGAGCATTGATGGGATCAAGGGGTGGCATCTGAAAGCCACTTAAAGTCATCCTAAACCAATTTGTTGCCAGTTCAGAAACCTGGAACAATTTTGATTGCAATTGACTGCAATGATCTATTAACAAAGGCAACTGACAACTCAGTAATCCATACTAGTTACTTATAGTTGGGGTTAGCGATTTTTGGGGTGATAAAACTAACTTTTCTTTGTTCTTTCATGGGATGTGGGTTGTTGTTCATCCTTAATTGACTTTTTGAGAGTCAACCAGATTGCCCTGGGTCTGGAACCACATGGCTAGACAAGACAAAGATAACAGATTTCCCTCCCTAATGACACTAGTGAACTAAATACATTTCTATGATCTCAAGATCAAGATCATATGAACATTACCGTGTCCGTTAATCTGTAAATTATCCATAACTTAGTAAGTTGAGTTCAATAGTGTGGTCAAATTTTCCTACCAAAGTATATAACGGAAACAAGTTAATGCTGTAATATTTCAAATACAGTGCTGTATATTCATAACATATTCATATATACACACACAAAGAAAAGTTATAACAACTTTGTCACAATTAACATCTCCAGAGAAATAACTTAAATTATTTCATTTTTATCCCAGTGAAATATTGTTTAAAATCTAAAATGCAGCATTTCTATAAGCAAGTCCTCTGACAGGGCCACATATTTAAACAATTGTGAAACTGCTGTATATGACTTTCAATCCAAATTGTAGATATGAACCCACGATCTTCATTACATTTGTGAAATCCCAGTGGTGTGTCCAATAGAATTTCTTATAAATTCAAACTGCACAGATCCTAGGTTAACAGAGTGACAGGCAGAAATTGTTTACACTATCAGCTGTAATTAGGTCCCTTTTTAAAGAAAGAGATTATGAGATGGTCAAGGGTGAATCAATGGGAAATGAGAGGTGATACTAAATAAAAACTGAAAGAACTGCAGAAGCTATAAATCAGAAACAAAAAACAGAAGTTGCTGGAAAGCTCAGCACGTCTGGCAACATCTGTGAAGAGAAATTAGTTAACATTTCAGATCCAGTGACCCTTCCTCAGTTTTTAAGAAGATACAAATAAATATTAATAAATAAAAATATAATTGGTGGAATTTTCATAACCCCTGATCAACATGGGCCATGATGGTAAATTTTGGAAAATTGGGTGTGACGTCAAGTGAGACTGGTCCAGTGGATTGGTCCAATGATCATCTCAGAGCGCGCTCACCTTGCGCCACCTGGATAGTCACAGCATCTCTATCTTGCCATTGCGCTGTGTTGCCTTTTTGCAATTCTCCCCCCTCAGCAAGGCTAAAGGGATTACAATACTTCAGTCTTTCCAGGCTGTTTCGCGCAGACAGAAAGCCAGGCAGCTTGTCACAATTGCCAACAGTCATCATTCAAAGGAGTGGACATGATGTTAGTTATGTCAATCTCAAAATTACAGCATGCATTAGCAGCCTATGCAGCAAACCCACTGCATGTGCATCAACCAAATGGCCATGTCTCAAAGTCAAAGGGGAGCAGTTCTCATTCAAGTCAAAGGGCTTCTGTTGGTCAGGAATCCCAGTGCAGTCAGTGACAGGCAATGTCTGCTTGCAATCCGAGGTCTTAGGCATGGTCACTTGTCCACTTGGAGTGATCAGGGTCAGGGGATTTCACCTCATTACAATCCAGAATTGGGACACGGTTATTTCTGTAGGTTCAGTGCAAGCAAATGGGTGATTTGTGGTTCAATGTTCAGGAGCTACATGATGAACAGTCAGGTTCTGACTAGTCAGCAGTCAGGGCTGGCCATCCAAGACAGTCAGGTGTCGGTGGGGGTGTGGGTGATGGGGTGCTTTGTCAATATGTCCTGGGATTCAACAAATGAAAACAAAGGGGTGAGGAATCAGCAGGGAAGTGGGAGATTCAATCTGGTGATTAGAGGCTTAAACCTCTAGGATGCTGTAGGGATAAAGACATAAAAAGGAGAAAGTCGATATTTAAGGGAAGTGGATAGCCAACCCTGGTTAACCAGGGAAGTTAAGGACAGTATAAGATTGAAAGAAAAAGAACATACATGTGGCAAAGATTAGTGGTAAGCCAGGGAATTGGGCAAGTTTTAAATTCAAACAAAAGAGAATCAAAAAGTCGGAGAAAATAAACTTTAAGGTATGTTGGTAAGTAATATCAAGGTGAACAGCAAGGCTTCTTTAAATGTATAAAAATGAAGTGAGAAGCCAAAGCAAACATAGGCCCTTAGACAATAATAATTGAGAACCAGAAAATGGAAGATAAGTTGAATAAATATTTTCAGAATTCAAAATATAAGACACTAATAGCATCCCAAATATTTAAGTGGCAAAAGGAGATGAGCAAATAAATTCAATAAGTATCGCAAAAAGTGCTTGGGAAACTAGTGGAGTTAAAGACTGATAAATCCCTTGGATCTGAAGGGATCCTAGTATATTATAAGAAGTGGCCACAGAGATAGTGGATGCCCTGGGAGTAATTTTCTAGGAATCTTCAGATGCTAGTGAAGTCCCAGAGTATTAGAAAACATTTGCTGCTTCCAATTAGCTTAATTTCGGTTATTGGGAAACTGTTAGGGTTGTTAAGAAGGCGTACGGTGTGTTACGTTTTATTGGTAGAGGGATTGAGTTTTGGAGCCATGAGGTCATGTTGCAGCTGTACAAAACTCTGGTGCGGCCGCACTTGGAGTATTGCATACAGTTCTGGTCGCCGCATTATAGGAAGGATGTGGAAGCATTGGAAAGGGTGCAGAGGAGATTTACCAGGATGTTGCCTGGTATGGAGGGAAGGTCTTACGAGGAAAGGCTGAGGGACTTGAGGCTGTTTTTTAGAGAGAAGAAGGTTAAGAGGTGACTTAATAGAGACATACAAGATGATCAGAGGATTAGATAGGGTGGACAGTGGGAGCCTTTTTCCTCGGATGGTGATGGCTAGCACGAGGGGACATAGCTTTAAATTGAGGGGTGATAGATATAGGACAGATGTCAGAGGTAGGTTCTTTACTCAGAGAGTAGTAAGGATGTGGAATGCCCTGCCTGCAAAAGTAGTAGACTCGCCAACTTTAAGGGCATTTAAATGGTCATTGGATAAACATATGGATGATAATGGAATAGTTTAGGTTAGATGGGCTTCAGATTGGTTTCACAGGTCGGTGCAACATCGAGGGCCGAAGGGCCTGTACTGCGCTGTAATGTTCTATGTTCTATGTTCTATATTAAAGAATGTAAGAGCAGAGCATTTAGAAATGCATAATATGATCAGGCAGAATCAGCATGGCTTAACGAAGGGGAAATCATGCCTGCCAAAGTTACTAGAATTTTTGAGCTGTTAACAAGCAGACAGGTAAAGGAGAAGTAGCAGATGTTATATATTTAGATTTTCAGAAGGCTTTAGAAAGGGTGCCACACGTTAGGCTACTTAAGAAGATAAAAGCTCATGGTGTTGGCGGTAATATATTAGCATGGATAAAGGATTGACTAACTAATAGAAAACAGAATTGGGAATGAGGGAGGCATATGCAGGATAGCACCCTGTAACTAGTGGAGTGTCATAGGGATCAGTGATGCGGCCATAATTATTTATAACATGTATCAATGATTTGGATGAGGAAAGTGAATGTACTAGAGCCATGTTTGTTATGATACAAAACTAGGGTGGGAATGCAAACTAAGGATGACACAGAGTCTCCAGAGGGATATTAAGTGAGCTGGCAAAAAAATTGGCAGGTGGAATATAATGTGAGAAAATGTGAGGTTATTTACTTTAGCAGGACAATTAATAGGAGCTGATTACTATTTAAAGGAGAAAGTCTGCAGAAAGCTGCAGAACAGAGGGATTTGAGCGTCCTTGTCCATGAATCACAAAAAAACTAGCTTCCAACTTCAGTGGTCAATAGAGAAGGCAAATGAAACGTTGGCCTTTATTTCAAAGGAACAGAGTATGGAAGTTTTGTTAAAACTATACAAAGCTCTAGTTAGACCACAGCTGGAATGGTGCAAATAGTTTTGTGTTCCTTACCGAAGGAAAGATCCAGTGGTATTAGACGAGTCCAGTAAGGTTCACCAGGCTGACACCAGGTATGGAGGGACTGTTTAACAAGGATTTTCACCTGTACTCATTGAAATAAAGAAGAATGAGAGGAGACCTTATTATGTACAAGATTCTTAGAGGAGTTGACAGGGTGGAAGCAGAAAGATTGTTTTTCACTTGTGGGAGCGTCTAGGGCCAGAAGGCATAATCTCAGAATAAGAGGTTACACATTTGAGACAGATGAGGAGGAATTTCTTCTCTCATTGTGAATATGTTGGAATTTTTTTAACCTCAGAGGCTGGGCCATTAAGTATACTGGAAGTTAAGATAGACATATTTTTAATCTGTAAGGGAATCAGAGGTTATGAGTAAAAGGCTGGAAAAAGTGGAGTTGAGATTAGATGGGCCATGATCTTATTGAATGATGGAGCAGATTTGATGGACTGAATGGTCTATTTTTGTTCCTGTGTCTTGTAGTCTAACAGCCTTAAGGGGGAATCCAGCAATACATGGGAAGACATGTGGAAAGTGGGTGGCTGGGAGGAATTGTTACAGGCAGTTACCAGCTGTCATTGATGGGCTGAGTGTACACCATGAGGATGCGCTGGACTAAACTGTTGTTACAGGGCCCAGGGGGTCAGGATGAGAGTTGCAGTTGAAACTCCAGGTTGTAGGTAACAACATGTGGAAGATTAGTAACGCTGGGCTGCCCAGGGAGTGCCAGGCAGAAGGGACCTGGAGACTTGGGGCTGGTTGGTCCTGATGACCTGGTTGAACCTGGGAACTCACAATGCCCTGCATTGCTTTCCATGATCACTCAATTCTTAAATGTAACCTATGAATGGGAAATGGCTGTGACCACACTCGGTGTGGGCAGAGTCAGTGTTTGTTTAGCGTCCCAACACAGAGGCTCCATTTCTGAATGACGGGAGGCCCATCAAGGCACAACTGCATCAATCATGTACCTACAGAGCTTGAAGTCGTTTGCAATCATATCACGGTGCATATGAAATATACACAACACACAAGTGTGCGAGAGATAGTAGGAACTGCAGATGCTGGAGAATCCCAGACAACAAGGTGCAGAGCTGGATGAACACAGCAGGCCAAGCAGCATCATAGGAGCAGGAAGGCTTGGCCTGCTGTGTTAGCCTTCCTGCTCCTA